>NC_050445.1:66687881-67432881 GCF_903995425.1 Onychomys torridus | reverse complement strand
AAAGACCTCAAATCCCACCCCCACAATGACACACTTCCTCCAACAAGGCCACACCTCCTAATAGTGACACTCCCTTTGGGAGCCATTTTCTTTCAAAACACCACAATTCTGAAGGGACTTTTGCATCTCTCAGTCTGACTATCAGATTATTTAAACAATAGGCCCATAGCTACGGGAATTTTCCCAGGAATCTCATGCTGCGAGAAGGAAAAGGCACTGAACAGTGTGGGGCTTGTCTCCCAGGAAGGAGATTTCACACAGTCCTAACAACTTGTCAGACCACCTTGTGAGACTCAAAGCCCTGAGAAGGGATGGGTAGAACCACACCTTGATCTGGAGTACTTAAACTCGTATATTGCTGCCCTGGATTTGGAGTTTAATCTCATTTCAGGATCCCAAAGATGTGTCTGAGGAGAATCATTGGATCCCCTTGAATATCTAAATATAATTTATCTGGGGCTGTCTTTGCCCCTTTACCAGCTCTTCACTCAGCTCTAACATCCCTGTGACTATCAGGTGAACCCCTTGGGAATGTTTCAAGGTAGCACATCATTAGCTTCCACTAACCCAAAAGCTAAGGATATGATCAGATAGCATCTGAAGCCTGTAACACGGGTTTCCCTGTCCAGCTTTGCTGTAATCTACCTGATGGTTCCACTGATAAATCTGAAGTGTCTTGATATATGACCTACTTTATTCTGTTTCTTCAAAAGCATCATGAATTTGCTGCCTGGTTGGAACACAGTATTTAAGAAGACCTAAATGTGTGCTCCTGGGCCATAAACATTCAAATTTGGCTCCAGAATCTACCATGTCTTTTGTTTTGTCGAGGTGGAAACTGTTTGTTTCATTGATCGTTCTTTGGTATGCTGATGGTGCCTACCTGGGAGAAGTTCCTTTGCATTTTCCCAGGAAAAGTTAACACGCTATCACCCCAGACCAACTGGTTGGATAACTGAAGGGGAAGAGAGCAAACTATGCCTCTCAAGTCCTTTCACAGACTCTGATGCATAAGTTTGAGAAGGGCTGGTCTCTAAAATATGCCACACTTGAGTGTGTAAATACAATACTGTTAGAGAACAGCCACTTGCATTCACTATCTATGATCTATAGCTGGTCTGACCTACAAAAGCAGATTAAAATAGTTGCAGTTCAAACACAGTATTGCAAGCCCACAATCTTACAATATTTACTATCTGGTCCTATGCAGAACAAGTTTGTTAACCCCTAGTTTAGAGGAAACACAGTGATTACTGCATAGGAAACACTCTGCCTGCTTGCTTGTCCCCCTCCCTTTCCCCCCTCTCTCCCCTTGCTTTTTTCCTCCTCCTTCTTTTGCTTCTTTTAAGATAGGGTCTTGATTTGTAGCACAGGCTAGCCTAGAACTTTCTTTTCTTGTTTGGCTTTTTTGTTTTGTTGTTGTTTGGTTGGTTTTTGTTTATTTTTAAGACAGGGTCACACTAAGCACCCTTGGCTGTCATGAAATTTATTATGTAAACTAGGCTGCCCTCAAACTTAGAGATCGGCCTGCCTCTTCCTCCTGAGCCCTAGGATTAAAGATGTGTGCCACCAAGGCTATCACCCAAGCTATGGTAGAACTTTTTCTGTAACCCAGGATGGGCTTGAGCGTGTGGTTCTTCTGCATCAGCCTCCTGGGCCCTGGGAGTGTAGGCATGCACCACACCTAACCTACCTTTGTCCTTGTTCTTTGGAAGCAGGCAGATCTATGTAGTGAGTGAGACCCTTTCTCAAAAACGAAACATAAAAAGGATTACTAATGACTTGAAAACGTGAAAGGGTAGCATCAGTCGGCCAGGAAATTTGAGGAATTGAGGGGAGAAAATGGCACTTGGGGGATGAGGAAACACATTACCAGCAGAGCGTGGAGGTGAAACTATCTAGTAAAGGCCAAGCAGAGACTGTTGCGAAAGGAAGCAGCAATTGCCGAGAAAACCCTAGACAAGTTTACACTCCTACTTAACCAAACTGAATCAGCCCCAGCAAAATTATGGGGTGAGTCCGTAAAGGCCCAATCAGAAGATCTGGCTGGCTCTGGTGCTCCCCAGAGACCTGAACAGCTGGAGACAGGCCTCACTTATAAACATAGATGGAAAGCTTTGGAAGCAACTCCTGGCTTTGGTGCTGGGGACTGAGAAGTTGTATCTCATAGGACCTCTTTGGTGGTATCAGAGACGTGGAGAGAAAATAACAGTCTGAACAGGACAAAGTTTGTCCACAGGTCTCTAAAGTAGAGTAGGAGACTGGCGCAGTGACTTCTGGGCCTGAAGAAGTAGGTCAGTATGCAAGATAAGGAAGAAAAGCCTACCTTTACCCTGTAGCCAGGCTGCTTTTCTATGTTATGAATCAAACTGCCCTTCCCAATGTTAGTCTTATGCTCTACTTCCTAGGTTATGAATTTATTTGGAATGAGGTTATTATGAATAAAATGTTCTTTGTTTGGGATACACACACACACACACACACACACACACACATATATATATATATATATATATAATTTATTTTATTTTATTTCTTCTGTGTGTGGCTTCCCTGACACTTGGCACCCAAGTCACCAGCCAGGGGGAGAGAGCTGTAATGGGACACACAGGAAGAGGGAACCTGGAGAGACAGAGAAAATAATTTCCACACCCCTATTTAAAGCTTCCCCATTAATTCTTACTCTGTAGATGATGTTGAACCTCAGGAGAGCTGCCTCTGGAATGCCAGCATCCCAAACTGCCCTGTGCCCAGCATCTGATGGTTTATTAAGGCAGTCTTGGGAAACTAATGCACCATCCATTTCATCCACATATCTATTGTTTTTCCTCTATCACCAATAGTGCAATTTAGAGCGCTGTCAGACACTCTGAGCGTGGAGCAGCTCTGCAAGGTCCCCAGGCAGGCAAGGGTGCTTTCGTTAGACTGTGAGGGAGACAAGAAGCAGCTTGTAGTGAGGAGGATTTCCTGCACATAGCATTAGGGAATTATACGTTTGTTCTCAAGAAAAGTGGTCTGTGGAGTGTAAAATCTGGGCTCTGGCAGGCGTTCCCTAGGCAACAGGCTGAACCTGCTCACTTCACCTTAGAAAATCCCTTCAACCATGGCTGTTTCCTGACAGTATCGGAGGCCAAACTCCAGAAAAATAACCAAGGAAATGAATAGGATCTCTTCTAGGGAAAAAGCCAAACCATCATTAACAATGTTCAACTTCTTCATGGCCTCAAAATTTTACCACTTCAGAGAACAGTGTGGAAAAAAATCTCTATTGAATTGCTCATTCAGATTTCATGGGGTTTTGATATGTGCTGCAGTTGTCTGTGGAAAATATTAGTATAGTTTAATTAAATCATCAGATAAAGGACAATGATTAGAAACACACATCTTTTTCTCTCTTTTTTAGAATGTATGTATTTCTTTCGTGTGAATATGTATGTGTGTAGGTATATACGGTCATGTGAGGGAGTGGGTACCTTTGTGTTCAGGTGTGCCTGTACATTTGTATATGGGTATGTAGAGGCCAGAGGTCAACTTTGGATATTATTCCTCAGGATCCATTGACCTTGGTTTTGTTGTTGTTGTTGTTGTTGTTGTTGTTGTTTTCTTTTTTGAGGCAAGATCTCTCATTGAACCTGGAACTTGACAATTATGCTAAGCTGAGGGTCAGAAAGCACCACAGATCTACCTGTCTCCACTTCCCTAATGCTAAGATCTCAGGTGTACATCACAGGACACAGCTTTTTATGTGTGTGCTGAGAACTGCACTCCAGACTTCACGCTTGTGCAATAATATTGTTATTGACTGAGCTATTGTCCTAGCCTCCAGATTAAGTTTATTTTACTGATATGTAGAATACAAAAAATGTACATATTAACTAGGCATCATGGGACGTTGATACACATAAAATAATCAGAATAAATCTACCTATTAATTCACATTTGTTTCTCCTAGTTTTTTAAATACAACATACATAGCTATTATCTAGTTGTCCTATTTTGTAATACCTCACCAGAAATTCTTGCTTCTAACTCCAGCTTAGAACCCATTGATTACCCTTCCCTCATTGATTAGAAGACATAGAATATAGATTTTTTTGCTTTTTAAAATTTTTTTAAAATTTATTTTATATCCCAGTTGCAGCTTCCCCTCCCTCCTCTCCTCCCAGTCCCTTCCCCAACCCCCCTTCTGTTCCCACCCCCTAATCCACTCCTCTTCTGTTTCTGTTTACTAAAAGGTCAAGTCTCCCATGAGTAGCAACAAAGCATGGCATATCAAGTTGCAGTAAGACTAAGCATTTCCCCTTGTATTACGGCTGGGCAGGGTGACCCAGTATGAGGAGTAGGGTCCCAAAAACCAGTAAAAGAGTTGGAGACAGCCCTGCTCCCATGGTTAGGAGTCTTGCAAGAAGACTAAGCCACACAATTATAACATATATGCAGAGTGCCTACGTCAGTCCCATGCAGGCTCCCTGGTTGTCCATTCCATCTCTGTGAGCCTCTATGAACCCAAGTTACTTGATTCTGTGGGCCATTTCCTTGTGATGTCCTTGACCCCTCTGGCTCTACAAATATTTCTTCGCCTCTTTTACAGGATTCCCCAAGCTCCACCTAATGTTTGGCTGTGGATCTGCATCTGTTTCCTTCCGTTGCTGGATGAAGCCTCTCTGATGACTGTTAGGCACCAATCTATGAGTAAAGCAGTATATCATTAGGCATCATTACATTGACAATTTTTCCTCTAGTCATGTTTGGTTCTATCCTAGGTCTCTGAGTCATCCTGCCTGTGGGTTCTGGTGCTCCAGGCAGTGTCAGGGGTGGGCTTATTTTCCTGGCATGGGTTTTAGGCTACACCAGTCATTGCTTGGCCACTCCCTCAATCTCTAGGCCACCCTTAACCCAGCACATCCCATAGTCAGGACATATTGTAAGTTGAAAATTATGTGGCTGGATTAGTCTCCCAATCCCTCTACTTAAAGTCTAGCCAGGTCACAGGAGATAGCCAGTTCAGGCTACATATCCACTATTACTAGGAGTTTTAGATGGAGTCATCCTTGTAGATTCCTTGGAGTTTCCCTCACCCCAGGTTTTTATCTGACTCCGAAATACACCCCATTCCCAGTAGTCTCTTTGAGTATTCTCCCTCTTTGGCCCCCAACCTGATCACTCATGTTCCAATACCTACCTGTCCACAGTCTAATTCCAAAATTTAGTCTATCTCCCCTTCCCAGGGAGATGAGTGAGTTCCCCCTTGAGCCCTCCTTGTTATCTGGTCTCTCTGGATTGTTCATGGTTATCTTTTATTTTACAGCTAATATCCACTTTTGATTGAGTACATAGCATGTTTGTCTTTCTGGGTCTGAGTTACTTCACTCAAGATGATCTTTTCTAGTTCATCCATTTGTCTTCAAATTTCCTGGTGTCCTTGTTTTTAACAGCCGAGTAATACTCCATTGTGTAAGTATACCACATTTTCTTTATCCATTCCTTGGTTGAGGAACATTTAGGTTGTTTCCAGGTTCTGGCTATTACAAATAAAGCTTCTATGAACATAATTGAGCAAGTGTCCTTGTGGTATAATTAAGCATCCTTTGGATATATGCCCAAGAGTGATATAGCTAGGTCTTGTGGTAGACTGATTCTTCTTTTTCTGGGAAGCCACCACACTGGATTCTAAAGTGGCTGTACAACTTTGCACTCCCACCAACAGTGGAGGAGTGTTCCTCTTGCTCCACATCCTCTCTAATGTAAGCTGTCTTCAGTGTTTTTGATCTTATCCTTCTGACAGGTGTAAGATGGTATCTCAGAGTTGTTTTGATTCGCATTTCCCTGATGGCTAAGGGTGTTGATCTTTTCTTTAAGTGTTTTTCAGCCATTTGAAATTCTTCTGTTGAGAATTATTTGTTTATATCTGTATCCCATTTTTAATTGGATTATTTGGTTTGCTGATGTCTAATTTCTTGAGTCCTTTATGTATTTTGCAAATCAGCCCTCTGTTGGATGTGGGGTTGAAGACCTTTTCCCATTCTGTAGGCTGATGTTTTGTCCTCTTGACCGTGTCCTTTGTCTTATAGAAACTTTTCAATTTCATGGGGTCCCTTTTATTACATGTTGATTTTAGTGGCTGTGCTATCAATGTCCTATTCAGGAACTTGTCTCCTGTGCCAATGTGCTTGAGACTATTTCCCACTTTCTTTTCTGTCAGGTTCAGTGTATCTGGATTTATGTTGAGGTCTTTGATCCACTTAGACTTAGGTTTTGTGCAGGGTGATAGATATGGTTCTATTTGCATTCTTCTACATGCTGACATCCAGTTAGACTACCAACATATGTTGAAGATGCTTTCTTTTTTCCATTGCATAATTCTGGTGTCTGTAGAAAATCAAATGTCCATGGGTATGTGGATTTAAGTCTGGGTCTTTGATTTGATTCAATTGACCCACCTGTCTGTTTTTACCTCATTACCATTCAGTTTTTATTACTATAGCACTGTAGTAGAGCTTGAAATCATGGATGGTCACACCTCCAGAAGTTCTTTTATTGTACAGGATTGTTTTAGCTATTCTGGTTTTGTTGTTGTTGTTGTTGTTGTTGTTGTTGTTTTTGTTTTGTTTTTTCCATATGAAGTTGAATTTTGTTCTTTCAAGATCTGTAAAGAGTTGTGTTGAGATTTTAATGGTGATTGCATTGAATCTGTAGACTGCTTTTGGTAAAATGGCCATTTTTACTATGTTAATCCTACTAATCCATGATCATGGGAGCTAATTCTGTCTGCTGATATCTTCTCCAACTTTTTTCTTCAAAGACTTGAAGCTCTTGTCATACAGGTCTTTTAAAATGGTTTATTTATAAAAACCTATGCAAGTCTGTGTAGCATGATGGGGGCCCTGAATTCAGTTCACAGCACCATGAAAACAAAAACAAAATAAACAAAAGCCTAATGTAGTCACAGCCTAGATAAGCTGCTGTTGTGTGCAGTGTGGGACAGACTGATAGCAGGTTCATGTCACTCATACTCACAGAGTAGCCACCTAGAGTGTTGGTAACATGCATTAACTTTATTTTAAAAGAAAAGCAAGTCTTTTTGAATTATAAAATAGAAATGCAACTTTGTTGTTGTTGATAATAAAATGTTAGGCCATTTCAGCCATTGCAAGGTGCTCCCTTCATTCTTCTCTATAAACTCAAATAAATGCCACTGTCATAGGGGTGGGGAGGAAACAGAACTAACAGACAAGTGAGCATGAATTTCCATTCAGCCAAAGAAATAGAATCTTGTCAGTAACAGAACAAATCATTGGTTCAGAAAACTAGCATCCTCCAGGATAATATGATTTAAATAATAGAACAAGTAAAAGTTACAGCAAACCAATGGAGACCACAGAATAAAATAAAATATTAAGCATAACATTAAAAAATATTACTGTTTTAACTAAAATTTTACTAAAAACTATCTATTTTTCAGAATTAAAAATTATTGGCAAGTTTTATATATATACTATGTATATATATATATGTAACTATGTAACAATACCATTTTATTCATCTTTTGGCATATAAAAATACATACACATTTACATGCCAGCAAGGTGGCTCAGTGAGTGAAGGCACTTGCTTCTAAGTCTGATGACTGGAATTCAATCCCTGGAAGGAGAGATTCACTGCTGTAAGCTGTCCTCTGACCACCACACACCATCACCACAGGTGATAAATAGCTGTCATTTTTTTTAAGTGCTGGGGAGATGGCTCGGAGGTTAAGAGCACTGTTCTTCTTCCAGAAGTCCCAAGTTTGGTTTTCAGCGCCCCCGTCAGGTGACTCACCACCACCTGGGACCCCAGCTCCGGGAATCTGCTATCTTTTTCTCCGCTTCACAGGTACCCACATATATGTGGCATGCATACACAGACACACATAAATAAATAACTAAAAGCTTAAAAAACTTTAAAAACTTGATACATATATGGAAACATACAGAAAATATCTGAAATAGAAAGCAGTATTAGAATACAAATTAGACATGAATATTCAAAAAGGATGAAACAAGACCCACATGGTAAATTTGCTATGAATTAAGTATTGTAATTATCTATCTATACCTAAGATTCGTTCAGAAAGGAGAAAAACTTTAAATATTAACAAATTTACTGAGTTCCAATGTACATACAGCTAGTGACAAACTTGTAGATCTAAAAGACCCAACTGCAGAATTGTCCTGTAATGAAATGCAAAAGAAAAGATTCACAAATAGGAAATGTTAAAATTCACAAATAGGAGACGAGAAATATGAAAGAAACAATAAAATGAGACAATAAATAAAGTGCATTTCATGATATGGTGGTTTGAAAGAAAATGGCCCCAATGTGGCTTTGTTGGAGTGGGTGTGGCCTTGTTGGAGTGGGTGTGGCCTTGTTGGAGTGGGTGTGGCCTTGTTGGAGTGGGTGTGGCCTTGTTGGAGTGGGTGTGGCCTTGTTGGAGTGGGTGTGGCCTTGTTGGAGTGGGTGTGGCCTTGTTGGAGTGGGTGTGGCCTTGTTGGAGTGGGTGTGGCCTTGTTGGGGTGGGTGTGGCCTTGTTGGAGTGGGTGTGGCCTTGTTGGGGTGGGTGTGGCCTTGTTGGAGTGGATATGTCATTGGAGGGTGGCTTTTTTTGTTTTGTTTTGTTTTGTTGTTGTTGTTGTTGTTGTTGTTTTCCGAGACAGGGTTTCTCTGTGTAGCTTTGCACCTTTCCTGGAACTCACTTTGTAGACCAGGCTGGCCTCGAACTCACAGAGATCCGCCTGGCTCTTCCTCCCGAGTGCTGGGATTAAAGGCGTGTGCCACCACCGCCTGACAGAGGGTAGCTTTTGAGATTTCAGATGCACAAGCCTGCATGTCTCAGTCTCTTTCTTCTGCCTGAGGATCCAGATGTGGAACTCTCAGCTCCTTCTCCAGCACTATGTCGGCCTGCATGCGCCATGCTTCCTACCATGATAATGGACTAAACGTCTGAACCTGTAAGCCAGCCCCAATTAACTGTTTTCCTTCGTAAGAATTGTTGTGGTTATGGTGTCTCTTCACAGCAATGAAATCCTAAGACACAGGAGTTACATAAAAATAGGAGACTTCAGATCGAAGGGGATGTGAAATGAAGGAGAGAGGCAGGAAGCAGGGATGCAAACCAACGGAGCTTTAGTAAAAGTTTAGACTACCAAAGGTAAAGAGAAAAATCCCCAAAACTGCCATTGTGGGGAAGACAGAGATGGGCCAGTTGTTTGAATGGGGGATGGGCGGGTGGACTCCAAGTCATTGAGGACAGAAAGTAGGTGGCGAGGTGAGCTGCTAAAATGTGTTCGCTAAAGAAAGGTGAGTGAAAGATGAAATCGCTAGAG
Source organism: Onychomys torridus (assembly GCF_903995425.1). NCBI lineage: Eukaryota > Metazoa > Chordata > Mammalia > Rodentia > Cricetidae > Onychomys > Onychomys torridus. The sequence continues at coordinate 67,423,519 of NC_050445.1, read as the reverse complement.
GGAATGTCATTAACAGGGAGCTAAGGACACTAAATTCTCACTTTCCTCATAAAGCTCCATGTTCTGCAAGGAATAAAGTAATTATAATCCTGGCCCCAGCTATAAATGGATGGTTGCCAAAGCATCATTACCCAACTATTCGTTTGAAACTGGTCGGCATCTCGTAAGAAGCAGAGTTGAGATGACACCCTAACGTCCATACATGTATGGTCCACTATAATTTCTGGAAACTCCACATAGCACCATTTCAACTTACTCAGCCCTCATAAAGACTCTCTTTATAGAAGACCCAGACCAAGGAGAGAAGACTTTCCCCCAGTCACATCTGCACATTGCTGCCAGATGGATCCAGGGCTCTTGACTTTGGGGCCAGAATTGGTTTCATGCTGAGAGCTCAGTCCTGCTCTTTCTACAGACTTGCCTTGTGATACCGCAGAAGGATGGGCACCTGTGCCCATGAAAGGGTGGGATGTGACCCCAAAGACTTAAAACAGGATAAATTGTTCTCACCTTCTGCACAAGCCCGCATCCTGGCTTTATGATCTCACCAGGCAGTAAATTCCAAGATTGCTCCAGGTCACCAGAGGGATTGGGTGTGTACAGGGCTGGGAAACATGCCATGTGAAAAGCCGTGCCCAGGCATTGTTCAATAGCTGCGAATGAATACTCGGTGGCAACAGTCTTCCTTTTAGTGGCATAGAAAGGAAGACTGACAGCCTGGCATGTTTCGGTCATCACCAGCACCCCTACCCACCTCAGGCATCATTCCAATTGGTAGAACCTCTGGCTTCATGGATAAAATGTAAGCAACAAGTCTAGAAATAGTTTCCCTTCAAAAGCAACCCCTGAATAATTGCTAAAATTGCATGGTCTGGCCCAAATAGTGAGACACACTTTCCAGCTAAGAGCACCACTTATTACTTTGAAAAATTTGTAGTTTGATACATGGATAAATAAATCTGAAATTTTCAAATGTCTTAAAAACTTGATGTTCAATGAAAAACTAGACTATTAACACCTATATTTTCAACATATGAGATTTTCCTAAACCTATATTGCATAGACTAAAGAATTAACGTATTGTCTTTACAGGTAAAATCCAAATCTAATCTCTTTGAATTTCCATGGCTGATTATTTGATATAAAACAGTAACCACATTTTCATTTTCTTCCTCATATTAGCTATGACAAAATCAACTTTTTTTTTTGTCCGTTTCAGAAAATGACTAATCCACAAGGTGAAATGACCTCAGGTTTTCATGACGTTTGATATTTCCGCACGACCAGTGGGGTAGCAATGGTCTACCTGACAGTTCTCTACAGTAAAAATACAAGCTGGAAGTCCAGCAAGCCTATGTACTCAGACAATTCCCAGACAGAATCCTTTCTACACTGTGGCGCCTATGTACTCAGACAATTCCCAGACAGAATCCTCTCTACACTGTGGCAACCAAATACTTGATTTTCATAGCTCAACATATAATTTTAAACTAGGGCAATGAGAATTGTAACATGAAAACTGGAATTTCTTTATTAAGTTACACTTATACTGAACAAGTTATACCAAAAGAAAAAGCAAAGCATTTCAAAACCAAAACAAAACAGAAAAACAAGCTTGCACAAGAGTGCTTGTTAATCTTTTCCTTGACACAGAGGAAGAAAAAGTGTCCTGAACTGAAAAGCTTCACTAAATCCTGTCTGTTATAGTGAGAGTCATTTCTCACTTGTAGGGGAATAAAAGACAAATATGCATTGTCTCAAGAAAATCCAGATTACTACTGGAATTTTGCCTCCTTCTTTGGCATTTTTCCTTTAACCTGAAAGAGAATATCCTCTCTGGTATAATAGACTATCTTAAAAAGAACTACCAACAAAGAGAGAGAGGCAGGAGGGGGGGAGTAAGCATCTTTATGAAGCAGTTACCTCATCATGACACTTTGGTTTGCATTCATTCATGCAAGTAGAACTAATCAATCCCATAACCCTCTACCCAGATGCAGCGAGCCTAGGAACGGCCAAGTAGGAAGTCCCAGGCCAGCATCAAACGACTGATGCTTGGTTATTATATCAGTTTAGTCAATTTGACATTTCCAGGTGGCAAAAGAAAACATTATTTTAAATGTATTTCAAGTGACAAAACTCTACAGTGCTACAGTGTGGTTTCTGAAAATCACTAAAATGACCAGTGTTTTCCCTAGAATTTTTGCAATTGCCAAAGCAAATATTTTTGAAGAAGTTTTCATGAACAGGTTAACTAGATGCCCAGGAAATAAATGACAGATATTGAGGGAAGGCAACCAGTAAATACTAAAACCCCAAGAGATTTCTCCAGGATGGGAGGAAAAGTGTAAAGGTTACGGTAAGGGAGAGTGGGGGAAGCTGGGAAGAGGCAGATCCGGTGGGTGGATTTGCTTTGCTTTGTCTCACTTCCTTGTTTGCTGTGTTGTGCAAACCCTATTGAATATCAAGATTTGGCCTCATATGAATAAGACTTCTGAGAGAAGGATGTGAGCCTGCTCAAGCCCACAAACCCCTCCTACACACACTGAATTTTAAAACAATTCATTAATAAAAAGCATCACAAAACATGATGTGAATAGTGAATATTAAAAATACTTTATGACTCAAGTTCATTGAAGCAAGATACAAACTATTGCTATTTAAGTTTATGACCTAAAAGGAACCCAAGCAATTATTTATTACTTGGTCTCTTTTTCACTTTTTTATTTTCTCCAAGTAAAATTGTGTTTTGCTTCTTGAGTGTACTAAATAAAGTGAAGGCTTTGTTGTTGCTAGTGCTACTTAATATTGTTTTTTTTACATGCAAGGAATACATGGTAATTAAAAAGAAAAATAAGGAAAGGAGAATTCAAATTTATTGAGCAATATAGAAAGAGATGTTCCAAGAGCTTAAAGATTTGCATGTGGATTTGTCGATTTATGGGAAAAACTTCTGTTGTGAGCACTTCATGAGTCAGTCAGCATACACAGCCCAGAATCAACTGAGCATGAAACTGAAGTCATGTGTAAAGTTGAGAGATGATGTGAGAACAGATCCCCTGACCTTGTTTCCAAGACAAAGATTAGAATCCATCTGGAACAACAAGTGAAAAACAGAGAGGAACACATCAGCATGCTTAGAGCAGCAGGCTTTGGGTAATTGCCTCCATTTACTTTGAGCCACCCGTGTGTGTGTGTGTGTGTGTGTGTGTGTGTGTGTGTGTGTGTGTGAACTAGCTGAGATTGAATAATCAAGTTGCTGTTTATTATGCCTTTGATGCTTATAGTGGTTTGAAAAATGGTCCCCATAGGCCCATAGAGAGTAGTATATATATATGATTTGCCATGGTCATATGTCTCTCACAGCAATAAAACCCTAAGACAATGCTATATAAATACTTGAGTTTCTAGCATCCTCAAGAAAATTACATGTAACTCATTATTGTTCCTAATCATTTGTTTCTAAAGGCTCAGTGTGAAAATGTATTATTTATCTGTCATAACAATTTCTCACAGTATGAAAAACTCAACTTCTTCCCAGACATGATTACATCTATTATGGATGTAACTGTTCCATCAAGCTCAAAATCTTTGTGTTCTCTTACACCTAAAACTAACCAATGATCAAGTGTTGTTGATTCTATTTTGGAATCTGCAGCATCTTTCCCTGCCTTACAGTTCTATAGCATACCATCATTTCTGCTGTAGACTCAACTCATGCATCACACTGGCCAACGCTAGCACAAAATGAAGACGAGTATTCAAAAGCATAACTATCAGAAGAGAACATGAGAGACCATGTGCAAGGCTGGGTACCAAATAATGTAACAGGAAAGATGGCCACTATGAGGCTAGCTGCTGTGGGATAATGCTTTTGTATTCTTTAATATACAATAATAATAAAACGTTGATTGGCCAGTAGCCAGGCAGGAAGTATAGGCGGGATAAGCAGACAAGGAGAATTCTGGAAAGAGGAAGGCTGAGTCAGGAGATGCCAGCATGCTGTCCAGGGAGCAGCATGTAATGGCACACAGGTAAAGCCACAGAACACGTGGTGACATATAGATGAACAAAAATGGGCTGAGTTTAAGTGTAAGAGCTGGTCAGTGGTAGGCCTGAGCTAATGGCTAAGGAGTTTTAATTAATATAAGCCTCTGTGTGATTACTTGGGTCTGAGTGGCTGTGAACCAGGTGGGACACAGGAAAACTTTGAGCTATACTTTCCCAAAATGGCTTTGATTCCATAGCCATATTCAAATTGAGGATCTATTTTCAGCAGGAAAATCTTCCTCCATTTCCCTTACCCATAACCCACCTACTCCTCAATTACAACACAGGGCTTACTCCTATATGCATTCCAGTAGTCAGCAGGAACATCTTCCCATTTTCATGACAATATTTTTGTTATATCATTCATTGACAAATGACATACTATTTTATTCCATCACTAAATAATATTTCAATAAATAATTTATATCTTATTCATTTCAAACTTCATTTTTAAAAAAAATATTATTTTTGTTAATCCTTTGGGAGTTTCATACAATGTGTTTTGATCATATTCACTCCTTTCCATAACTCCTCCCAGATCCACCCTCTTTGCCCTTATCTCCCTACCTACCCAACTTGAAATTTTCTGGGCTTTTGTTTTTTTCCTGGCCTATTGGATCCAGTTTGTGTTGCCCAGCTACTCTTGGGAGTGGGACCTGCCCTGGCATGTTGTTGATCTACCAGAAGTTACACCACTAGAGAAAGCCAACTGTCCCAGCAGCTATCAAATGCCAGTATCACCTAAAGCAGTAAAGAGTTCCATGCTTGCCCGCACCTCCATGCTGGGATTTTGTGCAGCTTAAGCCAAACTTAAAGATGGTGTTGTTGGCTATATTTATTTTCATCTTCTGACCAATTGGGTTGCAATGAGTGAATAGCTTTACATGGTTTAATGGTGCAGTGATGGACAACTGTAGCAGTAAATAACCTTAGCCCTCCTTACAGACTAGACTTTCTGACAAATGCATTTCATTGAAGAAAAACGATGTTTCTATAGACTCCTTGCTTTAATCACTAGACTATGATTTTACATTTTTGAAATTCCTTCAACACAATCTCATTAGCCAAAATCTGTACCCGAAGAGATGTTTGGTAACTGGAAATACATTCTGATTCTAAAGCAATATGAGCATTCTACAAAATCTCTGTAGAAAATGAATTATGGATTTCCAATGAAGCAATGATCCATGTGATTTTAGCAGCACTTGCTACTTCTGTTCCAAGATGGCAGCCTACAGGGACAGATTTACTGCTATGTTACTTTCAAGGAAGCCTATTTGGACCAAAACACAGTCAATGCAAATTGCTTCTAGGAATCCACTTCTGTGAGAATTTGGCTGTGTATGTCTTTGGCCAGAATTCCTTGAGTTTTGGCTTCCAGTCTCTCTTTTGCTTTCCTAGTAGAGATGTTGTCCTCACAGTAGCCTGGCTATCAGGTCCCTGCCAACAGGAAATTCACACTGCCTGTCACAGTGAAAGAATCGCAGGTAGAGTAACGGCATGTACTCTAAATCAAATGAACCCATCCACCACTTCCTACCAATGTCCCACTAAGACAGTATTTCAATACTGAGAACAAACAATATTCCAGGTACAGTGGATGCAGGCATTATCCAGGGATCACTCTATAAACAGGGTGTGACACAAAATAGTATGCACATTCTAAGTGAATGATATGGGGGGTGTCATAGGTAATTAGAGAAGATGGAGTTTAGTGCGGACTAAGAAAATCCAAAATGGGTTTCAAAAAGAAGGAAACTTAGCCAGTGCACAATCAAGTAGAGGTGGGCCATTTTAAACAGAGCCTGCCAGACATGAGGTCAGCAGGGACACATTCTCACAGCTTGATGCAAAAAGGGAGCTTTCACATGGGTAAGGCAAGTAAGTGAGGAAGGTAGGACATGGAAAATACACTAGAACAAGGTTTTCACGTCCTCTATTTTACACTAGAACAAGGTTTTCACGTCCTCTATTTTACACTAGAACAAGATTTTCAAGTTCTCTATTGTACACTACTGACAATGGACATTTTTGAGTTATCAAGCAATCTTTTATTATCGAAGAATTAAGCTGTTAGAATAACTCCATAGAAAAGAGGTGAATAATTGAAGACTTGGCCAGGCCTTGCTCTGTAGTCAAGGAGAAGAGGAGAAATGGTGTGGTAAGAGTGTGGAAGCCTCCTGAGCCCTGGTCCCCTTGGGGACTGTGGCCAACCAGAGCAATCTAAATGCTATTGAGAAGTTTGCACTGGACACAGCAGAACCCACAGCGTTTTGCAACATTCTTATCTTTTATTTTTCCACTGCTGGGGAGTGAATCAAGGGCCTTGCAAATGCTAGGCAAACACGCCACCATTGAGCCACGCCTCAGTCATATCAGAAACCGCCTTCTCCCTTCCTTCCTTCCTTCCTTCCTTTCTTCCTTCCTTCCTTCCTTCCCTCCCTCCCTCCCTCCCTCCCTCCCTCCTTCCTTCCTTCCTTCCTTCCTCTCTCTTCCTTTCTTCCCTCTTCCTCTTCTTTTTTCTTTCCTTCATCTTTATTTAACATGCAAAGCAACAGACTTCCTTACATGTTCATATACTCTGCGTTTTGGGTACCCTGCCCCTCTCCTCTCCCCATCCCCCTCCCTCCCATCTCCATTAAACATTCCTGCCCCCTCTCTTCTTCCCTTCACTTTTATATCACACGTGATCTAGCGCCATCTCTAATCCTTTCCTTTGAAGCTTCCTTCTTCCTTTCATGGTCCCTTTCTAGTTTCTGGCATCTACACACACTCACTCCTACACACACACACACACACACACACACACACATACATATATGTATGAAAATTGGGATCTTGGCTTCAGGGACATTTCTGAGGAAAGTGTCTTCAACACCCATGATATCCCCAAACTCTGTAAAGCTACACTGTTTCAAAATTCATGCCATTCGCAGGAAGGTGTTCAGAGGTCAGTCCCTGAAAGGACAGATTATGTCACCTGGTTTTAGAACCTCTGGTGGCAGCCTCACAGATGCTAAAGAAAAAGCAACATCTGGGGAAAGGTAAGCTGGCAATTATGCTTCATAAACAATCCTCTTCAGTAGATACTACACATAGCCTGGGAAGGAGGCGTTAATGAAACGCCAAGCCAGGGTAGGAATGGGACACAGAGTCTAATCGCTATGGTGACTGGATCATAAACAGTATGATAAACTTTGATCTTCAGGCACATTTATCACACCTAGTTCTCCATCCTGACTGCACCAGAATCCAGTCTCGGCTTGAATTCCTTTCGTACAAACTTTAGGAGAATATAATTGGAAGCTCAGAGGAAACAATATAATTAAAACTTTTAACTCAGAGCCGGGGGAGTGGCACACGCCTTTAATCCCAGCACTTGGGAGGCTGGGGTGGGCAGATCAAAGCCAGACTGGTCTACAAAACGAATTCCAGGATAGCCAGGGCTCTGTTACACAGAGAAACCTTGTCTCTAAACACTAAACCAAACAAACAAAAAACATTTTTTAAGCTTTGTGACATAATAAGACTATCAGAAATTTAAGCACTTTGAGTAAAATCTGCCCTCAGCCCATTTTACAGATACTTTTACCAAGGATAGATGCTTAGCTAGTCTTTTCAGCACACAGTACGGCTAAGAAGAATTTTGCTTGTAGGTGATGGTATGTGGATGGCATTGAAGTTTAAAGCTGACATGTAAAATAGAGACAAAAACATGAAAACTTTACATTCACTGGTTAGAGCAGTCTCCTTAAGTACAGAAGCAAACATCTTCTTGTACTGAAAATTATTGTAATTATAATGAAGTAATTAACAGCTCTAATTACCCTACATCATGATGAGAACACAAAGTTCCATAGTACTTAATCTGCTTAAGGCCTTGACAAGATTATTAACAAGAATAACTTCATAAAACAACCTTCAGACTTAAAAGGGGAGTTTTAAATTATGTAAATAATTCCATAATTATTCTAAATAAATGATAAACCATGATCATCATAATTAGGTTACAGAAGTTCTGTATTACAGTAGCCTTTGTTTTTTTAACCACTGTTTATTAGTGCCTTAAAATTGGGATAAATACGAAAAATAGCAAAGTGACAGATGAAAAGTTGCAAGTATCTTAACAATCAGTGTGTTCTGAAAGTGTGACTTATAGAAGTATCCTGGCACACAAAACATAGTCCTAGACATTTCTACATCAGTGTTTTAACACTATTCCAGTCAGCACAGCATCACACTTAAATGGAAGGCTGGTTACTGAACCAAAACATCTTCTAGCAAAAAGATCAAGTTCTAATGTACCGAGCGTGAAATAATGAGCAGTATAAACCCTTAACTCTGAGGTTGCTTTACATCTAGCAATGCATGTAGCAAAAGCCAAAGAGGAAAGTGAGGATTTTCAAAGTTGAGTTTGAAATTCAGTCAAACTAAAATAACTGGAGGGGAGTCTGGGGATGTGGCTCAGTTGGTAGCTCTCCTAGCATGCAGTAAGCCATGAGCTTGATCCCAGCACCACATAAACCATAAACTGGCTGTGGTGATGCATGTCTATGATCTCCTCATGCAGGAAGAGTCTGAAACTGAAGATCACCCTCTGCTAGGCTACATAGTGAGTTTGAGGCCATCCTTATGTCCATAAATCCCTGTCACAAATAACAGAAAAGCAAAATATTTTTGAAAGCAAGGAATGCTGTATGAGGTCAGCTTGAGTTACATAGTGAGATCATATTTCAGACACAGAGAGAGAGAGAGAGAACACTTACAAAAGATAAGATAAGACAATGTCATTCTCTCTTTTCATTACAGAAAATAGTAATTCATAAAAATGTGGCTTGTATGTTAGGATATAGTTGATCTATCATTATTTTAACTGAAATGTCACTTAAATTTCACAAATGTAATTTCAAAGTTGATACTATATGCATGATAACATACAGAAACAAAATCTGGAAACCTATCAATAACTTTGAACAGTGTACATAAGTTCTGAGGCATGGAACGGGGATGGAATTGGCAGCCTGAACATCATGGGCACGTAGTTCACCTGTTTTCTTTTGTACTATTGCTTTTCATCAATCTGCAAAAGTTTTTCTTGTCAGCAACACTCTATTCTCACATGAATCTCTATGTATAGATACACACATATGTGTATATTCATGTGTATATGAAGCAGCTTTTCAGTGTGGTTTTATATATATATATATATATATATATATATATATATATATATATATGGCTAGGAAGAAGTTTTAATCTTATGATTATTTCTTTTTTTGGCTTATATTCATATATATATATATATATATATATATATATATATATATATATCTTGATAAATTTATCATTACTTAAAAGTTGAAGATATTCTCTTATATTTTATTCTTTAAAGATATTTATCTGTTTTCAAGTTTTCCTTTCATTTTCCTAGCATTGATTTTTGGGACAATTAAGACACAATTTCACATTTCAATAAAAATTTGCATAAATCAACACGATAATTCTGTCTTCCCCCTGATGTATAAGACCTGTCAATTACAAATCAAGTTTTTCTCTATACATATGGGAGTTGTGATGCTGTGTCTTTGTTCCCTTGTCTGTCTAAGCCTGTGCTCTTTAATTCTTATACCTGCACCATTATCCCTGTAGTGGGTGGCCATCCCAGCCTTGGCCTGGAAGCTCCAATGCCCACTGAGGCTTTGGTAATGGTCACGCCCACAAGGCGGGGCTGAGGGAGGATGCTGAAGACCCAGGATCGAGAGGAGAGGTCTCGCTTGGTTCCAGGACCCTGGACGCTGGAGGCTGACCAAGCAGAGTTCTCCAGAGAACACTGCCGGACTGGAGCCATACCTTTGCCAGACCCTACAACCTATCCCTTCATTTGTAAGTTACCCCACAAAATAAACCTCCCTTTTAACTACATGGAGTGGCCTTAATAATTTCACCAATATCTGGCACCCAAAGTGGGACGCCATTTGTAGTTAGAGTTTTCCTGCCTGGCCCACAGTCAGGACAAATCTCTCTCACCCACCAGGCCCATAGACGCTCAGACCCAACCAAGTAAACACACAGAAACTTACATTGTTTACAAACTGTATGGCTGTGGCAGGCTTCTTGTTATCTACTTCTTCTATCTTACATTAACCCATTTCTGTTAATCTATACTTTGCCACGTGGCTCATGGCTTACCATTACCTTACATCTTCCTTGTCATGGCGGCGGCTAGCAGAATCTCTGCCCGAGCCTTCCACCTCCCAGAAATGGCACCCAAAATGCTGGCAAGAGTTTCCACCTAAAACCTGAGAAAAAAGATTCTGAAACAGAGCTAAATACAGCTTCCTAGTTGTCTCTCTCAAGTTAGCGGCAGCCTGTCAGTTTGAGCTACTATGACGGGTTCCTGGCATGTGGGTCTGACCTGCAGTGTGGCAGGAATGAGGAGTCTACAAGAGACACTTTACTCTGCTGAGTGGTAGATTTAGCCTTTGCTAGTTTAAAAAAAAAAGTTTCTGGGCTATGCGCTGCTTTGATAGAACTACTTCTGATAGTTGACGGTACACATGGCTCCAGACCCAGAGCTGGCTGTAAACTGTACCATCGCCACTTTGTAAAGCTGAGGTGGGTGGAGCCAGCAGCCACAGCCATTTCAGTCTTACAAAGATGGATATTACACAGACAATCTGGTTTTTCTTCTCTTTGGGATTTTTAACTGCAGAAAAAGATTTGATTGTTAAACAAATATGTAAATTTTAAAGGTACCTTGACTTCAAAATTTGGATATAAGGATATGTTGCTTTGGAAAAGAGTCTCTGCTTTTGTTTCCACAGAAAGCCAGAGGCTGTGGATTTGTTCCAGATTAAGATACATCAGGTTTGATCAGCCAAGACCACCTGAAAGGTCTCTGATGACACAATGGCCCAGATGATCCAACATCCAGAATGGTTTCAAGGCAACTGGCTCAGAGGTTCACCCTCATGGACTACTCCATAATCCTAAAATTTTCTTTGTGTCCCCATAAGATACAGCGCCCCCTCCAGCAGGAAGTAGTAAGAGAAACTACGTCCAATTTCCCAAAATTATCAAGCTGGCTTTGGAGATGGAATTGGCTCACTCCTTCTCTAAACCCAGACATATTGCTAAAAGAAAAGGTTAAGAGATTCTTGTGTCCCAAATCAGAAGAGCCCTCTGATGTGGGACAGAGAAAAACCAACATTTTTATTTAAATCAGGTTGATTATAAATGTGATCTCTTTCTAAAGAAAAAAAAAAGGACATATGATATAGGATATAATAGGATGAAAGGGTAGATTAATGAACTTAATTTTAAAGAACAACAACTTGTTTAAAATGTTTTACATTGGTATAGATTTTATTCTACTGATACAAACTTAAAGTTAATTTTGTTATTCTGTACATATATTTCTACTCTCGTTTGAGGTATTATGTTTATGTAACTCATTTAGATTGTAATGGATAATTAAGAAATACAGATCAATTAGTCTTCTATGATAGCTAAACTTATAGTCATGTTAAGTTTTCTAGGTATACATAGATATATTTCAGATAGACAAGTAATCTTCAAACACTTCAAAGGTCTACAGAATATGGCATTTAAAATATTTTTAAAATTTAGACTTTCTGGACAGTGAGACATGTCTGCTCCTGGCAGCACCAGATTTACTTCAGAGAGGAGGATGGACATTGAAGACACTTCATATGGAGTTTATCTTCACCTTGGCAAAAATAGCCATTTGGGAAAGAAACTGTTCTTGCCTGGAGTGCTTGATCAACTGGACATGCAGGACCCATAGAAAGGTGACCACTAAACTTTGTTTGACAAAATGGTCCTTCAGGTTCCTTCTTCTCAGAGGAAACTGCCAGACATTCTACAGGACACTGAAAAAAGTGACCAAGAGATTCTAGCCCTGTGGGCTGAAGACAAATGCCCCAACTTTACAAAGGAACATTAGGTGACTGTCCAGGCTGCCAGCTGTCTCTGTCTACCCTACAAGACTCCTGAAAGTTGCTTGCATCCTTCTCCTGGTTCTCAGGTAATATTATATTCTTCTAAGGTCTTTGATGTGGTTAAAGACTAGATAGTTATAATTTCCTCAGTTATGATAAAAGATAAGTTAGATATAAAACCTTAGACTCACAAATATAAGATAGATAGGATATCTTCTTTAATAATGTAACTGTAATTCTTGCTTGATAATTGTTTTGTTATATGTAATTTTACTATGTAAAAGTTAAAACCTTCCTTTAAAAAAAAAAAAAGAAAAGGGAAATGCTGTGGATATCACTCTGTATAAATAAAATGCTATTTGGCCAGAGGCCAGGCAGGAAGTATAGGTGGGACAAGAGAGAAGAGAATTCTGAGAGGTGGAAGGCTGGGGCGGGAGATACTGCCTGTCACCGCCATGACAAGGAAGATGTAAGGTAATGGTAAGCCATGAGCCACGTGGCAAAGTACAGATTAATAGAAATGGGTTAATGTAAGATAGAAGACGTTGATAACAAGAAGCCTGCCACGGCCATACAGTTTGTAAACAATGTAAGTTTCTGTGTGTTTACTTGGTTGGGTCTGAGCGTCTATGGGCCTGGTGGGTGAGAGAGATTTGTCCTGACTGTGGGCCAATCCCTAATCCAGGGAAGGGCAAATCATTCAGTGTAGTTCCTCTTCCTGGGGAGGTCAAGACCAGTCATGTATTGTATAATACCAGATATAGAGAAATTTGTTATTTATAAATATTATGACCAATTCCTATAACTTTTAAAGAAATAAATGGTGCTCTATTTTCATAAAATTTGAACGTTTCACTTAGCTGTATTTTTAAGATAAGTGAACTAGGCCAAACGATGTAAAAAAATAATAGAATTTTAAAAGTTAATAAAACAAAATAGGGAGGAGCTGGGGCAGGAGAAAAACCGTGGTCAAAATACATGGTAATGAATTTAAAAATTAATTAGTTAAATAAAAAAAGGTTAATAAAACAGAGCTCCAAACAGACTCCAGTTTTAACATCTCCTCTGTCGTCATTAATCTGCTCTGATCCCTCACAGTCACAAAGGTCAAACATTTATGTTTATAGATCCTGTAGCTGGATTTGTGTCTTAAAGCTGGTTCTCTCATCCGGTTCTGACAACAGGATTTGGAACATCAACGACAATTCAATCATCTCCAGAGCCTGCTTTCTTAACCTGCACATCAAAAGGATGATGACATGGTAAACTATGAACTGATGCTTTTGTGTGACTTTTTGAAATAACAGTGCAAGAGAGAATATAGTTCATACTTGTATTCTAGAAGTTGTTGAACCATTTGTATGAGAAAGATACAGACCATATTATATATAATTAATCAAAACAGAAAGCAGGGAGGTTGTGTCTTTATTGTGTTATCCACTGGTGTGTAACTAAATCACTCAAAAATGACAGTTTAAAACAATATGCTCTCTTTCTTATTCTTATGAGTTCACTCCCCTCAGCATAGTGAGTCTCATTCGGAGGTTTTTGTCTGCAGATGGTAGCAGGGGTTGAAGTCATCTGAGTCCTCTGATGTGTGAAGGTGCAAGGGAGCTTTTTCACTTGGGGTGATCCACCCCAGTCCTGTCCCTGCCCGCACCGTAGATCAGCTGGCATCTCTCTTTCCATGTAGCTTCTCTACACAGCTTCCTCACAGCATGGGAGGTCTTGATACAAGTTTTAAAGAGATACTTGCTTCACCTGGAGTAAACATTCCTAAAGGCTAAGTCAGGAACTATCAGTCTCCTGGCGATCCAACCTTGGAAGTCACACAGCATTGTCTTGCTCTTTGTCACACGGTGCCAACCTGTATGTAGTATAGGACATGACAGGCGACCACGGGAGAGAGTCTAATTTTGTTTTGTTAAAAATTGTTTAAGTTCACATTTCAGACTTTTGGCTTAGGAAATTGTCTTAAGGCTAAGATTCATTTAAGTATCAGCTTGCATTAAAGTCTTATAAGTGACAACTTTTGTATGCAACTGTTTCAAAGTGATTTTAGTGCTTTTAATACTCTGTATCTGTGGCTAAAAACCATGTATAGTGATGTCTCTAAATTTTATGTGTTATACAAAATGTACAGAGTTAGCAGCGTGTGAGTTTCATACAGACAGTAGAGTAGGTGCTGCTGCTCAGCACGGAGCTGTCTTAGCAGCCAGGTGTGACCAAAGGAGAGGGATGGTATGAGCAGAGACAGCCATAGCCAACCCCAGCACTGGGCACAGCAGGCCAGAGCACAGTCCTGCCTCCCCGGGGCCTAGGCCAGGCTAACAGAATAATGCAAGACAGCTCTGTGGCTGCATCCTGCAGGAGAAAGACAGACAGCTCATAGAGACTGTGGATTATGCTGGAGTAACAGAAAAGGTGTTCTCATCCACATAGCTGCATCTAATTTTGCCCCTTTAAAAGAATGGCTGATGGAAATGGTGCAGTCTTTTCATGCGGTGTTGGACCTCGTTAATGTTTGTTTAATTTCCTCACTATTGACTCCTGAAAGTTGCTTAGAACGGATAACCACCCTCAGCTTTCCTACTCGCTGTAAAAAGGTCCCGTTACATAATTCTGACCTTGGTGTTTTACATTGCTGTCAGAACAATCTGGCTGATGAGAACAGAGGTTAGGAACTGGTCAGGGAGGGCAGGGGCCCCAGAGCAACAGTCCAAGAACGACCTTGCTGGAGGGCAGGAATGCAGGAGAAGGTTCTGGTTGCAGTTTCTGTTATCTCCTGTGAGTTCCTCTCCTCAGGCTAGACCTGCCTGGGGGGTTGGAACTGAGGGGAGGCATCTGACACTGGAGGGCTCCCCCAACCAGACTGGCGGGTTTATCCTCTCCCCACATGTAAGCCCAGTCTCTGCCACAGTCCTTTAAATCCCAGACTAGTAAATCCAAGGCACCCTGGACCCCTCCTGCTTCTAAGGGAGCTATGTGCAAGCTCCTCCCTGACCCCGGCTGTCTTCCTCTTAAGCTTCCACCCGTGAGTCTAAGATAGACTTCTTCCTAAAACTCACTCACTTTGGGCCTTGAATTTCATTCTTCCAGTTCAGGAGACACTGATCAAGGCAGCTTTGGTGGCCATTGAATTTCCAGGGCCCTAGCTTCCCAAGCCAAGTTCACCAAGAGCCAAATACCATTGCTACTTAAAACCTTGGTTATATTGCCGGCAGTGGTGGCACATGCCTTTAATCCCAGCACTCGGGAGGCAGAGGCAGGCAGATCTCTGTGAAGCCAGCCTGGGCTACAGAATGAGTTCCAGGAACAGCACAAAGCTACACAAAGAAACCCTGTCTCGGAAAAATTCAAAAACAAACAACAACAACAACAACAGAAAAAAAACTACAAAACAAAATCAAAACCCTTGTATGTGTATGTGTGTTTGCTCTGACAAAATAAGTAGCTTGGTTGAATGTATGAGATACACTTCTGTTAATCCATCCGTAATAATGTTAATCCATCCAATGATGCTGTTCTTGCTGGCATTCAGTTATGAATTCTCTCCAAGGAAATGCAAACTGTGAGCTCTGCTGTCATCATCTGCATAAGACTGGGTCTTTGAAAGGCCTTCTGTCATGGAGGAGGAGGGACTCATGAGGCCCCGCCCTCCCTGAGAATCTATGGGCAATGGTTGCTGGGGTCAGGAGACGCATTTGCCACTAGTAAGGTGCCCATGTTCCAATGAACGGTTTATCGCTTATGTTCCTGTAAGCAACCCTAATGAAACAGTGGGAGGAGACACACACACACACACACACACACACACACACACACACACACACAGACAGACAGACAGACACACACACACAGACAGACACACAGGTAATACACACACACACAGATACACACACACACAGATACATACACACACAGACACACACACACAGATACACACACCATACCACACACACAGATACATACACACACCATACCACACACACACAGATACATACACACACACAGACACACACACAGATACACACACACAGATACATACACACACAGACACACACACAGATACACACACAGATACACACACACAGGCAGACACACAGACACACACACACAGGCAGACACACAGACACACACACACATACACACACACAGACACACACACACAGACACACACACAGACACACACACACACACACACACACACAGACACACACACAGGCAGACATATACACAGATGCACACACAGATACACACACACAGACACACACACAGGCAGACACACACACATACACACACATACACACACACAGATATACACACACAGAGACACACACACAGGCAGACACACACACACAGACACACACACAGACACACACACACAGGCAGACACACACACAGACACACACACACACACACACACAGGCAGACACACACACAGACACACACACACAGATACACACACACACACAGACACACAGGCAGACACACACACAGACACACACACACAGATACACACACAGACACACACAGACACACACACAGACACACACAGACACACACACAGACACACACACACACAGATACACACACAGACACACACAATCACACACACACAGGCACACACACACACACACACACACACACACACACACACACACGGGACTATCTACTGGAAGAGGAGGAAATCATCAGGAGTGGAAAGTGGAAATAGGACGGGAGAGGAAATAGGGTGATGTCATCAAAATACATTATTCGTGAAAATCTATGAAACTATCACCATCTATAAGCACAGGAAATAAAATACATATATGTATGTTTTTATTTATATGTGCTGTGAAATTGCATGCTTTTACTCAGTTACAAGGTGGTAACGAAACCCCAAATTAAATTCACTGGCAAGGAATTTTCAAGGTTTACTATCTTTTCTTTGAGGCAGAGTGGTTACATAGGTCCTCTCAAACTTGAAATCCTACTATGTCAGCCTTCCTGGTGCTGGGATTATAGGTAATGCTGCCACACCTAGCTCCTTAAATAAACAAACAAACAAAACACCACATTTTGAGGATAGTAACATCCTCAAAAATATCTACAATTTAAATTGTTTTGAATATGGACTACATTCCTAATAGTCAGAATTAGATGGATGGTCTTTTTATTTGGCTTTGTTTGAGATATGGTCTTCTGCAGCCCTGTCTGGCCTCGAACTCACAGATCTGCCTGCCTCTGCCTACTAAATGCTGGGATTAAAGGTGTGTGCCATCATGCCCTTTAGATCAGTGCCTTTTAACAAACAAGTAGCAGTTACTAGTATTTAAATTTAAGCATCAACGTGTCAAGACATGAGTATGTGATAATTTTTTTTTAATTTTTGTATAGTGTTTGCCTGATCATTATCAGAAAAACTCTGAAAGTGACTGCTGGTATCCATGAATTCTATCCATCAGGGGCTGGAAGCTGTGAAGTCATGGTAGCTAGCTGTCTCCATGGCTTTCTGCTCACTTCAAAGCTAGGAAGAAATACAGAGCCTTACTGACATGTTGTTGCCTGCTCTATCCCTTTTGAAGCTTTAGGAAGATTTCTCCTCCTACAGGAACATTACAAAGATCCTTCCACTGGGGCTCTGCTCAGATTTTACTTCTTTATGTGGCACGGGCCTAGGTCAGCTTTGCTGATCTGTAGATTTTGACTTCCCTAAGCATGACTGTAATTTAAATTCCTTTAGATTATTTTATTCCCTGTGTTTAGGTGTTTCACCTGTATACATGTCTGTGCATCATATACATTGTTTGGTGCCCAGGAGATTACATCAGATGCTCTGGAACTAGAGTCAGACAGTTGTGAGCCATCCTGTGGGTGTTGGGAACCTAATCTGGGTCCACCTCAAAGGTAGCAATTGCTCTGACCAGCAGAGCCAACTCTCTGATCTCACAGCTTATTTTTTTTATTACCACAAAATTAACTGAAAAGAATTTACAGAGGCGATGCATATTAGGAGGGAAGTAGATTAATGACAGCACTACCCAACCAGGGTATCCAGGTATTTGTGCTGTCTTCCATCCATCCATTTTAATTGCATATATTCTAAAGTGTTCTTAGTCTGCTTAAACAAACATAAAAAATAATATCTATTGCTAATGAGATGCTGAATTTGAAAGACAAATGTACACTCATATTTTTTCCATAACAATTTTAAAGTCATAGAAAGAAAGAAGACATATAATCAAAAATAATTTAAAAGAACCTTATTTTCTTTTTTTTTTTTATGGGTGTTTTGCTTACATGCATGTCTGTGTATTGTATGTATGCCTGGTGCCCAGGGGGGCCTAAAGTGGGCCTCAAATGCCCTGGACCTGGAGTTACAGACAGTTGTGAGCCACTGTTGGGGTCTGAGGCTCCGAATCAATCCAAGCAGACACAAAGGGTTACTGTGAGGCAAGATTTAATGCTGGGCAGCACAGAAGAAGGGGGAGAAGGGAAGGGGCGGATCGATCAGGGCTGCAGAACAGACTAGGAGCTGAGCTGCGGCCCCGAATGCCAGCTGAAGCAAGTATTTAAGCACAAAAATCGCAAACATTTGTTGCTAAGTTACAGTTACAATTTTCACCAATCAGGATTTGGAGATTAGGGACTTCCTTGAATGTTCCAGGACTGTCAGCTGACATACAATGAAAGCCTTTCAGTCCAACCAATCAGATGCATTTGTTCTTCTGTTGTTGGGAACAGCCATGATGTTCCTAGAGAACTAAAGATCATAAGGACTATTTCTATGGTTTAAGGAGGAGTGTAGGTCGGCCACTGGAAGGTTCCCAGCTCCCCCAGGGCTTGGGAACTTGAACTTTGTTTCACCTTACAGGTAAATGGAGTCTGAAGTCAAATTGGCAGTGCTCAGGACAAAGTGCTTTTTTGCCTATTTCCAACACCACCACCTGGGAATTGAACCTGGGTCCTCTGGAAGAGCAGCCAGTGCTTTTAACTGCTGAGTCATCTCTCCAGTCCCATAAAAGTAATTTTAAACAAACCCACATTTTGGAATATATCTTAAAGAAATATTCTCTCCACTTAATATCCTAAAGAGTAAGTTATAGGGTTGGGGATTTAGCTAAGTGGTAGAGTGCTTGCCTAGCAAGCACAAGGCCCTGGGTTCGATCCTCAGCTCCAAAAAAACAAAAAAAAAAGAGTAAGTTGTATAAAGATATTAAAGCAGTATTACTAATATCATAAAAGGAACTGGAATTTTTTTTTTTTTTTTTTTTTTTTTGAGGCAGTGTTGTATTATGTAGCCTTGGCTGGCCTGGAGTTCTCTGTGTAGGCTGGCCTTGCACTCACAAAGGTGTGCCTGCCTCTGCCTCTCAAGTTCTGGGATTAAAAGCATGTGCCACCATGGCCAGCTGAAAAATGTATTTTCTTAAAGCTTTATGTTAGACTGCTACATATTGTACTATGGAATACATAGGCATTAATAATTTTCTCTGGGTGTGTGTGGTGGTACATGCTTTTAATCCCAGCACTCCAGAAGAGTTCAAGACCAGCCTGGTCTATATAGCATGGTCCTGAACAGCAAGGGCTACACAGTGAGACCAGCTTAAAGAAGACAAAAAAGCCCCTGAATTATGTTGATGGAAAGATGTTCATGAAATAACATTAACTACAAAATATTTGTTTTGTACAGACACACATTTGTATCATTGTGGGATCCAGCTCCCACCTTTCGAAGGGTTCTTAGGTGGAGGAGAGAGGGATAAGGAAATGCCAGATAGAAAGAGAGACCTAGCTGACAAGACAACAAGAAAGACAGAAACACAGGACAGCTTCAGGAGGGCCTGGGTCAATACCCAACAGCCGTGTCCTATATTGAAAAGAGCTTTTTATAATATGCCAAGGGGAGAAGCAAAAGACCTCCCCCTTGCAAGATCAAAGCACACCGTATAGCCAAGTATAGACCCTTCCAAACACCTGGTAAACACACCTGTGGTCAAATCATTGCATTATGCAACCCTGCTGGTAAAGCAAGCTCAGACTCTCTTGACCAAGGCCTTAACAGGGAGCCTCTGTGGGCCCCCATGTATCATTTTATTGCTTTATAAATGTTTCATATTCTGTCTTTGTCTTAGTCAACATTCTGTTACTGTGAAGAGACATCATGACCACCACTCTTATAAAGGAAAGGATTTAATTGGTGGTCACCTACAGTTCAGAGGTTTAGTCCATTATCAGCATGTTGGGAAGCATGGCACATGCAGGCAGACACGGTGTTGGGGAAGGAGCTGAGAGTTCTACATCTGCAGGTGGCAGGAACAGAGAAAATACAGGGGACTGGCTTGGGCTTTTGAAACCTCACAGCCCAACCTAGGGACACACTTCCTGTGAGAAGGCCACACCTACTCCAACAAGGCCACACCTTCTCCAACAAGGCCACACCTTCTCCAACAAGGCCACACCTACTCCAACAAGGCCACACCTTCTCCAACAAGGCCACACCTTCTCCAACAAGGCCACACCTACTCCAACAAGGCCACACCTTCTCCAACAAGGCCACACCTTCTCCAACAAGGCCACACCTTCTCCAACAAGGCCACACCTACTCCAACAAGGCCACACCTTCTCCAACAAGGCCACACCTTCTCCAACAAGGCCACACCTCCTAGCAGTGCCACTCCCTGGTGACCAAGCATTCCAACACATGAGCCTATGGGGGCCATTCTTATTCAAACCACCGCAATCTTTAAACAAAATTTATTTCAAGCAGGTTATACAGCATAGACACACATATATCTTGAAGTATATAAATATGTATTCACAAATAAATTTTAGGTAGTATCAACTGATTTTTATGTTTATTGAATTATTTAATTCCAAAAAAGAATTTCATACAAAGGTCATTTATCAAGAAGCATTATTCACACAGACTCTGCACTGTCAAAATGGTGTTTGCTGAGAAAGGGCGAGTGTCTTTAGTGTAGAAAGTCACAGAGCCTTTAACCCATTAATGTGCACGTGGGCTCTCTAGAGTGACGACACCCCAGAGTCCACCGCTTTTACCATGCTTTTCACTTACTTCACACATGGAGGACTCGTGAACATTTTATTTGCACCTATTTAGTAATTTATCCTCTCCCACCAAACAACATTGGAAGACCGTCTGTCTTCTGCATTGTTCATGGGTGTCTGCCATCCAGGACATACGGCAGGAACTCAACAAACATGTTCTTAGTGAATGAGTTTCCAGAGAGCGCCGGGTGCTTACAGCTTCCTTAGGCATTATCATTTCAAAGTTATTCAATTGTACAATAACTTCAAGGCAGAAATCATGTTAACGCCTCTGGGCCACTAGAGACTCGCTTAATGAATTATCGCGGTGCTTCAGTAGGATGAATTACTTCAGGGAACTGAGGATGTTTCTCAGCCAGTGCCTCATGACCTGGAAAAGGCTTGCGAAATTAGCTTTACATACTTTGAAACTGTAACCAGAACACACTGGTAAAAATGACCACTGGCTCATGAAATGGACCAGAAGGGAGCTGTGCTCTGTAGCCGCACTGGCCATCTTTGGAGTACATTTGGCAACTCGGCATTTTCCAACCACCGGGGATGTTTGCTTATTTTAATAGTTCAAGTATGAAACCAGATATTCCTTCTGGAAATTGCACGTTGTTGACTCATTCATTCTTTGGGCGGTAAATGATCTCACATATTACTTCATTTTTTTTTTTAATATAAGCAGAGTCCATGTCTAAACAGCTTTTAAAGATATTGTCAATGTATAGTTTACCTGTGTCTTCTATGATAACTTATGGTTTATGCTACTTAGAAAAAAATCGTACTAACCTTTGCTAGACATTATATAATGCTTTTGTTTATGTGACAGAAAAGCTACGTC
Source organism: Onychomys torridus (assembly GCF_903995425.1). NCBI lineage: Eukaryota > Metazoa > Chordata > Mammalia > Rodentia > Cricetidae > Onychomys > Onychomys torridus. The sequence continues at coordinate 67,401,625 of NC_050445.1, read as the reverse complement.
TTCTCATCAAATGCTAAAGACACAACAGTTTTCCCCATTGGTACCCCAGAAGTGTTAGAAATAAATACCCTGCTGTTTTCATATTTGACAGTAGTTGAAGCGAAATAACAAACACTGATATAAAACATAGGGATTTTTTTTCCCCAGTTACCAAAATGGAAAGTATTTTACCAGCTGTCGATGCCTCCTCACCCTGACACTTCACTAAGCTGAGTTTATGCCTAAACTCTAAACCTTAACCCCGTTTGGGGGTGGGGGAGAAACAGTATTCACGGGGCTCAAACAAAGGCCTTGTTTCCTAAGTCGCACCTGCAGAGGTTAATCTGTGTATGGTTTTCAAAGGGGAAAGTGCAGTGCCCCGGATCGATCCAAGACCCTCTTCTGGTTTCGTTCTGTTTTGCCTAGTTAATAAACCACCAAGGAAGATAATTTTTAAACCTAATTTGCCGAAATGAGAACTAACTAACCTCTGGGGGAGAAAAAAAAAAGCCCCAATTTGGGAATTTTTGATCAATTGACTTTATATTAAAAAATAGATATCTGCACTGATACTTTTGACCGAAAGGGTAAAAGAAACCTATCTACTTGGGAACCAAAAGGATGGGGAAAAAATTACAGAAAGCCAGAACCCAAGGTGCCCTTACACAGCTCAGCGAACCCTGGATGCTCCAAGGCCACTGCAGAGTCTGGAAGTAAGCAGCTTTCCGCAGGCACGCAGGTCTCCTGACTCGCGGCTTAACCTTCCAGTCCCCACCGAGCTGGGCGCGCACGGGCGACAGTGAAGGTCAGGGTCCACAGACTAATCCCCGCAGCCCACCGCTGCGAACGGCCTCCCGTCCCGGGGAGTTTTAAAATGCGGTTCGTGAAAGGACATTTCTGAGCCTTCTCTTTCAAGGACATAATCGAGCCCAAAGAAAAAGCGCAGTTTCTTCGAGGTTGGTGTGGAACAGAGTAGCTCTGGAGAAAGGGGGTGGGAAGGGAGGAGGAGGAGGAGGGCACTAATCAAAGCCAAGTCCGGAGCGGCGTGGCGGGCGTCTCGGAGGCGGTGGAGTGTGGACGCGGGCTGGATCCCCCCCCGCAGGGCTGCTTCCACGGGGGTCTCCGCAGGAGCGCGCGCAGGCGTGGGGACTGCGGCCCGGGGTGGTCCCCTCCCCTCCCGCGCCCCCCGCGCCCCCCGCGCGTCACCGCCAGCCCAGCCTCGGCGCGCCTCCCCTGCTCCTCCTCCCGGCTGGGTCCGGCGGGGGGCGGGAGCATCGCGGGCGGGAGGAGCGCTCCTAGGCCCGGGAGCTCGGCGGGCCCTGGGCGCGTGGGAGCCACGGCGCGGCGCTGCGAGGCCCGGAGAGGAGGGCGCGGAGGTGAGCGAGCTGGGGGAGAGCCCGGGGGTGGCGGAGTCCGGGGTGGCCGTGCTGCGGGCGCCGGGTGCCGCATCCTTCCTCCGGGACTCGGCGGGCGCCGAGCTGCCAGGTGGGAGGGGTGCGGAAGGGCGTCCGTCGCCACCCATTCCGCCCCCCTGTCCCCTTGGTCCTCCCGGAGCCCGTGGGAAGTCCCCAGGTCGGGCCCAGCAGAACGGAGGCCAGGAGACACCTCGTCCCAGGTAGGACGTGCCCGAAAGGCAGAGGACCCGCAGGCTACTTTTACCAGTCACTTTGAATTGATGCAGCGCTTTTCTCTGTTAGGAAGCACTGCTTGGCAAACAGGTAAATAATGCCAGCAGTGGCTTTGCTTATTACCCGCTGCTGGGATCCTGGTGTGTTCAGGCCATTTTGTGTTAGAAGTAATTGGTCTGTTCTTTTAGTGTCCTTAATTATCTCCGTGTCCCGTGTTGAGCCTCGACTGAAACTTGTTGAAAATTATGTCCTAAAAATCTTGCTCTTAAAATAACATAGGGAGATAAAGGGATTTTTTTTTTTTTTTTTTTTTTTGGACGGGAGGTTTCCGTTTATTATCTCCACTATCCCGTAGAGCGGGATTGGTGTCAGGTTTTCACTCTTCTGGCAGGTAGTTTTTTTTTTTTCTTTCTTTTCTTTCTTTCTTTCTTTCTTTCTTTTTTTTTTTTTAAGATAGAACTTATGTCAGGCCACATTTAATTATCGCTCCATCACTGCAGGCGGACTAGAATCCAGACTCCTGCCCCCACCTCACCCTCCTGTCTTGATTAGCCTCCAGTCCCAGTTAACTGCCCCACTGCCTGCCGCCTCCTCTCTCTCCAATCAACCCCCCCTTCAATCTTCTTTTATTTTTTATTTAGTTGATTTTTTTTTCTTTCTTTGGCACTGTACTTTTCTCCCCACACTCACGATAACCTATTTGGAGAGACATATATGCATCCTGGATATTTAGCAACATCAGAGCAGCTACCAGGCTGCCTGGAGAGGTGTGAGTGAGGTAGTGGTGGCTGCAACTTCTGAGCTCAGCCAGTCCATCAGTTGGGGGAGGGAAAGGAGACAGTTTCAGTAGCGACAAGTTTAGCTAATTGTGAAAGATGAAAATGAGAAGCTTCATCCAAATTACTTTCATTGTCCTGGTACCATGGAAAATGCACTTCTACTGAATGAGCATAATTGTATTTTAATACTAGAACACAACACAGATGAAGGCAGAATTTTAAAATGATTATAAGTTATAGAGAAAGGCGAGGCCTGCGAGAGAAGGTGCAGGCCGAATATCAGGAAGAGCAGTTACTCCCTGCTCAGCATATAACCCTGATTCTGAGGGAGCCAAGACATTGACACATCGCTTCATCTTTTGGGGCCCACAGATCTTGACTATCAGAAAGAGAGATCTGGCGTAGAGATTCATTACATTTTCTTTGGCCTTGGCATTTATTAAAATGCATTTAGTAACAAAGAATATTTATTACATACTTAGTCAGTATGTGCCAGGCAGTGTGGTGGGATGGACAGAGTGCGCGTGTGTGTGTGTGTGTGTGTGTGTGTGTGTGTGTGTGTGTGTGTGGTGTGTGTTGGTGTGTGTGGTGTGTGTGTGTGCGTGAGCGTGTGTTTGTGTGTGTGTGGTGTGTGTGTGGTGTGTGCGTGGGGTGTGTGTGGGGGGGTGTGCGTGTGTGTGTGTGTGTGTGTGTGTGTGTGTGGTGTATGTGTGGTGTGTGTGTGGTGTGTGTGTGGGGTGTGTGTGGGGTGTGTGTGTGTGTGTGTGTGTGTGTGGTGTGTGTGTGGTGTGTGTGTGGTGTGTGTGTGGGGTGTGTGTGTGTGTGTGTGTGTGTGTGTGGTGTGTGTGTGGTGTGTGTGTGGTGTGTGTGTGCGCGCGTGCGTGTGTTTGTGTGTGTGTGGTGTGTGTGGTGTGTGTGGTGTATGTGTGGTGTGTGTGTGGTGTGTGTGGTGTGTGTGTGTGTGTGTGTGTGTGTGTGTGTGTGTGTGTGTTGGAGAAAGTAAGCAAATGGTAAAAAAGCAAAATAAACAATTGTTTAAAATAACTCCCCAGGAACTTAAGGGCTGAAAGAGATTGGGGGTGGGTGGGCTGGAGTGAATCATTCCAGTAAGGAGACAGAGTTCCCAGGATGGAAAAGTGATTTAGTCTTTTCTACTTCTAGAAAAGGATTCTGGGGCTGGGCAGTGGGAAATAAGAGTCACATGGGATAAGGCTGGAGAGGTGAGCAGAGGCTATCATATCTGGGGCGTTTTAGGTCACAGCCAGAAAGGTGGCTGTGATTCTAAGTAAAAGAAGCCACTGATTTTTAAGGAAGAGAAACATTTACGACGGTGGAGAATGGTTGTGTAAAGGGCAGAGAAAAGATGAAGATAGGCTGACCATTTAGAAGGTGTTGGCAAGCTGGGCATGGTGACATGTGCTTAGAGTACCCAATACTGAGGCAGGAGGCTCACTTCAGCTCAGGAGTTTGAGACCAGCCTGGGCAGCATGGGAAGACCACGTCTCAAAGATGGGGTGGGGGGATTGCAGTGAGAAAGGATAAACAGCTGGGTGTGCCGGTGTCAGTGAAGAAGGCTTAAGAAAAATTCTAAAGAGGCTGTGTTGGTGGCACCTACCTTTATCTCAGCAGAGGCAGGCAGACCTCTATGAGGCAAATTCCAGACCGGCCAGGGCAATACTGTGAAACGAATAAATGTTTTGAAGAACAGGAGTTTATATCAAGGCTGAAGGAAAGCGAAGAATATCGATTGACCCCCAGAGTTCTCATTTGAGCAACCGGTGGGAAATGGTCCTGATTCACTGAGATGACAAAACGTAGAGTAGCAGAAGCAGGTCTATTGTAGAAAAAGAGTTGACCTTTGAACCTGTTTGAGATGTCATGGAAAGGCCATAACTATATGATATGCCCTTTGGAGACAAAAAAAAAAAAAAAAAAAAAAAGGGTGGTCTCCAGGACAGTGTGGGTAGACAGGCCTTTGATGAATGTATGATTGGGTCAATGAACTTCTTGTCTGATTTTTCCTTAGCATTCTGCACCAAGCTGAGTACAGATACAGAGAAAACGGGTAGCTGGGTCCTTCCAGAGTTTTACCAAGTGTATATGGTGGTAAGAGTAGAGGACCTTTTCAAGGGAATAACTCTCAATATAGACAGGGTTTAGAGAGAAACCAGGAACTAGCAGATAGAGAATGAAATAGAATTTGAGGTTCACGAAGAAAAGTTATTTTGCCTTCTAGATATAGCAGTGTGAGCATTTAAATTAAGGTTATCAGAAAGGTACTAGATAGTGCTCAGAAATACCAGAAAGTGAATGGCAGGTGGAGGCAGAGACTCATTGCCTTTGATGAGTAACTCAAGAAAATAAGAGACCCTGAGGCTAAGAGGTTTATTTATCTCCACCCGGCCATAGTGGTGCACTTGCTGGGAGGTGGTGGTGCACACCTTTGATCCCAGCATCCAGGAGGAGGCAGAGGCAGGCGTATCTCTGAGTCTAGGCCAGCCTGGTCTGTAGAGTGAGTTCCAGGACAGCCAGGGGTACACAGGGAACCCTGTCTCAAAGAACAAAAACCAAAGCAAAACAACAACAACGAAGGTTTTATCTCCTGGAATGGCAAAGTCTTGGAGGATTGGCAGCTGTGGGGGTACCAAGAACAACCTCTCCAGTGAGAAGGGGTAATCCAGAAGTCAGTAGAGAGTAGTGATGTTAGGAGAAGCTGTCAGGAGTTGCCAGTCACCCTAGCAGACTGGGGTGTTTGCAGGATAATCTAAGGGGGTTCAGATACAAGCTTGTGAAGAATACCCCACCTCCTGGCCCTGGAGGATTTCATTTTCTTGATAACAATCATTAGATTGTGAAAGTCATGAGAATCTCTGAGGATAGCTCTTTCTGAATTGCAGTCATCCAATAACTAATGTCCCAGACATTTTCATGCAAAATAAATTAGGCTCTGTTTTTCAAAATTAACTTAGCACAGCTGTTACCATTCTGCTGGAGGAATGTCAAGGAATCCTTAACTGAAAACCTTAGGGGCTGTCTTAGTCACTGTTCCATTGCTGGGAAGAGACTCCACGACCAACCGACTCTTATAAAAGAAAGCATTTATTGGGGGCTGGCTTACAGTTTCAGAGGTTTGTCCATTATTACTGTGGTGGGGAACATGACAGCACACAGGCAGACATGGTGTTGGAGAATTGGCTGAGAGTTCTATATCCTGATCCTTAGGCAGAGAACGACTGGGCCTGACATGGGCTTTTGAAACCTCAAGGCTCACCCCCAATGACACACTTCCTCCAACAAGGCCACACTGATATGAGCCTATGGTGGCTATTATTCAAACTACCACAGGGCTGTGTAGCTTACTGTGCTTGCATTGTCTTACAGTGTTAATACTCCCATAAGTATTAAATGCGTAGGTCAACTTAAATACCCATATGGACCTTGAGATCTCAAGGAGCCTGTATGCTACTTGAAATACTTTTAACTAGAACTCCTGTAGCTGGTGTTAAATAAAAGGTGATGATGTAATATTTTATGTTGCTTCAAGACTTACAAAGAAGAGAATTTTAGCATTTGGAAAAGATCATAGGAGTCAAGTACAATTGCTTTCTACTTAACAAATGGAATAGAAGCAGACTGAGAATCAAGTTAGACTCAGAAGCCTACACCAGTTGATTTACCTCAACAGCACAGAATTAAAACTTGCTATAAATGCAATAATTTTATCAAGTACCTAATCTGTGTTACCTTCAAATAACATTAAATCAGAATTTAGGGACGATCAAGAATCTTACAGCTGAAGTGGCTCTTGGGCCAGCATCATGTGGGCCAGCATCATGGCTGTCACCTGGGAATTTATGAGAAAAAAGAAATCAGGGTCACCCAGACCTGACACTCTGAATATACTGCAGCAAAATCCCCATCCCTGTGCTCACATTTGCATTAAAGTTTGCCAAGCTCTCCACTTATGACTGGGTTTGCTCAGGCTAGGACCCCTGGAGCCTGGAGAACCAAGGAAAACAGCACACCCTCATGGGAGAGTATGAAGAGTTAATATTATCAGAACACTTGGAATTTTGAATGTTATGAAACAGGAACTCGGTTTCACATCCTGTGGGGTGTGATGACACATTTTAAGGACTAGCATTGCTCTTCCCAGAAAGTGCTGGGAAGATATTACAAATTAATAAGTGGGGTTTCTGATATTGCTTCTAAGTAGGGGAGAGGGATGGACTGCATGCATATTCCTCACCTTTTCTTATTAAAGGCAGCTATTCTCTGGGTGGTTATTTTTCACTGTTGGAAACAACAACATGAAAATAGACATAAATAAGAATCAGCTAAATGGACTGTCTCTGAACTGCACACTAAATATTAGATTGAATCGACTTTTTAGAGATGTTTTTGATCCTGGATTCTTATTATTCACAACTAATGATCTCCTATAAAATTTCGGATGCCCAGGCTCAACCCTAAGCCAACTGAGTAAACATCAGGATTGTTAAATAATAACAAATGACCAGGTATTTTAAATCTCTCCAGGTCATTCAGTGGAGCTAGAATTGAAAACAACTGTCTTTTGAGATCCTTGCGAGAGGAGGCACTTCTGAGATCAGTTCTGCCTTTCCACACACCAGTGGGACCGCCCCCCATGCATGTGCAACCAAGCTGAGAAGAGAGAGAGAGGGAGGGAGAGAGAGAGGGGGAGAGGGAGGAAGGGAGGGAGGGAGGAAGGATGGAAGGAAGGATGGATAGAAGGATAGAAGGATGGATGGATATATTTACTGGCCAGTGGTTTTTTCAGACATTGAGGAATGCAGAATTTTTTTAAGGGGAGTTTGTAATTAGAGTGAGTGCTATTAGCTTTTGATAAAATGGGTGCATAATATACATTTCCTGAAAGCCCTTAATTTGTATATTTAAAATGAACAAATTCTTTGTGTAAATTCATTGATTGGATAACCAGGAAACCAGTGCCCATGGCATGTCATTGGCGAGTCAGCACCTGGTTGAGTCCTTGGGGACAGATGAGTCAGTATGTGGATCCTTGGATGTTGGATTGATTCCTAAACTGATATCACCCACCAAGAATACCTGAAGATCATAGCTGAGGAACCAATAGGGAGATGTTTTAACTTACTGAAAAGGATCTAAGGGTTGAAGAGATGGCTGAGGTGATAAAGTGCTTGCTGAGGACCTGAGTTCCATCCCAGCACCCATGTAGAAAGCCTATAATCCTAGCACTAGGGAGGCTAAGACAGGAAGTTGGAGCTGAGGGACCTTATCTCAAAAAATAAAGTGGAATTGATTGAGCTAGACACCCGGCATTGACCTTGAACCTCCACATGCACAGGCGCATACATGCATGTGTACCTACCCACAGGTGCCCACACACATGCATACACACCTAAATTAATTATCGGAAATCTTTGAGGAAAAAAATGTTTTAGCTAAGTTTATGGAGTTAGATTTAACCAGAAATCCTTTTTGTTGAAAATATTCCTGAAATTAACTGCTTCACTGTCCCACCCATTCTTGGAGCTGGGCTGGCCTTGAACTCATTGCACAGCTGTGGATGACTTTGATATTTATTTATTTATTTATTTATTTATTTATTTATTTATTTATTTATTTATTTATCTTTGAGGACAGGGTCTTACTATGTAGTCCTAACTGGCCTGGAACTCCCTATGTAGAGCAGGCTGGCCTTGAACTCACAGGGATGAGCCTGCTTCTGCCTTCTGAGTTTTGGGGTTTAAAGTTGTCTGTCAGGGCCTGGCACTTGATCTTTCAGACTCCACCTACCAAGCACTAGGATTACTGTTGTGTGCCACAGTGCCCAGCTTCTGTCCTAGTAATTGCGGTTCAATGAACATAAAATTTTGTTTTAGTGACTCGGTATGTAGAAATGCCATGAGATCTACATAGTTAATTACTGAATACATATTGAACCTGTTATTGTATACATCATGAGCCTGGGAAGTCTGAAACAGCCCTGAGGTAACCACTGCATTAGGAAATTACATGCTTACTTCAAGAGGAGCCATGGGATTGCCTTTGGGATTTTCTGAAGGGTTTGAAAATGTTCAAAATCCCTAAACAAAACAAAAACACTTTTTTTCCCATAGAAATCTGTTTCTGCCCTACAATAAGTGGTTGGGTTCTACTTGTTTATTTAAATGTCAAGGGAATTCAGGGACTGTCTTAGCACAAGCTGAAGTTGTAATGGGTAAAGTCATCATTGAGTTAGAGAAAATGGGTTTGGGATATTTGACATTCCATTTCTGGAACGTGCTTCTGCCTTTTGAGTATGACTAAGCAGATAACTGGAGGTAGGGGTTGGGGGTGGGGGGCTGCCTCCAGGGTGGCTTCCCTCTGGGGAAAGGCATTTTCTCCTAACTGCTGGGGCCTTTCCACTTGGCGCCTCCTACTGGCTATGAAAATTATGGCCCTGTAAAGTTGGTAGTTTCACAAACCAATAAAAAGGGGCGGCACAAGATAACCAACTCAGAACACTGTTATCACTGCGCTTTCCTGAAAGAAGGACAGAGTAGGAGAGATACACTCTTCAGTGTAAAGGACGATCCTTCAAGTGGGGTAACTGAACAGCGCTTTGCTTTCCCCATGTTTCTAGTTGGTATTCAGGCAAGGCTGTGGAAAGCCAGATTCACTGTGAGACATTCCTAGTTTTATGCTAGATTGCATTCATTCAGACACTGTCAAAATGATGCAGTAGTTACACATGAATTAGGGAGCAGTTTGAAGCACAGATTTATTATCTTTCACACGTATAACATGGGGGGAGGGAAGGGCTCAGCGATTAAGAGCACTGGCTGTTCTTCCAGAAATATCAATTTATTATCTTTCACGTATATAACACAGGGGTTTGGAGCGATGGCTCAGTGGTTAAGAGCACTGTTCTTCCAGGGGTACCGGGGTTTAATTCCCAGCATCCACATGGTATCTTATAACAGGCTATAACTGTAGTCCCATGGGATCCAATGCCTTCTTCTGGTGTGCAGACATTCATGTAGAGAAAATACCCATATACACAAAACAAATAAATAAATCTTTAAAAAAAACCAACACACACACACACACACACACACACATACATACACACACACATACATACACACACACACACACACACACACACACGGGGAGGACTGTGCACACACACACACACACACACACACACACACACACACACACACACACACACACACGGGGAGGACTGTACACACACGTGTGAAGTAGGGAATGTGCACACACACGGGGAGGACTGTGCACACACACACACACACACACACACACGGGGAGGACTGTGCACACACACATATACACACACACACATACACACACAGAAGTAGGGAATGTGCATACGCAGTAGTCTCCTATCTTGGGTAATGCTCTGACTGTACAGTTTGGTTTTTTTATTCTAAGCTGATGAATTTTTTATTATACTTTTTATTAGAAGTACATCCTGTCTCTCCCTAATGAGCCTGAATTCTCAGTATAAGCTCTGCGTCTTCCCCTGCTTTCTGTCTCTTCTGTGCCGAGCACACAGGGCCCCGGATACACTCATGTTGGGCCACCGCTGGGCAGCTGTGCCCTGAGACTGCCACTCCTTGTCAACTGAAATGTGTACTGTAAAGTTGACAGAGCTTTTTTTTTCCTTAACTAGACAAATGTGGAGCTGTCAATAATAACCATGTATTCACTTCTTAGACATGAAGGAAATAATCCAGAATACTAGATGAATAAATTATAAGTAGATGTAGTTTTTGCACCACTGACTCAGCAGCAGATATTATCCATTCCTTGTGGGAAATGGCCTACTCTTAGTCTGAAATGGGGGGCTCCAATGGGATATGAACACACTCTTTGGCCCTTTCTTTTTTCCTCCCCTCTAAAAGCAAAACATACCTTCAAGGTGGTTACAGATTCCTTAGAAGACACATGGCACCCCTCACCTGAAGTTTTCCAATTGTTACTTAGAAAACACTCATATTTAGTTTTATGGTATTAAACTCAGGTCATTTGGTATGACCTAGCCCAAGCTGAGATAATTACTTAAAGCTAGCGTTGGTTTTAGACACACATACACATGACATTTGGAGATGGGAATCAGTACTAGTTTTATTTATTTATTCTGCAGCTTCAGAATGAGCAGAGGTTAGAAGACTGTTTGTTTGTTTGTTTGTTTAAAAGATGGTTCTCATTATGTAGCCCAGGCTCCCTCACAGAGCTCCCTCTGCCTCTGGAGTGCTGGGATTAAAAGCCCCGTGAGAGTTAGAAGACTTGTATTTGAATCCTTGCTGTCAAATCACTCAGTTCTCTGAGTTTCTGCTTCATTTATACGAGAGGTAATATATATTCTCTACCCACCTGAGGAGTTAACAAAGTAATATTATGCATGAAAATATTCTATGAAATCACACACACAAGTCTGGTATATGGTTTTAACAATAAACATTTCCTACCTTGGATCCATGAAAGGTCTCTCTTGGGCTGGCAAGATGGTGTAATGGGTAAAAGTCCTTGCTGTGTAAGCCTGATGATCTGAGTTCAATCCCCTGAGCCCACAGTGTAAAGAGAAAGCTACCGTCTCCACAAAGTTGTCCCCTGACCTCCACAGACATGCATCCGTACCAATGCACACAATAGATAATAAAATCTCTCTCTCTTTCTCTGTCTCTGTCTCTCCCCCCCTCCACTTAATCCTACAATGAAAGAATCTCATTATTTATTAGGATAATTTTATTCTGTTAGGGTCCAGTTAGAACATGCCATTACGAATACTATGTGAATAAGGTCCAAACATGTTAAACACAAGGGTTGTCCATTAATAGATATAAAATTTGTGGTTTAATGAAGCCACTGGTGATGTTTTTAGGTTCTAAGGTATTTATGTACTTCTTCACACTCTGATTTAGAGAGGTCTGAACTTGTTCTATTTTAAAAAAGCAGATAAGTGATAATTTCTTTGTGTTTTATTTTTAACTTGAAAAGGCCTTATCATTGTGATTATTATGCTAGAAGACTTTGCAGTTCTTACATGAGAGCTGCTGTAGTATATATTGAACATCTCAGTATTGATGGGAATCCCTGGCTTTCTGAGTGGATCTTGTAACACTTTTTATCCTTAGGTAATGTGTATATGAGAGGAAGCTAAGTTGGTAATTCCACCCTTAATTTAGAAATGGAATGAGTTCTGGTTTCATAGCTTATGGTTCCTTTAGTTGCTGATTCGCTGGATGGTCCAGGAATGTGAGGCTGGCTTTGTACTACTTGGCTGCCTAGGACTGTCTGAGAGCATAATTACACTTCCTAACCTGAAAGCCTGAAGTGAGACAGGTAATAGATGTAAAGACAGTGAATTTTCTCCAGTCACCTAAGTTAGACATTAAAATCACTAAGTCATGCTGAAGAGCCGAAGAATATCACAGATAGGCACATGACTCCTCCACTCTGTCCCTGGAGCCATTTCCCAGCTAACAGCAGCAGCTTCAGGGACAACAGACCTTTCTGAAATCCCTCACACCCACCCAATAACACATGCCTTCCCTGGCGTTCTAATCTGGCTTTCCTTGTTCTCAGGCAGCACTGGACAAATTAATGGTCTTGTTCTCTGTCCCATCTGCAAATGGGCATTGTAAACAGCACCTACAGCATTATCGGGCAGTTCTCTGGATTTGGTTAACATGTGAAATATCAGACAGCTGAAACCTGTACTGTATGAAATTAACTTCTGAAAAGATCTGCATTTGCTGTTAACGTGAATGAAACTGCGCAGTGGGGACAGAATGGGATAGTAGTTTTCATTCAGAGCCAGCAATGACTCTGAGCAGTCTGACTTGTGTGAGTGAGCAAGTTATTACAAATATAAACATTAGTCACTTAAGTAAAAAATAATCTGACAGTCCCCTCCTGGCCACCATAGAGAATAACTGCATCATGGTCTTCCTAGCCAATGGATGAAAGAGAGAATATGAGTAGACACATATTATGTATTTGAGACCATAAACATGACTAAACTCTTTTACATAGGGAAGCTATGTTATGGAATATGGGGTGAATGATAAGGTGTCTGTGGTATTTAATTAATCCTTTGGTAGGTTTTTGCTGTTTGGTTTTTCTCTTTTCTTCTTTTTCTTATTTTATTGAAGACAGGGTCTCACTATATAGCCCTGGTTGGCCTTGGAACTCACTACATAGATCAGGCTGACCTCATACTCACAGAGATCCACCTGCCTCTGCATCCTGAGTGCTGAGATTAAGGTGTGTGCCATCATGCCTGGCTCTTCACTAGATTTTGATGCCTGGTTTTCTTTAAATATTGTTCAAGTTATGGCATTAATTTTATTGTTGGCTGTTTTATCTTAGTTTGCCTTAAAAAATCTGTAATCAGGTATATCGGGTAACTCATAGACTCAACCCCTAAATGACCATTCAGTCTTGGTTGTATTGTATGGAAATTTGTTTTTATGGATCTTTTTTAAAAGCTATCCCTTGGTATCAAGGTCCTTTCCTCTGCTGCTGGTGTCATTTCTGATTTGCCACCTGATCTGTTGACTCATGCCTGCTAGAGCTGTTTTTGACGATCTGAGTGAAAGTCCTTCTTTGCTGTAAGTCCTGCTACACATAGGTGGTTCCATAGTCCAGCAGCATCCACACGGGCTTTTTTTTTTTAGAAATTCGAGTCTTCCTCCAGGCTGGCTGAGTGAGAATCTACATTTTAAGATTCCCAGGTTATTTGTGTGAACTTGCGAAGCCCCATTTAGCTGCTTACCTTTGTGTTAATTTCTCTGTTTAGAGATCTTCTCTAGCTTACAAATTGTGCTTGCTGTGTTCTGGGTCATATAGCATGTCAAAATATTTTGCCTTTAGAGATGTAGGACATAATTGCAGTGTCTAGAAATGTTTTAATGTTTGTTAATAGGTTTAATTGGGGAAATTTTTCTTTTCTCTCTTCTAGGACATTCCCGAAGGTCTTAGAAGCATTTCTACCATGGAATCTATTTCTATGATGGGAAGCCCCAAGAGCCTGGAGACTTTTTTGCCTAATGGCATAAATGGTATCAAGGATGCAAGGAAAGTCACTGTGGGTGTGATAGGAAGTGGGGATTTTGCCAAGTCTCTGACCATCCGGCTTATTAGATGTGGCTATCATGTGGTCATAGGAAGCAGAAATCCTAAGTTTGCATCTGAATTTTTTCCTCATGTGGTAGATGTCACTCACCATGAAGATGCTTTAACAAAAACAAATATAATATTCGTGGCTATCCATAGAGAACATTACACCTCCCTGTGGGAACTGAGACATCTGCTTGTGGGCAAAATCCTAATTGATGTGAGCAACAACATGAAGGTAAACCAGTACCCAGAATCCAACGCAGAGTATCTGGCTTCACTATTCCCGGATTCCTTGATTGTCAAAGGATTTAACGTTATCTCAGCTTGGGCACTTCAGTTAGGCCCCAAGGATGCCAGCCGCCAGGTATGTGTGGCCTTGAATTATATTATATGTCTGGTATTTTGTAGTCAATAAACCAGGTTTGAATGCACTTAAATGATTATTTGAAAACTATGTAAGGTCATGTGATGACTACAGTCCAACCTTGTAAAGGCATGTTTCTCTTCACAAAAAAATGATGTGGAAACTTAATGACATGGATTTTTCTGTAATCACCAGTTAATTAAAGAAAGGGTGATGTTAGCTGATGTGTCATATGACCCGTTACATTAATCCTCCAGAATTTTTAAAAAATGTAACGTGTTTTTATTTTCCCTCTTTCTGCTCCTCCTTCCCCCTCCCACTTTCTGCCTTTGTTGTTTGGTAGCACAGTATTCCATCTCTGGATGAAATAGGACTTTGTAGAACTTGTAAGAATCCTAAAGAATAACCTGTGTGATTTTCATAGATGAAGCTCTTATGGCATATGAAAAGTAAAGTCTGTTTTAAGCACAGAGTTCAGGCCATGGCCCAAGCAGGCAGAGGTAGACCGGGTTTCTGAGATTCACTCTCAGCGTACAAGGCTCGAGATCACACTAGGGGTCACACTTCATTTCGTCCACTTTTTGGACAAAGTGGATGGCAGGTTCTGTTAATGCTTCTGGAGTGAGAACATCTATAAGAAAACACATAAGGAGGCCACTTTAAATGCCCTTCTTATTTCTGCTCACAGAGACAGTTAATTAAGGGGCTGGAGAGACAGCTCAGCAGTGAAGAGCAGATTCTACTCTTGCAGGGCTCAGGAGTTTGGTTCTCAGCAGCCACACTGGGTAGCTCACAGCTGCTTGTAGCTCCAACTCCGGGCCTCTGAGGGCACCTGCCCTCATGTGCACAAACTCACGCACAGTAAGTCTTTTAAAAAGACAGCTAATTATTCCATTTATTACCCAGTGCACTATCATTTCATCCCATGTGTCAGGGTCATGAGGACTTACCATCACTGTGACACAAGTGCCTGGACTTGAGGGAGAAAGGTTGACTTTGCTCACAGTTCCAGCAGGTTCGGTCCATCATGACAGGGAAGATGATGGAGGAGAGCCACTCATGTCATAGGGGCAGACAGCAGAGAAAGGGCAGACCTCCAACCTGCTGGCTTTCTCCTTTCTCTTCATTTATTCATCCAGGACCCCAGCCCACGGGACGGTTGGCACACTGTTGGAGCCCACTAGGTTTCCTAGTGGCCGTACCCAGCAGGACTGCATAAGAGTTTGATTGGACCACGGGCCTGGGCACCAGGTGACTGTAACTAGCAAGGGGGAGCTCTTTTGCTCCACCCCTTGGCATTGTTATAGATAGACCTTTGGACTAAAGTTCTGGGCCGATGGCTAAGGATCCAGGCCCACCTGAGACTATCCTGTGTTTTCTCTCTGCTTCTCTCTGCTTCTTAACTCTCTAAGTCTCTTATTCCTGAATTGTCAAGAGTTCCTGGGGTAAATAAGTGTGGGGGCTGGTCCCTTCAGGTTAGTCTGCATGCAAGTGTCCTCTGACACATCCAGAAGTGTGGCCAGCCTTCCCTTAGGTGGTTGACAAGACCGGCCGTGACAGGAAGCGCTCACTCCCGGTCTGCCCCCTCTCCTTGCATCCTTCTTTCTTTCTCTTGTTGAGGCAGTCTCACACTTGAGTCCACATTGGCCTCAACCTTGTGGCAGTCTCCCAAAGACTGGGATTACAGGGATAAGCTACCTCCCCTGGCTCAAGTATTAAAACAGTGCATGCTTTCCCCACCCCTCTGTGTTAGAGACCAGACCAGGGCAAGTCAGGCAAGCGTTTGATCATGAGCCACACTCCAGCAGCTAGACACAGTTCTTTCTTTCTTTTTTAGGAAAACATATCCCATAAAATTGGCAAATTTGAGCCAGGGCCTATGAGACAAAGTTGACATAATCCTTTCTCATATTCATGATCATTTTAATTTTTAATGGAAAAAACCCTCATGGAACAGTGATTAAATTCAAATTCAAAATGAGCTACAAGCTCCATCGTGACAAGAGTCATATAATTTGTACTTCATCATGCTTGAATGATGAACATTCATCAGTTTTGAATGTTTCACTTATAGTTCTAGATTTATTATAATACGTTATCATTTATAGGCTTTTCTCCATATAAGAAAAAAGGGTTTATTATAATATATTATCATTTATTGGCTTTTCTCCATATATGAAAAAAGGGTCTATTATATCATGTATAGACTTTTCTCCAAATAAGAAAAAAGCTTGCTCCATTTCACACCTGCAATAAATTAATACCAATGCCTCCCTTATTTCTTTGCTACAAAAGGATTCCTATTTTAGAAATCCATATTTGTTTAATAGCACAGAGTTTATGATTCATAAAGCTGGCTACCATCGGCTGAGAGTCAAAACTTGAGAGCTGAACTCTGTATTGTCCCCTTCGTGTTAGTAAGTTTAGCATGCAAACACTTCTTTCAGGGCCTGTGTACAGACGTCTTCAGGGATATATCTGGAAATTTGTCTTCCTCAAACAGCACTAGAGACTTCCTACCGATGTTTTTCTAGCCCTGAATGAGATGATCTTCCTGTTCATAGCAGTAGCTCACTCCAGCAGTGAGCTGGAAGTTGGACAGATACTTGTTGAATTTTCGACTCTATTATAGTATCAAAGGGTTTTAAAGTCTCCTACCCTGTCTGTGACATCATAGAGTTCCTATAGAGATGATAGATTTAGTATTAGAAAATGGCAGTTCCATTCTGTTTAAGTTAATAGCCTTATAGAATCATCGTTTTACTTGTGAAGAATATAATTATCAAAAAAAAAAAGAAAGAAAGAAAAACTTTTATATGCTCACCAATGAAACAGTGTACCTGGAATTATTCAAGTGTTTTACAGATACATAATGAATTGGCCTCTAAACGTAAAGATAAAGTGTATAAGGGGTCTGGCATCATGACAGTTTGTACATTTTACTTGACAAGGCCACCACCTGGAGTCCGTGCCCATCTGCACTCCTGATGGATAGCTCTGAAGGGCAGGGCTTTCCATCACCCTTGTAGGCAGGATCTCTACATTCCTAGAACTAAAAGTCACCCATAGAAGCAAGGAGATCCAGTCTCACCCTGAGAAAGCTGGGCTGGGAGGAAATGGCCACATAGGCCTCTGGGAGGGTGTGACTTCACTTGCAGCTGCTGCTGACCCAGATGCCCTAGAAGAGCACACCTCTCTTCCAGCAGCCACCTTCTCATGTGAACCTCTCTGAGCCTTCCAGGTTGCAGCTGGATTCGCTTCATATTTTCTTTGTAGGGCAAAACCCTTTGGTTTTTCTTGCACATTCTAAGTCTGTTTTAAGATATTAATAAATCTTACCATAGTGTGATACTTTTGATTGATTAATCCATGGTTAAGATACTGTTTTAAAACTGTTAATAATACCTGTGGTAGTATTTACTGTAAGTCTGTTTAATAACTTGCAGTTAATCACTTTTTCTCATCTTCATCCACTGGTGTCACTGGAAGTCATTAAACAATGCACCACAGTACAGTGTGTGTCTGATGGTTGGACTTTTATGAACAGGCGTGGTAACAAGCCTTCTGTTTTTCCTTACAGGTTTATATATGCAGCAACAATATCCAAGCTCGACAACAGGTCATTGAACTTGCCCGTCAGCTGAATTTTATTCCTGTGGACTTGGGATCCTTATCATCAGCCAAGGAGATTGAAAACTTACCCCTGCGACTGTTTACTCTCTGGAGGGGGCCAGTGGTAGTAGCCATAAGCTTGGCCACATTTTTCTTTCTTTATTCCTTTGTCAGAGATGTGATACATCCATATGCCAGAAACCAGCAGAGTGACTTTTACAAGATTCCTATTGAGATTGTGAACAAAACCTTGCCTATAGTGGCCATTACTCTGCTGTCCCTGGTGTACCTGGCAGGCCTCCTGGCCGCCGCCTATCAGCTTCATTATGGCACCAAATACCGCAAATTTCCACCTTGGTTGGACACCTGGTTACAGTGTAGGAAACAGCTGGGCTTGTTGAGCTTTTTCTTTGCTGTGGTCCATGTTGCCTACAGCCTCTGCTTACCGATGAGGAGGTCAGAAAGATACTTGTTTCTCAACATGGCTTATCAGCAGGTATGGAACATGCTTGTTATTCATCTGGCTCTCATGGCATGTCATAGTAGGAACTGTAAAATCTGAGTTAAAGTAGTGTCAATTGATACATGCTTCACAGCGGCATTTATTGAGGGAGTAGAAGTACTGTTTCTGGGGTTTTTTGTTTGGTTTTGTTTTTTTTTTAGGACAGGGTCTCTATGTATCAGCATATGCTGCTCTTCTGCATAGCTGTGCAGATATTAGAGAGGAATATGTTTTTTTGTGGGGGCTGTTTTGTTTGAGACAGGGTCTCACTGTGTAGCCCTCACAGGCCTGGAAGTTTCCATGTAAAGCAGGTTGGCCTTGAACTTGAAAAGACCTGCTGCCTCTGTACTCCTGAGTGCTAGGATTAAAGGCATTTGCCACCACACCCAGTGGCCAGGAATTTAGTCAGAGCTTTTTCAACATAGGAGCCCAAGAGCTCTTTTGGGGTGTTGGTGGGAGTGGCTTTATTTATTTTTAAATGTAAGTCTGCTTCGTTCTCTGAAACTGGACAACGTTAAGATGGTATTAAGATTGTGCTTTTTTCCCGCTGGCAGATATACAGTTAAGTCCAATTTTCAGCTGAAGGAGTCCAACCCTTAACTTACGCTCCAATTATATTGTTTGTAGATAATCAGACAATACTAGAAATATTCAGTATCAGATTACCATAAATTCACATAAAGTCAGACTGGATTAATATGCAGCAGCAATACAAGGGAAGGATTTTTAGAGAAATATGGCAAAAGAATGAAACAGTTAGGAGCTGGGAAGGTGTATTAGTGAGTCCTTCAAGTGGACAGATATTTCAGCTCCACGGGACCTTATTCTGAGGAAAGTTTGGTTTCCAGGAAAGAAAGGTTAAGAAGAAAGAGGAATCGACCCTGGTGAGGACAAAGGTAGCTTAGAAGTCCTAGTTAAACTTGTAGAACATGCCCCAAACATTCACCCATGGTTGCATGAACCTGTAAAAGCACCTCAGATCTGAGTCTGACTACAAATGCTCTTTTCTGTCACTTGAGAACTAGTCAGTTGGCGTTCCATGGTCTAGGACTCAGGGCCTCTGCAGTAGTGACTCATGTGGACATGATGGCATAGGCTTGTCCCTCTACAGGATAGAAAAGGAGGGTGTATTAGTACTGTTTTAACTTAACACTCTCTCTTTTCTCTACATCTGGAGTAATACTAAGAACAGGTTCTCCACGATGGTTCATTATACTGAACTAATACTCCTTAATTAATACATCTTAAACATGATCATAGATGGTCTGGTTCTTCTTAGGCCAAGAGTAAACTGTGTAGAATCAGCTAATGTTCTCTGAAGTAAAGGAAATTCACATTTTGTTCTTGTTAGGTTCACGCAAATATTGAAAATGCTTGGAATGAGGAAGAGGTTTGGAGAATTGAAATGTACATCTCCTTTGGCATCATGAGCCTGGGCCTGCTGTCCCTCCTGGCAGTCACGTCAATCCCTTCCGTGAGCAATGCTCTAAACTGGAGGGAATTCAGTTTCATTCAGGTATGTGGGGTTTTGTTAGGCAACACATCGGACAGCATAGAATTTCATTGTTAAGTTCAATGTTAAATATGTTCCATCTAAAAGGAGTGTCTTTGAGGCCATGGTCGCACATCCAGTTCAGGCAGCACACATGGCTGGAGGCTGGATTTCAGCCTTTCGGGTTGGTAAAGGAAAGGCTAGTGCGTCATTACATAGAAGGCAATCATAGCAACGTCTGTTATGTTACGGAATAAAAGGGGAGAAGTGGGTTTAGGTCAGATTTAATGGTGAAAGTCAATTTAGTTTGATATTTAAACAAAAAGAGATTTACTGTTACGAGTGCTTTGCTCATGTGTTTATCTGTGCACCATGTACATGTCTGGGGCTCACAGAGGGCAGAAGAAGGTGTCAGATCCTCTGGAACTGAAGTTTTGGACCAGTTGTGCGCCACCGCCACCATGTGGGTGTTAAAAATCAAACCAGGTCCTCTGCAAGAGCAAGTGCTCTTAACCACTGAGCCATCTTTCCAGCCCCCCAAAGTCAGATTTTTGTTTTTGTTTTTTCGAGACAGGGTTTCTCTGTGTAGCTTTGGAGCCTGTCCTGGAACTCACTCTGTAGCCCAGGCTGGCCTTGAACTCACAGAGATCCACCTGCCTCTGCCTCCCGAGTGCTGGGATTAAAGGTGTGCACCACCACCGCCTGGCAAAAGTCAGATTAATATTAGTCAGATGAACTCATGTGCACACACCAGTCACAAGCACTGTCCAATGAGGTCACTATGCTAATGGGTTGTGACAACCAACTGCATTTGTGAATCTTATTAATGTATTTTACTATGTCAGTCATACAGCATTACTCAAGAGTACCAGTAAAGAAATCAGAGAACACCTGTGTTCTTTAAAAAGTTAAATGGTCACCTCCATTAATATCTGTATAACATATCTAAACACTTTAAATATATATGAAATTTGGATTCTAGTTATATGGTCACAATCTATATTTTCTGATCCAAATGTTACACAGCACAATATATACAATATGGGTAGTAGAATCCTTTGATAGTGTACTGTCTTATTTTATTCCTTGCTTAGTGAATTTTTTTTTTCCTGGAGAAGCAGGGAGGTGTTATAACAGGGTTTCTCTGTGTAGCCTTGGCTGTCCTGAAACTCACTCTGTAGACCAGGTTAGCCTGAAACTCACAGAGATCCACCTGCCTCTGCCTCCCCAGTGCTGGGATTAAAGGTGTACACCCTCATGCTTGGCTGCTTCAGGACATTTTAAAATAATATTTTTATATATTTGAAAGTGCCATACATGTATACAATGTCTTTTTATTAAATATACTCCCTGCTACTTCCCTCCGACTCATTCCTTTTTTAAAGTCATGCAAAAATGTTATTGAAACCAAGGATAACCCTTGTCTAAATTCCTTTTTTCCCTTTGAAGAAAGTGGAATGGGAATACTTTCCCAGCTACTAGTTTATCACACCTGAAAGGAAATAGAAGGCTTTATGATAGAAGATTCTAGACAGACACCCATCATCATAACATTAGACGGCTAATTACAAACATCTTGCCTTCTAGAGAGCCAACATTTTCCTAGTGAACTTAGACATTACATCACTATACTAATGTGCTATTATTTTTATGTAATATAAACTAGTTGACGAAGTAAGTAACCTTAAGTGTAGTAAACTAGAGGACTGAAAACAGTAACCTTTTAATCTATAAAATGACTAAAATATTTTTAGTCATCTCACTCATTGTGGTCAGTAACCACATGTTTGAATTGTTTCTTATATTACATATTAATACTCTAAGTTTTATACTATTTTTTTATTAAGTAGTGTCTGTATGTAATGTGTGTGTGTGTGTGTGTGTGTGTGTGTGTGTGTGTGTGTGTGTGTATGTATGTGTATGCTCAAAAGATCACTCTTTGAGCTGGGCGGTGGTGGTGCACACCTTTAATCCCAGCAATTTGGATAACCCTCACCACTATTTTGCTTATTTATTGAAACAGAGTGTTACTATATAGCCTGGGCTGGCCTCAGACTCACAGTGTAGATCAGACTGGCTTTGAATTTGCAATCCTATTCCCTGGTCCTCCCTAGTACTGGGATCACAGCCGTGTGCCATGACAGCTGTATAGTCTTTATAAAGCATATGGACACCGTGCATATCTAGACCACTAGAGAACAGCGTAGAATCAGTCCTAAGGATATAAACAAAATATAAAAGATCTTAAAGTGGTATTAATTATAGTTGAATAAATTTGCAGTCAGAATGATCAACACAAAGGAGTGATTATACATACCCATTTAATAAAACATTGTACAACATTAATGATATGCTTTCATTTTTATTTATTTATTTTTTTTTGGTTTTTCGAGACAGGGTTTCTCTGTAGCTTTGGAGCCTGTCCTGGAACTCACTCTGTAGACCAGGCTAGCCTCGAACTCACAGATATCCACCTGCCTCTGCCTCCTGAGTGCTGGGATTACAGGCGTGCACATTGTTAATGGCATGGAAATGCTTGTGTTCTACTAAATTAACTAATGAGACTATTCAGCTTATGCATTATGGCCTAATACGTGCAAGATTGGAGCACTGCAAATAAGTGTATATGAAATTTAGGAAACTGTCTTAAATTGCTTAATTCAGATGATAGTAGGTCAGTGACTTACGATTAAAACATGAGCAGTGTACCTGCATAGGCTGTTACGTGCATGAGTGATGTATTTCCCCTTTCCCCTCTCTCAAGTCCACGCTCGGCTACGTCGCTCTGCTCATCAGCACTTTCCACGTGTTAATTTACGGATGGAAACGCGCTTTTGCAGAAGAGTACTACCGCTTTTACACACCGCCAAACTTCGTCCTTGCACTGGTCCTGCCCTCGATTGTCATTCTGGGTAAGATGATCTTACTCCTCCCATGCATAAGCCGAAAGCTCAAAAGAATTAAAAAGGGCTGGGAAAAGAGCCAGTTTCTAGAGGAAGGCCTGGGAGGAACAGTCCCTCATCTGTCCCCAGAGAGGGTCACGGTGATGTGATAAGAAGAGGTACTCACTGGTGCCATATACACTTCCTCTCACACCGTCGCCTCACGGCTCCCTCCACGCTCCCAGCAAGTGGACCGTCAGTGTGCTGTAGTGTGAAACCTGGCAGTGAGATGTCAGCTGAAATAGTGATAGGATTTCTTCAAGTTCATTTTTATAAATGTCATATTTTGCCAACATGAGATTTTGTAGCCCACGTGTGTTGTTACAATCTAGGACTATTTTCTTTCGTGTAACCGTAACAGTATTGCTATCTTAACTATATTGCATAATCAGGCAGAAATATTTGTAGTTGATAATATAGAACATTTAGAACACTTGGCAAACCAGCAGAATTTGAAGCTTTTAATGTTACTCAGTGGATATACTTTTTCTTTGAGGCTAAAGATTTTAATTATTACCCAGTTTAAGAAACAGAAATGCATAATTATATATTATTGAGGAGGGACACAATGTATTAGCATCTAGGGTGCACAGGAGCAATCTTATACCTTCATAAAATGGGCCTGGAAAAATAGCATTAATTATACAAAGCAATGTGAGTGTATGAGCACATACAAATTACAGACAAACCTGAAATTGTATTTAAAAGGCACTGGAGGGGTTGGGGATTTAGCTCAGTGGTAGAGTACTTGCCTAGCAAGTGCAAGACCCTGGGTTCAGTCCTCAGCTCTGAAAAAAAAAAAGGCACTGGAGATATGAAATGAATACTGCTAATGCACAACTCATGAGAGCTTTATTCTCTTATGTTACAGAACAGTTTCATTGTCATATTCATGTCAATCAGGGAAAGGACTCGGTGATTTGGCCACGCAGGCTGTTATTTTGAATATAGTACCAACCCCAGGAATTGTAGAACCGTGATTGCTGTGGAAGTGTCAGGTCTGCACATGGTCCCATGCCAGGTCGTATTTGTTACTTTGGCCAGCCACCACTCTTCCTGAGTGGGATTTTACTGATGTCCACTGAGGGAATGTGGCATGGCTCTCCACACTTGTCCCATTTAATATTTACAACAGACCCATGAAATAGTTATCTTCATTTTTCATGTGAGGAAACTGGAGGATAGAAAAGCTAAATTTGCCTAAGGTCACATGGTGAAGAAGTAGCAGGGTGAGCAGTCATGGCCAGGTAGTCATCCTTCAGAAGCCATCATTTTATGAACCATCAGGATACACCACCCCTGCCCCATCTCCATGCACTACATTCATGATGTCAGTCTGGATGTTTTCTCTCTTGTATAGCGATTGACAGTCTTTAGAGTATGTTGTGTGCATCAAAGGATGCATAGGAGTATCTTAATCATAATTTTATTATTCCTGGAAACCCACAATAGCACAGTACCTCCCTGTGCAGTGAAGAACTGAGGGTCAAAGCAGTGTGGATAAACTATTGAGATCCTGCAGCTCTTCAGAAATTCCCATCAGGTGGCCACGTCCTTTGCTCTTCCTGGGAAATCCTCCTGCCTTCACTACCATTCATTAGGAAGCAATTGATAAGCACGAAAGATAATAGAACAAGTGGCTAATTATAAATCTATTCCAGAGACATAGAAGCATATAGATTATTCATAAAATTTCTCAGTGCTGGTATTCCATGTGTATATTGCATTTTGTTCAAACTTTGGGATATACTACATTTTCTCCATTTGTTCCTTATTTATCATAGTACAAAGCTATAAATAAGATGTAATTATATGTGTTCTTCAGAAAACTGTATCATTTTTAAAGTTACCTACTGACTCAAATCCAACTATCAAAAATAAAAAGACTCTTATTTTTGTGGAACCTGTCTTTCCCACCAGTGTCTTTTTCTATTCCTGCATTGTTAGTCTGGGAAAATACCCACTATTCTTCAATGATTTGTTGGTGAACTGTAATATTGAACATCCTATTTTCATTATTGATCATAATAATGAATTCTTAGTAGGAATTCATTATAGTGATGGCTTTTAACAGTAATTACCTACAAGCTGGGTGTGGTGGCGCACGCCCTTGATCCCAGCACTCAGGAGGGAGATACAGGCAGATCTCTGTGAGTTAGAGCCAGCCTGGTCTACAGAGTGAGATCCAGGATATTCAGAGCTACATTGAGACTGTGTCTAATACAGACAAACACACATACCAATACTGTCATGAACTAGTGAAAATAGCAATGTGTTTTCAATACTTGCCTACTTCTTAGACTTCATCCTAAGACAATTTAATATGAAAATACAATGAAGTATTTCTAAAAGCTAGATGATAAAAGTACATTGTTATATATGTTAGGTAGCCCATAATATAAAGTTACTGCTATTATACATACATGGGATCCCTGGAAATACAAAATGATTTAAAAACTACAAATATATTTCAAATGACACTTTTTCTTTGGAATGCTAAAAAATGGAATAATTTTAGTTGTAGAGTAAATGTAATATAGTTATTACAGTTCTAAATGTTGAAAGGCCCCTCTCACAATGCATATCTGTTTACTGACTTTCAGTTGCTTAATTTACTACTTCTGTAATTTTTCTTTTGAACAATTTTCTCTTTATCTTTAAAGGCATTTTTCTGCCTTTAGAAGTAGACTGAAGTTTGTTGCTGCCAAATGTGAGAAGGTGGTGGGAGGAGCTTGCCCTTCAAAGAGTAGGTCTAAGGAGATGTCTCAGTGGGCAAAGGCACCTCTAGACAAGCCTGATGAATTGAGGCGGTCCCTGGGATGATGTGTCCTCTCATCCCTCTCTGTCTGTCTCTTCTTTTACCTCTCACACACAAAGTAAATGAAATGTAATTAAAATTTTTAGGGTTAGGGAAGGTTTTTAAAGAGGAGTGAAAATTTGTTTATGTTTTGAGAAGGATGAGTGAGGAAATGATAGGAATGTAGAAAACATGGTCTGTCTTAGTCCTTTGTAAAGACAGCCACATAATTTTTCCTATGAGGGAAAAAACCATATAACATGTATCATGCTACTTAGCTTTTGTGCAGATTTCATGTCTCCTTTATTAGGAATATTTAAAACCATATTTAAATATAAATATATTCATATTAACATCTTTTTAAAGAAGATACACTAAAATTTAGCTCAGATAACCTACATGAGATTTTTATTTAAATTTTAAAACATTATAAAGTATGAATAAATTATGATTACTTATCAGAGCTAATTATTTTGTATAATACAGAGAGTGGCTGATAAATTCATGCTAAACTACCTGATTATTTTCTTAAACATTAGCATAACTTCAAGTTGACTGAAAAATTTTACTTTCAAAATTAATTTGATAATGATAAAAATATGTTCCTACCTACAGTCAGATTATGAAAATTATTTTTTAAAGAGGATTCAAGAATATATTCAACCTGATCAACACAGTGACAGCCAGGGTTGTATAAAGAGACCCTGTCTCAAAACATATTTTTCCAGCTTTTTCTATTATTCATTTCTTATGTAATATGACAAGTCTTAATTTAAATTTTTATGCCATTAAGCTATTTAGTAATATATTCTATAGTGTTCCCTCTCAAAATGAGGTTTATTTAAGTATTTCACATGGCATCTAAAATATAAGTACGATAAATGTAATTCAGAACTATACTGTAAACTAATTAATTATACCTGTATCAGTCTACAAAATCCTGCTTTGAAATGTGCAAGCAGAATAAAATAGAAATTGTTTTGTAAATTGATAACAAAGCAATGTCACACGTGGTATAACGTACCTCAGTCCAGTGTTATGGCTCTGTGTGATGTCAGGAAAATGAGTCGCTCAACCTGCGCTGTGGAGAACTCAGTAGGGCAAATTCTGGCATATGTTCAGTCTTTGTAATCACCTAAAATGAAGTGTAGCGATTTTAGGGGAGCTTGTCTGTTCTTTTGAACTTAACAGGAATGAACGGGTTCTTCAACACTTTCGAGTGTGACAAAATTTGAAAGTGCTTAAATTGTTAGGGGTTCTAGCCATATGATACTAAAACAGTGCTTTTGTTTAGCCTAACATGCATACTAGAGATTGTTGGGTCGTTTTTTAAGTTTACAAATCACTAAATTTCCACTGTGCACAGATCCACAATGAAGACAGACCAGGAGACTTCCCAGTAGCTTAGGGACACTCCTGGTAGCTGGATGAGCTGAGGTAACTCAACAAAAGCAGGTGCTTTATGGAATTATTCTCACAGAGATTTCCTTCCAAGGTTTTCCACAGTTGCGCAGGTTTCCATCTTCACAGTCTGCTTTCCTCACTCCTGAGGACTGCTGTTCACACCTCTTGGAGCGAGCTGTCCTTGTGACTGGTCTCTGTGACTGACTGAGAGGTGTCCCTGTGATGAGTGCTGGCCTCTGAGGACTACTGTAAGGGAAGTGGCATGTCTTCTTTATGGGCCCTTCTGTCTGGCTAATGAGGTTGTGGATAAACATCTGTCCCCAGAGGGTCAAGGCAACACTCAGAGGCAGAATCGAGGCTACTAGAAAACAGACAAGTCCCTGCTTCTTCCTGTGTTTAAACAATTCCAACTGAGTTTCTGTGTTGTGAAATCTAAATTGTATCCTTTCCAGTTCTTTGTAACAATATTCATTTAGCATTCTTGAATAGGTTACTGTAGTAATTCTTACTTTTAAAAGATTTTAAAGGACAATATACAATTTACCTTACAATTAATGTTGTATTATTAATTAATTATACTTGTTTTTTGCCTTTGTCTTTCATTAGCTATTTTGTATTTGCTTGTATGATTTTCTTTGTACAAAATGTCCTTGTGTGTATTCATTTTTGCTAAAGGCTTTGTCATGTAAAATATTGTTAACAAATTGTACACCGTGATTTTATGTCATTCTCCTAGATCTGCCTTACAAAAATTTCAATAAAAAGTATTATTTAATGTTTTAATTTTGCTTTTTCAATCTTACTAATTTGAATATTTGATGGAATTTAGCTAATATTTTGGTCTTTTTTTTTTTACTTTTTACTTATTTTTTGTGTCTTTCACATCATGCCTCCTAAGCCTACCCATCTCCCTCCCCTGCCAAAATAAAACAAATAAAATTTAAGAGAAAAAAAGGAAGGGGGAAATCCCATCATGGAAGCTGCAGTGTGACACAGTGAGTCACACAGTAAACCCCTTTATCCATACATTTTAGCATGCAGGCGTTTATCACAAAGAATCATTGGTCCGGTTCAAGGCCCCTGGCTCAGCTGCACCATCAGAGCTCGGCCCTCACCAGGACACTTCCTGGACATCCTGTTGCTGCTCTGTGTTGTGGAGATCCTGCAGCCCTGGGTCCACAGGGCTGACACTCTCCTCCCCTCCCTACCCCCTCCCCCGTGTTCCAGCAGATCACAGATGGGGTGGACCAACATATAACCTAGGTTCTAAGCCCAAGTAATTGCAGGGTTGGTCAGTGCTTCAGCTCTCCCCTGTCTTCGCCACCAGGGTGAGCTCTCCAGCATTGCCCTGACTAGTTTACCCCTTGCAGTGATGAGCAAGGAGCGGGTCTAGTTCTCCAGCTTTCAGGTTTCACATCCTTGGGGTCGGTTCTCCCACACCTTCAGGGCCTGCTCTACTGTGCTGTCCAGGTGAGGTGCAGGGACCACTCTCCCAAGTGCTGCAGCTGATGAGGGGCAGGGCCAGCTCTCCCACCTACTTCAGCATTGATGGGTTTCCAGTGCGGATCTCTCCACCCATGCCTGCTGCCCTAGGGCAGATGAGGGGAGGGGCTCGGTCTCCCATGCTCATGTGTTTGGCTCACCTGTGCCCTCCTCAACAGGGTCAGCTCCACTGTGCTGCCCAGATGAGGTGCAAGGCCCGCTTTCCCAAGTGTTGTAGCTGGTGAAGGAGTCAGTTCCTTGTCCAACTGGAGGTGGGGGGCATCTCTCCCTCACTCTCACCACCACAAAGCGGATGAGGGAGGCAGAACCAGCTATTGGTCTTTGTTTTTAAAAAGATACCCAGAAAGCAATCCAAATGGTAGTTTTGCTTGGGGAGGGGACTGTTTTTACACAAGTAGTCATTTAAAAGAAAACCTCTATTTAATGAAGATTATTTCATTTCATTGATCACTTTTAGATCAGGATACCTGCAATATTTAAGCTATCCTGCAAGTCAGGAATACAGTGTTAGCTGTTGCCAAGTGCCCAGTGTCAAACACAGTATGTTCCATAGCTGATAAACATGACTCATCTTTATAGAAAGCTATGCTATGCATCTCTTCTTTGACCGGTTCTTCCTGCCCGGCCCTCGCGTCTCCCGATCACTGCCCCCCTTCTTGCCTTGCCCCCTGGCCAGTGGCCCAGAGCTGCCCTGTCTCCCAGGAGTTGCTAGGGTGCTGCCCCCCACTGCTTCATGATGAGCCCTATCCACGCAGCAGATCCAGAGAAACTGACATCTGTGGATCTGCATGAAGACGCTTGAGTGTGTATCCTGACAGGATTACCCGAATAAAATTCTCAGTTAAATTTGAACTGCAGACAAACAATAAATGACCATTCACTATTAATATTTTAAGTGTGGTATAAGTTTTACATGGCCCTTTTCCCTAATGTGTCAACCCAAATGAAGGGCAAAATTTGACCAAGTAGATACAACATGAAATTTAGCTAGTAGATATATTATCTATTCATTTCCTCCAGATAGAATGTTCCAAAGTACAATTCAGCAGACCTTCGTGGAAATAACCTATAAAACCAAGCAATTAACTATACATGTTCAAAAGCCAAGACAAGTTTAGTAACATCTATTTTTCCCTTTCTCTGTCCAGGAATAACAGTCCAAATAAAGTGATGATGACTGCTGTGTGTTTATGGAAGGCTGAGGAAACAGTAACACAAGTGGAATTGTTGAATGATGAAGTAGGAAATAAATGGGTTTTGCGGTTTTACGCGACCCTGCAAACTCAAAATCCAGATGTGTTGAGAGACCCGTGACAGATTCATACTGATCAAACGTATAGTGGTAGATATTAAATTAGCATAGCAATTTACTGACACTCTGAAAAATATCAGTTCTCCAGGTGATAATGCCAACATGGCTTTAACTACATGTAGTGTGTTCTTCAGTCTTTCCATAAGCATTCAGATTTTAACTTAAAAGATGGTGGGATTTACTGTGGCCTGAACTGTGTCATCCAAAATTTGTATGTTGAAGTCCTAACTCCCACTGCTTCAGAGTATGACTGTGTTCAGAGATTGGCTTTAAAGAGATAATTGGGGTGAGATTAAATGGGTGAGTCTTAATCCAGTATGACTGGCATCCTTTTGAGATTAGAATACAGGCCTGGTCAGAGGGAAAACCACATGAAGATAAGGGAAGAACAGAGCAAGCCAGGAAGAAAAGTCTACACAAAACCTTGATCTTGATCTTCTGGTCTCCAGAACTGTAAGAAAAAAATCTCTGTTTTATAGCCACCTGACTTCAGACTTCATGAACAAATGCAAGGACCATGAAGTCAAAACAAGTGAAATTTTTCATACAGCTGGAGTAACTAATGATTAAACGTGACTGATGAATCCTATTTTACAGTAAAGACCTGTATCATGTAATCACAATACATAGTCGATACTTGTAAATGCTCAGGATTTTTTTCATTTTTCATAGTATCAAAAAACTAAAGAGTTGATCACTTACATCATTTGTCCAGTGCACATGAATGGTTTCCCCAGCCTCTCCTTACAGTCTGGATTACTGTTGATCCGTTTTTTTTACTTGAGTAACTGACATCAGGGGCAGCCATTCCACTGGTTCTTCCTGTTCCATTTCTTAGGCCTAAATCTGCATGAGTGGTCTGTTGAAGAGAGATGACTACTTTTTAGGCTTGCAACCATAAGCTGATCTGAAAGACTATTTAAAACCTAGAAGTAAATTAAATTCCAACTTGATACGTATTTCTTCTGTTATAAATTTCCCCCAAGCTAACCCATCACATTAATAATATTTTGTATGCTATGAAATTTCTTTATTTAAAACAAACTACTCTATAACTGTCTCTATAAGTAATGATGTTTGTTTGAACATTTAGAGCATACAGCATCAGGTTGGAGAGAATTAAATAATGTTTGTTTGAACAGTGATAGCATACAGCATTAGTTTAGATAGAATTAAATAATGTTTGTGTGAACATTTGGAGCATACAGCATCAGTTTTGAGAGAATTAAATTCATATGTATTTTAAAGTACTTACAAAATGTTCTTAATTCATGATGAATAATTGTAATTTTGCTAACTTGCTAATTAGGCAGGGTGCAAACAAAATCAGAAGAGCTACATTAATATATTTTGTTTATTTAAGTATATACTTAACTTTCTTCAATACCTGTAAATGTACAAATTGTATGTAGATTGACATACTGAAACTTGTCTTACATCTACAAGTGTTCCTAAGAAAATAATTCCTATCTTCATGGTGTCAAATTCTGCAGGATTGCCAACATATTGAAACATGTGTATTCTCTAGGTAGATCTTATTTCTCACTTTCTCTGTTATTTACCTTTTGTTGAAGTAATTGGACATCTCAATAGTCCTTTCATCCATCTGTGTCTGCATTATTATAAGAAAGGATCAATGAATAATAATTAAAATTAAACCCACACACTTAAACAGTTGAAGTTCTTAAAAACTTAAATCTTGGTGCACTTCTAGGGATAAAATAAAACAAATATTGTCACTTAGACAATTGGCAAATAGAATAGTCCAAGCCAGTCCCCCCCCCCTGCCTTTTTGAGATGTCTAAGATTGGTAAAACTATCCCAAAACAAAAACGATGAACACACACCATGAGCATCTCATTTTTTGTGTGTGTACATTTGTTAAAATGGGAATTCTGATTCAGTATTTACACCAAGAGGTCCAAAATCCTGCATTCCTGACACGCCTCTATGAATCGCCTACTCAGGAAGCCCAATAGCTTGAATAGCAAGGATCTATAGAATATTTACTTCGAATAATTGACAAAATGCTTTAATTTTACCTTAAATCAAAATCTAAAAGTAATGTGAAATCCTTGAAATTTTAAAGAACATTTATTGAGTAACTAGTATGTTCTTGACAAGGAGGACCAACAGTGTGGTCTTTAGAGCAGAGGCATCAGCATCACCCGTGAACAAGCTATAAACACAATCCTGAGCCACATGAGGTGTTCACACCGTGCCTACACCGCCAGCTGAGGACACATAGCCACATCCTTAGCATTCCACAGGCATAAGTAGTTGAGTACAAATCTCAGTAAGACAATTGTCCTTGATTTTAAGAGTCGCAGTATCATAACATGGTTGGGCTGCTTCATCAGTAAATACCACTAACTATGCAGTGAGTACCAGAAATAAAGGTTTCCTCACCAAAATCACATAAGCCAGTTTCATAGGGAGTTAGCCATCTGAAGAGGGTGGTGTGTGTAGCTAATACTCTACCCAGGTGGTAGAGGATGAAGTATAGAACTTCCATCCCTGTTGCCTCTCAACCTGCCAATGAATAAAATACATACCACTGTAGGAAAAAAAGATATTACTAAGTTGGACTGTTGATTTGCCAGGTGGGAGAATCCACCTGGCAAAGAATTTAATGTGTTTCTCTGGTTGAAAAATTTGAACTTCCCACCCCAGGCCACACTAGACATCCAACATCAGGGGTTCCAGCATTCCAGACAACCACTCTACTGCCTGAAAGCTTTCCAACACTGTACAATGCCTCATTTGTTTGTCTAACCGGCAAGTTAGGCCACTAAAGTACAAGTGAGGCAAACCTGGGAATTCAGACTAAATTGACCGGTCCTATCACTGGAGAGGAAGGGGTCAGCTTTCCACACTGTGCCAATCACATCCCTCCGAATGCCTCCCACCTCCAGCTTTTACTCCTCTGCCCCACACAGGCCCTTATCAAGCAAGGGTGGTCTTCACAAGACTGAAACTCCAGGTGCATACCGCGATCTCAGTCAGAGGTCTCCTTTGTCTCCCAGTCGCACACCCGCAGACCATCCTTGGGCAAAGTTTGACTCTCCCAGCTTCCGTAGGCCCCGCCCCTAGCAACGCTCGGGCTTGTGTTAACAACAGGAGCGCGCCTGGCTCCCTGGTCTGCGTGTGGACCGCAGCAGCCGCGGGATGTCCGCTGCGTGGCGGAGGCGGGGGCCGCGGCCCGACCTTCGGGGTCTTTCGTCTCCCTAGCTCGGGCCGCGCTTCGTGTTCCCCGGCAGGGCTCGTGGCACACCTAGGACCGCAGGCTCCCACCCCCAGCCATGTCCACAGTGGAGCCTTCGGCCACGGCGGACGCCGCCGAGGCGGGCGTCAGGACCAAGACCTACAGTCCCCGCACGATCCCGGTGTTTGGGGTGGTGACCCCGCATGAGGATAAGCAGGTACCGCTGGGCTGCAGCAGGAGCGGGGAAGGGCGTGAGGCTCCGGGGCAACCGGGTGGAATCCAGGACCACAGTGAGCCTGCGGGGACGGAGACGCGCGGAGCTGGTCCCTGGGGGGCGTGCGGCTAGCGAGGGGGGCTGGATGTCGTCAGCCAACCTGTCTGGGGACTCCAGCTGCGTGTTCCTCCTGGAGAGACTGACTCCTCTTTGAAGTATGGCCACGGAAGGAAGGAATCGTTCTTAGTGACATTTGATTTGATAACCAGATCATTGTTTGTGATGGGATTTTGTCTGTAGATCCGTTATAAAGTGGCGTTCCCCAGGTTTAAATTTGTAGTCACTGGTATGCAGATGCTGTTGGAAAGTTGGAGACAGAATTGATTTTCTTTATTGTGTTCATAGTTGGTTTCGGGTTTGCTTTTGTAATAATTGCAAAGCTAAGTTTTTAAAGTTAGGTTGAGGAACCTCTCTGCTTTGCCCTACACTAATGGTGTTGGGGGGCCTCTATGGGAATTCCTGTTGGGGGTTCACAAGTCTCAAGCTACGTCAGGAACTCTGTCTCCTGCGTTCACATCCTGGAGCCTTGGAGAGTTAAATGGGAGCAGCCAGTTTACTCAGGGACTTCTGTGGGAATTGGGTTGAGGTTATGCGTTTACGCAACAGCCCGCAGAGCACAGCACTTTTACATACAGAGAAGATGCCAGGGGAATTTACCTAATCAGTCTTGTGGAGGTATTCCTGTACAAGAGCAGAGAAGTGTAAGCGACCACAGCTCTCTGCACT
Organism: Onychomys torridus; assembly: GCF_903995425.1. Lineage (NCBI taxonomy): Eukaryota > Metazoa > Chordata > Mammalia > Rodentia > Cricetidae > Onychomys > Onychomys torridus. The sequence goes on along the minus strand of NC_050445.1, from coordinate 67,367,970 downwards.
CCCAGGGCTACAAGGAAGTTCAGCATTGCTACTATATTCCTAGGCACTGGGCTCTAAGAAGTAGGTGAGTTTGGCTCTCAGTCGTTTCTTTGGGGCAAAGATTTTATGAGATAGACAAACAGGGGTTTACAAAGAGAAATACTTTCAGTAGATCACGAAAAAAAAAAAAAAAGTGGCCAGGCGTGGTGGCTCATGCCTTTGATCCCAGCACTCAGGAGGCAGAGGCAGGAGGCCAGCCTGCTCTCCAGAGTGAGTTCCAGGACAAACTCCAAAGCTACACAGAGAAACCCTTTCTCAAAAAAAAAAAAAAAAAAAGTCTGTAACATCGCTGTATGTGACTTGTGTGTATCTGACTCTCCTATGAGTAGTCACATTTTTAAAAAGTGCTGTGAGGGGGAAAGGCAACAGCTACCTAAATAAATGGAATAGAAAACAATGTAGAATTAGAAATCAAAGTGATATCTCACTCTTCTTGGACTTTTTTTTGTAGTTGCTTTTATAATTTCTCCTCCTCCTCCTCCTCCTCCTCCTCCTCCTCCTCCTCCTCCTCCTCCTCTTCCTCCTCCTCCTCCTCCTTCTCTTCCTCCTCCTCCTCTTCTTTTTTGACACAGTTTCTCCATGTAGCCCAGGCTGTTCTGGAACCTGCTCTGTAGACCAGGCTGGCCTTGAATCACAGAGATCCATCTGCTTCTGCTTCTGGAGTGCTGGGATTGAAGGTGTGCGCCACCACAGCCTGGCCTGGCACTCAGTATCTTTACTCACCTGTGAGGCCTGATGTTCCTAGCAACATTTAAGAAGATAACCTTTAGCTCTCTGCTCAAGTCAGCAGAGAAAGATCTTTGGACGCTTCCTATTTCCATTCTTTCAAAACATTCCACTTTTGCTTGTACTTGAGAGACAGCTAAAGCACAGCTTGTGGAACTGTGAAATCAAAGGCAGGTGGTGATAGCAGTGGAGGTGATGATGATGGTACTGATGTCCATTGTGTGAAGCTTAGTGTAAGGCTTGGTGACTGCTCAGTGAGTATGGGTGCTAGACTGCCTGACTTCCACCCCCAGAGTGCCCCAGAAGGAGAGAACCGACTTCCAGCTTGTTTTCTTACCTCCACACCTGCCTTCCCATACAACATAAATAAATTTAAAGATGAAAAAAAACTGCAAAATATTCATTGTAAGGACTCTGTATAGCTTAGATAATGCACATAGAAAGCTTATATACGCCACATATGCTTAAATACGCAGTTATCACCAGCATTCTTTATGGGGGGGGCAACTAAAGCTTACAATAGTATTTTTCATTAAAACTCACAGTCTCTGAAGTTTTAAAGTAGCAGCTGAAGATTTCCTGCTATAAAGATGCTATTTTGGCTGGGCGGTGGTGGCACATGCCTTTAATCCCAGCACTCGGGAGGCAGAGGCAGGTAAATCTCTGTGAGTTCGAGGCCAGCCTGGGCTACAGAGTGAGTTCTAGGAAAGGTGCAAAGCTACACAGAGAAACCCCGTCTCAAAAAACAAAACAAAAACAATAAAAGATGCTATTTTGTCTACCTGTGCTTTTAAGGGCTGTCTTAAATTCCAAGCCTTTAAATCTAACCTAAGTATATATATACATATATTTGGAGAAATTGGCTTTTGAATAGTATTACCTAGGAGTAGATAAAATGTGCAAGTTATTTTGTACATATTGTATTTGTGTGTGTGTGTGTGTGTGTGTGTGTGTGTGTGTGTGTGTGTGTTTAGGAGCATTGGATCGGGTGTGTATGCCATAGCACCTGTGTGGAGGTCAGAGGACAAAAGTTAGTTACCTTGTGCCACCAGGTGGGTCCCAGGTATTGAACTGGGGTTACCAGTGTTGGCAGCAAGTGTCTTTACCCATTAAACCATCTCTCCAACCCTCTTCTGTACACTCCACAGTAATACTACCTCACGTATACAGTGAGTGACATTGGCCAGCATGAAAACAATCTGCAGGAGGCAAGAGTGGCTGCAGGTACTCCCCACACCACCACAGGTCCCCTTCCTCACCCTGGAGTGGAACTATGGAAAGTGTAGGGTGTAAATGTGAAGCCAATCGTAAACAGAGAAAACAGTGCTTAGGACTCTGGAGTTTTAATCAGAAATAAAGAATGCTTTAGGGGAGAGGTTGCCAGGGTAGAGGGTGGACACAAAGGGACATGGGGCATGAACGGGATCAGGATGCATGATGTGAAATCCACCAAGAGTCAAAAAAAAAAAAAAAAACAATAAAAGAAAAGAAAAGGAAAGCAATTTCACCAAACAAAATAAGTAATTAAAAACTGATTACTAAATTCAAGTAGGGTTTTATTGTTTTGAAAAAAAAAAACTAAGCCGGGCATTGGTGGTGCATGCCTTTAATCCCAGCACTCGGGAGGCAGAAGCAGGCAGATCTCTGTGAGTTCAAGGCCAGCCTGGGCTACAGAGAGAGAGCCAGGAAAGGCGCAAAGCTACACAGGAAAACCCTGTCTTGAAAAACAAACAAACAGACAAAAACCAAAAAAAATAAAAAATAAAAACAAAACAAAACAAACTAATTAACATACAAAAAAGTCTCATGTTCTTCATCTGTGAAAGATATTTATAACTGCCTTTCTCCTACAATATTTAAGAAAGACTTGCGAAGCATTTAGCGCCATGCCCATCACACGCATTGTAAGATCCATGTGGTTATCATTGATGGCTCTAATCACAACAGCTTCCCCTTTGAGTTTTGTTCTCATTGAACTCTGCTCATGTTCACAGGTTAACTAAACCTTTATTAGGTCTGGTGCTGTGGGTTGTTTTTCTAGAAATAGTTCTAGGGCTCTTGGCTCTGTTCATCCACTGGCTGGTAGTAAAGATAAAGTTTGTTTTCTGATAAAGGAGATGCAGTAGCAATGCAGTTGTCCTTGCTCAAATGGAAACCAGGAGGGTCTAGTTGATGATACTTTGTTTATTTCAGATCTGCTTTATGCTCCCCTCCTCCGTCCTAAAGAGTCAGGCATCCCCTTAGAGTGGAGCTTCTCACACTCAGTGTGTGCATGAAGAGCATGGGATCTTGTAAGTGCAGACTGGATTCCTCAGCTCTAGGCTGGGCCCTTGTGTTCCCCTTTCCTAGCAGATTTCCAGGTAATGCTGATGCTCTTAGGTGAAGGACTCATTTCCCACTCTGAGCAGAAGAACTCCGTGCATTCTAGTGGCAGGATGGTATAAGCAGTGCTGTGGCGTTTCATCACTCATTCCTGGAAAGCTTGCCAGAGATAGTTTCCTGTGTTTCCACTTACAAAACAGTAACAGTAAAACACAATTCTAGCCCTCCCCCAACTGGATCAGGTACTGTCGTGTTAAAAAAGTAGGAGGCTGCAAGCGGCTCTTCAAAGGACCTGCTGGCTCTCCTTTTCTCTCTCTCACTGCAGACACCATCACCGCAGATCGTCAGCCCCTGTAGCCTGTCCATTGGCTCACATCTGTTCTCTGCCCAATCTGTTGTCTTGAGATACCATTTCACACTTCCTCCCCTAGACACACCTTCACTTCCTGTCAGGATACTGTTGCTTACCATATCTAATAAAATTGCCTTGAAATTGCTTAACTTCTCTAGGCTTTTTCCCTGTTCTATAAAACCAGCCTGTATTTGGTGAATGATCCAGGAATGGAGATGACCATCACAGTCTCCTGGGGAGCTTTTGGGAAATCCTGGGCATATTTGGGCCTACTGCAAATTTAATCAGCTATAATTACCAGTGTGGGGCTTGGAAGTGTTCCCTCAAGCCCTGTTGAAGCACCAGAACCACTGAGCTGGTACTGTCTAAGCTCAATGCTGGCCCCGGGGTGCCTGAGTTCCTTTCTCTCTGTATGTCTGGTGCACTGCTTAATTTCACCTCCACGAGGGCAGAATCTTACTAGTCTTTTGCTGCAGCATTTTTAGTGCAATGCCCGGTACAGTTTCTAAGCACATAGGAGGTGATGTTAAATCGTTTGAATGCATGGCCTCTTCTTGTCATATGGGTTTCTCCAATCTTGGCCTATCATCAGGTCCTACCTCTCTTCCACAGGACATGTTTCCCGTTCATTTTCACCCTCATCTGTCTGTCTATCTCCTCAGGAACGGAATAGTCCTAGCGTTGGATCCTTCTTACCTAATCATAGCTCATGTTATGTTAGTCATTGCTTCATTTTTAGATGCTTTCCATTAGATTATGTGTTCTTTATGGGCAGGAAATATATCTTAATAGTTTGGTGTCTTTCCCTGAGCTCCTTTCCTCTGGGTTCAGAGTAGAAACTTAAGCCCTAGCTTACTCACTATTCTGTGCTCCGATCACTCTGACCTTCTGGCTTTTCAAGTTTGCCAAGGGTTCTAGCCCGCAGTGCACTTTCTGTGTCCACTGCATGGACATTACCCCTTCCTGAGCCACAGCTTACTCCCTCACCACTGCTAAAATTGTACTCTCTCTGTAAGTCAGTCCTTCTCTGACTACTGAGTGTGAAATTATACTTCTCAAGCAAGCCAGCACTTTATAACCATTTAATTTCTCTAGAACATTGTCATCATACCCTATACTATAGAACTTATTGACTTAATGCCCCCCCCATGGCATATTGTTTATGTAAGCAGATTTTGTGTCTTTCCTTTGCATACCATTAGCACCTAGAATAATGCCTGACACAGTGTGGACATTCAACGTTGGCTTGTGGTTAGTTGTCTAATGTACCCCAAACCTCCAGTTACTACATTGAGTTCATGATTCAGAAGCCTGTGCCCGGGTTCCATCAGGTGTTCTGATGCTCACATCAGACTGCAGCTGCTATTCAAGATGAGCAATGGGGTCATCCGTCAGTAGCATGACGTCACTAGAAACCTGTGAGAGAGCTCCCCTCGACCCCAATGCACACCTCTTTCCAGCACTGTCTGTCTTACCGTTCCTCAGGCCAGCAACTCACCCTCACCTTTTTAAATTCTTTCCCCTCTTTGCATCAAGTCACTTATTAGATCCTGCAAACCCGACCTCCTGGGTGTGTTAAGTCCGCTTACTGGGGTCTGTATCCATTGCTGAAGTTACACACTAGTTTTCTACCTTGAGTATAGCTCTCTAGGTCACCACACTGGAAAAAAAAAAAGTAACATTTCATTGTTTCATTCTTCTGGCTGATCCTGAGGAAGACCACCCTGATGAGACAGAGACTATTTAGTCAACACTTGCTGTTGGGAAGGAGTCGTTTGGCATTGCTTTCTTTGGGATGAGAATGCAAGACTGGCACAAAAGCTTCATGTGGAGGGTGTGTTGTGATGATTAGAAATGGTTGCCATGGAGAAGCACGAGGTTGGCTGTAGGCTGGGCGTCCTGTGTAATTGCAGTGTGAAGCATAATTGTGTATTTTATGTCAGCTGTTTCTTCTTGGCTTTCTCTGATTGGTACTGAGTTGAAATCAGGAGGTAAACAGTTGAGCAGTCAATGACCAAACTTTTATTTTTCTGAGCATGTTTCTGTAGAAGTTATGGCTTGCCTTCATGGATTGCTGTGGAATTTTCAAGCTGGGCCTGAGTTCAAGCTAGACTACATAAGTAATTGTCAACAGACAAGTCTGGCCATTGTCCATTTATATATTCAGTCTCAAAACATTCCATGGCTTCCTAAGTTCTTTGTATGACATCCAGAATCTTTTGTATGATTCCATGCTGATAGCTACCTGAGATCAGGACAGTATGCCTGTCATACTTGAAACATAAAACCTGCCAATTAAAACTTACGGAAGGCAGGAAAATAGAATGTGTACAGAGCAACATCAAGTGACGGTGTGGGATAAACACAAAAGAATTCCTTGCTGCTTTCCTTTTTTTTTTTTTTTTTTTTTTTTTGAGACGGGGTTTCTCTGTGTAGTTTGGGTGCCTGTCCTGGATCTCGCTCTGTAGACCAGGCTGGCCTCGAACTCACAGAGATCCCCTGGCTCTGCCTCCTGAGTGCTGGGATTAAAGGTGTGCGCCACCACCGCCGTGCTTTCCATTTTTTTATGAAAGGTTATCTGAGGAAGATAAATTGGATACAAAAAAATCATGCACCAAGTTTCCATTTCAATGCCATTGTCTAACCCGCAAAGCAAATATTTGAAAAGTTCTAACACAAAGGCTATGCTGTTTGCCATTAGCTGTGTCTGTATCCATAAAATCTGAAAACACAGGAAGAACAGAGAAGGAGAAAGTAACCATAGGCGACAGACATTGTTAAAACTCCTAATCTCCAAAGGCAAAATTATGTTTACCAAACTATTTGTTAATGGCAAATTTAACAATTTAATAGTTATAGTTAGCAATATGGGGAGGTTCTCCAAGGCCCCACCCCTGGCTGAGGAGCTATTGGGAATCGATAGGACTGAGTCACTTTTCTTTGAGGGGCCGCCTCTGGCAGGTTGCCTATGCCTGATTTAATATTTCATAGCCATGTACATATGGGTGGCTTTAATTGGACTCAGTGGATTATAAAGAAAATTAAAGAACTGGAAGCAGGAAGGAAGATACAATGGGGAAAAGGGGTGGGAAGGTGGAGAGAGGGAGTGGACAGATATGATTGAGCTGCACTGTGTGAAATTTTCAAAGAACATGTGTGTGGGGTTTTGGGTGAAGGTGTGGGAATGTGTGTGCTTGATTTAATTTATTTATTCTTCTGGGGTGGAATAGTAAGAGCTGTGTGTTTCTAGGGTATTTTCAAGCCCATGGACCTTAATCATATCATCAAACTCCTTGAAGAGGCTGATAAGGTGAGTAACCTTTGTGGGAAGTTACTTTGCTACCTCAAAGACTCACGTTTCCCTGAACAATAATAGGCATTCTCTCTAATGTAAATATTGTGTATCTCTTTTGTTGAAAACTTTCTCCACAATATATGTTTTATTCAAGGAATTTAAATTTAGTATGAGAGCCAATTTGTTTTTGTAAGAGGGTCAAACCCAACCATATTGGCTATAGTCAAAAGGATCTGCAAGAGTAGAGAAAGGACTTTTGATCCTGGGCTAATACTCCAAGAGTAGAGAAAAGACTGTCTATCTTGGGCTAATACCTCCAGAGTAGAGAAAGAGCCATCTATCCTGTGCTAATGATTCTTGCCAAGTAGAACTAGAGAAGAGACAGTACCAAAAGGACACTGAAGAACTAGTAGAAAAATTTTAATTTGGACATGTAGACAGATTTATAGATATACAAAGATGATTTGTTCTAAGAAAAATGATGAGAATACAAAGAAAATATTTTTTCTTAAATAAACCTCAAAAATGTATTGGGAAAAGAGATAGTAACTGTGTATACATACATGTTTACACACAGTACTCTCCTAATGTTACTGAGGTATTGGTAAGTGCCTCAGAGTTAGCACTCACTATAGAATTACCTGTACTCATTTCCAAAGATGAATACACATTGTTTTGTTTTGTTGTTGTTGTTTCGAGACAGGGTTTCTCTATGTAGCTTTGTGCCTGACCTGGATCTCGCTCTGTAGACCATGCTGGCCTCGAACTCACAGAGATCCGCCTGGCTCTGCCTCCCGAGTGCTGGGATTAAAGGCTTGTGGAATGCACATTTTTTAATAAATAGAAAATAGATTGACTCAGGTATAGCCACCAAAACAAAGTATCATCCTATGATTAGTAAATACAAACATTTAGCTATTGCTTTAACATTTTTAGTCTCTATATTTTTATAGAAAAAAAATAAAAACCACCAAGAGCAATTTATCTTTTGATGACTAGTGTTTGTGAAGTTTAAGTGTTTAAATTGCAAATATATCTGCATTAAAAATAAACCACAACTGTGGAGAGTTCCTGTTAGTAGTTTTGAAGGCAGGGTGGGAAATATAGAGAGTGCTTGCCCTTTTCATGAGCAGTTTAACCTGAAGGGGGTAGAGGCAGGCAAGAGAACTCACTGGGGAAAGGAGAAAACAAACCCCTGAATTTTGTCTACTGATGTCCTCCTACATGTCATAGAATGCATGCATGTGCACACATACACATACACAATAAGTAAGTGTGAGATGAAAGAGAAGAACACATATTGGGGGTTGCTTTGAGTTGACACGAGTTTTGAAAACACATTACTGTATAGAGTCATATTAACTACACTGAAAGTCTATATGACTCAGTGAACAGTCACAATTGGCATTCAGAACAGAAGCTGTGAGGCTTCACGTAAAATTTTGTTTTAGTTTTTAGTATATTTTATGTATTTATCAATCACAAAAACAAAAACTGCGTTATAGATTAGTAGAAAACCAATTTGCTTTCTTCCCTCTGAAAACTCATATCCATTACTGAATTCAGTTCTTCCTTTTCCTCTTATATTTAGCCTTTCTTGTTTTCTTTTTTATGTGGTACTGTATCCAGATATACATTTGCTTTTTATGTAAGACTTAGTAATCTTAATGTGTCTATACACTGAATAATTTTTTTTTAATCTTAACCAATTTAATGACACAAAAGAACTAACAGGCCATTTGTTTTAGGATGACTTAGAAGAAAAACAACTTAATTGTGTCAAGAAACTGGTGCACTGTTATCAGAATGGATTTGTATCCTTTATATCTGTGCGTGTGTGTTCATTTCACTCATCTGGAAACACTGGTAAATGTACTGGATTCCTTCCTTTTGACCCAGTAATAAGGTGTCACAAGCCATGTAAGTTTATTATCTGATAGCTGTAGAGATGAGCAGCTCAGAGTTCATCTCACTTGGCTAATGTCAATGTGTCAGCAGGGACTGGAACACTGAAGACCCTGGAAGGAGGTGAGGGCCATTCCCTTGACTTGCCGCCTGCTGTTGGTGTCCTGCAGACCATTGGCTCCTGAACTGGTGCCTCTCAGTGACATCATGTAGCTATAGTTTTCTGGTCCTGCCCTCCCATGGTCAGGACAAATCTCTCTCACCTGCCAGTCCCAACTCAGTAAACTCAGCCGCTCAGACCCAACCAAGTAAACACACAGAGACTTATATTACTTACAAACTGTATGGCCATGGCAAGCTTCTTGCTAGCTGTTCTTATATCTTAAATTAACCCATTTCTATAAATCTATACCTTGCCACATGGCTCCTGGCTTACCAGTATCTTACATGTTGGTTCTCATGGTGGCATCTGGCAGCGTCTGGCGGCGTCTCCCAACTCAGCCTTCCTGTACCCAGAATTCTCTTCTCTGCTTGTGCAACCTATACTTCCTGCCTGGCTACTGGCCAATCAGCATTTTATTTGTACAGAGCGATATCCACAGTACTTCCCCTTTTCTTTTTTTTTCAAAAAGGAAAGTTTTAACTTTCATAATAGTAAAACTACATATAACAAAACAATTATCAAGCAAGAATTACAGTTACAATATCTAGTCTATTTATAATATCTAGTCTATTTGTATTTGGTAAAATTAAAGAAGATATCCTATCTATCCTATATTTGTGAGTCTAAGGTTTCATATCTAACTTATCTTTTATCATAACTAAGGAAAATTATACCTATCTAGTCTACGTGGTCTTCAACTACATCAGAGACCTCAGAAGGATATAATATTACTTGAGAAATGGGAGACAGACACAAGCAACTTTCGGGAGTCTTGCAAGAGTAGACAGAGACAGCTGGCAGCCTGGACAGTCATCCAATGTTCTTTTGTAAAGTTGGGGCATCTGTCTTCAGCCCACAGGTCTAGAGTCTCTCAGTCACTTCTCTCTGTGTCCTGTAGAATGTCTGGCAGTTTCCTCTGAGAAGCAGGAACCTGAAAGACCATTTTGTCAAGGAAAGTTCAGTGGTCACCTTCCTATGGGTCCTGCATGTCCAGTCAATACATTTTTTTCAAGCAGTCCAGGCAAGAACAGTTTCTTGCTCAAATGGCTATTTTTGCCAAGAAGAAGATAAACTCTGTATAGAGTGTCTTTGATGCCCAACCTGCTCTCTGAAGTAAATCTGGTGCTGCCAGCAGACATGCCTCACTGTTCAGAAAGTCTAAAATTTTTAAAACATTTTAAATGCCGTATTCTGTAGGTCTTTAAAGTATTTGAAGATTGCCTATCTATCTGAAATATATCTATGTATACCTAGAAAACTTAACTAACATGCTACAAGTTTGACTATCATAGAAGACTATTAATCTGTATTTCTTAATTATCCATTATAATCTAAATGAGTTACATAAACATAATACCTCAAACAAGAATAGAAATATATACAGTATAACAAAATTAAGTTTAAACTTGTATCAATAAACTAAAATCTATACCAACTAAAACATTTCAAACAAATTGTTGCTTTTTAAAAGTAGGTTCATTAACCTACCCCTTCATCCTATCATATCTAAACTATCCCCTTTGCTTCTTTAGAAAGAGATTGCATTTATAATCAACCTGCTTTAAATAAAAATATTGGTTTTTCTCTGTCCCATACCAGAGGCCTCTTCTGAATTGGGACACAAGAATCTGTTAACCTTTTCTTTTAGCAATATTCCTGGGTTTAGAGAAGGAATGAGCCAATTCCATCTCCAAAGCTAGCTTGGTATATTTGGAAATTTGGGCGTAGCTTCTCTTACTGCTTCCTGCTGGAGGGGGGAGGGACATGGCATGCTGTATCTTCTGGGGACACAAGAAAATTTTAGGATTATGGAGTAGTCTTTGAGGCTGTATTGTCTGAGTCAGTTGCCTTGAAACCATTCTCAATGTTAGATCATCTGGGCCATGGAGACCTTTCAGGGGGCTTTAGTTGGTCAAACCTGATGTATCTTAATCTGTAACAAATCCACAGCCTCTGGCTTTCTGTGGAAACAAAAGCAGAGCCTCCTTTCCAAAGCAACATATCCTTACATCCAAATTTTGAAGTCAAGGTACCTTTAAAATATACATATTGGCTTAACTCAACAGCTTTTACAATCAAATGTCTTTCTGTAGCTAAGAATATTTAAAAAAAAAAAAAAGAATATCGAGACAACATAATCCAGATTCTCTGTGTGATATCCATCTTTATGTGGCTTATTTTTTATATTATTTTTACTGTCTTTTTAAACACTTTATTTTTTAAAACTATGTATTTCTTTATATAACTGTATATATCATCTGTTTTGTCTTTTTCAAACCTACGTGTATTTTATTTGCATTGTAAACTATTCCATCTGAATCGGTCTTATTGTGAACCTGTTGCTTTAAACTGCAGCATTCTAAGACTGAAACAGCACTGTGGCTGCTGGCTCCACCCACCCCAGCTTCCCAACATGGCAGTGGTACATTTACCACCAGCTCTGGGAGCCATCAACTCTTAGAAACAGTGGGTCTAAGCAGCGTGTAGGCCAGAAACCTCTTGTGTGTGTGTGTGTGTGTGTGTGCATGTGTGTGTGTGTGTGTGTGCATGTGTGTGTGTGTGTGTGTGTGTGTGCGCGCGCGTGTGTGTGCTAGCAAAGGCTAAATCTACCACACAGTGTAATGTGCCACTTGTAGACTCCTCATTCCCGCCACACTGCAGGTTGAGTGCACACGCCAGGAACCCGCCATAGTAGCTTAAACCTGCAGGCTGCAGCTATCTGAAGAGAGACCACTAGGAAGCTGTTTTTAGCTCCATTTTTGGAATCTTTTTTCTCAGGTTTTTGGTGGAAACCCTTGCCAACCTGTTGGGTGCCATTTGTAGCTATTATTTTCCTGGTCCTGCCTGGCCCACAGTCAGGACAAATCTCTCTCACCCGCCAGTCCCACAGCCACTCAGACCTAACCAAGTAAACACACAGAGACTTCTGTATCCACAGCAATATCACTCTCACCTCTACTTTGCTATAGCTTCTCATCCTCCTGCCTCTGACACTCCTGTATCCCACGGCCCCTTATAAAGACTCTGTCATGGTTATAACTGAACCAACTGGATAATCTAGTATACTCGTCCTGTCTTCATTTACTTTTGTTTTTCCATGATAAAATGCCATGACCAAAAGAAATTTGGGCATCAATGGGTTTATTTCAGATTACAGTTTATAGTCTGTCATGAAAGGAAGTAGGGCAAGAACTCCACCTGGAGGCAGAGCTGAAGGCGAGATCATGAAGGGAGACTGCTCACTGGCTTGCTCCCGTGGCTGCTCAGATACCATTCTGTATAGCTCAGGACCACAGGACCACATGCTTAGTTAGAGGGGGCATTGCTCTCCATGGGCTGGGTCCTCCAGCTATTATTCATCAAGAAAATGCCACAAAGACTTGGCTACAGGCTAGTTTATGGAGGCAGTTCCTCAGGTGGGGTTTCTTCTTCGCAGAGGACACTGTCTTGTGTCAAGTTGACAGAAACTAACAAGGAAAATTTCCCTCTAACATCCTCAACTGCATTTGAGAGTCTCTTTGCCATCCAAGGTAGCCTCTTCAAAGGTTCCTGAGACAGAGACATGGCGTCATTGAGGAGACTATTATTCTCTCCATTATATTGTTATTAACTCTGCATAATGTCAATTCCTGTAGATTCAAAAGCCATTAATATGATTAGAAGGGCCAAGTCAGCCTCATTTCTGCCAGTATACAAAGCAAGATTCATCTTGATTACTGCCTTATCAGATCTTCCCTTATGAAATAGGAATGATCCCACCTCAGTAGGTTATTAAGAAGATCAGATGAGATAATAATCCCTTATCACAACAGGTAGAAACCAGTACTCAAACCTCAAAGCTCTCTATCTGTGTGTAATAACTGATTTTATGCTGGTAGCTATTTGCTTTTTAAACTTTAGTATATAAATGATTTGAAAAGTATAATAAAAGTTTCACAGTTATATTAGGTTGTTATACTGTTTTAAAATGCCTACTCTCAAGCCAGATGTGGTGACTCACACCTGTAACCTCAGCACTTAGGAGGTAGAAACTAGAGAATCAAGAATTCAAAGCCAGCTTCCATATGTAGTACGTGTGAAGACAGCCTGGGCTAAATGACACTCTGTTTCAAAACAACAACAAAAGTCAGCCTTCACTCTCTGCACTCAGAACTCCAGAGCAAAGGTCCATAGCCCTACTCTGGGTGGAACTGGACTCACTCTTGGCTGACAGTTGTCTGATTTAGTCTAAAGATGTCCGTCTAATAATAACTTGTTCCAGTTCAAAACATCTTAAGCTTTCCACTAAGAGAAATGGGCACATCTTATAACTTCCTCTAAATATTTTCTTTATAGTAGCCTTGTTTTATGAGGATCTGTTGGAGCAGTCTGAAAGCTTGTGTATATTAAGTACCACTTACTGGGAGCCAAGGAAGTCTACTAGCGAGTGTTTTTTTCCCTGTTTAACTGGACACCTCAGTACCTTCATCATTGTTTTTCCTTAGGATAGACAGTTGGTACCTCTGAACAGCTTTAATAGGCTGGCTTTATATGTTGCGATACTGCATAAAGTTAAATTAGGGAAGGATCACTTCCCTAGGAAGTTGTTAGGAGACTTTTCCTGGAGAGAAGTGAGCCAACACCTGTTTACCTAGATATCACTGATAACAGACCAAAGGAACAATCCTACCTAGTCTAGCGTAGTGAACCAGTGAGTCTGCTGTGGTCACTTGCAGCAGTATGCAGGAACAGTTGCTTAACTGGAGTCTAGATGACTCAAAGGCAGCTGTGGCTCTGAAATGCCCACCCCAGTGATGACTCATAGGATCTGCATCACTGGAGCTTCCTGCAGAGCTTGCAGGAAGCTGGCCAGCTGCAGAGTCCCCTTTTCCCAGCTAATGTGTGTCTTTACTACAACCTTAGAGAGGTTCTTGTGAGTTCTCGCTTTCTAAAGCTGGTCAAGTTTTGTTTATTTCCTGAGCCTTGGGAACCTCTGTCCTTTTCCCAGGAGACAATGCTTCAATTGGAAGGAAATTTCCACACAGCACTGCACTCCAGCTCCTAGTTCTTTCTGCCTTCCCTTCTGCATTTCCCTTAATCCTTGGATGGGGTGATATCGATGTTGGATTAGTTTCCCTCATCTGTGACAGAGTGTTGAGCAACTGTGCCTGAGCAACAATCAAGTCATCTCAGAAGTTTGATGTCTTAAGACTCTCTGATGTACAACACCCATTGTGGGGGGAAAAAAAAGCTTTCTTTTTTGACCGAGGCTGACAGCAGCAGCAATCCACAGACATAATCAGAAGTGTTTAGAAGGTGATTTATAAGCAGATTCCATCTATTTAACAAGACAGTAGTAGTTGCATCCCCGCTGAGACCTATGACCTCTTCAGCCAGGGACTTTCCACGTGGTTGTCAGTTCCACATGTGGATCTCCTCTATGAAGTGGGCCTCAAAAACAGACATCAGCTGGTTGCATCCATAACAGGTCTACCACTATTGCATTAGCAGGTGTGTTTTTCATGGGATGTTGGCACTACAGTACTGCAGCATGCATAGCTAGGGAGAACTGCTGATATCAGGTCTCCTTTTGTAGCATGCAGAGCACCACTGGCTCTACAAAAGCCAGTTAGTAGGGAGAAAGTATCCCATTTAGTTTCAGTTAATTTCTTCATGTCCTATGACCAAGGCATGCAGTAGCTTCAACAATATGGACTTGCTGTCTAATTCTAGCGTGCAACCAGTAGCAGTGGCAATAGCTGTCATGGTTTTGGGCACTTTGGGAAAACTCCTTGGCCAATAACTCACAGGAAAGTATCCTACGCCCAACAATAGATTTTCATTTAGCAGTCTTACGGCTTTGGGGAATGGCTTTTCTTTTCTTTCTTCGCCCACCCTCCCTTTGTGTGTGTGTGTGTGTGTGTGTGTGTGTGTGTGTGTGTGTGTGCTTGTGTGTCTTTCATCCTTTACATTCACTCAAAACAGTGTTCCTTTGGTTATTTTAATTCTATGTTACATGCAAATGTTACATCAGCTATAGATGGACAAAAGTGAAAAGGGTGTGGGGGTGCAGACCAGACCTCAGTCGCTGATAGTTCTGATACAATCCAGGAGTTTCTTCCTTAATGGATTTACTGCCTAGTCCTCTCTCCTGTTGACGACCCAGCCCCATCTACATCAGATCTGAGGAATGAGTCTTCCTAGCTATGAGAACACACTATAATATTTAATAAATGATATGTGACCTCCACATGCATAAAATGTGATGCTGGCAAACAGGGAACTCTGAACAAAGGAAAGAAAGTACACCTTCAAATGGAAACTTCTGTCAGGCTGATTAATTGATTAGAATTTAATGACCATAAAGAGGTTAGAACATTATAGGTCCAGAGTCTAATTACAATTTATCTTGGGTTATCTTTAGCTCTCTAAATAGTCAGTCCTTCCTATCTCTGTGTGGACCTAACATCCTGTGACTAACAGAGAAAAACCTTCTGGAAAGTATTAACTTAATAAAGCTGTGGTTTTCACCAACTGAAAGGCCGAGTGTCATCGTATGGTGTCTGAGCCCCACAGTCAATATTTCTCTGCTTTGCTGTATCCACCTATTTAATGTTTCCACTAATGTGCTTGAAAAGTGCTTTGATCTTTCTATTTTCTTTGTCCTGTTGAAATAAACTGCTTCCACAATGGAACCTGGAATTTGACACCACAGCTGTGTCCCCAGGCCATGTTCACTCATAGAAGGTTCACTCCAGAATAAACCGTCTCTTACCCCATTGAGGTGAGAGTTATGTTTTCCCATTGACATTACATTTCACTGTGATAACTGTGACCCAAAGTGATTCACAGAAGAAGGGTTTATTTCAGCTTCCCGTTCAGGAGAGTGAGTTCACAAGTGGTGGGGAGGCCTGACAGTAGGAGGTCAGAGGTCACATCTTCAACCACATGCAGAAAGCAAGGCGCAAGAATTGGAAGTGGGGTGAGGCTGTGATCCCCCAATCCCATCCTCAGTTCTCCAAGGAAGGCTATCCAAAACCTTCCAGACATTACCACAAGCTCGGGATCAGGTGTTGGAATAATGAGTCTATGGGGGCGTTTCTCATTCAAACCGCTACACTCTATAAATCTGAGAGCATAACACATGGATTTAAGATTAAGAATATTGCTGGATGTGGTGATGCACGCCTTTATTCTCAGCTCTTTGGAGGCAGGGCAGGTGGATCTCTGAGTTCAAGGCCAGCCTGGTCTACATAGTGAATTCTAGGACAGCCAGAGCTACATTGTGAGATGCTGTCTTGAAAAAAAAAACAAAAAAAGAACTAAAGAAAGAAAACAGAATATTGCTGAGTATGGTGGCTCATTACAGTAACTCTAGCATTTGGGAGGCGGAGGATGACTGGAAACGTGAAATCACTTGTGCAAACTAGTAAACAAACTAGTAAATTCCAAGTCAGGTGGATCCACAGACCCTGTCTCAAAACACGTGTGTGTGTGTGTGTGTGTGTGTGTGTGTGTGTGTGTGTGTGTGTTACTCAGATATTTTCTGATGTGTTAGTTTTTTTGAAGGCCTCGTTTTTACTAGATATCTGTCTTTAGCTAGAAAATTTCCTTACCATTTATTTTCGTGTAGTCATGAATTCTCTGGGACTTTTTATTAAAATAGTATTTTTGCCTCACTTATCAAATAATACTTTATTGAAGATAGGAAGAATTCTGGGCTGATATTTATTTGATC
The DNA here is from genome assembly GCF_903995425.1 of Onychomys torridus. Classification (NCBI taxonomy): domain Eukaryota; kingdom Metazoa; phylum Chordata; class Mammalia; order Rodentia; family Cricetidae; genus Onychomys; species Onychomys torridus. The sequence continues at coordinate 67,351,451 of NC_050445.1, read as the reverse complement.
ATTAAATATTTTTTACTTAACGTGTATTACATGTAATATGTGTATTCATGAGCTCATGGGAACCACATTGTGTGCGGTTGGGGAAAGGCTTTGCTTATCTGTGCCAGCTAGCCTCGTACTCTGTATTTACTCAGTCTCCAAGTCCCTAAGATGCTCAGAGATTAATACTGTGTTACCCATGCAATGAAACCTTCCTATAGAGGATAGGCAGGGTCTCTGGAAGCCAACCACTATCTATTCCAAACAAGTATCAGGTAACTCAGGAACCGGCATCTAGGGAAATACAAAAGTAAAACATTAGCAAGGTTTGATACAACATGAAAAGATTTCATTACCTGTATCAATTGTTTAGTCAAAGAGCAATGTGGGTGCAGAGGTTTAGACAGAGAGCTGCCCTATTACACCCTCCACGATCCATAGGTACTCTCCACAGTTTTTCTTTCTCACCCTGTAGCACCGCCATGGGCCTCCTGAGCATCTTGAGCAGCTGCTCACCCACAAACACTAGGCAGGACTGGCTCACCAAGTCACGGAGGAGCAGGATTGTGTTCAGGCCTGCTTCACCTGCTGCTCAAGCTGGTTCCCTGGGTCTGCAGGCTCCAGGCTGAAACTGAGGCTGGAGCCGCTGATACTGCCTTTCCCTCCAGCAACCCCTGGGTGTTGTTATAGGTTTGGGATAGGCAAATGATTTTCATCCCAGCATTCTGTTTATGGGAGAGAACTGTACACAGTTTAATCTGGAGGCATAATTGTCTGCCTCCAGGAACAAGTTTATTTTCCCCCCACCAGTTTAGAATTTATTCATCTACAACATGGCACATTTAAAGAGGCCATGAGTGAAATGATGAATATATATATATATATATATATACACATTATCTCCTAACAGAGGAATGTCCACGTTTTAATTTTAATAGTAGTTATTTTTCAATATTATTGGGAACTTTAAAATAGTAGTAGATTGATTTGGGGTGATGATACTTTTCACAGGGTAAATTCTGTCTGCATGACTGTCCACCAGTCGGGATCATTTTCTTCCAGTGTAAAGGACCGCTGCTCTGAGATAAGGAAGGAAGCAAGGAAGGAAGGAGCTACATGTAGACCATGAAACATCCCCAGAGCTTTCCCTGACAACTAAGTTCACTTTCTGACAATACAAGCTCAGTCTTTTGCGTCTTGTTTTATCAGTCATGCTTTCTGTGAACTTTTTCAGATTTTAAAGCCTTCTAGAAGTTTACCAGCATGGGATTTAGCTTCTGTCACTTTTTCCTTAGGAACTCTGGCGAGACACAAATCTCGCGACATTTGATTTAAAGTAGCTCATGTCTGCTTGGTCTGTTTGGTCCGCTTGGTCCGCGAGGTCTACATACCTTTGTCTGCTTTGCCCTCCTTTCATCTCCTCCAGGTTTTGTTGTTTTGTTGTTCAGTTTACATACTTGAGTTGCATGCAGACCCTGTTTGTGTGCCGACAATAACCAGATCATCAGAGCCTTCACATTAAATGATCATTTAATCTCTACAAGATTGTATAATCAATAAGATCATAGTCACCATAGGGCTCAGGAAATCCACATGAGACCCCTCCTAAATCAACCTTTTAAAACAGTAGTTATCAAACATATCTCTGTCTGGCCTGGTGAACTAGTCATTGAAAAACACCTCTCTCACACTCGGTTCCCTCAATAGTGCCCGTCTCTATTATCTTCCAGTTCCTGGCGTTCCTGGGAACTTGAGCCAGCACTAACCAAGTGTCCCTAATAGCACATGAGTCAGCCCATCAGGAACAGGTCTTCCTCGGCTTGCCTCTGATTGTGCAGCTTTTTTCTCCAAGAGAGATAGTTGATTATGCAGCTTTTTTCTCCAAGAGAGATAGTTATATTACTCAGCTTCTCCACAGCCACGGTACTCAGGCTGAACCCACCCACCCACTCCCATGTCCTGTAGCCTTGTGAGCCAAACTGTGACAGGCCCTGTCATTACTCGTTTAAAAGAATTTCCCAGTTCAGGCAGTTCAGGTGCTGAGTAGTACACAGTTATCACAATTCTTCCTACTGGGCCATTATTAAGACTCCTGTCTATATGTTGAGTGAAGAGTTTTTCCTTCCCTATTAAAGGTCAAATCTGAGGGAGGTCTTCTATCATGTCAACCACGTTCTCTTCCTCACTGTCCATTGTTAAGTCATGTTAAATCATGGATTTTTCCCTTCTTCTCTATTAAAAGTCAGACCCAAGGGATGTCCCTGTTACTTCTACCATGTCCTTCCTCATTGTCCATTGTTAAAGCCCTCATCTGCATCTTGGGTCACAGGTTTTCCCTTCGTTTCTATTAAAGTCAGACCTGAGAGGTGTCTCCTATCACTTCTTTGTTCTTGTCCTCACCGCTGTTGGATTCTCCCCACAAGTTCTAAGTCCCTGGACCTCAGGAACGCATTCTAGTACAGCTCTAACTTCTGTTCTTTCCCTTCCATTTCCTCATCATGACTTACGGCTCTTGGTTGAATCCTGTCGTTTCTAGCTGCTTGGTAGGAATGCCATAGGCATCACTCCCCGAATCGGAGGCTGACGTGGAGGCTGATAACTGCGTGCCCCTTCCCTTTGTAACTCCTCCTTTAAACAAGCACTGTCTGCTAAGCAGCCCTGTCTGCCCTGTTTGCACATGTTATTACATATAGCAGTGCACATGCCAAGGTCAGCACAGCTTGCTGACAGTTTGTGTCATGTGTGCTACTCTTGGGGGACTGTCATGCAATCTCCAGTCTTTGAACTGTTGTCAGAGTGCTCATGCAATGGATCCCACTCATCAAGGACACACACCTCTCTTATACCACATAAAAGAAGATGACTGAATTTGGATTCTCTTCCACCCCTCCGCAAGGGTGTTCCATTCTGAGACAGCTCAGCCTTGGCTGCATGTCCTAGCACACATCTCAGGGAGCATGCAATCACCACTACAACAAGGATGCACACCATCCCTTTCGACATGGAGAAAAGTACCTGTATTGGGGTTCTCCCCATGGATTCTGCCTTCAAACTGACTAGCCACAGAGGCGTGTCTCCTCACACATTGCAGGGACTGTACAGTCACTCTGCCCCAACACCTCTTTGCTTCTGTCTGTTCCTGTTCAGACCCGATTGTGTTCTGTGATCTTTCCTGGGGAGACATGAACAGAACCTGTTTATCCAGAGCACTGATGGCAAACCAAATACACAGCTCTACCCAAGCCTGATTTAGTGACTTTAGTGGGGTGACTCGCAGGACCATGGATGACTCAAAGAAAGCTGCGTCACCAGAAGACACACTCCATCGTTAATGGCAAGAGAACTCACAAAGCTATGTCCTCACAACCTGTGTGCACCTTCCTCATACATTTGTGCTTGTAAGGTCTTTTAAAGAAGAGCCTCTTCTCCCTGAAGGAGTGAATGTGTCTGTTCAGAGGTGATTGTTACATAACAGAAGTTAACAGAGGCATTCCCGTCCTTACCTAAGAAGCTCTCAGCAAAGCTAGAGAAAATAGGATGCAGCCCAGAGCCTGAAGTCATAACCACCATGATCTCTTAGCCATCAAGCAAAATCAATGAAATTTAGTTTTGTAGTAATCATGCTTTTTAAACAGGCAAAATAGAATATGTTTTTATCCAAAGATCCAGAAGAGGTATATTTTGCTTTTATGTGAGTTTTAAATGAAGTAAAATCCCAACCAATTTAATGCTAATTAGAAGAAAATGTTTCTGAACAAAATAAAGTCCTACATTAAAACAAGATTTGAGCTCTGTCTGTGTTGTGGGTTGAAATAAAGGTTTCTGAGACAAAAAAAAAGTTGCTAAAAATAGTTATAAACTTTTCTCTTTAGACTCCAAAATAATTAAAATAATGCTTACCACATTTAGCAAGATGGAATTTCATAAACTTTCTTGGGGGGGGGGGAAGGCCCATAGTCGTGTTTATAAATCGATGATGATTTTATTTCTTAACAAAACATTGAAGCCTCTAAGGGACCTGGCACAGGTGTTTAAAATCCTGGGTCTGTGTGCAGATAAAATTGAAAGGCAGCCCAGCTTTGTGGAACCCGCATCTGAGCTCATAAAATTGTGTGGGTAAGTTGTTTAACTATACTTTGTCCTGCTATATATGACATCATGCTTTATTTTGAATTACAAAGGTATTCGATATATAGTGTATCAATAATATAGAGTTTAGCTGGGTGGTGGTGGTGGCACATGCCTTTAATCCCAGCACTTAGAGGCAGAGGCAGGCGGATCTCTGTGAGTTTGAGGCCAGCCTGGTCTACAAAGTGAGTTCCAGGACAAACAAAGCTACACAGAGAAATTCTCTCTGGAAAAAAAGTGTGTGTGTGTGTGTGTGTGTGTGTGTGTGTGTGTGTGTGTGTGTAATATAGAGCTAAAAAGCAAAACAAACAACTTGGTGAAAGGATTTGGGCAGTTATTATTTCAAATGTTGCAATCTTAGATTGCTACAGAGAGATTAAATTGAAATATAAAATACTTTTCTTGTAAGTAGTTACTGTCACGTCATTGGTGAGCAGCGGATGAAACCAAAAGACTGTAGTTTTTTGAGAGGATCTTTAAATAAACTTAGTGTTACTTAGTTTCAGTTTGGTTTTCTTTTTTCTCTTAGGAAAATTTCAGTCTCACAAATATATTAAGTTCTATGTAGTTTCATTTGATTTTGCAGTTTTGAATGAGGGCGAAAATTCTGTATATACAGATATATACACTAAAGGTTCTATAAACTAGAGGTAAGAGTTATAACATTAATATGCCTTATCCTCCTCTATTGTAGTGTACACCAGCTCTGGAAACTATGCACACACACACATATATATATATATATAATGCTTCTTTGCTGCCACACAGTGGCTGCTCTAGATATATGTTTAAATAGCTACATTCAGGTCACTGCAGTGTTAGCAGAAGAAACTTATTAGTTGGAAATAAATCATTTTGTCTTCTACCTATCTACCTATTTAATGTTGTAAATAGCAAAGTGACACTATTAGTAGGAATATATATATATATATATATATATATATATATATATATATATATGGAATTCCAAGTCTTAGCAGCAGTAAAATTAAAAATTTTGTTGCGATTTTGATACCATACTAAAATAATGAAAAATAATTTACCAAATGCATATGCTTGGCCTTTTAAATAGAGACTGTATAAATAAGGAAATAAATGATTTTTTTCTAGTGCTTCCAAGGAATAAATGATTCATTTACATGTTGACATTGGGCTGTATCAGGGACAACCCTTGGGGTGTGCATGCTGTGCGGGTCCCCGAAGGCCTGGGTTCACAGCTTCACCTCCTCCAGTATGGTTGCTGCACAGAGCCGGTCCTCAGCTATTGGTGAAATTATTAAAGCCACTCCACGTAGTTAAAAGGAGGTTTATTTTGTGGGGTAACTTACAAATGAAGGGATAAGTTGTAGGGTCTGGCAAAGGTATGGCGCAGTCTGGCGGTGTTCTCTGGAGAACTTTGCTTGGTCTACCTCCAGCATCCAGGGTCGCTGAACCAAGAGAAACCTCTCCTCTCGATCCTGGGTCTTCAGCTTCTTCCCTCAGCCCCGCCTTGTGGGCGTGACCATTACTGAAGCCTCAATGGGGGTTGGAACTTCCAGGCCCAGTCTGGGATGGCTACCCACTACACTCAGCCTGTGGATTGACTCACCATGCAATGCTACAAATCTTTTCAGCTGTGTTCTTCCCTTTCTCTCCTTTTGAAGTTAGCACATTATTTTCTTACCTTTCAAATGTCCACCTGTATTCAGCATTTCACTACACCCAGTCCTCACTTGATGGTGAAAATTTTGGAGATTAAAAAATTGAAAATACATCAAGCTTTTCTTCTTTGGTCTCCAGTAAGCTTTTGCATTATACCAGGAGCACATTTTATTTTCTACATAGACTTTTGGGTTAGATTCCCCCCACACCCCAATACTTTATCCTATAGTAATCTCCTTGGTAGGAAAATGAAAAATGGGGCAAGATATTTAGAGTTTTAGTTTTAAAATATTTAGATGCCATCATTCAACTAGATGATAGATCATTTTATTTGTTCCAAATTTAATTCTAATGGAGTAGGAATGAGTCCTCATAGAAATTATAAAATTGTCTCTTTGTAGCTTGCCTTGATATACTTTTAAATTCAAATTAACCTCTGTAGTCTATGGCCACATATGATAATTCTCAATGCCACGTTCCAACTATTTGGTAAATGTTTTTGAAAGGCATGAGTTGGAAGTCATCTGTGTGAATATGTTATACTTCAAATAGCACAGGAGATTCAAATGGCTTATATTTTGTTTTAAGAACTTTAGGATAATGAACAATTCATAAACTTGATCTGTGATTTATAAATAAGTATTTTCAGATAACTTTGATTATGGTAGCTATGAATTGCATTTCTAATATAACTAATGTTTTTAAAGTTGAATCCTTATTGCTCCCCAAAGGGTTCTGTTCTTTTGTGAATAGTTTCTAATCTAGTTAATAAGGAGGGGGCACTGACCTTTGGAAAGAAATAGACCATTAATCTGGTACTTCCCACCTTAGAAACTTCAGGAAAAGCCATTAGACATTTTAAAGTTTTAGTTGAGTCTTCCTAACAGTGATTACAAGTATAATTCACTATGACTTTACCCTCAGAAAGATAATTTGTGTTTTATCCACAGTGATGGATTACTTTCTCAGCTCTGCCTCTCTTCATTCTTATGAGAGTGTTTTGTTTTTTTTTCTCTCTGATTGGTTGGTTAGAATACAGTTTTCTTCTGATTGTTATCAGTGCTCCATACTAAAGAATAAGAGAGGCTGGGAGAGAGTATCACTTTATTCTTTAGAAAATAAGTATTTCCCCTTTATAAGTGAAACATCAATCAGTGAATCTGTTAAAAGTTACTCTGACTCTGTTCTCATTGAAGCTTGCCATTTCTGAAGAAGAAAGTATCGGATGAAATAACTTACACTGAAGACACTGCTAATTCGCTTGCACTTCTGGGTAAGTCAGGGCTCCTTACATGGGGATATAGGGGGCAATGAGTGTGTCTACCATCACTGTTTCCTCAACAGTGTCCTCCATACCATAGCTCGTCCCTTCTTTTATACTTGAGAGTTTTCATGGTGGGTGTACTCAGTGGTGGTTCTGGAACTGTTTTCTTCTGAGGCTTTCAAGAATGGCTTTTACTTCTCTGTACATATTTGATTAGATGTATAATTTAGGTATGGGTTTGTTAACCTTTTTTTCTTAGTTCTTTGAGAGGTTCATACAGCATCTTTTGATCATATCCACCCTTACCCAATTCTTCCTAGATCTAACCCCCAACTTTGTAGTGCACTTTTGGCCATCAAGACCAAGTTGTGCTGCCCAAATATTCTCGAATGTGTGCTCCTTCACTGGAAAATGCGCTCTTAGAGAAACTAGTCTCCCCTCTGCCAACAGCGACCAATGGCCAATGGCTCATAGCTGGGGTGGAATTTTATGCAATCTTCATTTAGTTTTCACTTTGAGCTTTTGTAATGGGTTGCTGAAACTGTTGAATACTTCTTGTTCACTGCATGCTACAAACTTTTAAATAAAATCAAATGCTATGAAGAGTATGGATTTATATCTAGGTTATTGTTTTACTTTTCAGAAATAGGAAAATAATTCCTATGAAATGAGATCACATGAAACACTTTCTGAAAATTGGTCCCTGGGACATGATGATACATTTTCCAAACAAATACTATGTTAAATTTGCAGTTACTAATTTAAGTCTTTATTTGTAAAAGTGAAATAATAGGTAAATGATTGATAAACTTTTAAAACTATTTACCTAATTTATTTTTCCAGTACTATACTCAATACAAAAAGTTTTTAGAAGGTCAACTAAAATGAATAAGAAGCATTGTTTTTAACATTAAATATTACTTATAATTATTTTATGTCTAAGTTTCACCATCTTCAACTGTAGTTACTCAGAGGAAACTTCCTAAATTTCATCTCAAACAGTAGAGGAAAGTATCACAAAGACTAGATCAAACATGGAGAATTAAAGAAAACCTTCAGATCAGGCAGGCTCAGAAGAAATGGGAAATTTCAATTCTGCCATTAGTAGAAAAGTTAAATAGGAGGCCATCTTAAAAGATGACATGCTAATATTAAAAATATGAAGGTTTTGTTGGTAGTATTATTTTAAATGCCCGTGTTGGCCCTATTCTTCTAGAGTGCTGCCTCCTAGAGAATTGGCTGACATTTTTATAATAATACATGACCTATCATCAGATTATTTTTTGCTTAGTGACAGCCTGCCAGTAAAAGTACATTACAGTGCCTCTGAAAACAGTATGAGCTCTTAACTTCTTATTAATTCCCTCTGCTGATTGTGTAGTGCAAATACTACTCTGTCCCCAACTTTTTAAATTGCTGGAAACATGAAGTCAATGAAAATACACAATATGAAGCATTGAATAAATATATTCATGACCATTACTAATAACTCCCAGGTTCTACCATGTCTTGGTAAGTGATATTAGGATTTCTTCTAAATGATGTATAGCTATTTCTGACTCAGGAGAAGAGTTCTGGAAATAAATGGCAGATTATTTAGACAGATACTCTGCCCTAAAGTGATAAATCAGGAAGCTGTAAGAATATTCTTTGTCTGTGGAAAAGAGAGAGAAGCAGGTGAAAACCTGAGAGTTCCCATATTTATGTTGGCTGGTTTTGTTGTTCCTTTTGTTTGTCTTTTTTTTTTTTTTTTTTTCCAAATGGACAATGACATTCTAACTCCAAATGAAGCTCCAAACATGTTTGTAAGGAGCTGTAAGGAGTTATTCCTGACATCATTAAGGGACGACTTTCTTGAGAAGATGGCGCTAAAGCAGGAATGAGGCCTGCCTTGTCCTCCACGCCATCTCCGTGCGCCCTCCCTCACTGGCCAGTGCTCCACCCCATCTCTGTGCCCCCTTACCCACTGGCCAGTGCTCCACTCAATCTCTGTGCTCCCTAACTCACTGGCCAGTGCTCTGCCCCATGTCTGTGCCCTCTTACTCACTGGTCAGTGCTCCACCCCATCTCCGTGCCCCCTTACTCACTGGTCAATGCTCCACCCCATCTCCATGCCCCCTTACTCACTGGTCAGTGCTCCACCCCATCTCTGTGCTCCCTCACCCACTAGCCACTCCTGCTGGAAGTGAAGTTACATTAGGCCCAAATTAAAGCCCAGTCTTGAGGAGATTTTTCATTCTTGTATAGTCAGAGAATCCAGCCTCATCCAGTTTATTCCTAAAGCTGATTCTGCTGACTCTAGTTGTCCTTAGGCATCCAGCCAGCATGAGTCATTGCAGAGTCCCGCAGGTGATCTTCAGATTCTTCTGGGAAACACTCTTCTTTACTCTCCTCTCATATATTACATCCCAACCTTCCCACCCCCAGATCCACCTCCCTCTGCCTCCCCTCAGAAAAGAGCAGGCCCCTCCTGGGGAACATTCTTGTTGGACTTCAAAGGAATGAATGCAACCTAGCTTGAATTATTGAATTAGCCAAGTCAAACTCAAGTGGTAGTGTAGATACAACTGAAAAGGAACTGTGTCCTTCATCCTCACCCAGGAAACTTGGACACAGAGTTACTGCCTTCGAGTCAAAGAATGCCCTGAAATTCCTCTCTTTCAGTCTGCCGGCAAATTGAGAGCAAAGCTAATATGGAATTTTAAGGAAAGAATACATTATGGAACACAAGCTTCTGAATCTAGTTAGGAAGAATACTAACCTATATTCCTTCAACAGTAACTATCACATGGAGTACTTAACAATGTGCTAAACATTATTCTCAGTCCTTGTCTCATATGAAATCAATCTTTACAGCATTCTTAAATGTAGTAACTGTTATGCCTGGTTTATGGATGAAAAAATCAAATACTAGTTTACACACTTTATTCTTGGATGGTCTGGCTCCAGTATCTATATTATCAGTATCATTCTTTTCTTTCTGGAAAGGAAAGGCTGAAATGATTGGGATAGATTCATTGTGTTATGTAGACATGTATGTATGTGTGCATGTGTGTTCACTTAACTATCATGCACTATAACGCTTCATTTTATCCAACAATAGAACATATATAAAATGGTGGTCCTATAAATCTATCTTTGGGCCAAAAAATTACATCACTTACTGATGGCACAATTTGCCATAGTGCCTGCCACTCATTATCCACGTTTGTGGTGATGGTGATAGACCCACCCCTCCCCCCCCCCCCCCCGTTGCCAGTTCTATGAAAATGTACAGTTGTATACAATGCAGAACACTTGGTAAGTGGCAAGTGACTGTATCCCTGGATTGTGTATTTACTGTATTTTATCCTTCAGGTAAATGAATGTACTTTCTACTTAGTGTTTTGAATTAGCTGTCAGAGTATGCCGTTTGCCAGCAGCAGCCTCCTTCATCTTCTGTTCACTATGCACCTCGGCTGCTCTGTTCTCTTGTGCTTAATTCAAAATCATGTTTGTGTAAAGTACACAATATGTTATTCATACAAAAACAGCACCTAACAGGGAATGTCCCAGAAAATACTTCCATGATGCGTGGCTGTTCAACAGTGTAAGTGTGCACATGTGCACATGATCACACATGTATTATAAGACTAAATATGAATATCTAATGATTTCTTAAAATAACTGTTGTAATATCTAATTCTATGCTTACATTTTTAAATAAACTTATAACATGTTATCTCAGTACTCTCCTTTATTCTTCTGGCAGGTGAATTAATGAAAATACCAAGTTCTAAGTTAAGGATACAAATTTGTAAGTGTATCATTGACTTCTATCATGCAGAACCACCAAAAAAGCATATTCCAGGTAAAGTTTTTATTTATCTTTCTGTGATAACTTGTGCCTTTGGGAAACAAAAAATCATCTTCTCGTATTTCACTAAACTTTGAAAACACAGGGCTCATGGATTTAACACAGAAATAATTTTTGTGTAGCTTTGACTTCTTCAGTTATCTTTAAAAATTGTATAATTTTTTTTTTTTTTTTAGTTTGGGGGTTTACATCAATTTTTTATCTTGACGGTAAATAGTTATGGCCCAGTTGATAAAGGCATAGCCAATTAAGTTTGTTACTAGTATTATTTATTTATTTATTTATTTATTTATTTTTTGTTTTGTTTGAGACAGGATTTCTCTGTGTAGCTTTGGAGCCTGTCCTGCAACTCACTCTGTAGCCCAGGCTGGCCTCGAACTCAAAGTGATCCTACTGTCTCTGCCTCCCGAGTGCTCTACTAGTAGTATTTCTTAGCATTGAAAATAAAAAAATTTTAATCATAATGTCAATACATCTAAGTAGATGTTAAATTAAAAATACTGATGCCATTCTCTATTATGCTTGGGGAGAATTCTGTATGTTATAGTTAGGAAATCTTAATACATACTGATGAGTAGATTATATCAAGCATTAGCATTGTGAGGCTATAATGTTATTTAAGACATGCATCTTATGTTCATTGATTATATGATTTGCAATCAATATAGTAAGGGAGAGAATAAATAAATAATATTTTGGAGTTATGTGTTTTTAAATAGATAAAAATAAGACTATGGTAGCCTTTCATGTTTTGGAGAGCACTGGGGATGCTAGCAATTGTGTGTTCCTTACATTTATTTATATGGCTTCTCTTCTTTCCCGACACTCATTTGGTCTAGTATGTGAGCAGGCTGAGCAATGGAGGGTACATTTGGAAATGAAAGGGCAATATCCACTTCTCCACAATACAGTTTTCTTATGGTTTATACCAGGAGGAAATTTCTTGTTTAGAATATAACCTAGAGTCTGGCTCAACATTTCTCCACATTGGTTACATAGTTTTATGTTCATAATCTCTCTGCCACTTGGCTTTTTAAGTCTCCCTTGAGTTTGTGTGCTTCTCTCTGATGTTCTGGCTTTCTCCTTTTTGTCTCTTTCCAGCTTTCTCGTGTCCCAGGTTCTCTCCATGGCTGCTCTCTCCTGCTGCCTGGTCAGGCCACAGTGCAGCAGAGATGAGGCAGCCTGAAGTCTCAGCAGCACACAGGGATCTCAATGATGATCTGCAATGGCAGACAAGATCTTCCTCTTTTCGAACTTGTCTATTCTTTGGGTCCCTTTTAAACATCCCTTAATTCTTTCAATCATATTTTCCAACTCTCAATATAAACACTCTTCATAGTGTTCTTCTTAGTCCCTTGCTATTTATATGATTTATTTCCTGACTAATTCAATCACTGACAGTTTCAATTTTCATTTCCACTTAGTGAATTCCAAGCCTGTTTTTCTGATCCCTGATGATTTTAGAATTCAATGCCTACTATTCACTAAATTCTCCAATCTGTCTACCTGAGACTTCACATTGTATATTTAATAATCTCCTTATATATTTCACTACCTCAGATGTCTTGTCATGTTCTCCTTAGTCATACATAAAGGGCACATAATCATGAGAACCCATATATAGATAAGCAAAGAGGGAAAGCTTATATGACTCTGCCAGACATTCAGAGACACATGATATCACACAGTGGAGGGAACCGTATAAATGTAAGGTGTGTGGTGAAGCCTTGGACTGTTCCACTTCATTTCTAACACAAGAGAGAAAATGCTCTGGGGAGAAAGTCTGTGAGTGTAAGCAATGTGGGGGAAGCATGCAATTTATCTTGCTCTATTCAGAGACATGCACAAAATTATGCTGGAGAGAAACATTATGCATGTAAGAAATGTGGAACAATCTTTAGTCATCCACATTCCCTTCAAATGTGTGAAAGAACACATTGGAGAGAAACCTTATGTTTGTAAGCATTGTGATAAAACACATTGTGATTGTCACAACAATTAGTTTCAAATACATGAAAGAACTCACATAGAAAAAAAGATATATGTGCTGGAGACATGGCTCAGTGGTTAAGAGCACTGGCTGTTCTTCCAGAGGACCCAGGTTTAATTCCCAGCACTTATATGACAACTCACATGCAGAAATACATGCAGGCAAAACATGCCCAGAAAATAAAAATAAAAAATAAATTAATTTTAAGGGGTTGAGGATTTAGCTCAGTGGTAGAGTGCTTGCCTAGCAAGTGGAAGGCCCTGGGTTCGGTCCTCAGCTCTGGCAAAAAATAAAAAAATAAAAATAATTTTAAAAAAAGATATGTGTAAGCAATGTAGAGAATCCTTGAGTGGTTGAGGTCCCTTTGCATACGTGAAAAGATTCATAGAAGAAAGAATCCTGTCTTATTTAAGCACTATGGTGAAACCTTCAGCTGCTCTACTTACTAATAGAGACATGCAGAAATTCACAAAAGAGAAACTCAGTGTTGTAAGCAATGTGGGAAAGCCTTCGTTCAGCCGAGTAACTTTCAAAAGCATAAAAGAACTCACACTGGAGAGGATCTCTGAGCAACACGCATGGGAAGTATTCACTATCTCATGACTGACTTTCCAGGACCCAGGAAAATGTCAAATGCAGAGAACTTGTATTAATATAAGTTGTGTGGAACAACTCTCATTATATTGATTTAATTTATAGAACATACTGTAGTGAGAAATCTTGAATAGAAGAAATATGCAAAGTGTTCATTGTAGCCATGTTTAAGAATGTTCCATATCACGTGGATGTAAAAAAATATTTTTAAAGCTGAAAGTTGTCACAAGTAATGTCAAAGTCTAATGAGAATTTCTAGGGAAGAATAAGCCTATCAATATACCAGGAAGAGCTTGAAGCAAAATGATTAGTGTAGCATCTTCTATAAAAATACTCATCCTGAAGGAACTATTCCACAGTGAGAAATAATTTAATTTGTGTTTATCAGGGGAAACCTAAAATAAACCTAAAGACCACCACATATGTATTAATGGCTGAAATGTTTAATGAAGAAAGGTGGTCTTGGAATCAGTACTGAAGAACATTCTGTAATGATGGATGGAAAACCCAAGCTAGGGTCATACCTAGAAAGTTGTGGTTAATGTTTGAGGTCCGTTGACAGTGATGATCTTATAGCATTCTGAAAGGGTGTGGGAACAGAAGCGGTCACTTGAGAATGAAGCAGGGGCAGCTCATAAATACAAACTTGTGTTTAGAACTGAAATGGTAAAGCAGACAGGAAGCTGGGGAGCAGCAGCTTAACCGGTAGCAAGATCACTGAATGGTTATTTAGGTTTTGTTCTTAGCGTTAGGATGTGTAAATAAAGCTTTGTAGGCAGACTTCCCTAAGTGGCAAGTGGAAAAGCAAAATTCTCAAGGTAAACATGAGAAGTTGTAATTAAGAACACAACCTTAGAACTGATTTAGCAAAATAGAGACATCTCTTAAAGAAAAGAAGAAAAGGCTGGCAAGATAGCTCCGTGGGTAAAGGCATCTGCTGTCAAGGCTGGCAACTTGAGTTCAATTCCCAGGACCCGTGTAGTAGCAGGGAAGAACTGACCCCTGTAGGTCATCCTCTGACCTCTACACACATGCCACACCACACATGGATTGTGGCACACATTGCCACAAACATTCACTAAAAGAAATAGAATTAAAATAAAGCAAATGTCTTAAAACTTTATTTAACGCCAGATATGATGGCATATACCTTTAGTTCCAGTACTTGGGAGGCAGAAGCAGGTAGATCTCTGTGAGTTCAAGGCCAGCCTGGTCTGTGAGTTCCAGGACAGCCAGGGCTAAGCAAAGAGACCTTGTCTCAAGAAACAAATAAACAAACAAAAACGTTATTTAAAAAATAAAGGGAGGTAGTTAAGGCATGAGTTAAGACAGAGGAGTTTTGAGGTGCAGGGAAGTGAGTGTAACCTTGATGTGATCAAACTGGAAATCGGGAGTTGTAGACACTGACTTTACTAAGTATTGCTCAGTTGGTTCCAAGTCATGGCATGGCTGGATGTCTGCAACCAGAACTGGAAAGTCCTCAGTAGAGTGATTGAAAAATACATAGTCCTGGAGACAGGAATTAGGTCTGTGAGACTGGATGTACTGTGTCCTTCTATAGAAATGTAAACTCTATGAGAAAAAAATAACAAGTATAAAGCGCTTCAAGTCATCCATATGAAAGACTTAAGCAACTAAAATCATGAGTTGGGAAAGTATTTTGTTAGTGGGCTACAGTATAGTATAAAATTCTACATGGAGTATGCTATTAAAATTGTGTTCATTCTTTAAAAATAGCAAGAAATATTTTGAATGTTAACATTATCTTGAATGGTAAAATTATAAGCAATTTTTATTCTCCTTTGTATTTTCATTTTTAAAATTTTGTACGTATGTGTGTGTGTGTGAGAGTGTGTGTGTGCGCACGTGTGTGCTGTATGTGTACGCCATATGTGTGTGGTATATGCTTATGTATGTGTCTAGGTAGCTGAGGATGTTGAGTGTTCTGCCCTATCACTCCCTAATCCTTTGAGACCTGGTCTCTTACTAAACCTAGAGTTAAGCCGATGGCCATAAGCCCCAGCAGCCTTATTGACTCTCCTCCAAGCCCTGGAGTCACAGGCAGGTGTGCAGCTATGTCATGCTTTTTTGTGTTTGTGTTTGGTTTTGTTGTTAAGATTTGTTTGTTTTTGTTGTTGTTGAGACATAGTGCCACTATTTCCCCTGGCTGGCCTGGTACCCTCTGTGCAGACCAGACTAGCAGAGAACTCACATTTTTTCATCTTATTTATGGCTTTCTTCAAGGCTACAATATCGTGCTACAATATCTTGAACTAGATAGTTGAGTCATAGACGGTAATAACCTGCAAAGATATACTGTCTGGCCATTTATAGAAAACGTTGCCCATCCCTCTACTGTACAAGTTGTAAATGCCGTGTGTTCTTTAAAAAGTTTTTGCTCACCAGGAGGTGGTAGTACATGCCTTTAATCCCAGCACTCTGGAGGCAGAGCCAGGCAGATCTCTGTGAGTTCAAGGCCAGCCTGGTCTACAGTGCGAGATCCAGGACAGGCACCAAAACTACACAGAGAAACCCTGTCTCAAAAAAAGAAAGTTTTTAATCTTTTTTGTTATCAAGTGATCCTTATGTGGAATAATTGTCCCTGTTATGGTTTTAGGCTACCAGCAGGTTAGCTCATCATACAAGATTAAGATGGCTGAAGTCGGAGGATTGGCAAAAGCAATGGTCCAGTCTGTGCTCCTACTTGAAAACCAGCTTGTTGAGAAACTCTGGGTTCTTAAAGTTCTGCAGCACCTCTCGACTTCTGGTGTGTATAGTACTGCTGAATTTCAACATTCACTACTTTTCTTTCTCTCTAACAGACTAGTTTGTTAAATTTACTTTTCAGAAGTCAATTGCACTTTAATGGTGAAAGGTCAAGCAGCCAGCAGAATCTGTGCTCGCCTCAATGACCCAGATCCCTCAGGACAGCTTCTGTTTCGTTCATCAGAAATACTTTGGAATTTATTGGAAAGATCTTCAAAAGAGGAAATTATACAACAGCTTAGTAACTTGGAATGCCTGCTGTAAGTGTATGTGGGTAGATAGGAATGTCATTTCCCTTGAACCGTGGCCAGTGATAGATAACTAACAACTTTGAATCTGTGTTCAGTTGAATTTTTGATTCATCTGATGGCTGGGATTCATGCTATTAGAAATAGAAGAGGTTACGCTTTTTGTTCTTTTGTGAGTTCTGAGATAGGTCTCATGTAGCTAGCCTGGAACTTGCAATGTAGTTGAGTGAGGACGGTCTCCTTCCTCTTCTTCCCCAGTACTGGAACTACCAGAGAAGCTATACTTCTCTAAGTAGGATGCTCTAAAAGTATCATACTATGTAGTTAAATTGTGCCTTTACAGGTGGATAAAGTAAAATTAGACTTTTATAACTATTTATTCATTAGATTTCTGATTAGTACGTACTACCTTTCCAGTTCTGTAATTGTGAATAAAATGTAAGTTTTCAAGTTGCTTACTCAATTGTTCAATAAATAATATTGTCTATTGTGCTACAGCCAGTCTGAGATCATAAAAATATAACTAAAAGCTTGATGTGCTAACAACACACTTTAATCCCAGGACTTGGAGGCAGAGGAAGACAGAGCTCTGTGAGTTGAAGCATGAGCTCCAGGATAAACAGAGCTACATAGTGAGACTCTATTTCAAAAACTGAAATAAACTAGAAGAGCTGAAGAGATGTCTCAGCAGTTAAGTTTTTGCAGAGGATGCAGGTTTGATTCCTAGCACCCACCTGGCAGCTCCTAACCACTCATAACTCCAGTTCTAGGGGATTCAATGCACTCTTGTGACCTCCATGGGTACCACACATGCACAGACATACCTGAGAGCAAAATACTCATATATATATAACAAATCTAAAATAATTTTACTTATCTATTTATTTGTTTTTACATCCCAACCACTAAAATAAAATTTTAATCAAAAACTGAACAATAATATTTCATGGACCTTCTCTTATATTTACAAAGAAAAACAAGTACATAAGCAATTAAAAGAAGGTATAATAAGTGTAATGAAAGAGATTTTTGCAAGGTATTGCATCCTTTTTCAAAATAAGATAGATGAACATGTTTTTGCTTTCAAGTGACCCCCCAAACCCAACCCTCCTGTCGAGTTAGCTTTCTCTGTTAACTTGGCACCATCAGTAATTACTGAGAAGGGAGTCCCCACTGAGGGATTGGTCAGGTCAGATTGGCTGTGTGTCTGTGGATGATTGTCTTTGCTGTACCTGATCTAGGATGGCCCCACCCACTGAGGGGAGCACCATTCCCTGAACAGTGGTTCCAGACTATACAAGACAGCTAGTTAAGCATGAGCCTATGAGTGAGCCCACCAGCACTGGTCCTCCATGGTTTTTTGTTTTTGATTTTTTGTTTGTTTGTTTGTTTTTTGCCATCAGGTTTCTGCTTGAGTTCTTGCCTTGACTTCCCTTCTGATGAACTGTGACCCGAAAGTATAAGCCAAATAGATCATTCCTTCTATAAGTTGCTTTTGGTCAATAATTTTTGTTTTGTTTTTGAGACAGGGTTTCTCTGTGGAGCCTCGACCTCACAGTGAGCCTCCTGCCTCTGCCTCCCCAGTGCTAGGACTAAAGGCGTGCACACTACCACTGCCTGGCTTGGTCAGTGTTTTGTCACAACAGAAAAGAAACCAGAACTATGACTGATGAGAGTACACTAAAATACATGGAAAAAGCTGACTCCGTGAACCTCTTTATTGAAATTTCAGAAGATGTGGGGGGAGGCTCAGCACCGCTCTGTCTCCTGGTGCCTTCTTCACTCTTCCGGCTGTATCCTCACGGAACAGCGATTCTCAGCCTGTGGGTTGCAACCCCTTTGTGGGGAAACAACCTTTCCACAGGGTTTGCATGTCTGGTATTTACATCATGAGTCATAACAGTAGCAAAATGACAGTTATGACATAGCGGTGAAAATAATTTATGGTTGGGGGTCACCACCACACGGAATTGTGTGTTAAAGTGTCTCAGCAGTGGGAAGGTTGAGAACTGCTGCTGTAGAACCGCAGGCTGGGGAGAGCAAATGGCTAAAGAATGAAATGAAGGCAAAAACCATGGCTGTCCACGGCAGAAGGAACCTGGCCTGCAGTGTGTGTGTGTGTGTGTGTGTGTGGGGTGCTTCCTCATCCTCCTTAGCCTGGCAGTGTCTCAGTGACTAGGAATCACTCACACCGAACAGCCTTTTGCAGAGAGCGTCCTACACAGGAAAAGAGAAGTAAAAAATCAGATTCAGAAAAAAATAAAAAGTAAAAACCCGAAAGAAGTTTAGTAGAAGGAAGGCAGAAGAGCAAGGCAGACTGTTAAGAGCCGTGATGGGAGACCCGGGGTCTGGCTAAGGAGGGCTGTGTTCTAAGAGTAAAGAGCGCCTTTGAGTGGCTTTAACTGTCAACATCGGCAACTGTGGGTGCTTAGATTAGTGAGTTCTTATCTGGTGCATTGCCGTGAAGTAGAAGCATGTTTGGAAGGATCAAAAGATGAGAAACACTGGGTCAATACTCTAAAATTAAGAGTAGGATTTTGTTGATGGAGACCTAAGTATTTCCATAGAAATGTGTCTCCGTTCAGCCTTCCTTAACAAAGCACCTGAGAGTTGTGTTTGAGAAGCAACGGTAACTTTTTTCTCACAGTGATAGAGGTTAGAAATCAACTCAGGGTACCAGCATGTCAGGTTCTGGTACCCATGCTCTTCTAGATATCAGGACTCTGACATCTCATCTCACAGGGAGTGAAACAGGCAGTAGAGCTCTCTGGGGTTCCCATTGTGGGGACAGCAATTCCTTTATGATGGCTCTACCTTTGTGTCTAAATGTCTTCCCCAAATTTCTTACAAGGGAGGATTTCAAAAATGAATTTTGAAGAAACACAAACATCTTGCCTATAACAATACCATTTTTAATGTTTTGTTTTCTAGGGCCTTGAAAGAAATATTTAAAAATCTGTTTATGAGGGGCCATAGTCATTATGACCGTCAGCTTAGAAATGATATATTAGTTATCACCACAATTATAGCTCAGAACCCTGGAGCACCAATGATTGTAAGTATGCATCAGATTGCATTAATTTTAATGGTGGAAGTGGTGGGGTATTCTGAACTACGCTATAGTATGCATGTGTTTTATTAATTTTAATGGTGACAGTGGTGGGGTATTCTGAACTACGCTATAGTATGCATGTGTTTTATTAATTTTAATGGTGACGGTGGGGCATTCTGAACTGCGTTATAGTATGCATGTGTTTTATTAATTTTAATGGTGACAGTGGTGGGGCATTCTGAACTACATTATAGTATGCATGTGTTTTATTAATTTTAATGGTGACAGTGGTGGGGCATTCTGAACTACGCTATAGTATGCATGTGTTTTATTAATTTTAATGGTGACAGTGGTGGGGCATTCTGAACTGTGTTATAGTATGCATGTGTTTTATTAATTTTAATGGTGACAGTGGTGGGGCATTCTGAACTACGCTATAGTATGCATGTGTTTTATTAATTTTAATGGTGACAGTGGTGGGGCATTCTGAACTGTGTTATAGTATGCATGTGTTTTATTAATTTTAATGGTGACAGTGGTGGGGCATTCTGAACTGCGTTATAGTATGCATGTGTTTCATTGCAGTGCTGAGCTGTATTTGAATTGCTTTTCCACCCTGCCATTCTGTTGCATTCCTGTGGAGGTCTGGCATCCTCTTCATATTTCGATTATTATTCATTATTTCTGGTGTTTTTCTTCTTTTCCTGTCCATCTAACTTCATTTCCTTTCCAATGAAAGAGCCTTGTTTATCATTTCATGTGGTACAATGTGCCACCTGCTCTCAACAAAGTCTCTCATCTCAAAATATCACCTTAATTATTGAATTATGTCCATTGACTATAGAATCCTAGGTTGAAAAAAATTCTCCATTAGCACTTTGAAGATAGTGTTCCACCATCTTCTGCTCTCTGCTGCTCCTGGAAAGTATTTGTTATTTCAAATTCTTGCTCCGTGATATGAAAAGTATCCTTTAAATTCTGTTTTCAAGATTTTTCCCTTTATCATTGGTGTTCATCAGTTTCAGTATAGTAGGCCAAGGCATGATTCCTTTTGTATTTATCCTTTATAGAGTTTCTTATATATGTAATTTTTTCCACTAAATTTGAACGAATTAAGACCATTATTTTCATTATTGGTTTTAGTTTATTCTCTCTCCTGTTTTCTTCTAGCATTCTGATTACTTGTACATTTGATAAGATTTTACATTGTCTCATATGGTTATAGGCTTCTGGTGACTGTTTTCAATATTTTTTCTCTCTAGTCCTCAGATTGGATAATTGGATTGGTCTATATATTTAAATTAACTGACTTTCCCTGTCACATCCATCATGCTGTCCATCCTTTCTAGTGTGTTTTTATTTCAGATATTAGAATTTCTTTTTTCCCCAGTTCTGGAGATCAAGCCCAGGGCTTGCTTCATAACAGACAAGGGTTCTACCACTGAGCTATATCCTAGCCCCCTTTAATCCCTTTTTGCAGTTTCTCCTTTTATGCAGAGTTCCTGTGTTCCCATTTACTATGAGTATCTTTACTGTGGGTTCTACCATAGGCCTCTGAAAAGTACTTTTTCAGTTTTGTTATTAGTAGACATTGGACTAGTCTACATCATTCAGCTATGTGGTCCAACTATGATGCCTCCAACTGGGATCCATCAAATCCCAGTTTGGCTCTTCTGGCCATAGCTATGATGTGTAGAATTCTCTGTATTTGGAGAGGTCAGGCAGTAGTCAGAACCTGGGGTAGCATTTCTGTGCATATTTGAGTTCCCCTTCTGGCTTTCTCCTTTATGAGACTACCTTTCATTCTAGTGGCTGTGGTTGCCTCAGTCTTCTGATTCATTCGCCCACTCGGACAACAGCTTACCTTTGAGTTTAGCATCCCTCAAGGTGTGCTGCCAGGTTGAAAGCCAGTAATAAAGGAGTTGGCATGACAATTACATAGTCAGTTCTTCTTTAGTCTTCATCGGAGTTCTAACTTTCTTCCAATGTCTGCTTTCTCTTGGCCGCAGGATTACTGCGTTTTATATTTTACTCAAAGAAGATTTCTTTTATCAAAACTACCACATGAGAAGCTAATCCCCCCTGTATTTAAAATACTTATCTTAACATTTTTATTACATGTGTGTGTGTCTGTCTTAGTGTGGGTTTTCTCTGTGAGCGTAGCTGCCCACAGAGGCAGTAGAGAGTTTTGGGATTCCTGGAGTTGGAGTAACAGGTGGTTGTGAGCACCTAAAGGGGTTCTGGAAACTGAAATCGAGTTGTCTGTAAGAGCAGTACACACTCTTAACCCTCAGACATCTTTCTGTCCCCTCCCTGTATTTTATAGTGGACAAATCATTGAATGTTTGAGGTCTCAGAATACAGAGATCTTACAATAATATTCATGCATCAACCATATTAATTTCTACATTGGGCTTCAAAGGACTGGATATAAAGGTCCCAATACCTGTCAGTGTGCATCAAGTGGCCCAACATTTAAAAAGTCTTGGAATTCATAGTGTGAAAATGCATAAATCATCCAAGAGAGCACCTCATTAAGTCTACCATATGTAGGTAGATCTTATGTCTGTCTGTCTGTTAGTGAGTTCTCAGTTCTGCCACTGTAAACGTTCTGGTGATTCCATGAACAGAAATCAAAATAATAATAACATTCTCATATTTTTAAAGAAGCCATGTGAGTCCTGAAGAAGTAGAAAAATCATACCATAAATGCAAAGCCCATCATTATTTCCCCCTCTAAATTTTCCTTACTATACGAAGTCCAATCACATGTCTTTGTCAGGAGTGAGTTCCCTGTGCTGAGGTATTTACAACTCTGATAATTTCTCAGGGCTTTTTGTGTTAAGAAGCACTGTTTTGTTCTCTCCTGGCTGTCCTTTGATACAATGAGAGTGACTGGGATAAAGGCAGGATGGAAAAGAACAGCCGTTGAGAACAATTAGACTTTCCTCCTGTGTGGTAGCATTTAAAGGTGTAGACAGTGAATCACAGAAGTAACTAGGCAGGCTCTATGTGCTGACTGTTCTCACTCACTTTCAAATATCTCATCACAACTATATTCACAGACTAATATGGAAACTTCTTAGAAGCTGCAGAAGCAAGTTTAAATTCAGTAAATTAGAGTTGCCTAGCCATGTGGTGTTTATTTTTCACTTGTATTCATTAGTATTAGTATTATAAATTCAAATGAATTACAGTAGGGAAACCATACAGTAGCAGTTGAATAGGAGGCAAATATGAGCACCAGTATCTTAATTGCCAGTCTGATTGTTCACCTCTCTGCTTTCTTATTTTGTGTGTTTGTAATAGGAATGTGGCTTTACCAGGGATTTGATACTGTTTGCAACTTTTAATGAAGGTAAAAATTGCACCACCTTAAGCATTTTCTAAGTGTTTTGATGAGTCTTACATATAATTTTAGCTTTTATTTCTCTCTCTTTTTTTTCCTCTTACAGTTAAAAGTCAAAATCCTTTGGTAAAAAATCTTAAGCTTTCTAATTCCTATGAAGATTTTGAGTTGAAGAAATTGCTATTCAATATCATTGTGATCTTATGTAAAGATTTAACTACTGTGCAGGTAAAGACTAATCAATACAGAAAAATTAATAAAAGCATCTCACTTTATAGCATAGTTTTTTAAAGTCACGGTTGCAAATCTTTTATTAACCAACCCATATCTATATCATAGAAAGTAGCGAAGTTATCAGCTTGGATTATAGCCATTTGAATTGCAAACAATAAACACAAGTGACCTAACTTTGAAACACACACACACACACACACACACACACACACACACACACACACACACACATACACAGTAGTAGGAGCTAAGAGATCTATCAATATATGCAGATCTCCTAACTAAGAACACAAAACAAAAGTAGCTCACACATCCCAGACCATCCCATCTATTTTTCAGTTGCTCATGCAAGGAAAACACTCTTCCATTAAATCGCAGACACAGCCCCCACATCCAACAGATTGCGTTCTTGACTGTCAAGCTAAGGGATGATTGATGTTGAAGGTCATTGCTGACTCTGTTAGGTGGTCTCAGACACTCATGAACCCATGTTTTCTCCACTCAAGGCTAACATCTTTAGTTTTTATTTCCTCATTTATCTTGCTGTGTTCATTATTTCACGTATGTGATGTAATTTGAGGAACACTGGGATTAAATGGCTTCTCCCCTTTTGTGGCCAATTCCCCTTCCCCACCTGGGCCTTAGAACACTTGCACACAGGGCTCCTAAGAGCTGGCGGTGAAGCCCTGGTCAATTGTAGAGCATTTGAGAAATGTATTACTAACTGTTCTATTAGTTCAGCTCCTTGCTGCATTAAATGACATTTCCTTCTAACCTGAAATTTACTGAAGCTCTCTTCATGAAACGGACTGAGTGTTCACTTTATCAAGTTAAGGACTGGTGACGTAAAGTGGGGTGGGATGGAGAGTGGGTGCTGCCCCAGCAAGGTCACTTTCTAGCAGTGTGCTTTTCAGTGGAATGATTGGTTTCTCTAAATCCGAGGTAGTCCATCTTAGCAGAGGGCAACACCCACCTTGGGGATTATTCTGAGACTTCATTATGCTAATTGTTGTCAATGTTAGACTATGAGAATTTAAATGGGCTTGGCATTTTCTTGAGAATACCAATATATATTATTATATAGCTAAGAAAAAAGATAAAATCAGAGAAAGATATATTGCATTTAAGTTATAATTTTATAATTTGTATCAAATATATAATGTATACAGCTTATATATTTTTCTGAAATGCTTACCAGAAAAATACTTCCATAAAATAGGTTTTGTAATTATTATTATTACAGTGGAGAATTATCTGTCTTATAAGTATAAAGTCAACAATTGAATTTTATTCTACATTTTGTCAATTTCCACTGGTTGAGTATTTTTTTCTCCTTTTTTAATTTATTATATTTGTGTTTTAATTTTACACATCAGCCATGGGTTCCCCCTGTCCTTCCCCCTACCGCCCCCACCTTCCCCCCATCCCCTCCCCTCCATTCCCATGTCCTCCAGGGCCAAGACTCCCCTGGGGATTCATTTAAACCTGGTGGATTCAGCACAGGCAGGTCCAGTCCCCTCCTTCTAGGCTGAGCAAAGTGTCCCTGTGTAAGCCCAAGGTTCCAAACAGCCAACTCATGCACTAAGGACAGGTCCGGGTCCCACAGCCTGGGTGCCTCCCAAACAGTTCAAGGTATTCAATTGTCTCACTTATCCAGAGGGCCTGCTCCAGCTGGGGGCTCCACAGCTTTTGGTTCATAATTCATGTGCTTCCATTCGTTTGGCTATTTGTCCCTGTGCTTTTCCAATCTTGGTCTCAACAATTCACACTCTTACAGTCCCTCCTCTTTCTCGACAATTGGACTCCTGGAGCTCCACCTGGGGCCTGGCCGAGGATCTCTACATCCACTTCCATCAGTTATTGGTTGAGAGTTCCAGCACGAACATTAGGGTGTTTGGCCATCTGATTACCAGACTAGGCCAGATCAGGCTTTCTCTCGACCATTGCCAGCAGTCTACAGAGGATGTATCATTATGGATTTCTGGGGACTTCTCCAGCACTCTGCCTATTCCTGTTCTCATGTGGTCTGTTATTCCTTGTTCTCCCTTTCTGTTCTTGATCCAGCTGGGATCTCCTGCTCCCCTAAGCTTTCTTTCCCTCGAAGCTTGCCCTTCATTACTCCCACTGTCGTCCAGGTTGTTCATGAAGATCTCATCCATTTCTCTGTCATTGGGTGATCCCTGGGTCTTTCCTAGGGTCCCGTTTTCTAGGTAGCCTCCCTGGAGTTGTGTAGCAGTCTAGTCATCTTTGTTTTACATCTAGTATCCTCCTATGAGTGAGTACATACCATGTTTGTCCGTCTGAGTCTGGGTTACCTCACTCAGGATGATTTTTTTCTAGATCCATCCATTTGCCTGCAAACCTCATGATGTCATTGTTTTTCTCTGCTGAGTAGTACTCCATTGTGTATATGTACCATATTTTCTTTATCCATTCTTCAGTTGAAGGGCTTCTTGGTTGTTTCCAGGTTCTGGCTATTACAAACAATGCTGCTATGAACATAGCTGAGCAAATGCCCTTGTGGTATGATTGAGCATTCCTTGGGTATATGCCCAAGAGTGCTACAGCTGGGTATTTTATAGACAACAGAGTCAAATAGCACAAAGGTTGTCATAAGGTTTTTAAAATACATTGTGAATAACAATAGAGTTAATTTCTGAGGTTACATGTCTTTGGCCCAACAATAGTGGGACTAAATCAATATGTACACTATCATAATTCATGGAGTATTTCAAACCTGTCCACTGGATCTCCATAGTGATGCTAGAACTAATGTTCTTGTTCATATTTACTCAACTCCAAATCTTGATCTCTTTGAATATACACCATGAAGTACCACACTAAGTGAATTCAGTAGAGAAGCAAAAAAAAAAAAAAAAAAAAAAAAAAAAAAAAAAAAAAAAAACCTCGTCATTGTTAGGAAACCCTCTTTATAGAGTAATGCTAAGCAAATAGAAGGCAGTATCACCTAGGACAGTGTTTCACACTCTTGTGAACTGAAATATGCATCAACTAGTATCAGCTGTGTTAACCATTAGCTACTTTATAATTATTCAGTTTTTACTTTTTATTGAAATGCTAGGTTCAATAAAGTTATAAAAATCTTAAGGAGTCTAATTAAATACAGCATGTGACTTGACTGACAGTCGTTGATACAGTGTATAAATTCTATCAGTTGTACTTAAGAAACAATTTGTATTTATTGCCTTTATGCTCCTTTGAGGGCTGGAGGTGCAGCTCAGCCGTAGGCTGTTTGAGAAGTAGGCACAAGGGTCTGATCGCTAGCACTGTACCAAAAGAAAAATGAAGAATGAGGGAAGAAACGCTTCTCATTTATTTGCCTCCGACTTCCTACTTATGGTTTCACTGCATGGAGAAACAAATTAATGTGCATTTCCACTACTGTCTGGAGCTTGCGCCCAAGAAAGGGGGTCAGTGCTCTTCCTGTCGCCAGGCTGCTGTTGATGGGGGTGGTGTGTTATCTTTTTTATTTCCATGTGTTTGGGGTACTGCCACAGATAAAGGAAATATTTTGATACTATCACTAAAACATCAAATTTTGCTAGATTAAATAAAGATATTTTAATTATGCTGCTAACAAAGTCCATTTTGCCCTTTCTTACAGCTGTTAATCGATGGTAATGTTATTTTGGCTTTGTTTACCTATGTCAAAAAGCCTGAGAAGCTCAAGATTGTCGAGTGGTCTGCCGCACAGTATGAAGAGCTGCAGTTGCATGCGATTGCAACCTTGTCTTCAGTGGCTCCACTGCTGATAGAGGAGTATATGTCATGCCAGGGCAACGCTCGGATCCTTGCCTTTCTGGAGTGGTGTGGGCGTGAGGGTGAGCGCCTGTAGGGCCTCTGAGATTCGAACCTGTGTGCCAGCTGCGCTCTCGGTGTCTGCAGAAAAGCCTTTGCTAAGTTGAAGAAAGGACAAATATTGACTTCATTCTTTTAGTGTTTTATATGTCTTCATAAACATTGAGGTTTTAGGGATAGAGAGCTGGCTCAGCAGTTAGTATCACAGACTGTTCTTAAGGAAGACCTGAGTTTAGCTGGAAACCCCTATGCCAGGGAGCTCACAAATGCCTTTAACTACAGCTCCAGGGGATTCAGTGGTCTCCACAGGCACCTGCATTCATATGCGCATGCCCCCACAGAGGCACACATACTTACACATAATTAAAGATAAAACAAGTCTTTTAAAAACATTGAGATTTCAATATAATTAATAAACATTTAAAAGCAATTATATATATATGATTTTATTTAAATTATTGTATTATGAGGCCTATGAAAATTATACTTAGGGAGGAAATAAAACAATCTGGACAATAGTTTAATATATTCATTCAACAAACATTGATTGAGTGTCTACCAAGTACCAGATACCATTTCAGCTCCTGAAAATACATTTAGGCTTCAGTTGGACACAAATCCTTAAATAACTTCATAAAATTTAAAAATCTAGATTTTTTTTTTTAGCCAGAAGCACTATATCCAAGATATAGCTTATCAAAGAGAAGAGCCTCAGTATATAAATGTTATTTTATTGAATTCTTAGAAAGAAAATAAATAGACTCAAGAACATAAAAATGTGATAAGGAAGAATGTTGTAAAATACACAGTGATACCTTTGGGTAAAATTTGAAAACGCATATTTCCATTCTGAGACTAGAAAGAGAAGGGGAAGGGATAATATTTCTGTAAGAAAAAAACAAGCAAACATGACTGAATTTTAACATCAGTTTAAATGTATAGATATTTAAAATACCTGATATGTTTTTTTTTAACAAGAACATTTAGTTGAACTGTTTTATGATTTAATTTCTTAGTTATAAATTCAATTATTTCCCCCACAGATTCCTTCTTCATTCACGGTAACAGTTTCCATGGCACAGGTGGCCGTGGGAACAAGTTTGCACAGATGCGTTATACTTTACGACTCCTCAGAGCCATGGTTTATCTGGAAGATGAGACTGTGAACACGGATCTTTGTGAAAGGGGGATTATTCACCAACTGATAGGTAAAATATTGCATGGCAGCTCACTGGTGAAAGTAGGGTGCTTATAATCCTAGAAGTTTCATATGAAATATTTTTCTACAAATTGATTTTATGAATGAGCATATCCTGAATGTTTTCCTAGTTTTTGTTTCATCGTGTTGATGCCAATCAGCTCTCTTTTTATTGAAATATTGTAATCAGTAATCCTTTAAATATTTATTTCCTCAGTTTAGAGATTATTTCATTAACAATTTCTTTTTCACTGAGATGAACTATTGTTAGGTTTTATTTTTCTGTTGATGAGCTTGCCACTTCTGGCCAAGCATTGCTGAACCATTTTCAAAGAAGATGAAGTTACATTTTCCAGGCCATTCAGAACTGGCACGTTGGTACATAAAGACCAGTATCTTTTCTAACATAAATACTAAAGAATTTATGAATTTCAACTTCAAGTTCAAGCTGCTTTACCCTTTATTATTTGAAATACATAGTCACCCAGCCCTCCCCTTTCCTGGTTTTGCTTCTCAGTCTGTCTCAGGCATTGCTTCATATAAATGTCATATAGTTAACTTTCTGTAGCCTAGCTTTCTGAATCCACATACTCAACCAACCATAGGCCAAATTTTAAAAAAGAAAAAAATAAGTGTGTCTTTGAGTACAGAAAGACTTTTCTTGTTGTTTATAACAAATATTAGCATTTCCACTGTATTAGGAATTATAAGTGATCGGAGGCGGTTTAAAGTATACAAGAATAAACCACATCATGTGAAGATGCTATACCAGATTGTGTTAGGGAACTAGGCTTCCCTGGCTTTAGGTGTCTCAGGAGCATTTCCACTCTGATCTTGTTAGCTGTCTGTCACAGTGACAGACACTTGGAAGAAACCATTTGGCTCACAGTTTCACAGGTCTCCATCTGTGGTAATTTGGCTTAATGTTTTGGAGCCTGTGGTAAAACATTATGTCTTGGTGGCTTAGAAGTCAAAGAGAAACAGGAAGGGACCAGGTTCCATCATCCTCTTTCCAGAAGGCCCTGTCACCTAAACCTTACACCATTATCCAACACATGGGCCTTTGAGGGACATTCAAGTGAGGCTCTGCAAGATGTCAACTAACTGTGATATGCTCAAAAACACTTATTAAAATACTTTTCTTTCATCATTAGAAGAAGGATAGTGCCCTCCAATTATAATACTCATGAGAAAAAGAAAACATATTTTAGATAGGGCCTCACTACACTTACAAGCCTGGCCTTACACTCATGGCAATCTACCTGAATTCTAGGATTAAACCATGCCCAATTTAAAAACAAATCAATTGAAAGCAGAGTTATGTAAAAACATTTATCTTTATTCCAAATGGGCTTAAGATGACTCAACATGAAAGTACATTTTAATCACAGCTATGTGCATTCCACTGCACAAAATTCAGTCCAAATGCCCCATTTTAGCTGGAAATGTAATTGTTGTATATCCAGGGAGAAATCTTAATCCTGTCTGAGCTGAGGGAATGTGTTAGGGAAAGCATAGCAAACAGCAAGAGTTCTCTCAGGACATTTTTCTTTCCATCCAAAGCTGATCTTCGTTACAGAACTTCTAGGGACCTTGTCTTTATTTACCCTAGCAGGGCTTTGTAGAAGTTCCATCCTCAAAAAGTATAGAAAATGCATCGCAAATATATGTCTGTGTAAATATGCTTTCTCCTTAGACAGAGATTGAAAACTGTGTCAATCAAAATGCTAGGGAACCTTGGCCTGATGAGAACAAAGGAAAATAGTGTGTCTTATTTTGTACCCTCAGCTGGGCACCTAATGAGTAGTAAAAAAGAGTAAATATTCTGAAAGCTAAAGAAGCTTAGGTATTTTTAACTTGGATGGTCTCATCTGGGGCTTCAGTGGGTGATAGTTTTAAGAAAGTGTAAGAAGATCCTTCTCTAAAGCCAAGAGGTGTTGTGAGTAGAGTATAGTATTGAAATATGCAGGATAATGTGTTCAGAGAGGGCAGAAATGGAGTCCAAGTTCTATAAAGACTAACATGAGAGTTCATTGCATAAGCAGTGACCAAGTTGGAAAAACAGAGTGGTAAATAACAGTTTGAATTCCATCCTTCATGGGGGCAGACGGGTTCTGTTTAGGAAGTCTGTATGTGCAGTGCTGTGGGCTTTTTAATTTTAATATAATTAAATTTTGTGTGTATGTGTATGTATGAATGCATGGTGTGTGTATGTGTACGTGCGTGTGTGCATGTGTGCGTGTGTGTGTGTGTGCGTGTGCGTGTGCGTGTGCGTGTGTGTGTGTGTGTGTGTGTGTGTGTCGGAATGTGCCACAATGCACATGTAGAAGTCATGGGACATCTCTGGAGTTACTTCTGTCCTGCCATCACTTTGTATAGGTTTCTGGGATCAAACACAAGTTACCAGGCTTGTACAATCTTCCTGGCCCTAATGCCGTGTTTTAGAAAGAATGGAAGAGAGAAGGTAAAGGCAGAGAGTTCATGGTACCTAAAAATGAAGAAAATATTCTTTATTAGCATCCTGTGTGCTCCAGATCACAGGCCCATAAATACCCAGATAAGGAATTAAGATAAGGTAATCTAGAAAAGAGAACTGCAGCAGCTGTCCTGGGATTTCTGTAGGTAGCTCTGATAAAGGAACACAGACCCCTACAGACCCTCTGTGCATGGGGTGCCCCTGCACTACAGACCCCTCTGAGCATGGGGTGCCCCTGCACTACAGACCCTCTGTGCGTGGGGTGCCCCCTCACTACAAACCCCTTTGAGCATGGGATGCCCCTGCACTACAGACCCCTTTGAGCATGGGGTGCCCCTACACTACAGACCCTCTGTGTCCACACACTACAGACCCTCTGTGCATGGGGTGCCCACACACTACAGACCCTCTGTGCATGGGGTGCCCGCACACTACAGACCCTCTGTGCATGGGGTGCCCCCACACTACAGACCCCTTTCAGCATGAGGTGCCCCCACACTACAGACCCTCTGTGTGGGGGGTGCCCCCACACTACAGACCCTCTGTGTATGGGGTGCCCCTGCATTACAGACCCCTTTGAGCATAGGGTGCCCCCACACTACAGACCCTCTGTGCATGGGGTGCCCCCACACTACAGATCCTCTGTGCATGGGGTACCCCCACACTATAGACCTTCTGTGCATGGGGTGCTCTGCATTACAGACCCCTTTGAGCATGGGGTGCCCCCACACTACAGACCCTCTGTGCATGGGGTGCCCACACACTACAGACCCCTTTGAGCATGGGGTGCCCCTGCATTACAGACCCCTTTGAGCATGGGGTGCCCCTGCACTACAGACCCTCTGTGCATGGGGTGCCCTGCACTGACTCTAGCAGGTTCAGCTGTGCTCCTTGGAACCTCTTCGCCCATCCTTCATCCTAAAAGGATAGTTCCAGGACCAGCTGCAATAAGAGGCTGTTGGCTTCTTAGGAAACTATAGCCCTGTAGTTTCCTGCCAATGTCAGTGTCCTCTTTACCAGTGGAAAAGAGACTTCCTAAATTCTTAAAGCTTAAAGGAAATTTTTTTGAGACAGTTTTATTGTGAATGTCATTTGATCAGTGACAATGACAGTTGAGTCATTTTCAGGCTTGATTACGAGGGAGGATTTTTAAAGCACAGAGTCTGGCAGCCTAAAGTTGGGGAGTTGTTCTTTTCACGTAGACTCAAAGAGAAGACACAGAGAGAAACAGCAGATGGAACACACACTTAGAGCGGTCTCCCAAGTTTGCTACCAGTTAATCACAAAGAAAGGGAGAAATAGAACAGCTTACAGTCAGACATTTTTGTTTTGTTTTCAAGAAAGGGTTTCACTGTATAACACTGTATATGGCTGGCCTGGAACTCGCTCTGTAGACCAGACTGGCCTCGAACTCACAGAGACCGCCTGCCTCTGCCTCCTGAATGCTGGGATTAAAGACATATACTACCACCGCCCAGCTACAGTTAAACATTTTGATAACAAATTTGCAGTATATATCCCTGCCTTATGAAACTACGTTTTTAAACTTTCTTTTTATTTATTCTCTGTGTCTTATATCATACATCTTGATCCCATTCATTTCCCCATCCCTTCATATCCGCCTTCTGCCCTTGTGACTCCCCCACATAAAATAAAATTTAAGAGAAAAGAAAAGAAAAAAGGGATCAAGGAAAAAAATCTCATCATAGAAGCTGCAGTGTGACACAGTGAGCCAGGCAGTACACCCTTTAGTCCATAAATCTTTACTTGTGAGTGTTCATTGCAAAGAGTCATTGGTCTGGTTAGAGGCCTCTGGTTTCTGCAACACTGGGACTCCTCTCAGATACCCTGTTGTTGCCCTGTGTCTGGAGATCCTGAAGTTTTGGGTCTGCGAGACCAGCTCCTTCGTGTGCTCTAGCAGATCACAGATGGAGTGGATATTGGGCTGGGCCAACTCATGACCCTGGTTCTGGGCCTAGATAATTTCAGGGTTGGTCAGCCTGCCAGTTCTCCCTTATGCTCACCACCAAGGTGAGCTCTCCAGCATTGCCCTGACTAGTCCATCCCTAGCAGCAATGAGCAAGGGGCGGGGCCAGTTCTCCTGCTTTGATGTCCTCAGCATTGGCTAGGTACTCCCACAACTGACCATCAGGGCCAGCTCTACTGTGTTGCCCAGGCAAGGTGCAGAGGCCACTCTCCTGAGTGCAGCAACTTGTGAGTGGCAGGGCCAGCTCTCCCACCCCTCATAGGAGGGGAGGGGCAAGAAGGGAGGGTGTCTCTCCTCTGCTCACACCACCATATGGCAGATGAGGGGTGGGGCCAGATCTACCCCCCTCAGTTCTTGGGTCAGTTCACCTGTACCCCTGTTGATAGTGTCAGTTCTGCTGTGCTGCCCAGGCAAGGTGCAGGGCCTGCTCTCCAGAGTGTTGCAGCTGGTGGGAGGCAGGGGCAGCTCTCCCACCCACCTCAGGCATGAGGGGAGCATCTCTTCCCCAACCATGCTGCCATATGACAGATGAAGGGTGGGACCAGATCTCTCATGCTCATGTTCTCAGGTAGGCCCACTCATGCCTCAGTAAACAGCATTTGGTTGAGTCCTGCCTGCCCCCGCTGCATGGTGTGGGGTGGAGAGTGTTGTTTGTAACTACATGTTTTTAAACAAAATTTATTGGTCAAAATAAGAAGTTATTAGGTCATCATTTAGTGACAATCCACTAATTCTGTACTAACATTTCTGCATGTATAACACTGATAATTATATTGAGATATTCTATATCCATGGAGCTGCATGTGTATATATGTAGAAATTCTTGGTGAGACAGCTGACTTAAGGGTTAGGAAATCAATTTACCACTCTCTGTCCACAGCTTCTAGGTTACTATGCAATGAACCCCCCCCCCACTTCTGTAATAAAATACTTTCTGTAGCTGAAGATTCTTCTTAAAGGGGAAGGGTTCCTAACTGTAAATAATAAAAATGCATCTAATAATAACATTCTTCAATTTTTCTCATGCCAGGAATCTTTAAAAATATGGCAATCAAGCCTGATGAAAAGGAAGAGGCCATTACCTTGGAGATCCAGTCTGACACGTTGCTCATCTTGTCAGGACTCTGTGAGCATTACATTGAAAGGAAGGTGTGTGATTCCTGTGAACCTGCATCTCAGGTCTCCCAGTCTCCAAATAGCATACACTCTCTTAGGAGTCCATAAATGTTTTCCTTTTTCCTAATCTTGTAAAATTTGGGTTGCTGGGATGGCACAGCAGTTAACACACTGCTGCTAAGCCTGACAACTGAGTCTTGTTTCTAGAATCCACATGACAGGAGAAAATTGCCTTTGACTTCTAAACATGCATCATGGTGCACACCTGCCCACATGCATACATAATGAATAAGTGAAATTTTAAAACCTGACTAAATTTTAATATTTGCTATAATTAGAATATAATTATATACAGTGAAATGCACAGGGCTTGAATATATATTCAGTAGGTTTGGTGAACATATATAACATATTCTACCAGTACTGAAATTGGAACATGTAATATATTTCTCTCCATACAATCTCATCTTGGTATCACATTTACTCATGTGCTTTGCAGCCACACCTCTACTTACCTATAGATGAGTTTTGTGTATGCTTTATGTGAGTGAAATCACACAGTCTTTGCTCTTCTGTGTGTGTTTTGTTATTCAGAAAGAAACAGGTATTTCTGAAATATGTTCATATTGTTGCATGTATCATTGCTTTTTATTACTCAGTGGTATTCTATGAACTGTCAGCATCTGTTTATCTTTTACCTGGCTGATAGGCACTTAGACTGTTTCTGTTTGCATGGGTTAACACTAAAGGTTCAGTGAACATTCTTGACCTAGCCTTTGGTGGATGTAGTGCTTTCATTTCTTTTGAGTAAAAACCTGGGCGGAGAATGAGAAGACCTGAGATAGCCACACAGCTTTCCATCACAGGCTGCACTGTCAGAAATATTGCCAGGAGTTTGCATTGTCTCTATATCTAAAACTGGAACTTTAAACAAGAGTTTAATTCCCTTTGATACTTATT
This sequence comes from Onychomys torridus, assembly GCF_903995425.1. Lineage (NCBI taxonomy): Eukaryota > Metazoa > Chordata > Mammalia > Rodentia > Cricetidae > Onychomys > Onychomys torridus. The sequence continues at coordinate 67,316,794 of NC_050445.1, read as the reverse complement.
AGCTCAATAGAAAACTATTGAGTGTCATAATTGATCATTTAGATAGGAGACAGAATTAGAAAAAGTAAAAATCAGAAAGGTTTAGGTAGATTTTTAAATGTTTTCTAGATTTATGTATTTTATGTGTACGAGTGTTTTGCTCACAGGTATTCCTGCGCCATATCCATGCCTGGTACTCAGTGACAAAAGAGGGCATTGGATCTCCTGGAACTGGATTATGAGTGCTTGTAAGCTGCCGTGTGGCTGTTGGGAATCAAATCAGGGTCCCCTGGAAGAAAATAAGTGCTCTGGATTGGTGGTCTGTCTCTGGCACCCTGGATAGATTTTGAAGGAGAGGCAATAGGAAGGAAATAATAGTTTAGTTCCAAGCCTTGACATACAATGTAGTATTCTTTTCTGTCCTATGCCTGCTCATCTAGAAAAACAATCATGATCTAAATGGGAGCTAGAACAGACCAACATGACAGTGAGAAAATGATTGGTAAGGAGGAAAGACTAAGGGATAATAATTTCATATCAATCATTAAAGGCTTAATGACCGTCCATCTACTTACTCCTTTTTTGAGAACATTATAACATTTTCCATAATACATATGGATGCCTGCTATTATTTGGCGTGACTCCAGATTGCATTCACTCTAATGTGGAAAAAGTCATGGACAAGTTTTATATGGTTTACATTATTCAGACACAGAGAGAAAATTACTAAGAGCAGTATGTTAGCACATTGTTTGATATTCTCTTATAGTGGTTGGCATTATAATAATTTACCAAGAAGAACGAGTACAATTGAAAACAAACTACTTTTTAGATTGATTTCTTTATTTTATGAGTATGAGTGTTTTGCCTGTGTGTGTGTACATTCACCACATGTGTGCCTGGTGCCCTTGGATGTCACATTAAGGTGTCAGAGTCTCTAAACCTAGAATTATGGATGGTTGTGAGTTCCCATGTCCTGGGACTTGAACCCATACCCTCTGAAAGAAGAACAAGTGTCCTAAACTGATGAGTCACCTCCAGCTCCGAATGAGTACAGTTTTTAATTATATTAAAATTCCTAGTTTAGAAACTAGCAAACCTAGCTTGGAAACAAGCAAACCATTGCTAGCATTATTTTTCTGGCAGAAAAAAAAAGGATAAGGTGAGGTAGAGAAGAAAACAATTATATATTTATTCTAAGAAATGATTTCAACAGCTTTCTTCCACAGGAAATGTTTGGAACTGAAGGAGTTGACATAATTCTTTATGTAATGAAAACAGACCCCAAGAAGTTACAGAGTGGCTTAGGCTACAATGTACTTCTTTTCAGTACGTTAGACAGCATTTGGTAAGTATTCCTATGACCAAGTGAACACCCCAGTACAAGATGCTTAAATTTACAGATTTTCTCCCCTCAAAATCACATGAGAGGGTAAGTTGGTGCCTTCTCTGTTTAGATGACCTAAACATGAGTTTGAGAAGTAAATAAGCCCATTTCTCAAGTAGAAAGCCTTTTGTTTCAAAACTTAATTGTTTGTTGTGATTTAATCCCATTCCACTTTGGTGTCACCTAGGAAAACATAAGTGTCCCCTTAGTTATGCAGTATGATGCTTCTATGTTAGCTCTTCTAGGCACCCTGCTCTGTTCCATTGACATTCTTCTAACTTCCCTGTAATTTTGTGTTGTTTTAATGATTATGCCTTTTAAATATACCTGGACATTTGATACAACAATTACTTTTCCTTGTTCTTCGTTCTTCCTAGCTTTTGTTGATAACTTAGATGGATTAATGTTGTCAGAGTTTGCCAGAGAAATAAAATTAATGTAAGTTATATAGGGAGGAATGTTTATTATAGGAATTGACTGACTTATAGAGGTTGAAAAGTTCTAAGCTGAGAAAATAAAGCAAGCTAAACATCTAACTTTGCTTCTTTTCCAATTGCTGTGACAAAATACCCTGAACAAAAGCCACTTAAGGAAGAAGTGGATTTTTAAAGAGCTAATTATTTTAGTTCATAATTCCTGGTTCCAATCCATCACTGGAGATGTCAAGGTGTCAGGAACTTGAAGCAGTTAATCACATTACACCCACAGTTAAGAAAACTACACCACAGAAAGAAAATAAATGCATGCATGCTTGTGCTCAGCTTGTTTCTTCCACTCTTAGATAGCCCAGGGAATGGTACCACCCACAGTAGATGAGTCTTCTCACCACAGATAATATCATCAACATAATCCCCACAGATTTGCCCAAGCCAACCTGGTCTCTTGTTTTCAAAAGGAAGCCATATTTAACCAAGGGACAGAGGAAGTTCCCTTTACTGAATGGAAGAAACAGATCAAAGTCTGTTACTAATGACTACCATCATCCCTACTATTGGTGATAGCTTAGACCGCCTACTCAGGAAACTCCTGTGGAAAACAGTGAAAGTTGCCTTGGAGGTAGTTCCAGCCCCTCACTCCTTGCAATCCACATGGACTTGAACAGTAGGCACTTCAGCAATGTCAACTGCAAGGATGAATGTGATCAAGAATTGTCAAATATTTCAGCCGCACCACACCATGAAGGAGATGATAAACAGATGAACTTGAAGACATGGTTATTTCAGCCGCACCACACCATGAAGGAGATGATAAACAGATGAACTTGAAGACATGGTTATTTCAGCCGCACCACACCATGAAGGAGATGATAAACAGATGAACTTGAAGACATGGTTATTTCAGCCGCACCACACCATGAAGGAGATGATAAACAGATGAACTTGAAGACATGGTTATTTCAGCAACTAGAGGTCTGTCAGAGCCATCACTGTCATGGAAGTAAAGGGAAAATTGCACTGCAACAAAGAAAATTGTGGAGAATTAATTAGTAGTAGTTTAAAAAAATAATTGAGTTTAGGGCTGGAGAGACAACTCAGCAGTTCAAAGTGCATGTTGCTCTTCCAGAGGACCCGGCTTTCCTAGTTTGTAGATCAAGTGGCTCATAACTGCCTGTAACTCCAGCTCCCAGCCACCTGACACCAACCTCTAGCTTGCACTCACAAAAAGAAAAGCAAAGAAAATTCCTGAAAAATAGTTTAAAATAAACTACACTTACAAAGCTTTTTCAGAGTTTTAATTTTTAAAGTAAAAGCAAATTAGCTACTTGATTTAAGAAACAAAGTAAGAGGCTTGCCTAGCATGCTGTGAAGAGGAAGAAGGGTCTACAAGTTAAATCTAATGACGCAGTTTTGCAATGACTGGCTTTCTTCTCTTTGAAGGTGCTGCATTTTGGGTTGTTATACTTCTGAAGATTATTTTCTTGAAAAGGAAGGGATTTTTCTCCTTTTGGATATATTGGCAGTAAGTAATATCCACAGCACTCTAACACAAAAGATCGATATGTCTATGTTAATCTTTTCCAAACCAAGTACCAGAAAACAGTGTTTTGTGAATAAATGTGCCCCCAAATAATGTACAGCTATATTGAGGGGTTTTGTTTGTTTGTTTGTTTGAGATTTAGTTTTTTTGAGACAGGGTCTATCTATGTAGTTCTAGCTATCATGGAACTCACTGTGTAGATCAGGCTGGCCTTGAACTAACAGAGATCCTCCTATCTCTACTTCCTGAGTACATGTGCCACCATGCCCAACCAGCTACATGGTTTTAAATAAAATCCCTCCTGGACATTAAAGAAGCATTAGCATATTAAGGATTCTGAACATTCCTCCAGTTAAGGAATCCATTTATGGAGGTCAGTGTTCCAAGACACAGGTAAGCAGATTTTTTCCCGTCTACTCTTTCAACCTGCCAAGAAACAGTTTATGACAAGCTACCCTGTGTCCTGCATCAAACCCCTATTAACCAATCAATAACTTCCAGCTTTCCCCCAATATTAAAGTTATTGGTAACAGTATAAAAAGATGACCCTTTTAAAGAACTGTCTGCAGTCCAGAGATATTATGAGGGCATGTTGTGTACCAGGAGTGACCTAGGAGTTACCACCTAGCAGCTTTTGAGAACTCAATCCTCAGTTCTATAGATTTTAATTAGGTGTGTAGTCAGTTTTGTAAGGGATGAAAGTCATGACTTAGTTTCAGTGAAATTTTGAAAGCCTCATGCAGAGTCATAGACATGTCAATATAATTACCACACTTTTTATTAACAGAATAATAAACCTACTTTGATCTGACAAGCATACCAAAATTATCTGTGTCCCATCATGTCTGTGCAAGAGAATTTGTAAATTACTCTGTTCATAATGTTTTCATCTATAAAACAGAATAACAGTAGCTGTCTCATCCCAGAATTAGGGCTAACTGAGTGACACATTGTGTGTGTTAAAGCACTCAGTTATATGTACATGAATATGCTATGCATATGTGAATATAAATACATTGACTTTGATTGTGCCTATATACATTATTGCAAGGTGTTTGCTATGATGTTGTTACTAAATTGGGCTTAGTGTGGATTTAATCAATAAATGTAAGAATGCTGTTACATCGACTTCGATCATTGATATTTGCTTCTTACTCCTGAAAGTGAAGTACAGGAATTAAAAACAAAAACAAACAAAAAAATACAAAACCCTCATTTGATTTAAGGTTCTTTCTGTTTTAATATAGTTCTAGTAAAATATGTATTCAGTATGCAATAATACTGCTAACAAGGGTTAAATATTATACAGCACTTACCGTGTATGACAAAACCCATTGCAGGTAATACTGTCTTTCATAAAGGAAATTCATATTAGTCAGGTTTCTCTAGAGAAACAGAACTTATAGAATGAATATGTCAATCTAGAAAGGAGATTTAGTAGAGTGGTTTACAGATTGTGGTCCAGCTAATCCAACAATGGCTTTCAACCCATGGAAGGACCAAGAATCTAGTAGTTGTTCAATCCATTAGGCTGGATTTCTCAGCTGGTCTTCAGTGTACACCAGAATCCTGAAAAAGTAAGCTGTAATGCCTGTGAAGGAATGGACTTCCTTTTTTTTTTTTTTTAAGATTTATTTATTTATTAAGTTTACAGTGTTCTGCTTGCATGCATTCCTACAAGCCAGAAGAGGGCTCCGGAACTCATTACAGATGGTTCTGAGCCACCCTGTGGTTGCTGGGAATTTAACTCAGGACCTCTGGAAGAACAGTCAGTGCTCTTAACCTCTGAGCCATCTCTCCAGCAGGACTTTCTAACAAGAGTAAGCAGGCAAAGGGAGCAAGCTTCCTTCTGATGCCCTTTATATAGACTGCCAGCAGAAGGTTTGGCCCAAATTAAAGAGGCATGATCTGTCAAAAGATCTGGATTAAAAGTATGTCTTCCTACCTCAAAGAACCAGATTAGAACTGGATCTTCCCATTTCAAATTTAATTAAGAAAAAAATCCCTCACAGATGTGTCCAGTCATTTGGATTTTAGTTAATTCCAGATGTAGTCAAGTTGATAAGACCAGCAATCACAAACACTGACCACATTTGCAATTCAAACAAAGGATTACATGTCTTCTGGCCAGAGGAGTTATTAGCAAAGAATATTTTATGTAGAAAATTCACTGTGTGAACCCCATTGTTGTAGATGGCACTGTTTTTATTAATTAAGTTTGTTCTTTGACAATTTCTTACATGTATATAATACAACTTCTTTACTTTCATCCATCACCTGCTCTTACCTCCATTATGTACTGTCATCCTTCCCTCCTCCCTATAAATCTCTTTCCCATATTTGTGTCCTTTTGTATTGTTTTGTGGCCCATTGGTTTTAACCAGAATTATCTATATGGCCACAGGTTTAGAACTGAATCTGCTGAATCCTGGTAGAATCAAGATTGGGTACACAACAGAAGACAATGACTTCCTTCCCAGAATCCACCAGTAACCAGGAGTACAGCAGGGAAGGGTATCTTTGATCTATGATTGGTTGTTGACAGGCTTGGTTTTGTACAGGTCCAGTGCAGGCAAACACAGCTTCTATGAGGTCATGTTTGCAATGGCTGTGTCATGTTTGTAGCCCTTCTTCCTGGGTTCTACCTCTTCAAATCTCTCTGCTTCCTTTTCTTGATATTCCCTGAGCCTTAGAGGAAATGATATAAACATCCAGGCTAAAGATTAACACACAACTATCACTTTTTCTTAGCACTTTAAGCAGCTATGAATATCTGTATTCACCATTGTTGACTATGAAGAAAAGATTCTTGATTTAAGAATGAATAGCATTTGCCTCTAGATATAAACATCAATATTTAGGATGTAGTTAAACACCATGTTACTTTAGCTAAACAACAGTGCTAAGTTACCCCTATGGCATATGATCTCAGCCATGATTTTTATCCAGATTTATAATACCATGCAGGTATTTCCTATGGAGAGTGCCTCACATTCATTCTGAGCATTGTTGGTTGCTCCTTAAAAGTTGTACAAATATTACACTGGTAAACTCATCTTTCCTGGTGGGTTAGCATTGTGGTTTGTAGGGTTCATAGCTAGGTAAGACCATTGATGCCTTTTCTCCCAGCAGCCTGCATAACAGCTTCTGGCACTATAAAAGCTAACCAGCAGGGTGGAAACTTCCAACTCATTCTAGCTTGATTTTTCTACATCTTGCAACCAACCTGTATGGTGTCTTAGGCAATATCATCTAGTTCTTGTGAGCAACCAAAAAGAATTTCAGGAGTCTGTATTGTTTTGAGGATCTCTGGGCCCTTATGGCCAACGGCTCATGAAGAGTGCTACACCTGGCACTGGGACTTCTGTCTAATAAACAGGTTTCTAGGAGCAGCATTATCCAGCCATTCCAGTATCTCCATCCTAACTTTTTTAAAACAAGGTTTTAAGGTTTTTATGGATTTATTTTATGTACATGAGTGTTTTATCTGCCTGTATTTATGTGTGCCATGTGTGTGCCTAGTGCCCACAGAGCTCTGAAGAGGGCATTAGATCTCCTAGAGATGGAGCTGTGGATGTCTGTGAGTTACCATGTTGATGTTGGGAATCAAACCTGAGTCATCTGCAAAAACAATTGTTCTTAACTACTGAGCAATCTGGCCAGCCTCTTGACATGTTTTAGTTGGCTTACAAAGTAGTAGGGGCTTTTCCACATACCCTTCACTTTGGTTTGCCTTCCCCCTCTACCCCTTCGTCACCTCTCTCTCTCTCCCCCCATCTTTTCTGTCTCCAGTTCCCCGTCTCTTTCATGTCACCAGGGTTCTATAAGCCACCCTCCCCCAGGGCACCTTAGTCTCAACTAGCACTTTTCTAGTTTACTAGCTTCCATATTCCGAGTTGAACGGACAAATCTGAAGTTTTAAAGGTAGTATTGGATGGGATTTTCTAAATTTAAATTTTGTATTTGGTTAAAAAATATGTATGCTTGATAAGAGAAATTTTCTTGAATTCTGAAAAGCCCTTGTATAGTTAATGATAGAGTACAAATTTACACATCAATTTAATTTTTTCATATTTGACTGTCACAGTTAAATCAGTTATTCTCTTGATAACAAAGAGAATAGTTGCTAATAATCTTTTCAAAGCTTAATAAAACATGTAAATGGGAAAGATCCTGTACTCACAGTGAACTGTCACTGATAACCATGCTCCATTATATATATATAATATACTATTTTATTATACAATATATAATCAATTACATAATATATATATTCTTTTCTTTTTTTGAAAACTCTCCTTCTATTTCCACCAAATTAATACATTTTTAACATGAAGTGCGTTTATAACTACTTAAGAATTATATTAAGTTTCTTTATTATTTTAAGTTTTAGTTTTTGAGAATGCTCATGAATGACTTTCTGGACATTGTCGCCGTCAGAGCGCTCAGAAGGAACTGGCTGATACCCAAGTGTCTCTTTCAGGAAGCCAGTCATTCTTAGTATTCATTACTATTCTTTGTCCTTTTCTGTTTCCTTGCAAGTTGAACCAAAAGAAATTCTGTAATCTGATACTTGGAATAATGGTTGAATTTTGTGATAATCCCAAAACCTCTGCTCATGTCAATGCTTGGCGAGGGAAGAAAGACCTAACTGCTGCTAGTCTTTTAATTAAATTGTGGAGAAAGGAGGAAAAGGAACTGGGAGTAAAACGTGATAAAAATGGCATGATTGTTGGTAAGTGTGTTCCTAACTTTTGGTAGAAACAATTAGAGGTGTATCTCTAGAGTTTTAAAGAATATAGGAATATGAGGATATTTATACCATTGTTGGGTTCTTCCAACAAAATACTGAAAACTTTCTGTCATAAATTGTGAATAATTGACATCCAAGGAGATAGTTCTGTCAGTAAAGTGTTTGCAGGATCAGAGTTCTACCTTGGAACCACAAAAAAAAAAAAAAAAAAAAAAAAAAAAAAAAAAAAAGCCAGAGGTAATCCTAGCTGTGGGAAGGCAGACTCATCTCCAGGGCTCACTGTTAAGCCTGCAGAACCAAGTATCCCAGGCCAGTAACAAAACCTGGCTCAAAAACAAACAAAATAAAAAAGTGGACAGCGCCCGAGGAACAACTATATAGATTGTCCTCTGGTGTCTCTCTCTCTCTCCTCTCTCTCTCTCTGTCTCTCTGTCTGTCTGTCTGTCTGTCTCTCTCTCTCTCTCTCTCTCTCTCTCTCTCTGTCTGTCTCTCTGTCTCTCTGTCTCTCTCTGTCTCTCTCTGTCTCTCTCTCTCTGTTAGTAAAATAAGAAATTGTGAATAATTAGAAGAAAAGTAAGTGTAAGTTAGTAGTCAGTTCATTTTTATAGGCTATTTTAAAACATGATATTTGACTATATTCTTTAACTCAGAAATTAATGATACTTCCTAAATAAGTTTATTTTGATTTCTTGCTTTTATAACTAGGTTCAATGATGTTACATTTAGCAACAAAACTTTATATATAGACAAAGTGTTTGACAACAATCATTAAGGTATTTGTGTGCTGGTGTATATATATTTTCCTTTTTACACAAAAGAGATTGCTTTCTAGTAAAAATAAGTCAAATGTTCATCAATTTTAAGTGCCATATTCTAATGAGGCTGATGGAATCAGAGTGTATAATTGACTTATAGACTCTGTTACTTCTTCTGAAACTTTCATACTCAAATTGTCATTTTAGCAAAACTGTTAGCAATATCTGTTATTAAATAAAAATACTGCCAATTCAAATTATTTCTGTCTCTAATCCTTTTTTACTATCTGAGTTTTAAACTAAAACATCATGAGATGTTTCTTTTTCTTTTTATGGCATAATTTATAGAAACTAATCAAAATTGTTGTCTCACTTGATCTGACATTATCCCATCTCTCAAACTAAATTTGACAAATTTTTTACATTCAGCTTTCCCCTTTAGAGAAGCTATGGCTGTGGGCAGGAGAAAGGGCTCAGGAGTTAAGAACACTTGCTACTTATCCAGAGGACCTGAGTTTGAATCCCAGCAGCCTGGTCAGATGGTTCACAACTGCCTCTACCTCCAGTTTCTGAAGGCCAGCTCCCTCTAGTGGCCTCTGCTGACACTCCCATACATGAGGCATACACACATAAATAAATCTTTTAAAAAATTAAAACTATAGCTGTGGGTTTTTTTTTTCTTTTGAGACAGGGTCACCCTATGTAGCCTGCTGTCCTGAGCTAGACTCAGACTCAGAGATTCACCTGCTTCTGCCTCTCAGGTGCTGTGTTTGAAAGTATGCATCATTATTCCCAGAGTAGCTGTATTTTTTTTAAACCTTACATAAATAAGAAAAATCAAAGCTGTAAGCTATGCCATAGAATGAGGAAAATATACTGATTTGTGCTTTTAAAGTAATAGCCATGGCCTGGCAGTGTAGCAGGGAGGTCAGTGACAGAGTGCTTGCTTACCAGTCCTGGGGTGGATTCCCAGGACTTTAAAAAAAAAAAAAGAAATAACAAGGTACTATATTTTTGTTTTAAATTTTAAATATATATTTATGTTTTGATCCATTTTATGTAGAGAATGAAGTATCAACTATTGACTGTTGTTTTATCTCTCCATTTTATGTTTCATGATATGCAATGATAAGATACAAAGAAACCTCTGTTTACTAGTTTTCAAGAAGAACAAAAGATCACACCCCTGCCCGCTAACTGCCCGTCTGTTGCAGTTATGGATGTCGCTGAGAATATCAGAGCAAAAATTTATGCTGTGCTGGGAAAACTGGGTAAGAAACTCTGAAATTCACAAGATTGTCTGTGTGACAAGGGTTGCTACATATGCTTCTGCTGCAGAGTCCACGTGCCAACATGTGAATAAAGTCCCTTTGTACGATAAAAGCATGATCCCTCGTGACCTCAGTGCCCAGCCTAAACTGTGGCCTGGGTGTAATATATGGGAGAATAATTTTTTGGGTTTTTGTTTTTCGAGACAGGGTTTCTCTATGTAGTTTTGGTGCCTGTTCTGGATCTCGCTCTATAGACCAGGCTGGCCTCGAGCTCACAGAGATCCTCCTGGCTCTGCCTCCCGAGTGCTGGGATTAAAGGTGTGTGCCACCACTGCCTGGCAAAAGAATAATTTTTTAAAAGTTAGAATTTTGGAATGTGGAGCCCAAAGAGAAGGATTTTTTTTTTTTTTTTTTTTTTTTTAGCTTTCCAGGCAATTTCAATTTCAGTGTGTAGCAGGACCTTGAGCAGTTAATTTAGATATTTAGGCTTAAACATTAGCATTCTGAATTATCTCAATTTTTAAAGTCTTTTCTTTCTATTAAGGGAAAAATTCTCACTTGTTCTTTAGCTTCTGATAGTAAAACTGTCTATGACCATGGTCCACAAAGAATAAATTCTTGCTAAGGACTGTGTAAGAATAACCTGTAGAAGGATTGGTTGTGGGAGTGTATTTTGCATATGTTTTTATAATAGAAATACAGATCTTGAAATCATTTGCTCCTATTAAAACAATTCTCTCTGAACAAACTTTGATAGATTTTGAAAACTTACCTGGCTTATCTGCTGAAGATTTTGTCACCCTCTGTATAATACATAGATACCTTGATTTTAAAGTAAGTACTGTTTTAATAACTTAAAATCTATTAGATCAAAAATAAGTTGGGGAATAAAAATGTGTCCATAACTGGAACAATTGTTCACATAGTCTGGTATTCTTTTTCTATTTTTCATATGGTTATGATATAAAACCCAAATCATTCTTTGCATTTCTTTTATAAGACAAGATTTTATACAATGGACAGAGCCACAATGCCTCACAAAGTGTGCAACAGAGTAGTTGTACGTATAAGCTGACCAGTGGCTGTGGCCGCATGCACCTCACAGATGTACAACAGAGTTGTTGTACGTATAAGCTGACCAGTGGCTGTGGCCGCATGCACCTCACAGATGTACAACAGAGTAGTTGTACGTATAAGCTGACCAGTGGCTGTGGCCGCATGCACAAAGCCTGCACAAGAGAAAACCGAAGTCCCAGCACAGAGCAGGGAGGTAGTCAGAGAATTCCACCCCTAGCTGAGGGGCTGTTGGCAACTGACAGACGCTTGGAGAGGGAGGGTCTGTTTTCTTTGGGACGTCCCCCCCCAGATGTTACACGTGCTCTGGTAGATGGCCCTACTCCCATATACTGATAGGATTAGATGGATTCCGTGGGTTGGCTGTTTGTTCTAGCGGAGAACACATGGAATGAGAGGGAACATTGGAGGAAGGTAATGGAGGAGTGAGGAGAGGAATGGGGTGGACGTGATAGATACATGTATGCATGTACGAAATTCTCAGTCAGCCCAACTGTTAGCATATGAGCGATGAAGATTACAGAGTCATTCTGAAGTCTAATGGGATTTTTAAATATTTACCATCTGGAAAGCAGTGGAGCCAAAGTTAAGCAAGGTATTGCTTATTAAAGTGTTACTTCTTACCAAAGTATTCTTTACCATTTTTCTATGTCATTAATCATCTCATCTAAAAACAACCAGGTTGCTTAGTTCTCTGCTAAGTGAACTGAGTAAATAAATGTTCTTGAAGTCTCAGGAAAATCTTCTGAAGGAAACATTTTATTTCAGTGTGTATTATGTATTTGGATGTTGTGAATGAAGAAGTCTTTTTTTCAAATGAAAGCAAAATCAGGTTGTATTCCTGTTTTAGAAGATATAACTGTTTCTCTTTTTTTTTTTCAATATAATCTAATACCTTACTTTCAGAATATGAAATGGAGGTTTTAGCATAATGAAAGTGTGGAGTTAAAAGCTTGGGATTCAGTTATATGCCTTTGATAGTAGATGAAGAGCAGGATCCCTTTTCTAGGAGTCACAGTCCCAGGCTCTCAGAATTCCTGCTCCCTGCCCGCCCCTTCCTCCAGATTCAGCATGACCTAGCCTACAGTAGAGTAGACCTAGCTGTAAGGAGTAATAGCATCAATACTTCAGAAAGGCAAGCTGGAAAAGCAGTTTCTGCAGCTATGGAAGGGAATTAACTATAAACCAGAATACTCAGATGTAACTGGTCGCCATATCATTCTCAGCACATCTAACTTATTCCCAAGAAGTAAATTAGGAAAAGCATAAACATTAACAAAATGACCATTACATAAAGAAGTATGTAAATTTTTTCACTTACTTTTGTTAATTTAAATTTCTCAACTTAAACTTTCCCACAACAGATTGGAGAAATATGGAATGAAGTATGTGAAGAAATAAAATTGGAAAAGTTAAGACTAGTCACTTCAGATAAAATGTCTTTGGAATCTATTACAGCAGCAACAGAGAACATTGGAAAGATGGTCGCTTCCCTGCAAAGTGAGATGATTGAAAGCCAAGCACGCCAGGACGTGCAGAATGAACAGAGAGTCTATGCAAAAGTGAGCCAAGGATACCCCAGGCCTTTGAGATATAAGTTGTTAATATCAGTGTATAAAGTAGATGAAGTTGTCCATAAAGCAGATTTGTCTTATTTGTGACTATTTCAACACTGAATTATTTTTCTTTATCTACTAGTTATTTTCAATGTCTTTGTGCAATTTTAAAAGAAACTATGGAGTTAAGAATTTAAAATCTAATCACTGTTTTCAGTGTTGGTTTTGCATTGTAATGTAATTTCTTGTTTTCTTTTTCTGTGTATATATGTGGTATATGCTTGTTTACACATTTATGTGCATGGAGGTTTGTACATAAATGTGGAAGCTAGAGGTGGATGTTCAGTATCTTTCTTAATCACTCTCCACAAGGTTTTCTCTGAGCCCAGAATCCACCAGTTCAGCTGGATTGATGGCCAGGAAATCCCAAAGATCCTCCTGTCTCTTCCTCCCCATCGCTGGGATTACTATCATAGGCCACCATGCCAGGCTTTTTCTGTAGGTTCTGGAGATGTGAACTCAGGTCTGCATGCTGGCACAAGAAGCAGTTTACTGGCTGAGTTATCTCCCCAGCCCTGTAATTTGATTTCTATATGCTTGTATTTTACAAAGTAAAGAGATACTTGACACACTTATATTCTTTGAAATGTCTAACAGGGTTCTAAAAGTTGTAACCTGGTTAAATATATACTTTCAGGGGAGCTTGACAGATAGTTCAATGGTTAAGAGAAGCTGCTGCTGTTCCAGAGGACCAGGGTTCAATTCCTGGTACTTACATGACAGCTCACACTGTCCATAACTCCAATTCCAGTGGATCCAACACTCTCAAATAGACATGAATGCACGGAAAACACAATCACATAAAATTTAAAAAATAAATATATACTTTTAATATATTCTGGCATTTATCTGTAACGGAGATAAAGTTGTCTTTCACACATCATTCTGTCACAGACCTTTACTGTCTTATCATCTATAAGCTTATCCATCCCTCAGCTTCATCCTCACCTCAATTCCAAACTGCTTACAAGCATTGATTGAGTCTATACATGCCTATGTAGACTGGTCTGACTTGACTAAGCAGAGAAGTCAGCCAGGAAAATAGCAGCCTTCCCTAAAACTTTGCACAGATGAGAAACTGCAACATTGTCTGTTTGTTTTACCAACCAAGAGGCATTTAAACAATGCCATCCATAGACATAGAGATGTCACCAAGATGTCGCTTCCTCTTGGTTCTCTATAACTGGTTAAGCATTCACGGCTCCTTGAGATGATCTCCAAAGTGTTGTCTGTTGCCTGATCTTTCCACATAGACTATTGAATGTTTGATTCTACAGCTTAGGACCTGTGTCCATTCACAAGTGCAATGCCACTCCACAGCTAATTGCTTCAAAGTTTTGCTTGCACAAGGTTTTTAGGACATGAGTGCTGCTGCAAGCTGACTGCTCTGCTCAGAACCGAGAAGGGAAGGCTGCCTCTTTTGTTCCTTTGAATTTCAGAACCTTTGCTCTTTTGACTGAATATTTATTGTCATACCTCTGTCCCCACCTTTTTAGCAGTCCTTAGGTATCCCTAAAACATTGTCTTTGTAATGATATTATGTATATTTGTATATTACGCACATATACACCGATGGCATGCATCCTCTGATTATACCTTTGATGGGAGCCTATTAAGAAATAGAGTTCCTGCTTAGTAGCTGCCCTTCCAGACTGCCGTATCACACAAACTAGCAGTCTCACAAATTGCTTGTCTTGTTGCAGTCATAGACTAAAAGTAGTTTTGCCAATGTAATTTTGGCTAAAGTAGTGATCAGTGGCAGCCGAATCTCTTCATTTTCACCTGTGACTTTCTCTTTAAATCCTGCATTTAGTATAATGTCTTCACAAACAGGAACTATGTTAAGCATTCAGTCTTGCTGAGAATGCTTATTATTAACATGTTTTCAGCAGTTTGCTTCACATGCCATGGAAAGTAGTTCAAACTTTAACTACAAAATGAATAACCTTTTTCTTTTTAAGACTTTTTTGGTTGGTTGGTTGTTTTTTGAGGCAAGGTTTCTATGTAGCTCTGATTGTCCTGGAACTTACTTTGTAGAGCAGGCTAGCCTAAAACTGAAAGATTTGTGCCTACCTCTGTTTCCAGAGTGCTCAGATTAAAGGCTTGTACCAATAATCCCCAAATCACTTGTTTTTAAAATTAAGTTATATTTCTTTTTTAGTCAGCCTCAATTTTTCTTTTAGCAAAATGAGGCACTTCCTCTAAAATGGGGACTTCCAAGGCCTTTTGTGTGTTTCATAGAAACTGAAATTCCTAATTTTCTTATTTGTTTCAGATACAGGCCACACATAAGCAGAGAGAACTGGCTAACAAATCCTGGGCAAACTTCTTGGCTAGAACGTCAAATGCTAAAACATTAAAGGTAGGATCTTTAAAGCACTTCCTGTTACACACAACAACCAACCAGTCTTAAGGACAGAGTTATACACAACAACCAGCCAGTCCTAAGGATGGAGTTACACACACCAACCAGCCAGTCTTAAGGACAGAGTTACACACACCAACCAGCCAGTCTTAAGGACAGAGTTACACACAACAACCAGCCAGTCTTAGGGACAGAGTTATACACAACAACCAGCCAGTCCTAAGGACAGAGTTACACACAACAACCAACCAGTCTTAGGGACAGAGTTATACACAACAATCAGCCAGTCCTAAGGACAGAGTTACACACAACAACCAGCCAGTCTTAGGGACAGAGTTATACACAACAACCAGCCAGTCCTAAGGACAGAGTTACACACAACAACCAACCAGTCTTAGGGACAGACTTATACACAACAATCAGCCAGTCCTAAGGACAGAGTTACACACAACAACCAACCAGTCTTAGGGACAGAGTTATACACAACAATCAGCCAGTCCTAAGGACAGAGTTACACACAACAACCAGCCAGTCTTAAGGACAGAGTTACACACAACAACCAACCAGTCTTAGGGACAGAGTTATACACAACAACCAGCCAGTCCTAAGGACAGAGTTACACACAACAACCAGCCAGTCTTAAGGACGAAGTTATACACAACAATCAGCCAGTTTTAGAGACAGAGTTATGCACAGCAACCAGCCACTCTTAGGGATGGAATTATACACAACAACCAGCCAGTCTTAAGGACGGAGTTTTTTGTAAGAATGAATATTTCCACCTTTCTAGTAATGTTCTGTAGGATACTACCACTGTTAGATCCTTGCCTGCCTCTTAGACTGACAATTGAAAGCACATTTTACAAATAAAAAATGCTGCTTTGAATTTCATTTGACTTAACCCTGGGAAGCCAGGGTCCTGTTCCTGAACAATGAAGATGGGAGCCATGGGTAAGCCAGAGAGAGCTGTGTGCCGCTCCCCATCCTGAGCCTTCTTACTGAAGGATCCCATTTCTATAAGCAGCAGCATGGGGAATAGGAAAGCAAATGTACATCCATCATGCTTTACTAGCAATTAATGCTATTGTCTTTATAATTTAAAAATCTCCAGAAAGCAAAAAGGCTCCAGGAAAAGGCTATAGAATCCTCTAAATACAGTGAACGACCACAAAATGCAATATTTCACCAAACAGTTATTAAAGGTCTTAACACAACGGTAAGATTATTTTTTTCTACTTCTCTTTCTTAATAGATAAGAAGTTTGGGCTGCCAAAATGTTATTTCTATAGGAAATTTGGCCTTAGATATTTTGCTTTTTGTTGTTCAAATTTTCCATCATTAAGGCTGTCTCTAAGTTACTTTCCCCATCTTCCCCCAGATCCCCAGTGCTAGGTTAGAACAGACACAGCCCCCCAGGTTTCTTAAGAGGCTGCTGCCAGCACTGGTTGGTGCACTGGTTGTCTCTTGCTTGTAGGATAAGCCACTCCCTTTGCCTGGAAGTAGACCTGTGACACATTCCGGTTTCGCAGTGATCTCTGTTGGGCAGTTTGTCCCTGGCCACAAAACTAATGAGTGATAGAAGAATTCAAGCCCACTTTCTTGTCACCAAAGTCCTTGTCTCTCTCTTATGTCACACCCTTTCTGTTATACTTGGTGTCTTTTCCAGAGCAAACCATAGGTTATGTGGGCTTTTGTTACCAAAAAGGCTTTATAAGTAGACTTTGAGATACGTGTCTTTTCCTCTTCCAGGTACCTTCAGGTCGGGTGGTGACGGTGGAAAGCACCCCTGCCCGGTTACTGGGGGGACCTCTGGCTGACACAGACATCGCTCTTAGAAAACTGCCTGTCCGAGGAGGAGCTCTGCAGCGGGTCAAGGCGAAGGCTCTGAACGAGCCAAAGAACGCCCCCACACGAAGTGCTCCAGAACCTTCTTGAGATATTCTACCTATAACTTTGTAGCTAAATGTATATTTATATACAAATGTAAGGCAACATTTAGAATAACTATTTTAGTAAAATATTATAAAATTAAAGTCAGGATAATATTATTTATTTTTATTGAAAACACAACATATGTATCAGAAACACTATCTTTGCAAAAACTGTTGGTCCCTTAACTGAAACTGTAAAATTTGTTTATCAGTTAGGATTTTTGGCTAGATATTATACTTCAAATACTCCACCCTGAAGGGCATTCGTATGGACTTCGTGTCTCCCTTCCTGAGTAATGTAGACTGCAGGCATTGTTGAACCAAAGGGCTGAAACTGGCTTTGTAGGGATTTCCTTCAGCAGCCCTACCTTATGGTCTTCCATGGAGAAGAGTGAACGCATTTTTCTCAATTTGTGCAGCTCACTCTACATCTTGGAGCCATTGATTGGTCACATGCCCACTCTGGAACACCTCACCCTGAAGTCAGCCAGATCTGAGTACTCCTTGCTTGTGGAGCCATAAACAGTCCAAAATTATCTAACATACCTGGATGGAGTCAGGAATCAAGGTGCTATCATCAGATGGACACATGAACACCAGGAGCAGCAAATAATATGTTGGTGAAAATAGAAAATAAATATATCTATTATAGAGGGCAGTGCCAGTCACAGGTTCTACAGCAAAAGTAAAAATTCAGATACAGATGGTTTTACTGTTAATATATAACTTTTCAAAGTGGAGCTGGAAAGATGGCTCAGTGGTTAAAAGCACTGGGTACTCTTCCAGAGGTACCCAGGTTTAATCCCCAGTGCCCACATGGTGGTTCACAACCATCTATAACCAGTCCCACAGGACATGATCCCTCTTCTAGTCCCTCAAGTACCAGACACTCATGTGCACAGACATACATGCAGGCAAAACTCCCATATGCACAAAACAGATAAATAAAAATCTTAAGTAAATAAAAGTTTGAAGCCATTTCTAATGCTATTTCTCGAATGGGAAAGTGACAGGTAGTATGTGGGGAACAGATAGAAGAACAACATGAGATGTTGTTCATGCAAACAGCACCAAATAATGCCCATTTCTATCTCAGACACAACCAGAATCCTTATGCAGTGTCCATAGCTAAGAGCAATGAGTCGCCACAGCATTTGAACTTCCCCAGACTCTTAGTTCCCTAAAGGCAAGGGAGAAAACTTGTATAATTTACTATTATGATCAACACCTCAGTAAATAAGTTGGTGTGGCCTTGACTCTTGCAGCCTTTAAGAAGCCTCTTAAGGTCTTCAAATGCAGCAGTACACTGACCTCAAAAGGAAGAATAGCCCTACAGGATACTATGCAAGTAATGCCAAGCATGTTAAAGTAGTTTGAATATAAATATTTCAAAGTAATTATAGCTTTTCTCCAGTTGTAAGGCATAAGTATCATGGTATAAATATAAACTTTTCATTGGGAAATTGATATGATGGAGTTGAGTATCAGTTTTGCACATAGTACAATGTCCTATCTCCAGATTGATTTAGACTGGTCACCACCAGAATTATCGAATTTCTACAGACTGTTCTGCTACTCATTAGGAAGAGAGAAGGCAAATAAGACAGGTTATTTTCTAACAGATATTTACCACATGAAGAAGTATAGGCTGATGGAAAGCAGTAATAGTGCTTACTGCAGAGATCATAGAGATGGTAGACAGATCTAAGACATTTGTCTGGCACAGTTCCAGCCATCATACAGTGAGCCAGGGAGACCACCTCTCCCATAACATCACAAACTTTCCTGCTTTTCTTTATTTATATCCTGTTCATGCTCCTCTTGAGTCCTAGTAGATATGCTGTCTAAGCTGCCCAGCCCAAGAGGTGGGAAGGATTTTCTTCCATGAGTCAAGCTTTGAAACTGAAATGTGTACTAATCAGGTAAATAAAACTTGTGTTTGGGGATCAGAATTAGCTGTTTGGTATCCTTAAGTTCTCTGGAAACTCAGCAGTTATGCATTGTTAAATGAACTCTGCATAAACCCAAACCCATGAAACAAATTTTGAGCCTATGACAGTACAACTACAAAAAAAAAAAAAAAAAAAAAAAAAAAAAAAAAAAGCTGACTTCATCAGATAATTTGCATAAAGCAAGAAAGAGAAATAGTATGTTCCCATACCCCTGCCCCTCAATACCATTTTGGAATTCTTTTAACTTATATTTTTATGTCATTGAACTGCTTTTGAGTTTATTGTTACTGTTTTTCCACCTTTTGTCTGATTGTGATGAAAACTCTGAGCATCAAAGATTGTGTCTAGATTGTTCACTAATATTCCTCTACCTCAGTGAGCATTTGCTGAATGAATGAAGGACAAACAGGAGTGAGTTTTTCTATACAGATGAGGACATGATTTTTGCAATTTACTGTGGAGAGCAAATGCAGTACTGAGTGAGTATGTGTTGTAGATGTTAGTACAGCATATTGTAGTGGTATTTGCTCCACCCATGACCTTGGGCTAAGCCTCTGTGTGTTTACTTGGGACCAAACAGCTGCAGGACATGGGTGGGAGAGATTCCTTCAGACCAGGCAGGACCAGAGAAACTTCCGGCTACATCATATCATGGTTCTCAATGATTCAGACCCATAGGAATGGCAAAGACTTCACTGGGTCGGGCTCAAGGAAATGGCAATGCTTCTCCCTGGACCACGTGTGAATACTGACAGTGTATACAGAGAGCATCAACCACAACTTCCTCCTTCTGAGTGATCATAGCCTGAGACTGCTCCAGGACAGAGACCTCCCACTGAGACAAGTTGACCCCCTCTTCCTTGTGCTGTTCATGATAAATGAGTTTCCAGCTTGCTGAGTAGGTGCCCTCCATCAGAGGGAACACATCCCAGCTAACCCTAGCTTTTCTCTGTGTGTGTCTGTCCTCTCTTCATTCCCACATCTACCCAGTCAGGTCTCCAGTACCAAGCGATGTAGGATGTGGCAATTTCCTGGCAGAAATTTTAACATATCTAAATTATTAAAATTGCTTATAATGAACTGTTCTAAAACAATGCTCATTTTAGCAAGTGTTCTTATTTTAAATTTTTTTTAAAAATGCATTTTTGTGTGCGTGGTTACATGTGTATCACATGCAAATAGGGGCAAGAGGACAATTTGCAGGACTGTCTCCTTCCACAATGAGGGTCCTATGGATGGAACTCAGGTCATCAGCCTTGGCGACAAGCACCTGTACCCACTGAATCTTCTCTCCAGCCCAATGCCATTATTTTTAAATAATCTAGTGTAACAGGATAAAATTTAGGAGAATGAGGAGACCATTTGTAATCTATTTAGGTTGGAAGGCTAACCACTCATTTTATTGAAGCTGAAATGTTTATCGTTTACTAGATAGAGTTTTACAGTTGCAATGGGTGATTGATGACAACTTTTCACATAAACTTTAGACCCGAACCATATAGTTTTGCTTTATGGCACTGAACTATTGAACTGGGATCATATGCACAGATTATGAAAGCCATTAAATTGTTTCCAAGGAAAACCCAGATACTTCGTCAACCTGCCTTTAAAAAAATGGATTTTAGTCATCTTATTAGTACCAGCTGATTTCCAGAGCTCAGGGCTCCTTCCTTAATGAGCAAAATATTTTTAACCTAAAAAAAAATTGGACCTCCAATCTCATTTTGTTGTGACCCAGCTAATATATTATTATGCAAAACTTGGTTATATGAAATAATACTTGTGTGGTGGTTTGAATAAAAATAGGCTCATAAGGAGTTCCACTATTAGATGTGGCCTTGTTGGAGGAAGTGTGTCACTGGAGGGTGGGCTTTGAGGTTTCAGAAGCTCAAAGCAGGCCCAGTAGCTCACTCTTCCTTCCTGATGCCTGAAGATCCAGACATAGAATTCTCAGCCCCTCTCTAATACCATGTCTCCACCATACTTCCCACCATGATGATAATGGACTAAACCTCTGAAACTGTAGGCCAGCCCCAATTAAATGTTTTCCTTTGTAAGAGTGCCATGGTCATAGTGCCTCTTCACAGAAATAGAAACCCTATCTAAGGCAACTTGCCAAGCAATATTTGAAAAGCTATGAGGTTTGTTCATTTTTTTCTTTTTTTTTCTTTTTTTTTTTTTTTGGTATTTCAAGACAGGAATTCTTTGTGTAGCCTTGGCTGTCTAGGACCTTGCTCTGTAAACCAGGCTGTCCTCCAACTCACAGAGATCTGCCTGCTTCTGCCTCCTGAGTGCAAGTGCTGGGATTAGAGGCATGTGCCACCACAGATGGTTTGTTCCTTCTTCAACACTGAAGGTTCTTAACTTGCAGTTCATGTACCCCTACATTTGTATACATATATAAAACCCTCACTAAAGCTCTAGTATTACCTCACGAGGATTTCAGAGTGGTCCAAACACCCTCTTTTAATTCAGGGTTTACTCCTGAATCAAGTCAATCATCACACTAAAACACTTGAAAACAATGTTTACATCACAGTAGCCAATCAGGACATCTATAGGGCAGATTTCTATTGGTTCTTTGTCCTGCAAAAGTGTGGGGATTTCCTAATTGTTTGTTTGTTTGTTTTGTAAACACAAACTTCAAGCTGCTTTTGAGTCCTTCTTCACTTTGAAACTGAGAAATCTCACCAAGTTTGCAGGTCTTTTTGTCAAAGATGCAGGACGGGGGGTGGGCAGAGGCCATCTTTGGGTATCGTCCTCTACTACACTCCATTTTACTTTTTGAGACCAGGCTTCTCACTGAGCCCGGAGCCCAGCAATTCTCTTAGGCTGGCTGTTCAGGAAGCCCCAGAGTCTCCCTGTTTCCCCTCTCCCAGTGCAGGGCTTGCAGACACATGCTCCTCGGCCTGCGTGTCTAATCTTAGGCCCTCATGTTTGTTCCACAAGCACTTGACCCACTTGATCCATCCCTCAAGCTCCCAAAGTATTGACTTGATGCATACGACCAAAATCATTAACACCAGAATTGAGTATCAGTAGTTCCCTGCAGTCATTTCCCACTGCTCCAATTTCATCATCTGCTATGTGCCATTCTTTTGTTTGGTATATTTCTTTAAAGCTGCATACCGTTTATGGAATACGAGTGTGAGTTTAAGTAATATAAAATGTGACTAACATAATACCAAGGCAAAAATTCCGTCATGTTGTGCTTCGCTGAACTGTAGCTTTTTCATTTTTGTTTGTTGTTCCTTTTTTAATTTTGAGACAATATCAGGGGCTGGAGAGACGGCTCAGAAGCTGAGAACACTGGCTGCTCTCCCAGAGGATTTGGGTTCAATTCTTGGCCCCCACATGGTAATTCACAACTGTCTATAACCCCTGTGCCAGGGGATCCAGTGTGCTCTTCTAGTCTCTGCAGGTACTGCATGCACACACACACACACACACACACACACACACACACACACACACGTGCACACACACACATGCATGCGCGCACACGCACACACACACACATACACACACCCTCACACATGCATGCACACACACACACACACACACACACACACACACACTCAGGGAACATATCCATACACACAAAAATTTTAAAAAATAAAGAATTGTACCATAAAGGTTTTAGTCCTTAATACATAGAAAAATATTTAATATATAAGATGGATTGGTGTTGAAATGTAATTTCAGAAGGCAAAGAGAACATTATATCAAGATTAAATATCACTTTTAGATACTGGCATTTAGTTGGGGAATAGTTTTAAAGTCAATATTAGGGTACCAGATACTTTATAAAATTGATTATGACTTCACTCTACTGACTAGTTTAACAAAATCATATTTTCATTTGAAGTAGTATTTCAAACAAAGACAACTTGACAAAATGCTTTTTAAATAACAAATTACATAAATATTTGCAAATAATCCAATCACTGCCAATAAAGCAATTAAATATCTAGAGAAAGAAAACCACCAAGATTAAGGAACTGGAAATCATAATTTTAATTACAACAGGACTTGACAAGTACTAACAGGATTATGCTTTCAGTTGGCATCTTGCTTGAGGTATTTTTTGTGTTTTTCTTCCTAAATGTAAAACACGTTTTATTATCTATTTCTGTAGTATTGAGGGAAATTAATATTTCTTAGTATAAGATTTCACTCTTCTATGCAACCCAATTTAAAATGTTTTGTTCAAAAGGCTACAACATGCCTGATAGTTAAGTCATACAATATGAATAGATACAGAACTATATGGCTTTCTTATGAACTACTCATGGGGAAACAATAAGATGATTTTAAGGATCTAGCAATGTATATGTTCCAAGATCATTTAGAATCAAGCACTCTCCTGATTTCTAAATAATGTGAAAATGAAAAAAATATATAAAAAAAACTAAACATGGCAAGTTTGCTAGCTTATTTGATAAACCTGAAATAATCAGAAGGACTAAATATCGAATTTTTAATAAAGCCTCATCACTACTTCCGTAGGTATACTTTCAAATCACCTCTTGTCATTTTCTGTGGAAAATTATACTTGGAAGATACTACCTGTCTTCTGCCCATTCCATGAGATCTTGAAAGTAAACAGTCTATGTACATATCCCAGAAGTCTTGGGCTATGTTTAAGAAGATGCTGTAATGCCCAGGACGCTGAGATTTTTGCAAGAACAACATGAAATTCCAGAAGGCATCCACGTTGTGCTCTATCTTGAGTTCCTTGAGGTCTATCAGTGTGAGAGAGCATGTGTTCCAGCACAGAAGATCTACATCTTCTGTGATGCCCGGACTGATGCTGGCTAGCACTCCTTTGTGAAATTTAAAGTCAGCATTTGTGAGATTGAACAGCATGAGGCAGCCCAGGGGAAGGTAGACCCATCTCCTTGCAGCAGAACCCATCCTATATAGAGAAAAAAGAAAAGTTTAAAAGAAAAGTATATTTAACCTTAGAAAATTAAAAATATGTTTTATGGTATAATTGAATGTATATTTGTTGGCATTCCTCTGAGTTGCTGACTCTCAGACCTTCCTTTAAAGGATATTATGATTCTGGCTTGACAACCAAGTGTCTTTGGGAGTCACTTAAATCTAGTGTGTGTTTATGAAGATGTAATGCTCATTTCATCAGGGGCCTTTGCAGCTTTAGGAAACCTGAGAAGTATGTGTACCTTCTTCCCTGCACAGATCAGTGCACTTCTCAGCGATGTGGTCTAAGAGTATTAAAGTGCAACTCATTCTACATGAGTTAGGAGAGGTTTTGTTGGGTTTTAATTGAATTATTATAAATCTACTCCCCTAAAGGCACTGGATATCTCAAGTATTCCTGTTTTCTGTTTGTTTTGTTTTGTTTTCCACTGAAAAATATTTGTTAAGCACCCTTGTCCTGTGGATCCTGGCTTTTCTTGGGTTCTTTAGGATTAGTTTAGAGATGAAGATATATCCATAGAAAAGCAGGAAGATAAGGTGAGTACAAACGAGTATGAGGTGGTGCAGGATCAGTAACGGTCAGCAAATAGTGCAATGTTCTAGTGGCTTCTATACAAAGTTTCTCTGTCAGTTGGTTCTTCAGCAAATCGACCTAGGACACATGGGTAAAGATCAAAGACTAACTTGCCAATAGATTGCCACATAGGTGTTCGTCCAGACTGAGGGCACTCTAAATGCTCCTATACACACCACCACCTCAACAGCCAGCTCAGACGGATGGGGTGAAGAATCCGGAACCCAGAACCCAAGACTCATCTCCTTTCTGCATACTGACTTTCTCCTCCTCTCTTTAAAAGAAACTAATATCTTCCTTTTAAGGAAGAAAGAAATTTAAACAATATTCAGGTCGTTTTACACGGTCGGAAATTGTGCAGATTGCATGTAGAGCGAACTGGCAGTGGAGGTGACAGTTCTAAAAGGATGTGAGGAGTGGGCTCCAAGACTTTTATTCTCTCTCAGTTGGTTAGTTTCCCGACCAACGCCCTTTCCACCTATGGCCGCCTGGATGGGACGCAGAAGAGTGACCCCTCCCGGGAACCGGGGAACCGAGTACCTTTGGTGGATGTCCTGGCAAGGTGGTACCCGAACGGGAGGTGTCCGTGTCCGTACAGGCTCCTGGCTGGGGCACCCGGGTTGTCTGCAAGCTCAGGACGTCCCACCCCAGGACGCAGGAGGAAGGTGGAGACGATGTTGCAAGACCTGGGGTGGCAGGGGTTGGGTGCAGGGACCCTCTGCACTGAGCCGGCGGCTCTGTTGCCTGCGCCTCTCTGGAGACAGCCTAGCAGGACCGCGCTGCTTTTCTAGGGACGGAGCAAGCCCGGAGTGGATGGCCACGCCCCCTCGGGGGTCCCCGAACCCCGCCGCTCCTCCCGCTACAGCCTATCCAGGCTTGGCTTCGTCGTGATCGCGTCCGTCTTTTCTTCCTGGCTCCCTCATTCTGTTCTCTGAGACTCCTGTTGGCGGCAGGCAGTCATCACCCCCAGCTATCATCTCTCCCCTAGCCACCCAGCGACCGCGCCTGTGTCCACAGGAAAATTCTCTTAAGGCTGGAGACCTGTTAAAAATCCTAACCCTCCCTGATGGGGTCTAACCTCCAGCTTATCACCATTTAAATTATTAACACTAACCTGTCCACAAACTCAAACGTTATCTCGCCTGTACCTAAATGCACAGTTTAACTCTGGGAACAGTTTTCTGTAGCCTTCAGTAGAAAAAAAGACTTCAGAAAGTCTCTTATATGGCATGCCTGTGGTATTATTGCCCATGGTCCAGCCTTGGCTCGTCGTTAGGACAATCATGGGGGTTATGCCTGTTTCCTATGCTCAAACTCCATGGCAACGGTAAGATGCATGGGACAGAAAATCAAACCAAAGCCCTGGTTTACCTCTTCTTCCCTTTAGGCACGTCTCTTTTCCTTGCCGCTTCTTGAGCTAGGATGTAGCTGAATTCCAACATCCCCAATTCACATCCCTTCCTCTACACTAAAAAGGATTCCTCCATCAAGTAATTTGCTACTAGAAGTTCCTTCCTGGTCTCCTTTTCACATGAATGGAGTTTTAGCATATTAACCATAGTCCCTCATATCTTAACCTTAAATCCTTCCCGTGTTCCTTCTGCCTTGAGGACCAACTCCTGTGTAGAACAGAGCTGAGAAAAGGGGACGATTTGTTACTCAGATTTTGTAGGACACGTGTAAATCCATCTCACACCAATATCTTCTCCAGTGTTTTAGGTATCTCAGTCACACTTATTCATGGGCTCTCATAGTAGGCAGATCAAAAGTTACCCAATATAACACCTCATCTGAAATCTGAACTTTGTACTCTTCTATGAAATTCTCCCACTCATCAAAGCTGCTGTCCAGTTTCACATGATTCTGTACACACACACACACACACACACACACACACACATACACACACACACACACACACACACTACCTTAAGGAAGCAATTTCTTGTACTTTTCTCTTTTTGTACTATTCAATTAATGTTAGCCACTCAATCGGTTCTTCTAAAGTGAATTAGCTATTCCTTCTGGTAAGTAATCATGAAAATCCTATATCTTTGTTAAAAAATAATTTTCCAAAAAATACCGTACCCGAATGCAAATATTGCAAACTCTTTATAGAAAAGCCATAAAATATACAGAGGCAGGCAATAGTTGATATATTTCGTTCCAGTTCCTTTTCTCAATTGTTTCACTCCCCTTATACCACTACAAAATACTAGAGTATTACAAAATATATATGAAAACAGTGGGTTTTTTTTTAATAAACTAAGCTGGGACTTGGTTATCCATAGAGAATAAAATTGAATTTAGATCACCTCCTCATACTATTACTAAACTCAATCCCAGGGATTTTAAAAATTGGAATGTAAAAAAATGAAATTTCATAACTTTTAGACTTAAGAACATCTTTATGATTTGCAGTTGGGAAAGATTTTTGATGGTAAAGATAAAAGAAAAATAATATTTGACTAATTTAAAATTACTGTTATGCTATTCAAAGTTATAACAAATATAAAAAAATAGGGCTTGGGTTGTAGTTCGGAATGCTTACCTGCCATGCCTGAGGCCCTGGGTTCAGTTCCAAATACCAGTCCCCCCAAAAAATGGAGAACAAAGATTTTTCTTTTTAATTATAAAGGATAAGGTGTTTCAGCACATATAGCCACAAGGAAATTGTGATTAGGAGCCAAACTATAAGAACTTTCTGTGGAATCAACAAGAAAAAGATAAATGTCCCAATAGAGATCTGAGGTCATTTTTTGTTTGTTCATTTGGTTTTTGTTTTATTTTTCTGAGACAGGGTTTCTCTGAGTAACAGCTCTGGCTGGCCTGGAGCTTGCTTGGTAGACCAGGCTGGCCTCAAACTCACAGAGATTCGCCTGCTTCTGCCTCCCTAGTGCTGGGATTAAAGGCTTGTGCTACTATTGACCAGCTTGAAATTTAAGGTCTTAAAGAGACATTTCTCAGATAACACAAAACTAATGAACACATAAGCATTTTCATAATGGCATGGGAGAGTAAGTAAGTACAAATTAAAACTACAATGGGATATTAACTAATACCTATCAAATAAAATACTTAATAAGTCTTAGAATATCAGGTGATGGTGAGCACAGCAAATATATTACAGTTCTCCAAAGAACCAGAACCAAGAGAATAATTATATTTATACATAAATGGTATTTCATAGAAAGGGTGCTATTTCTCTCTCTCTCTCTCTCTCTCTCTCTCTCTCTCTCTCTCTCTCTCTCTCTCACACACACACACACACACACACACACACACACACACAAAGATATAATGTAAATAAATGACTCATGCAATATAGAGTTAGAGGTTCAGGAGAACTGTTGGTATGTTCTAGTTGGAGTTCAAAGGCCTGGAAGCTAGAAGAGAACTAATAACCCATCCCACAAGATCAGGAAGAGAGCGAACTCTCCCTTTCTAATCCTTTTTGTTCTCTCAGGCCTTCAGCGGATTGGATGATACCTACTCAACAGATTGGAACAGTAAGACCATCTGCTTTATTCAGTTTGCCATTTCAAACACTAATCTCACTCAAAATCAAACTCACAAACTCACCCAGAATCATTTACCAAATGCCTGGACAACTCATGGTCAAGTTCACACATGTAACCCACTTCAGGAAGCAGCAGCACTTTTACATAGTACTAGGAATGCTGTAAATTGTATAATTAGACCATAATTGACACTATAATCTAAGTCATAATACACAGAATCTTTTATTCTTTTGAGAACTTCAAACATTCTGTATGTACATTTAGCAAGCTAATAGCACTAGGTTTTCCCCTATGGCCTAGGGCCTAGCCAGCCCCACGTTTTTGGCCCAGTTAACAGTATCAAAACTGAGTTCTGCCTTCTGGAACTTAGTGGGCCTTAAAGCCAATCAGAAAGTGGTTGGTTACTCCCATAACGCTCATGCTACTATTGCACCAGTGGGACACTAAAGACCAGGACAGTCTTTAGAGTAGCTCACAGGGTTCACAGATGGATAAGACTTGATTATTTTTCTTCCAAGTAGCTAGCTTGCATAGCATCTTCAGGTACTATGAAAGTTAGCCAATAAGGCTCATGTTTCAGCTTGGTACCAGCATGATTTCTCAATGTCCTATGACTCAGATATGTGGTATCCTCAGCAACAGGGTCTTAGCATCACAGTCTGGAAGGTAACCAAGAGCAAGAGCTTGTAATGCTTGGGGATCAATAGGACCTCACTGGTCAGCAACTCAAAAAGAGGCAACCCATTCCAGTAATAGGTTTATCTGGTAGCCTATAGTGTCTGAGGGAGGCATTGTCCCCATTACATAGTAACTCCATTTAAGTGTGTGTGTGTGTGTGTGTGTGTGTGTGTGTGTGTGTGTGTGTGTGAGCTTCCAGAGCAGTAGGTTTTCAGTGGTGTTTTCAAAGGTTTTTAGATATACATAACTTTCAGTAAGTCATTCTCAGGAATAGATCTTGAAGAAACTCTTGTGAATGGGGGCAATGGAATGTGTAGCACCATTGATAAAAGTAAAGACATGGAAACAAAAAAAATGACCATTAATATAAAAATAACTACAGACTATTCAACAATGTGTGACCCGTCCTGCAGGCCAGGTTATTAGGTTGGACCCGAGGAGGCACCACCTGAAAGACCAATGGGGGCGAGAGAGGAAGGAGACCAGGCACATAAAGAAAGACAGAGACAGTCTGAGTCTTGTCAAGGTCTCATTTATTGCAAAGTAAAGCAAGCTTATATATTGGTGGATATGAGGGGAAGGGAGGGAGATGAAAAAATCATTAGAAAAGGGTTCAGTCTCTTTGGTCCAGTGCTCAAGCAACCGATCAATCAATTAGGAAAGGGTTTGGGAGAGGTCTCTTTGGTCCGATGCTTTGAACAACTGATCAATCAAACATACTCCAGGAAGTTTAATCTAAAAGTACACTTTGTGGTTTTTCTGGGAATGATTGTTTTTGCAGTTCAATGGGTGCAGTTATGCCTGATCATCCAAGCAAGAAAAGTCAAGGCACAGCTATCCAATTTTTGGTTCCCAAAAAATGTGAGGTATTATTCATCAGTGAGATCAATAGGTAGCAGCTACACACACACACACACACACACACACACACACACACACACACACACACTGGATTTCTCTCTGTATGCAGTAGTTCAGAAAGGCAAAAATCACAGAAGACATCATTTTTATAAAGTTCAGAGACATGCAAAATTAAGCTTATTTGTAAATACTTGTAAGTGGTAAAACAATTTGATGATGATATGTTTCAGGAATGTGACTGAGTTTAGAGATATGAGAGAGCTAGATCTGGAAAAGACAAATAGGAAACTTCTCTGGAGAGTGATGAGGGTTAAGAGATGCACTAACCTGGGGCTAATGGAAAAGAACACTTCTAGAGGACCTGGGTTCAAGTTCCAGCACACACATTTTAGCCCAGAGTTAGCTGTAACTCCAATTCCAGGGTATCGGATGCCTTTAACTGACTCCACAGGCACCAGGCATGCATATGGCACACTTATATACATGCAGGCAAAACATCTAAAATAAATAAATCTAAAACATTTTTAAATGTACTTAAGGGTCAGTAGGTTTTTGTGTCCATTTGGCAAACTAGCGGTACTAGGTCCCTTGTAGTATCTTTATGTTTGTGGCTCCTAATTGTATATATTAATTACATTCTTTCTCAAAAACTGTGTAGGACAGTATTATGGATGTCATATTTCCAAAGTAGGAAGAGAATCCTTGGTGTCTGGCTATGCTTACAGGAGACGGAGAGAAAGGAAGCTCTTTCAGCATACCTGCCTCGGGGGAGACACTGGCGAACATGGGGGAGGGAAGAGAAGGTGGCTGGTACAAATGGTGAATTGATAAGCTATGAGAGCTGGTCCTTGGTCTTCTGCAGTGTCTGAAAATTACCCAGAAATACAATTAGGTTTGAGACGATTTTCTTTTGATGGAACATGAGTTGCTACCAGAAGATGTACATTGGCAACAGAAAGTCTAGATGATTAGGGGGCACTGTGCCCAACTTTAGGGCCCATAAACTGGAACCTGGATCAATGAAGGAAGAAGATTAAGACCTTTGGATAGTCTCCAGGATAGAATAATAGGATGCAATTGACCTATCAGATTGCTGTGAGGCCAAACGTTTTAGCTGGGAGAATTGGCTACAAATGATCCGGCAAAAAGGGGGCACAGTGGCAAGACTCAAAAGCACACAAATCCCTGAAATAACCATGAAGACTGTTTTTGGAAGGTGCATCTGTAATCCCAACACTAGGGAAACTGAGGCAAAAGAATCAGTACTTACAGGATATCATGAGCTACATAGTGAGATCCTCTCTCTTAAAAAGGGGGAGTGCATAATAAGTGCCTTCACAAGTTTAGACTTTAGAGTTGATTAATTATAAAGCCAAATGTACTACCAAATGTACTATCCCTCTCATTGACCATTCTAAAAAAAAAAAAAAAACAACAACAACAACCCTATAGGAGTTGGAGAGAAGCATCAGCAATTAAGAGCAGTTGCTGCTCTTCTGAAGGCCTGGAGTTTTCTGTTCCCAGCTCCGATGTTAGGATCACAATGACCTGTAATTTCAACTCTAAGGAATCCAGTGCCTTCTTCCTGTCTCTATGGGTACACACACACACACACACACACACACACACACACACACACACACACATCTTTTAGAGTACTTTTTAAAAAATCCTTATAAGCAAGTATGCTTTCCAAGAATTATTTTTACTAAAGTGATTTTTACCAGAAGTAAAATATTCCTCATGGTCCCGTCATGATTGTTCTGCCCCCAACCCATTTCCAGTGTTCCCACACTTCATCTCCAGATTAGATCAAGAGTATCTCTGCCCCCTGTCTGTCGCTCTAGTC
Source organism: Onychomys torridus (assembly GCF_903995425.1). Lineage (NCBI taxonomy): Eukaryota > Metazoa > Chordata > Mammalia > Rodentia > Cricetidae > Onychomys > Onychomys torridus. The sequence continues at coordinate 67,285,307 of NC_050445.1, read as the reverse complement.
CTGACTCCACTCCCTGTGCCATTTGTTTGCACATTACTATGTGTAGTTTCCCTCGAGATCATTTACCAAAAGGTGCACGTATTACAGACTTTTCTAGCGATTGTCATAAGCTATAAAGACCACTCAGGTATTTCTAGCTGATTTCTGTTTCTGTGCTGGGAATGTTCAGTGTCTCAGCAGCCTCAGTCCTTGAGCACTTCAGAACCTCAGTGCTGCCTATGAAGAGTTTCCAATTTAATCAAGACAATAGCCTACTCATGTGTCCCCCTGCTTCCTCTCTTCCAATCACTCACTTGCAATTTTGTCATGCTTGTGTTCATCCTGATTCTGCTTTACATAGCATACTTCCCCGGGAAATACTGTCACCATCACTCCACACAACATCCAGAAGAGCGCTCCACACACAGCAGGCACTTGCTTCTGCAGAATGGTGCCGAATGCCTACAAAAAGAATAATGTTTCAAGTCATTGACTTTCTGACTCATCATAATGAAAGACATTAATTTTAAATATCCACACCTCCAATTCCCTCTGTTAATCCTTAATTACAATGCATTTATCAAAGTGTAATTCAATGACCTTGCTAGTATAGAGAGCAGGAAATGAGGCTGAAACAAATAAGGACTCTGTAGAGACAGAAAATGTTCCTTGTCTGATAACTGAGGGAAGAAACAGCACCATTTTTCCAGGAACATGGGTAAGGATGATGAACAGAATAGTGAGTCTGAGGTAAGAGAAAAAGTTCAGGACAGAGGTAAGAAAAGATTTTCAGTTCCTTCTTCTTCAAAAGGAGGAGGAGGAAGATGAAAAGATGAGGAAGAGGAAGAAGAAAATCATTAGTATAAAACACTTTGTGGGGCTGGAGAGATGGCTCAGAGGTTAAGAGCACTGGCTGCTCTTCCAGAGGTCCTGGGTTCAATTCCCAGCAACCACATGGTGGCTCACAACCATCTGTAATGAGATCTGGTGCCCTCTTCTGGCCTGCAGTCATACATGCTGTATACATAATAAATAAATAAATCTTTAAAAAAAAACATTTAAAAAATAAAAAAAACAACACTTTGTAATTCTTTAAGAAAGGGAAGGAAAGAAGAGGCGAGTTGAGCGAGTTAATTAGGACATAACAATTGAAACGTTAAAGACATAGGCATTGTACTATATAATGTCCTCATGTGGTAGTCAGGGTTCTCTAAAGGAACAGAACTGATAGAATGAGGAGACTGATCAGACTGCCTTACTTGATATGATCTGGGCAGTCCAACAGTGGCTGCCTCACACTGGAGAAGCCAAGAACCTGGTAGTTGCTTTGTCAACAAGACTGAATGTCTCATTAAAGCCTGGAGAGCTGCTGGTTTTCAATCTTCTTTCAGCCCAAAGAAGCTGGTTCTAATATCAGTGAAGGACTGCCACAGCAGCAGGGTAGATGAACTTGCTAACAAGAGCAAGGGCAAGCAGGCAAAAGAAGAGGTTTCCTTCTTCCCTGTCCTTTAGGACAGACTGCCACCAGAACGTGCTGCCCACACTCAGGCTGGATCTACTGCAAACAGTATGATGAAGAAAGGCCCTCAGAGAAGTGCCCAGCAACTTGAGATTTGGTTGATTCCAGATGCAGTCAAGTTGACAACCAAGATTAGTCATTATGGTGGTCCTGTGGTTAGATCCCTTGTGATTCTTGAACTTATGTGGATCTTTTGGATGCCCATAATGGCATGAGAGATTTGTGTGTAGACTTCCATGGCATACAGGTGGGGAACATGCCCAGTTTTGTTTTTTTATCATGTTTTTGGTTAAATATGAAAGTTAGATCTGAAAAGGAAGTTAAGAAGACTTAATGTCTTCTCTTCTTCATTTCTCCTTCTGTTAGATTTTTTAATTTAATTTACTTTTGTTTTTTTAATTTTATGTGCACAGGTGGTTTGCCTGCATGTGTATGTGTGAACACATATGTGACTGGTGCTCACAGACACAAGGAGAAAGAGTTGGATCCCTTGAAATTAAGTTACAAATAATTGTGGGCCACCATGCAGGTGCTGGAAATCAAACCCAGGCCCTATGCAAGAGCAGCCAGCTCTTAAACACCGAGCCATCTCTCCAGCCTTTTTTATTTGTTTTTATTATTATAGGAAAGTAAGCATAAAATTAAACATTGGGTTTTTATTAAATAACAACATGTAAATTGTAATTGATTGTTGTAGACTCTATACCATCCAATTTGCCATGAGAAGCACTTTCATCTTCTGTGTTTTGGCTCCTATTACCTACCTTCTCAGTATCCGCTAGCCTCTCTGCCCTTTCTGACTTCTAGGACTTCCTAAAAAGAAGGATGTTTCTTCTTCACTCTACTTCTATGCAGTCACATTTTAAGTTCCATAATCCAGTGAGGAATGTGGTACTTGTCTTTCTGTGCCTTGTGTGTTCCAGTTAACATGATGTCCTCTGGTCCCACCCATGTCCAGCTACCATTCTAATAAAGTGCTGGATTAGATGAATCATAGCTTTGATTCAGTGGCAATTCTTTGTAACTATGAAAAATAAAAGAATTCAAGATTACTCGATTTTATGTCCTATCTAAGTCTATTTCTGCCGTAGCCTTTTATATCTAGTCTGGCAGTGTGTTTTGTATGTCATCTTTGCTTTCTTATTGTAGCATTTCAGTATCTTAGGATGAAGCAATGTGAAACTGATGTGGCTATTGGTTTTTCACCTCTGTGAACTCCACGTAGCTGCTGTGTATTATGTAGCCCATCCTCTTAAGAGGCTCCTCTAGCTAATAACCCAGCATAGCTTCTTTGATGAATAAACAACCATCTTTCATCTATGAGAGGAGTTTGGCATAGCAGGATTGACATTAATAACATTTGAAGATGACATTTCTGTGAGACTTGACTTCATTGAGGAGTAGGTATAGTCATTCTTAATATTGAGACCATCTATGCAGCTGGAAAAGCGAAGTCTGGAGTTACTTTAATGGCACATGAGGCAGCAGCTCTGACGTTGAAAGTCTAACCCTGGGAGGTTTATTTGAAGGGTTATTGCTTCACTTCCATTTCAGAAGAAAAAGGAGCTGGGAATATTTCCAAATACATATTATTTTAATACCTTTTCTAGCTTTTCCCCATTCTAAATTGTTAAGAAAAGTAATGGTAAGTTTTTGATATCTCAGAGAAGCAAAAAAATAATGTGTATTTAATACAACTTAATTCTAGCCTCTAATTTCACATTTTCCCAAACAAGAAATTTCTCAGTTAATGAATGACAAATTCCAGATAACACGTCAAATGGGGCTTTTACGTAGATGTTTCAAATTTAAACTGTGCGGAACTCAATCTGAGATCACAACATCCTCAGTCCTCTGAGGTCCTCCAGTCCCCAAGCGGTGGAGGTTGAGGTGGACTTGATTTCTTCCTGCTCTGTTAGGTGGAGAAGCATCCCCAACAAAGCTATTGAAAGATCTTAGTGTCTCCCTAACACCTCCCATGGTGGCGTGTCCAGAGAATCAAGAGGTGAAGAGATTGGCTCACCCCTTAGTTTGAAGGACAGAGTTTTTGGTGCTTTGAGATTGCTCTGTTCAAAATTTGTGTGGTAAGAAATGCCTCATGGCCTGGAGGCTGGGTATGGGGTAAATTTTGCTTTGGCTTCAGTCTGTTCAGCCCATCAAAAGAGAAGAAGAGATTGGGTTTTGGCTCAGATATCATTCAACAGTTTGGGAGAACAGAGGTGGTCTAAATCCAGTCAAATGCCTGTCTGTCCACTAGGTTAACAGAGTGGAGAAGCCCCAGGGATGGGACAAGCTCTCAAAACACCCACCACTCATGAGAGACTTAGCCTCAACATTTGCAAATCTCAGAAATTCAAATCTAGTCTAACAGTGACAAACTCAAATATAAATGTTCATATCTGTTTTCCCTTGGTTTAAATTTGTATTGTCCTGAAGCTGATGTTAATATGTTTGCACCTTAATTCGGGGCTAACTAAGGAGAGGTCCAGAAGTACCTTTAAACTATTGTTGATTATTATTGAGAACCAGTAATTTTTAATTTTAACGATTTATGGTAAAAAAAAAAGTGAAGTTTAAATCCATTAGGAGAAGATGGTAACAACAAGCATTTCTATTGAAGGAAGTACATCACAAGTGTGAGAGACTTAACATACGCCAACTGCAAAAAAAAAAAAAAAAGCCAACTCACTCAGAAACAGAAATACTAGTAGGAAAAAGAGAAAAATTAGAGGAAAGAGATCATGCAAAAAAAAAAATGAGCCATAAAAAGGAACTCTCAGAGGCATTTTTAGAAACAGGAATTCATAGCAAGGAACTTTGACTTGTAGAACAAGGTGTCTACAAATCTGACCAGGCGTGAGATCCTGGATGCAAACCCTGGGTTGAAATGATGATGATGATGATGATGATGATGATGATAAACAATAATAAATGTAACTACAACCCAAACACCCAGAACTTAATCAAGATTCAGAATGAAATGTGAGTCTAACACAAGTGAGAGCCATAGACTTCCAGAACTGTTCCCCCTCTAAAGCCGGAGTCAAGAAAATATTATTTTGCTCACATAATATACCTGAAAAAATATGACATGAGAAAGTAGTGTGTCAAAGGAGGATTTATGCAAGGTGTGTTTTCAAACGACCAACAGAATCTCCAACCTTCTTAGTGAGTGGATCTTTTTTTGTTTGTTTGTTTTTCTTTTTGAGACAGGGTTTGTCTGTGTTGTTTTGGTGCCTGTCCTGGATCTCACTCGGTAGACCAGGCTGGCCTCGAACTCACAGAGATTCGCCTGGCTCTGCCTCCCAAGTGCTGGGATTAAAGGTGTGCGCCACCACCACCCGGCTTGTGAGTGGATCTTGAAATGACTAGCTTCTCAGCCTCCGGGTGGACTGAGCGGGACCCATTGGCTGTCACGCTGCCCTGTTCTGCTCCTGTCGGCAAAACTGAGTGGGAGGACCAACACTTCTGAATCTACAGTGTCTTAAGGCCGCATTGTCTCTGTTGGCTAAAAAAGTCTTTGGAGACTCAAGGGATATGTCTTCTCACTCTGCAGGTACCTGAAAAATCTGCAGTTCCACCGTTTCTGGTCTGTGGGTGACACTCAGGTGCAGACGGAATGCAGCTCTCTGCGCTCCATCGTGGTGGCCAGTTATGAGGAGTCTATCAAGATGCCCATTAATGAGCCAGCTCCGGGCAAGAAGTCCCAGATTCAGGAATATGTGGACTATAGTGGGGGTGCTGGGGTCCAGCACATCGCTCTCAAGACAGAAGACATCATCACAATGGAGCTGAAAATCCTAGTAGACTATGATGAGAAAGGCTACCTCCGGCAGATCTTCACCAAGCCGATGCAGGACCGGTCCACACTCTTCCTGGAAGTCATCCAGCGCCACAACAACCAGGGCTTCGGAGCGGGCAACTTCAACTCCCTGTTCAAGGCTTTCAAGGAAGAGCAAGCTCTACAAGGCAACCTCACTGACCTGGAGACCAACCAGGTGACGTCTGGAACGTAGGTCCCAGTCACACCCAGACCATGCAAGGAGACGGGTACATCAATCATCTCCAGCAGGCCCACATCATGGCCATGCCCCCTCATATTGCAAGGGTCCCTCCTTGCCTGCTCCCTCCCTGCTGAGTAAGCGACCCTCCAAGATTAAAATAATAATAATAATAATAATAATAATAATAATAATAATAATAATAATAAGTCGTCTTTGGAGTGCTCATTATCTGAAAGTGAGCAGAAAATTGTGGAGCTCAAATTCAGTGCAGAGAAAACCCTCCACCAAGAAAGGATTTAAAGGAATAGTTGGAGACAAGGGATTTTCAATCACGTCTCCTGGGTTGTGGCTTAGTGAATGAAAAAGTATCACAGAGATGGGCTATAGATCTCGATTCCGTCCATTGCCTTCTACAAATCACGTACCCTACTAAACAGAGGCACACAGTTTCTGCTGCTCAGTTCTTGGCCCCTGCTAGAGTCATTAGCAGCTTCCCAGCACTCAGCTGGGCTGGGAGGCTTCAAAGTTCTGGGGAGTTTTCCTCCATGTTTTGTTACAAACTAGGGTTTGTACTCAGTTTTTTCTTATTAAGAATTATATGTTGGGTGGTGTTGTTGAATGTCTTTAATTCCAGTGCTCAAGGATTGAAATGGTATCATATTAAAATTTCAAACCCTCAGTTTGCAGTATTTCTCAGGTCACAATTGAATAGCATACAACAGAGGTTATTTACTATGTTACTTTGGCAGGTCTGAAAGATAAAGCAATTTGTATGCTGTAAGAGTCAGCACTGTAGTGATTGTCTTTTTTTTTTTTTTAAATAAATTAACAACCCACAGAAAACATTCAGTTCCTACTGAGCCCAAGGCCTGAGCCACATAAACCTTGTTACACCCACTTGTACAAGTACAACCCAAAACATTATAGACAAATGGTGGGAATCGAATTAAGAGTGGGTAGGAAAACAACAGAAAATTGGTAGAGGCAATCTACAAATTTGAGAACCAAGTCAAACAACTTAAATTTCAATTGGCTAATAAAATTAAGCAATGTATACAAGATTTCTTAATTATATTTATCCATTTTGTTTTAAAATGTATCTGCACTAAAGTGTTAGTTAGATTAAATCAGCATGTCCAGTAATTGAACCTGAAACAGATAAAGGCCAGAGCAAGCACAGTTTATTCGTATGGCTGGGATGCAGCTGAATAGTGTTGTACTTGTCTCGCAGACTAAGAAACTGACTCTAAACAACCAAGAAGTTGGAAGTTTAATTGATGATATTATCTACATACTATTTTTCAGAGATTCATTGATTTTTATTTTGTGTGTATGGGTGTTTTGCCTACACGTATATTTGTGCACCACATGTGCTCAGCACCGCAAGAGGCCGGAATGGGGGTCAGGTCCTTTGGAATGACATGTGGGTACTGGAAACCGAAAAGCAGCTAGTGCTCCCATCTGCTGAGCCACTTCTCCAGCTCGCTGCTCTTTGCTTTTTGAGACAGGGTCTCATTATAGTAAGGCAGGGAGGAGAGAAAATCTTGGCCCTTTTGGATGGAGGAATGGAAGAGGTAGAAAGCAGCTGGAGGATGCTCCTCTGCTTCTCTCATCTTTCAGATTTTTACCCTAATATCTGACTCCTGGTTTTTTTTTAATTGATAAAGATTAATTAGATTAATACTTCACCCATGAGGAGTCTATCAAGCTCAATACATAGTTGCAAAGCCTTTGCCACAGACAATTCTGATTAAACTCAATGGGTCTCAAAGGATCACGATGAGGAGGAGACATGACTGTGGGAAGAGGGGTAACTGGGGTGAAAAGTGGGTAAGAGACAGTAGAGGATTGCAGTAATCAGAATGCAGTTTGTACATGGAAGACATTTGTAAAAGATCAAAAGAAAATGGTTAAAATTCTGATGAAAACAACTGCTTTGAAAGTGAGGGTATGCGCATGTTTGTGCAGGTCTTGCAGCACCCAGAAGGGGGTGTCAGATACCCTGGAGCTGGTGTTACATGAGACTGTGAGACAATTAACCTGGGTTCTGGAACCCAGGTTCTGGTCCTCTGGAAGAGCAGGAAGTGTTCTTACCCAGTGAATCATCTCTTCAGCCCCAGCTCATGTCAATTTTAATAGCATGTTCTTAGGTGAGAGAGTTTACAGATTTCAAAGGTTCCTTCTGCCATCTTATAATCAGAATCATAATAAAATATTCCATGCTCTGACCATGTTTTGTTCAAGGTACATACATATACATATACATATGTATATGTATGTATGTATTTTCCTTGTTTACAGCATCAGTGATCCTTAGCATTTTAAATATCAATTTCTTATTTATATTTCATTATTGTTATCATTTTCTGGGTATGTTATGGGAAAGAGAATGAGCTTGTATTCAATAATCAAAAATAAACAGAAAATGCATGCATTAGGTTAAACATTCTGACATAATTCAAATGGTAGCTTTTTTTTAAGATTTAACAGGAAAAGTCTAATAGTAGCAAATAAATACTCTGATTAATGAAAGGTAAGTAAATCTATGGAAAGAACATCTGATATTTTGGTTAATATTATGGTTACTTTACAGAGGTTAAAACAAACAAACAAACAAACAAACAAAAAACATCGAAAAGCAAAACCAAACAAACCAAACACCCAGCTGCTACAGGTTAAATGACAATGACAGTTTCCAGCCTAGGGACAGTGAAAAAACCTAGTAGTAGTTCCCATACTAAACTGTATTTAATGAGAAGTGAAGAAGCTGTCACATTAAGGTTAGAAATGTGGGGGATAAAATAACAAATTCAAGGGACTAGTAAAAATGAAGAAGTTTTTGGTTGTGAGTCTAGCCTTTAATGGCTGAGCTATCCCTCCAGCAAGGCCCTGGGTTCGATCCTCAGGTCAAAAAAAAAAAAAAAAAAAGAAGTTTTTAATGTACGGTTCTGCAGAAAAGGACGCCAGCATAGGAAAAGGGAAAAGGCTGACTTGGTGATCTGGCACAAGAGGATGATTTTTTAAAGTCCCTTATGTAAGGATTCTGTCCCTAATTATATCACCAGCAGGCCGGCCCTCTGTGCCTTCCTTCTCTTCTTTTCTGCACTCTCTCCTCCCCCTTCCGTGCCCACCTCTGCGCGGCCCTTCTCTCCCTCTGTCTCTCCCAATAAAGCTCTAAAAGATAACTATGGTGCACTGACTCTTCTGTCCAGCATTCTCCTCTGTCGGCATGGCCAGCCAGCGGCCAGCCACGAGTGCCACCGCCTTAACCAACACCTTGGTCTGGTGAAATTCCTCTTTTCCCATAGGCTAGGACTTGCTCCCTTCCCAATGAATAACTTGGGGCTTAAGACTGCTCCCTTTTCTAATCTAGGGCTCAGGCATGTAGGACACTGCCTGTAACTTTCTAATTGTCAAGAGTTCTGAGGCAAGCCTTTGCCAGGTGAACGCTAGGGGAGAGGCCAGAGGCCTGGGGCCTCCTGCTATCTGTCACTAACTTTAAAAACGCCTCATAGTGAAAATAGAACATAACAAAAACTTCTTACAGTTCCTCTCGACTGCACTACCCAGGGCAGTGACCATGAGCAGGTCGCATTCCGCCAGGAAGCATTCTGAACCTAGTAATTCTAATGATAGAAAATAATAAAATGAGCAGTGTAGGGAGACCCAACCAGTGTGCCTGTGCACATTTTGTCACTGAAAGCGAGGGCGGTGAGGAGTGGGACTGATACCCAGCCTCTTCCTGATGCTTCTTCCTCCCCAAACTAAGCAATGGTAATCTATGATCTCATGACACCAGCCTTCACACAAGGGCAGCTCTCACCACAGGTGAAAACTCTTGGCTGACTCCCTGAACAGGTTAGGGTTTTTGTTTGCCTCCCCTGCACCCAAGATTCTTCCAGAGCTAACACCCTGGCACTTCTTTCAACACTTCTGCGCCACAGGTTTTCAGTGATTGGTTCCCGAAGTTAAAGCTGTGGCTAGTGTTTGCTCAAGCCGGCACCCAGCAGTCCTGTAGGGCTCTTCTCGTCTTTTACGTTTGGCTTTGCTCCTGTTGGGAGGGTTTGCACTCAGAGAAAATTCTGGCACCTCATAGTTCCCTCGGCGACCACAAATGTGTGAGGCAGGCCAGTCTCCGGCGCATTTCGTTCCAAACGTCAACTGCAGAGGCTCCTACTCCGAGCCCGGCTGTCCCTCGGCACACTGCTCACACCTAGCTCCGCATTGCACGCTCCCCTTCCTCTTCCCCGACCCGCAGACCGCCCAGGGCGCACGCCTCTCTTCCGCCAGCGCGCTAGACCCCGCCCGCACCGGCCCGCTACGGCGTCACCTCGGCGAGCAGCAGTGACGTCAGAGGCGCGCGGCAGCAGTGACGTCAGAGCGCGCCGCGCGCAGATTTGCGCGGGTTCTGCGGGAGGGAGTCGTGCCCCTTGGCGTTCATGGTGCGCTGCGGCTGCGCGTTGTTGAGAAAGGTCCGTGCAGGGCATCCTGACCCCCGCTAGGGTGCTTCTCGCCGCTCCCCGGGGTGTCGCTCCTCGGTTCCCCTGTCCCGGGAGAAGCTTGCGTCTTTGACGTGGCTAGGCCTGTTTGGGGTCCCGCTTCGGGGAATTCCTGGAAAATTCCTGCAAGCACGTGGGAGGGACGTGGGGTCCCTGCCTGCGGTTGAGACTCGGGATTACGGCGTGCGTGGCGTACGGCGGCTTTTTTGTGGTTTAAAGTTGTACCCGTAACATGCTTTTTATACGTTTTTCCTCCCTTGCACTGCTTTTAATATTTTTCAGGAGACCTTGTTCTGAAGCCAAAGTGTGTAATTGCTGTGCCGCTTACAGAGATTTTAGCTTTTATGTAGTGCTTGTCTAAGAATCCATTTTCATAACAATCCGCAACCAACCGCTTGGGTTAAAAAAGAATCAGAATGGGCTAAGTAGTAATGGTTTTTTAAAACTAGACGTCATCTTACTTAAGCTGAGTTCTCTGTTACTAACAGCCATTATAAGATGGCTCTTATAAATAAGACTCCTTAATAAGTCTCATGACTCCAGAAAGTAAAGAAAAAGTCACATGCTAAACAGCTTTAAAAGGCCTTACCAAGAGTGTATCAGGGTGGTCAGTCGTCACTTTCTAAAAACCCCAGATACTCCTGATACCTGAAAGTATTTCAGATTATCAAAAAATGTGAATATTAATTTAAGGAATTCTCTGTAATTTGAAAGCCTTGGATTAATACACAAGATCTTTATAGGAGGTTGCTGATTTAGTGAGGGAAACAGACACTAACTGCAGAATAAGATTTCAGAAGGTGTAATCCAAATTCTGAGGAAGCCTGCAAAGGCAGAGTAAGGGTCAATGAGAGCAATGTGCCAAGGATGCCTCAGATCACAAGCCATATTTAGTTCTATTATTTGAGAATACATTGGAGATCTGACACCAGAAAGTAGGTTTATGATAGAAAAGAAATGATAATCTAACTAGAGGAAAGTGTGCATAGCATGGCAGGGAGGCTGAGCAGATCATTGCATAGGAAAGAGCAAGGAGGGGTTGGGGATTTAGCCCAGTGGTAGAGTGCTGGCCTAGCAAGTGCAAGACCCTGGGTTCGGTCCTCAGCTCTGGGAAAAAAAGAAAAAAAAAAAGAGCAAGGAGGGAGAGGATGGGAAAGTTCTAACAAGTAAAATAAAACTGGGACGACAGGCTGAAGGACTTGAATACAGCTCTGTGAATATTGTTATTTCATAAGCAGTAAAACCCCAAAGTCATGATTGCTTCTACACAGGGGAAAATTCAGACATCAGATTCACTTAAGAAAAAAAGAAAAGAGCTCTTGGCTCATGGTAGTGGATAAGACCATTTGGAGTTAACAGTCAAGGTTTTTAGAGGACAGCAGTACTGGAAAAGAGGATTCTGGGAAAACCAAAGTTACAGTCAAAAGCCATCCATTTATTCAGTCTTGGTGAACGGATAAACTTTGATAGTTATTTGAGGGAACAGATTTGTTGTTGTTGCTTTTATAACATTGTGTTTTGGAGGGGATATCGATTCAACTGATACCCACCAACAAGTTATTTATTTAAAGGGTTTCAAATATAAATGAAATACAGCTCTGCTTTTCAGTTGTTTTAAACCTCTAAACGCCTACATTTTCCCTAGGTGATAGTTCCTGATACCTACTGAGATCACCCAGGAGAGAAGGGTTAGAATGAGAACAGAAAGGGCAGAGACCTTGGGACAGGTGACGTAAGAGAGGGGATTGGAAAAGGAGGTGATCTGAGTGTACTTTTTGTACAGAAAGCTTTCATTCTTTCTTGAAAGAAGCCTCAGTAGAATGAAACTAGACCCTTGATAAGAACGTTTGCTGTTTAAATATTCTCTCTCCTCTTTCTTTCTCTTTTTAAGTATGGAAATTTCATCGATAACCTAAGAATCTTCGCCAAGGGAGGAAGTGGTGGAATGGGCTACCCGCGGTTAGGTGGAGAAGGTGGAAGAGGTGGTGATGTATGGGTTGTAGCCCATAAAAATATGACCTTAAAACAACTTAAAAACAAATATCCTCAGAAACGGTTTGTGGCTGGAGGAGGAGCAAACAGTCGGTGAGTGCTTATTGAGTAAACTGAGCTTGATGAAAAGCAAGCCCTTCTGGGGAAGCAATATAGAACTTGACCAGTAATTTGAAGTAAATTATTGTCTGTGCTTCTAACCGAGCAAAAGCCTAACATGGCTATTTTGATGGTTTTGACCTTTATCCATTTATTCTTCAAGGGCCCCCTTTGCTTTCCACCATGGGAATAGGAATTATCTGAATCCCTGCTTTTTTCCAAACTTACCTTGAGCAAAATTTCATCAATGCCACTGCAACTCACCACCAAGAAAAGTCTTTCATTTATAAATCTTCCACCCAGATATAACCCTTATTTGCTTTGAATCGACTTTCCTAGTGCATTTATGTATTTATACAAATGTAATTTGTGTATAAAATCCAGCATAAAGAAATAAGGTGAAAGAGCACAATATTTTACAACCTCCTCTTTTTACTTAACCTTTTCATGCCTAAATTTTATTCAGAAAGCTGTGTATCACAGTATTGGAATTAACATTTTTGTTTTGTTTTTTTGAGATGGTTTCTCTGTGTAGCTTTGGAGCCTATCCTGGAACTTGCTCTGTAGACCAGGCTAGCCTTGAACTCACAGAGATCTGCCTGGCTCTGCCTCCCAAGTGCTGGGATTAAAGGCGTGCACCACCACCGCCCGGCTGGAATTAACATTTTATAATTTGCCAGTTTAGGCTAATGTTGGTTCTGTTCATTTTTTGTTGCCATAGCCACAGTGTATTAATGATCTCATGTGTAGATGCTCTACAAGTGACCCTGTTTCTTTATTCCTATGCTTATGTTCAATTTTGTGATAAATTCCTACAAGTGGAGTTGCTGTTAGAAGATTATACCAACTTATTTTCAATGTAAAGTACCTCTTATTATTAGCTTCCTATAATTTAAGAACTGCCAGTTATGCTCAGTTTTTTAGAAGATTCGTATATTCATTGGATTTGCTGGGGGTTTTCTACTTGTCTGTATTGAAGCAAGCGTCTCTGTATTTTAGATGTACAATAATTAGTTCATTTCAGGTTGAAATGACTTTTAGTGGTTAACCTGGTAACAACTAACTTCTATTTTTATAGGACACAGTATAAAATGTAAAAAATAGGAATAATCTTTTTTTAGCATTTAACCTTTTAATACCTGTACTAGTGAGAAGGGTTGATGGCTAGCTGCCTTTGTAAATCATTTAATTACGTGTTTTTTGTTTTGTTTTGTTTTTTGTAGAGTTAGTGCATTGAAGGGCCCCAAAGGAAAAGACTATGAAATCCCTGTACCTGTGGGTATTTCAGTAACTGATGAAAATGGTAAAGTTATAGGTGAGTGTGCTGCAGCTTCTAAGCTTATGAGAAATGAACTCATTTCCCAAAATTAATTCAGAAAATAGTACAATACCTTCTTAACTTGCAGAATAAAATTTTCTTGAATGTTAAAATCACATTTGTTTGGTGGAGGGTGGAGGACAGTTTTCAGGAATCAGTCTCTCCTCCCATCATGTGGGTTCTTGGGATAAAACTCAGGTCATCAAGGTTGGCGGCTAGTGCCTTCGCACCCCAAGCCATCTCACAGAAGAAAGGTTTTAACATTTATAATTTTAGCTACTAGCTTATTAAAGATTTTTAAATGTACATAAAGTGTATTCAGAAACTTACTGCTAGATTTAAGATGACTTTAAAGAGGTAAGGATACTTACTTAGTTTTAAACATATTAATCAGCTTCCTTTTAGCTGCTTACAAAAATGCTGTTCTGGGTCAGTGTTTATTTGCCTTTTGTCCATGGTAGACAGACACTTTGCTTCTGAGCTACCAGCCCTAGGGAGCTGCTTTTAAAAGGGATACATTTTTTTTTTTAAATAAATTAAATCTTAAGTTTAGCCCTTTAGATTTCTAAATTGGAATTTTTTGGCATGTATTTGTGAAAAAAACAAAACATAGCATATAATTGGCTTTATTTATTAATGTTTGTTGTCTTTCTCTCCTCTTAAAGGAGAACTCAATAAAGAAGAAGATAGAATTCTGGTTGCTAAAGGTGGCCTTGGTGGTAAATTACATACAAACTTCTTACCTTTGAAAGGCCAGAAGCGAATAATTCACCTTGACCTCAAAGTCATAGCTGATGTAGGCCTAGTAGGGTAAGTATCATTTATATCTTATAATGCATTCAAGCGGACCAAGACTACAAATTAATGTAGATAATAATTTGGGGCAGTGAATATTCCTAGTTTATGTAATTTGTGTGTTAGCACTGGATATGTGACCTGGAGAAAGAAGTGGGAGGTCTGGCTGGGTGGAGAGGTAAGATAAGTCACGGAAGGGACCTGTGCGTGGTAGCAGGTAGGATGGGTCTTGAGGAAAATTTTTTAAGTGACCCTTATTTTAAATCTTTTGCTTAATGCTTATATTTAATACTTAATACAATGTAGGCCCTTAAGGAAAATTTAGCAGTAAAGTCAAAAGCCTTTAAAGTGATCATATATGTTAAACTCATATTTACTCATGTAGAAATTTGTTATAATAACAAATTAAAGGTACAAAGATTTAAGATAGTTACCATATTGTTTAATTTTTATTTATTTTATTTTATATGTATGGGTGCTTGCCTTCATGTATATCTATGTACCACTTGTGTGCTTGATATCCTCAGAAACCAAAAGAAGGCATGTGTGGTTGCTGAGAATTGAACCCAGGTCCTCTGGAAGAGCGGCCTATGCTCTTGACCACTGTGCCATTTTTCCAGCCCCTTGCTTAAAAGTTTTAGAAAAAAGTAAGACAAATATATACATTTTTTTTTTTTGCAGAAACAAAATAAAAGAACAATTTAGTTGTTAATCCTACCATCCCAAAATATCAGTTAGTAATATATACCTCTCCAGTTGAATATACATTTTTATTACATTTATTTGTGTTGTATATATATGTATGGGCATGCAATTGCCACAGCACATGTGTAAATCCCAGGGATCAAATAGAAGTCAGACTTTACCCACTGAACCATCTCGATGGCCTCTTGATGGCTGTTACATACATATTTTTGCAGTTATTTATAATTGCAAAAATTAGAAGCAATATAAATGTTTGTTACTAAAAAGTTGGTTGGGTAAGTTGTATATTAACCAAGTTGTTCTTAATGCCATGCAGTTTAAAAGCAGGTCAGTCAACTATGAAATAATTTTCCAAAAAAGAAAATTCAAGGCATACTGTATTAGTCAGGGTTCTCTAGGGGAACAAAGCTTATAGAATCCAGGGCAAAGAGTATATTAAATGATGCTGTGTGCGTGGCCGCAGAAAATTCTACACTGTAGAAAAGAAGCTCTATAGGACCAATGACCCAGTTTCTTTAAAAATAAATTGCAGGAGCTAGAGAGATGGTGCAGAGGTTAAGAGCACTGGCTGCTCTTCCAGAGGTCCTGAGTTCAATCCCCAGCAACCACATGGTAGCTCACAATCATCTGTAATGAGATTTGGTACCCTCTTCCTGCAGATAGAACACTGTATACATAATATATAAATAAGTCTTTAAAAAAAGAGAAATATTAAAAAAAAAAAAAAAGGTAAATTGCAAAAGAGAAGCAAAATGGAAGGGAAGCTTATATGAAAAAGAGATTTCATAGATACTCAAGCTAATTATAATGCCAAGGCTTTATTTGGATTTGTAGCCAAACAACCAGATTTTAAAAACTGGAGATCTCTGAGCTGCAACTGATCTGAATGCCTCCTCTCTGAGAACTAACTTTCATGGAAGCAGAAAGCACCATGCAAGCTTCCAGAGGAGGAGGGCAACCCAGTTCTACCCAGCTGTTGTGCCCGTGAGCCATCTCAATAACCAGCTTGGCACATAGCCCTAAAGATGCAACAGTGGCACGCATCGTTGGTAGTAACCAACAGCTCTCTGGTTGGATTTAAGACATACGCTATAAGAGGGATATCAGTGCCGGTACCAGAAACTTAGCTAACCGCTGTCTGTATGAAAACACATACAAGTGACAGTATATGGACTGAGCGGGTTTTATTTGGGAATACGTGTGTGTGGATACATACACACATGCATGCAATTAATGACAGAAGAGGTTATGAATTTGAAGGAGAGTGGGAAGGAGTATATGGGACATTGGAGGGAGGAAAGGCAAGGAAGAAAGGTTTTAATTGTGTTATCAAAATTTTTTTAAAAATAAATATTGTATTGATAATGTATTAATATTAATTGAAGCTAGGTGATTACTATGTTAATTACTTCTGTATTTTTGTCTGTGTTTGATAATGTTCACAATCTAAAAAAACATTAAATAATGTTTTGTCAGTGTTTGGCTAAAGATAGTGAATTGTGGGCTGAAGAGCAGCCTCAGTGGTAGGAGCATCGCGTATTAGCGTCTTCAGAGGACCCCAGCTCGGTTCCCAGCATTCACATGGCAATACACAACTTTTGTAACTCCCAGGGGCTCCAACTTCCTCTTCTGGCTTCAGCAAGCACAAGACACACATGTAGCATAGAGGCATACAAGCAGAACACCTGTATTAAAAAAGGCAAATGAATTAATTAAAAAGAGAGTGAAGTACATACAAGGTTTTGAGCTTTAAGAACTCATTTGTGGGCTGGAGAGGTGGCTCAGAGGTTAACAGCACTGAGTGCTTTTCCAGAGGTCCTGAGTTCAATTCCTAGCACCCACATGGTGGCTCACAACCATCTGTAATGAGATCTGTATACATAATAAATAAATAAATGTTTAAAAAAAAAAGAACTCATTTGTAATTGTGTGTATGCAGTTGTGTCTGTGGGGTACAAGCATGTGAGCCCAGTACATGTGGGGGTGTAAGTTTTCCAATATTATTTTGGACTTACAATCTTGTGGAGAAGGGATGAAAAATCCCAGGCCTCTTGAATGCAAAGTACAGATTCTACTAGTGAGCTGTACCCCTGATATTCTCATCTTAATTCCAGAAATATTCAAGAAATCTACTTCTTTTGAGGGATGCTCTTTGAGACAGGGTTTCTCTATATAGTTCTGCTGTCTTGGAACTAGCTCTGTAGACCATGCTGATCTTGAACTCAGAGATTCGCCTGCCTCCTGAGTGTTGGGATTAAAAGTGTGTGCCACCACTACCTGGTAGGAAATCTATTTCTTGATGTTGGAACACAGTCCAAGAATGGAGTTGTGTGAGAATTCTGAATGCTTATGAGAAAACTCCAAGAAAATAAGACAAGAATCTTGTGTCCTCCGTTTCTTCAAAACAGAATTGTTCTTGGAGTGTGTTTTCCTGCTCCTCTCAGGTGTAGCGGACAGGAGGGAGTTACTTCAGCTGGTGTTATTCATGTGCCTCTCTGGAAAACCTGTCTTTACGACATGTGCCTTGTCCTTGTGACTGGACACTCATGTGATTCTTCTCATCTCGCAGAGAAGAGTAAATTGCCTGATATTTTGAATAAAGTTGACTATTGCAGGAGACTTTAGTCCATCTCCTTTTTAGACCCCACTCTCCGGGTTCACGCCCCCAACTAAAGCTGTAAGCATTTGAAATATTGGGAATTCAGAAATGTGGAACTATTAGTAATTCTGGTATTTGTTATAATGGATATATGCATTATATTGTTATGACTCATATAATGTATATATTTAATGTATTATTTCAGATTCCCAAATGCTGGAAAATCCTCTTTACTAAGTCGGGTTTCCCATGCAAAGCCTGTGATTGCTGATTATGCATGTAAGTATAATTAGTGTATTTTAATATGTGAGGGTAAGTTTTCTTTGCATAAGAATAATAAAACTCTGAGGTTAGCTTTGGTTTGAAAGCTTTCAGCATTTCCATGCATTTCTTTTTACTCTTTCAGACCACAGCAGTCCTCACAGAAGCTTCCTGCCTTGTTAGGAACTTTGCTGCGTTTTTTTCTCTGTTTCACAATCACTGTTTGCTTTACATAGGATTTTATAAGCTACTTAGCTCTTGTTACGCACTGTGATAAATACTAGGAAACAGAGATGAATATTTGTATTAATTTTATGAGGATTTACTTCTAGGAACCATATTAGGTTACACTGCTAGAAAAGCTGATGAGCAAAGCCAGCAATTATATTTATACTTAGACTTATAATTGTACTTTAAAGAAGAAAGGAATGTGCGCATTTCACTGATAAATAGAAGGGAATAAAAATGTTTTGTTAAGAGGGTAGGTAAGTGTAGATCTTGAGAGAATGTGCTTGGCCGAGATATGAATAATAATTTGATTAATCAGTGCTTTAGAATAGAGGTGAAGGGTCTTTAAGTCATGAAAACAGCCTGTACACAACTTAGTAGTTACAAAGAAGTTTGTCTAGAGAAAATGAAGTAAGAGACAGAGAGAAATGAAATGAAAATCAGATCAAATTGCATAGACCATGTGGGTTGTCTTTTATCTTATTAATGTGTTAAGAGTATTTGGAAGACTTTGTGCAATGGATAAAATAGACTTTCCAAAAGTTCTCTTAGCCTATAATATAGAAATTGATTGGCATAAAGCATTGTTACTATGCTAGTGCAGTTGATAGATGAGCTACAGTAAAAGGATAGGTTGAAGGTATTGAGTGAATCTGATAGACTGTTTGCCATTATTAAACAAAAGAGCACAGAATGGCATTTTCTGGAAAATAATATTAAACCATTCAAAATTTAGAATCTGATGAAGTAGTTAATCTTGGACTACTTGCTGTTAGTTACATGGTCAGTGTTTTTTAGGATACATGAGACTCCTTAGATGAACAGTGGAGGGATTCTAGTTTGCCTTCTCTTGCTGTGATCCACACCCTGACCAAATCAGCTTGAGAAGGAACGGATATATGTGGCTCACAGGTTATAACCCATCACCAAGGTGACTCACAGGTTATAACCCATCACCAAGGTGAATCACAGGTTATAACCCATCACCAAGGTGACTCACAAGTTATAACCCATCACCAAGGTGAATCACAGGTTATAACCCATCACCAAGGGCAGCCAAGGCAGGCCTCGGGGCGGGGTTTGAAGCAGAGATCACAGGGGATGCTGCTCTGGCTGCTCTGGCTGGCTCACTGCCCACAGTAGACTGGGCCCTTCTCCATCAGTCAGCAGTTTAAAAATTACGTGTGTGAGTGTATATATGTGTGTCTCACATAGACATGCCTGCAGGCCAGTAACTTCAGTTGAGATTTCCCTTCCTCAGGGTTGTCAAGTTGACAAGCCAGATTCACCACGACAAGAAGGAAAGACAAAAACGTTCTAGTGTAAACTAGAGGCTAGTGTAAACCGGCAAGGCATGAGAACATCCAGGAGAGGGCTAGTGTAAACTGGCAAGGCATGAGAACAACCAGGAGAGGGCTAGTGTAAACCAGCAAGGCATGAGAACAACCAGGAGAGGGCTAGTGTAAACGGCAAGACATGAGAACAACCAGGAGAGGGCTAGTGTAAACTGGCAAGGCATGAGAACAACCAGGAGAGGGCTAGTGTAAACCGGCAAGACATGAGAACATCTAGGAGAGGGCTAGTGTAAACTGGCAGGGCATGAGAACCAGGAGAGGGCTAGTGTAAACCGGCAGGGCATGAGAACATCTAGGAGAGGGCTAGTGTAAACTGGCAGGGCATGAGAACCAGGAGAGGGCTAGTGTAAACCGGCAGGGCATGAGAACCAGGAGAGGGCTAGTGTAAACCGGCAGGGCATGAGAACAACTCAAGTGAGAACAGACTAGAGGGACTTTACTCGGCCCTGTGAGGTGGCTTAGTGGGTAAAGGTACTTGCCACTAAACACCGAGTTTAATTACATCTGGTGGGAGGAGAGAAGTGAGTCCTGTATGTTCTCTGACCATTCCATACCATTCCATTCACAAGCCCCTCCCCCAAGTAAGTACATACATTAAAAAACGAAATTTTGAGGAGAAACAAAAGAAAATGTTTACTGCAGAATCAGTGATTGTGATCAGAACCTAAATTCTGAGCCCCTAAACGTTCTCAAGCTGCTCTGGCCATGCAACAGCACTTGAGGCCAGAGCACAGAAGTCTGTCTCTGTCTTTTAAAGTACAGTGTGAACAACAGAGATACTGTAGCTTCCATTTTAACACATTAAAATGGGACTAGATAGTCAGAAGGTAGAGACTATTCATTCTATATACAATGTTGCCATTTTTCTAGAGAATTAGTCTTTTATTCTTTCCTTATCATACTGTCCTTTTTCCTTCAGTTACAACACTAAAGCCTGAACTTGGAAAGATTATGTACAATGATTTCAAACAGGTTGGTATTTTTAAAGCAAAACACAACACATTCTTTACAAGAAGTTACAATTTTTTTGGTAGTATGACTTTTAAAAAATGTTTTATTGTTATTTATTTATGTGTGTGTTTATATAAGGTCAGATGGGTATCAGAGTCACTGGAGGTGGTACTACAGGCAGTTGTGAGCTGCATGATTTGGGTGCTGGGAATTGAACTTGGATCCTCTGCAAGAACAGTATGTGCTCTTATCCACTGAGGCATCTCTCCAGCTCGGTCTTGGAGAAAAAACCAGATTGTTGTTGTTGTTGTTGTTGTTGTTTATGATAAGTAAAACTGTTCAGCATTATTATAGTAAATAATACAGTTATTCTGTTCAGCATTATTCTGTTCAGCATTATTATAGTAAAACATGAATTTAATTCTTGTTCTTCCAAATGTTATGTTCACGTCATCTCTATAATGTGGTGATAATTGTATTGCCCAACATATTGTGCACCCTAATAAACTTATTTGGGGTCAGAGAACAGTACAGCCACTAGATATAGAAGCCAGAAAATAATGGCACACACACCTTTAATCCTAGCATTCAAGAGGCAGAGATCCCTCTGGATCTCTGTGAGTTCAGAGCCACACTGGAAAATGGTAACAAGAGCCTTTAATCCCAGGAAGTGATAGCAGGAAGCAGAAAGGTATTTAAGGTGTGAGGACCAGGAACTAGAGCCTGGTTAAGCATTCAGGCTTTTGAGCAGCACAGTTCAGCTGAAATCCATTTGGATGAGGACACAGAAGCTTCCAGTCTGAGGAAACAGGATCTGCTAAAGAACTGATGAGGTGAGGAAGCTGTGGCTTGTTCTGCTTCTCTGATCTTCCAGCATTCACCCCAATACCTGTCTCCAGGTTTGTTTTTATTGGGAAGATCTTCTAACAATTCGTGCTACACTATAGAATTATGTCTTCCTAATCTGTATCTTGTTAGTATATGCCCATATTTTACTACCCCAGTGAATTGTTAATCTCCAGTTCCTGAAAGCTCTTCTGTAGAAACTGTAGTGCTTCTATGGGGAACTGTTTCATTCCAACTTTCTGGTTCTGGGAAAAGGTTCCATTGAGGTGTGCTTTACATTTTTCATAAGGATTAACTATAGAGCTTCTTCGTAGCCACAGAGAAGCTTTATTCATAATTACTAGAACTTGGAAATAACCATGAATCTCTCAGTATATGAATGGATAAACTGTTACATCTGGAGAATGGAATAGTCAGTTGTAAAAATTAATGAATTATGAAGCCATGAAAAGATTTAGAAGATCTTGAGTACATATTGCTCAGTGAAAGCAACCAAAAGACACATTAAAACATATGCACATAAAAATTAATTTTTTTGAAAAGAAAATTACAAACTTACCTTATTAATAACTGTTAAAGTAATAAATATTAAACTAAGCCCACAGTATCTATAGATTGATAGACTAATGAGTTAAAATGGGACCCAAATATCTGATAAACGATTTTAACATGTTTATTTCAAAGTTGTTATAGAGTGATTAATTAGAAACTATATATGAAATATGAAAATTTGGGAATAATTGAACTTGGTTTTCATCTGTTTTTCTTTCTCATCAAATCATTACTTTTGTATTAGATTTCAGTAGCCGATCTCCCAGGTTTGATAGAAGGAGCCCATATGAACAAAGGAATGGGCCACAAATTCCTCAAGCATTTAGAGAGAACCAGACAACTGCTTTTTGTTGTAAGTCATACATACCAGTGTGAGGTTCAAATGAATTAACTTGGTTTTCCTAGAAGTACTTTGTAAATAAGATTAAAGATAATGTGCCACAAACCCTGTTTTCATTATTGATGGTTTGTTATATATCTTATGGGCATCAGAGGCTTTTACAACCTGGTGACATCACAACCATCTTAGATGTGTGATCACACTCTGTAAATTCACATAGTGATAAAGTTATTGGATGTGTTTCAGAATACAGCCCTGGTATTAAATGGTACATGACTGTACTAGTAAATATCACTCCAGTAATTCTGTTTCAATGGGGGACAAATCAGTTTATAACATGGGCATGTAAATGCTGTTGCTACTGTGTTGTATGCACATTTGGCCATACTTACCAAGATTTGATTCCTTGAGACTGTAGCGTGCTCTTCTTCTATAGTATCTCTTTTGTTCTTAGTTGGTGAGGCTTGAGTAATGCTTATAGTTAGCGTGACAACTCAGTTTCTGTCCTTGCACTTAATGACTAAATTGCCAATAAAATATAGATTGAGAAATTATTCTTTGTTGAAATTATTGAGAGAGAAGACGTTGCTAAGCATAGAACTGAGTAATCATTTTATGTTCTGGGTTTTCTCTTCTCTCCTTTTAGGTTGATATTTCTGGATTTCAGCTTTCTTCTGTAACTCCATACAGAACTGCCTTTGAAACTATAATACTTCTTACAAAAGTAAGTTTTATTATTTGCTGTGTTCTGGAGCTAGTTTCCCATGTTTGTGAATCACATAGTAACCAGAATAGCCACCTTTTAAAAGATTGTATTCAGTTGAAGAACCAAAGTCGCTGTTTCCAGTTCCTCAGTGTTCACACATTCCTCATTATTCCATGGGTAACACCCTCTTGAGCTCCATATCCCTCACATCTTACCTTCTGCTCTAGTGTCTGTCTTCTTGAAACATTCTCCACTTACAAACTCTGCTCACTTTTTTTTCATCTTTTTTGGAGGTAGTGATCAAACCATGAGTGGAGCACAAGCATTCCGCCATTAAGCTCTAATCCCAGCACTTGTCCTACCATTTAGGCAAGATTATCGAGAGTTACTTTGTAATCTTACCTGCTGTCATTACTTCTCATTGCTTACAAGGAGTGTCCCCTTGACTGCTAAGTCTGTGACTGGTAACCAGACCTTTGCTTATGCTTTAGACTGGGTACTTACTGGGCATCTGTGATGGTTATGTTGACCACTCAAAGTAAGAGGCAAAACAAACTAACCAACAAACAAAACCCCAATCTTTTTTGTTTTAACTCTTTAGCCACCCCCACAACTTTATAAAATTTACTCCTAAGTACATATGCCTTTTCTAAGAATGCAGCAGTATTAAATTGTTATTATTGGCCTAAGTCTTTTCTCTCTTGAGTCTAGTTACTTACATTTGAGGCACAAAATCAGCTGCTTCTGGGAAGTCATGTGAGCTAACATCTTATTCACATGGTTTAGCAAGTAGCATTTTCTAAATTTCCTTTGTTTTATAGTTACTGGATTTATTGCTTTGTGGTGATATGAATGAGCTATAGATTTCTCAGGTTATTAAAGAAATATCACCATAACCTTCATTTATATACATACTGTTAAAAAATTCTTTGGTTTTCTTTTTATTTAAAGGAGTTGGAGTTATACAAAGAGGAACTGCAGACAAAACCTGCACTCTTGGCAATTAATAAGATGGACTTGCCAGGTGCCCAAGTTAAACTGGACGAACTGATGGAGCAGCTCCAGAACCCTGCAGGTATAGCTCATTCGCTCTCCTGTTCCTCAGTACTAGCTGTATGCAGAGAGTGTTGGGCCTTTTTGCTTTTGTTCTTTTTGGGGGAGGGGTTAAGTTTTTGAGAGCGTCTCCTGTAGCTCAGACTGGCTTCAAATTTACCACCTTGAATTCCTGCCTCGACCTCCCAGGTCGAGGATTATAGGTATGTACTACCATGATCAATGACAGCAAAAATCAACAGGAAAGAAAACCAATCGTTTCTACTCTGAGAAACTACCTTTGAAGAAAGAACATTTAATGTATAAGCTCTGAAATAGCTTTGACCGACCAGTCATTATCAAGTCTCAAAATGATTGATACAGTTAAGTTAGAGAAAGAAAAGAAAGATTACTTTGGTCCAAGAAGGTTAGACTTTATAAAGAATTAAAATATATGCAGAGCTTTAAAGAATACAAGAGAGGACCTAGAGATGCTCAGCCATTGAGAACCTATGCTGTTCTTGTGGAGGACCAGAGTTTGGTTTCCAGCATCTAAGTCAGGAACTCCAGCTTGATGAGGGTTCCATGCCCCTTTTGCTCACCCATACGTCTACGCACCCAGACATTCATTTATGCACTTAATTAAAGATAAAATAAATCTTATTTGTTTGTTTCTTGAGTTTGCTTGTTTTTGTTTTTTCTTATTTTTAGACAGGGTTTTGTAATGTAGCTGGCTGGCCTAGAACTCTTTGTAGACTGAGTTGGCTTTAAACTCACAGATCCACCTACCTCTGCCTCCTGAGTGCTGGGATTAAAGCTGTGTACCATCATGACAAGCTAAAAATAAAATAAACCTTTAAAAAAAAGGAAACAAGACCAAAACCCAGGAAATGTGGAGAAAAAGTCAGCAACTACCTCTGAAGCATTAGCAAGTTTTATCAGCCCTAGAGTTTTATCTCACTGGTGCACACTGTACTTTAACAAACCGAGTAGGGTTTACTTGTGTTTTGAGATTTTTTGTATGTGTGGCTGTTTTATCAGTGTCTGCACCATGTGCATGTTTAATGGAAGGCATCAAATCTGGGACTGGAGTTACACGCAGTTGTTAGTTACCATGCTGGAACGGAACCTGGTCCTCTGGAAGAGCAGCCAGTACCCTTGACGGCTAAGCCATCTCTCCAGCCAGAGAGCTGGTAGTTTTAAGAGGGTTTTTTTGTTTGTTTGTTTTATTAACATTAATTTAGTAACTGAAGAATACTAGGTTTTAGAAAAGAACATTTAGTCCTGTGTTTATGTGACATAGAAAATAAATCCTGTGACTAAAGGTTTTGTCTGTAATTTCTTAAATGGAAGTATTTCCACTATATAAAAAAATTAAAGGAACTGTCTTAGCCATTGTTCTGTTGCTGTGAAGAGACACCACGACCAAGGCAACTCTTATAAAGGAAACATTTAACTGGGGCCTTGATTACAGTTTCAGAGGCTTGGTCCATTATCATCGTGGGGGAGGGACATGGCACTGGCACAGTAATGAGAGGTACAGCCTGGTCCACAGGCAGAAAGGCAGAGACAGAGACAGACAAACACTGGGCCCTGTGTGGGCTTTTTGAAATACCAAGCCCACCCCCACTGACATACTTCCTCCAACAAGGCCACACTTACTAATCCTTCTAATCCTAGCAAAGACTTCCACTTGTGGTGACTAAACATTCAAATGTATGATCTTATTCAAACCACCACAGAGACTCCACAGTTTGGTAAATTGCCTTTTGTAAAACACTATTATCCTGTGGAGATAATAGTTTCAACTTCAGGGTCTAGGAGAAGGCCTCATCTACAACTGGCAAGTGGCCATCTGCTTTGAAGAATACTGATTTCTCTTCTTCCTATTACTGGAGTGATAATTGGGGAAAACCGACTTTAATAGACTAGGATTAGCAGACAGCACTGAGGTCATTTTTCTTCTCTTGAAAATCATTCCTCTACATGATATACATGTTAGAACTGTCCCCGAGTTAGAGAATTAGTCCTGGGACATAAATACTCCTTAATAGTCTTCATTCCTTAATAACACTTGCTTTATCAGTCAGTAGTTCTCTTTGCAATTGGTGGTACTAGAAGTGAGTTCTGGAGCACCACAATTCTTGAGTTTGCCTCTCTGGCCTTTCTTGGGGGTATTTAGCTCTGAGAAGTCAGGCTCCATGATAATTTCAATCTACCCATTTTAGTTTATATGACAGTTGGCCTATCCAGTCAGTTTGCTGTCCCCTTTCACCTCACACGGCACTGCCATGATGTTAGGGAGAAGATCAAGTCATATATATAGCTCTGGTAGCCCCTAAGTGATTGATTGGACTCAAGTGTTCTGCCCTTGGACTGTTTGGCCTTATGCTGCACTTTCCTGTGTGGATCCTGGTCTCCATTTAAATAGTGAGAAGCCTGTATCTTATGTTTGTTAAAGCTTATGTTTGTACTAAGACAAGCCAGAATGTTCCAAATGATGCATTGTTTTTATGGACGCTTCCTTTCAGGGTATCTCTGTTGCCTCATTTCACTCAGCCTCCTCAAGCACATTTTAGTATTCCTTTAAGTGTTGTCGTGATTTATCTAGTATTTATTGTTCATGTGGTTTAAAATCAGTTTCTCCTACAGTTCCTTACCAAGTGCTTACCATGTGCTAAGAACCACCATTGTCAGTAGTAAAACAGAGATCCCGAGAGCTGGGGAGGCAGGGCGGAGCTGGGGAGGAGTTCCTGGTGCTCAGTGTCAATTCCTTGCTTCTCCAGTCAAACCTCTGTGTAGTTTTGATTTAATTTTCAAAAAGGCATACAACCCACCTATTCTTCATTTCAGGTTTTCTGCATTTATTTGGAAAAAACATGCTTCCAGAGAAGGCTGTGGAGTTCCAACATATCATCCCCCTCTCTGCAGCTACTGGGGAAGGGATTGAACAGTTGAAGAGCTGTGTGAGGAAGTCGCTGGACGAGCAGGACAGCAAAGACAGCGATGCACATCATAGGAAACAATTGCTTAATTTGCAGACATCTAGTGCAGCATCCTAAAGGGAGCCACACCAACGCAGCTGTTTCTGTGTCCAAGAAGGGCAGTGTTTAAGTCTAGTGTGATGTAGTGGTGGAATACTGTTGGGTTCTAGCGAAGAAGGAAATCATGTTAGTTAAGACTCAGATGAGCCTGGGATGCACTATGTTCAAAGAAGCTGTCAGGCCCAGCAAGACAAATACCATGTAATCTCACATGTGGAATCTTAAAAAACCAAATTGAACAAGTAGAAATCCTGAAAAGTCATAAATATTAAGGATGAGAAAATAAAAGGTTAAGAGATATTGCTCAAAAGATACAAAGTTTCAGTTAAGCTCTACAGATCTGTTGTGTAACTGGTTGTTTATAGTTAGATCACTGTATCATATTTTGAAAATTTGTGAGAAAGTAGGTTTTAAGTGTTCTGACCACAAAGAAAATCTGAGAAAATTTATTTTAAATTAGCTTGATTCTGTATTTCAAAACATGCTGTGTATGATAAAGATGCATGTATAATTTTTATGTGTCAAGTAAAAATGTTATTTCAGTTACATTAATTTAAAAGCTTTTCTACATTTTTTAAGATTTCCTGATATATGTGCCATCACTCAGGAAGAGAAAATTTCCTCTTCCTCTTCTGGTGTTAGCTCAGCAAAGCAATTTCTTTTTGCAAAAAACATCCACGAGACCCAAACTGGGCTAGCATGCACACCGAGACCCACACGGCTCCTGTATTTTACCCTGTGTGGGTGATGACTGGGTCTTACCCCATTGGTGGGATCTCAACCTCACGGTCTGACTAGTGGCTGTTTGAATCAAAGGAAACAGGAGTCCTCACTGACTAAATCACCTAGATATTAGTTTCTCACAACTACCCCCTCTTTATTCCATTTTTCAAATTGGGTAGCATATGTTCGCCATTTAAAGTTTCTAGGAAGAGTAAATGAATCATGTAATTGATGGGTGAGCCTACCTTCCAGGAAGGTGCATTTTCTCAATTCCTACTTCAAGTATTTAAACAATACTTAGAAATAGAGATTTTTCCTTTAGGTGAAATTTGTTATAAAATGTAAACATTCGCTTTAAAAAGATTGTAAAAAAAAAAAAAAATTCAAGCAGTATACAGGAGTATGAGGCAAAAGACATTTCTGTTTGCTGAGACAGAAAACACTTCAGTCTTTCCCAGAGGAAGCACTGGAAGTAGCTTATGTTTTTATGGAAAGTTTTGCTCTTTTTCTTTCCTTTTACAAAGTAGGAGACAGTTAATAAGCTTTAAAATATTCCTGGGCCAAGCATGGTGGTCCATGGTAGTTCGGGCCTTTAACTATTTTAGTTGAAGGCCTCCTGGGCAACTTAGCAAGTTCTAGGCTAGTCTGGACTACATAGTGAGACCATGTCTCAAAAATGTTGTTCTTTTATAATTTGGCCTGCAGCCAAGTGTGTGCATCATATGAATGCAGTGCCTGTAGAGGCCAGAAGAGGGTGTTGAATACCTGGATCTGGTATTACCTGCCATTGTGAGCCATCATGTGGGTGCTGGAAATCAGACCCAGGTCCTCTGCAAGAGGAGCCAGTGCTGAGCCACCTCTCCACCCCCTTTTTTTAATGATAACATTTTATTTGTTAAAAATTACTTGAAAATTTAGTGCTTAGTAACAATTGTGGTAATTGACCCCTTCTAAAAAATAGTGTTGTTTTTTTAATAGTATATTGATTGGACCTAATTTTTTCTGACTTTAATAATATGGGTACTTTTATAAATATTATTTCAATTTGATTCTAGTTTCTGTTCCCTATACCTACCTCTCATTCTAGTGCCTGGACTAGTCTTCGTATCCTTTTTCCTTCATTACATGGGTATTTCTTGAGTACTGTGCAGGGGGCTGCACATGCAGGGTTACAGAGAACAAACAGGCCCTGCTCGTACTGCATAGCAGAAACTGCAGAGAGCTGGCATGGCCTGCTTCACAGCACAGAAGTGAGGCCGAGGAGTTTACCCTGGTGAGCTTATGTGATCACAGCTGGGTTCGTTCTGGCTAGTCCATCAGTGCGCTTCTGGCTGTTTTCTAACTGACAGGTAGGGTCAAGGACAGCTTCATGGGGTGAATTCAGGAGTCTGTGATTGATCTGATTCTGTCCTTTGTGAGGGATGAAGATGTTGAGGAGGAATATGCTTGTCAATGATGCCTAGGCTACTAATAACACATTTCATGACTTATTGTGTAATTATTAAAATTTATGTTCCACTTATTAAGATTTTCTGGTTATTGAAGGTTTAGCCTATTTTACCCCCTTTTTAAAACTGTCATGTTTTTCAAAACAAGGAGAAACTCCAGATTTCTTAAAACAATTTAGTGTGTTTGCACACACCTGCATGTACAACGGTGAGGCCTTGGGTCTGACCCTCTGAGCTAGAGTTTATAGATGTAGCTGGATGCCAGGCTTGTTACGTTGAATACAGGGATCCAAACATGGATCCTCATGGTTGTGCCACAAGCTTGTGAGCCTGACACTTAATGGCTGAGCCAGAATCTTGTTCAATTAAAGAAAAAGGTTTAATGAACAGCATTATGGTTAATTAATTTACTTTGAAGTAACATTTCCTGAAATAAATTTTGTTTTTTCCCCGACTATTCATTTTACCTTTCAAAATATATTTTCAAAATATCTACTTTTAGATATTTCCCTTTTAATATAAATGTGTATTAGCTATGTAAAGAGAAATGTCTGCTTTTAAAATACTTTATTTGTTTGTAGTGGTAGGGTGGCATGTGAGCCACCGCGTAAATATGGGCTAGAGGACAATTCTATGGGCTGCCTTTGGCCTCCCGCCTTTAGGTGGGCTGTAGGTGTCAAGCTTCAGCTGCACACGTGTGCAGCCAGTGCTTTGATGCACTGTCATCTCAGCGGTGGAGTCTGCTTATGTCAGGGTGTGCCACTTCAGGTCTGGTCCAGCTCTCCTTAAAGTTGTGTGCCCACCCAGCTCAGGTACCTTGCAACGATAGAAGTTAGCGCTTCTCTTGAGGTGGGAAATGAACGCCAAAGAGCTCTTGACAGAAAGGAGGATGTAGACACATGAAATATTTTCTCATTTGTAAGGTTAGATTGAAAAGACAGTTAGCAAATGTACATTCCATGCAAAAATGTATAGAGTGAAGATGCATTAAGAATGTTTCAGTGGTTGGGGGTGTTGCTTAGCGGTCGAACACTTGCCTAACATGTGCAGTGCTCTGGCTTTGACTCCCAGCACCACAGATGCTCAGTTATTATGATGAAAATGTTTCAGAGCAATAGCATAAACATTCTCACTGTAGTTTTCAAAAAGCAACAAAATACAAATACACATAAGATACCTTATTTTAAAAATATGACATTTTGTTTAAAGAACATAATAAATTTAGTGTATACTTTTAGTTCTTAAGTCTACTGCAAATTTGATTTAAATCTGACTTTCCTTATAGAAAACAAATGGAAGAAATTTGGAAATTTTGATTAAGTACATGGACCGTGCTGTTTGTCACATCAGCTACAACGGTACTGTCACCATAGGCTAGGTACTTAGACATACGTATTACCTAAATACTTCAGTACATTTCATCCTGGTCTTTGTATTCATTTATTTATTCATTTATTATGTTGGCTGGGATGTATAGGAAGGCTTTTAAAATGTTGTGAGCATCTGCAATGGTGGCACAGTCCTTTAATTGCAGCAAAGACTATGGATCTTTATGAGTTTGAGGCCACCCTGATCTATCAAGTGAGTTCTAGGTCAGCTAAGGCAATATGGTGATATTATCTCAAAAATTAGTAAGTAAAAACATTTAATGTTAGGAGTCTCAAATAGTTAATTTTTTAAAGACATTTGGAAAAATAGCCTGCTTTACAAAATTTTGTAACTTGGGATTAAGCTGGTAAGGTGGCAGTTGACATCAAATGTCAGCAGTTAAGACTATAATTTTACTGCAAAATCAATGAAAAGTAAAGCAGGTTTTGTTTTTGTTTTCCTTGAAAGAGGTGTCTTGATTTTATGTGTGTGTGTGTGTGTGTGTGTGTGTGTGTGTGTGTGTGTGTGTGTGTATGTATGTATATCAGTTTTTTGAGTCAGGATTTCTCTGTATAGCTTTTGGAGCCTGTCCTGGAACTTGCTGTGTAGCCCAGGCTGTCCTCGAACTCACAGAGATCCGCCTGCCTCTGCCTCCTGAGTGCTGGGATTAAAGGTGTGGGCCACCACCACCCAGCATTGATTATATTTTTGATTTCTGATTATTTTCTGATTAGAACTTGGCAGGTAAGGAACTTATCAACCAGTGGTTTCATTTTTATCTTCTCTTGGGTGTTAACTAGTTGAAGGAGAATGGAAAGTACGCAGCAGATAAGGAAAAGGGCATAGAAGAAAGATAATTTTAACTATTGGAGATTGATTCCTTGTGGATAACTTAGGAGAAACAAGTAAGGTCATTACCTCTGTTGGCTATGATCAGTATGAAAAGGACAGGTAATTTTAGCTGCTGTTTCTGACCATACCCACCCACTCAGTTGGGGCAAATTATAATTTTTAAATGTTTTCACCATGTGACAGTTTATTAATTAATAGTTACCAGATACTTGGAAGACTGTAGAGGAAGCTATCCTCTTTGTACACATCATTAAAGTATCTACAATAGTAACTAAGACTGGGATGCCCAGTACAAGCTACGTGAAGCATAGCTGCTGTCTGAATCATGACCTTTGAAATACTTGGAATCCGAAGAACAGGATATGCGGTTTATATTGTAACTAATTTTGAAGCAATATATGACAAAGTATTTTTCCCTGTTTGTTAAATTCTGAGTGTGTTCAAAGTTGAAAGCAAAGAACAAAAGCTTCCTTTGTTTATGACCTCATATACCAATGTGTCTTTCTGAAATTGCTAGTGTTTTCTAACTTTTTTTATTGGTTATCAAACATTATTTTGATATTGTTTTTATATACAGACTTGAAAAGACTGTGGTATAATTTTTATATTAAGCAAAAACACATAATTATACAGCTAAAATATACATTTCTATTTGTATATGGTTTGCTACAAATTACAGGATATGGAGACTGTTTGAAATCAAGGACAGATGTTGAGTCAAAGCTCTGGCTAGAAGGATTTGAAACATGATTAAATAAAATATCTAAAGCCCCTGGTCAGCTGCACTGTAATGGGGGAACAAGAGTACTATATAGTAATTGAACCTCAGTTTCAGAACATCTTTCCCGGAAGTGGTACCATTTGGCATCAAGAACAATAGTAAGAACTGTATGATTAATATAGATGGATTTTTCTATAAAACTAGACCACAAAAGCTAATCTGTTTCAAAGAACCATTCATGTTATAATTCCAAATTTGTAATGTATTCCTTCAAAAGTTTAAGGCAAAAGTTTCTCTTTTAAAAACTGGGGCAGGAGGTAATAGTGGTGGTCGTCATGGTTACACTAAAAGGTTTAAAAACCGGAAAACAGGTACAGGCAGATCCTTCATTGCCTCACGTCTAGACAAGTTCCTCTGTTTCATCCTGTCCTTCCTCTCCTCAGGTGTCTTCATTACAGAGTAGAAGTGTGCTGCAGGCTGGTGGCACATCTCTGTAACCCCAGCCACTTGGGAGGCAGTGGCAGGAAGGATGAGATAAGGCCAGCCTGGGCTACATAGAATGAGTGAAAAAAATCAATGAGTGCAGTTGTGCTTTGCTTTTTAAGGCTGGGGATATCATTCAGTGGCAGAGTGCTTAGCATGCGCGAGGCCATAGGTTCAATCCCTGATACCACACCTACATAAAATGAAATGTGCTGCCATACTTCCTGTTATGGACTATACTATGGATTCTTAACAGTTTTTGAAAATGCATCAAAATAAACTTTTCTCTTTTGCTGGGCTGTGTTTTGTGTTGTTTGTTTTGTGTTGTTTTAAATTGATACTCTACACTGCTCAAGGAGGCTTTTGAATTCCTGTGTTAAAATGATCCTTCTTCCTCAGACAAGTAGCTGTAGGCATGTGCTTAGGTGTTTTAGAGTTGTAAAGTGTTGTCTGTTTAACTTACTCAGAACAGTCTTCCCTTGCTTTCTTTGTTCACTAAAGGAGAAAACAAGATGTGGTTCCTAATTTAAGTAAAGTGTGGAAAATACATCAGTGAAAACAGGTGATAAAGTGGAGCTCACGTGGTAAAGACGTGGTGACTAGCACAGCGGGTACAGTTCATGGGTATTAGCCAATGGTGGAATGGAAGCACTGGCAGACAGACAGACGGATGGTAGTTATAGACAAAGTGAGGACATAGGTTGTTCCCCTCAAGAAAGTATTGACTGAGGGGAGGAGGACCAGGCCTGTCGCCAGTTCTACAGAGATTGGGGAGGAGAAAATGAAAGCAAAAGGTTGGCAAGGAACGAACTAGAGAAATTAGAAACAGGAATGGCAGCATGGTCAAACCCAAGGAAAAGCAGTTTTTAAAAGGGGTGAAAGAGAACAGAGAAAACTCAGAAAACACTTTTGAAATTGGTATGGAAGAGGTTCTTAGGAGAATGATAGGTAGACTACCTAAAGGTAAGTGCATCCTCTTCTCCAGAATCCAAACATGTTATGTTACATGGCAAGGTGTGTATGTGGGGGGTTAGGTTTGGGGTGAAATTAAAATTGCTAATCGGGTCCATAGAATTGTGACATCTGATATGGGTGTGCCCAAGTCATCACAGGATATTAAGATGGAGGAAGTTTCAGAACAGTGAGGCGTGAGAAAGCCTTGACCAGTCATTGCTCATTCTGAAGACAGGAGGGTCTGTATCACCTTTCTCGTCACCGTGACACACTGACAAAGGGGAACATAGGAAGGATGACCGGCTCCCATCTGAGAGGGAGGTCCAGCCCATGGTGGGGAACATGGGGAGGAAGGGTTGACTCTGGCTCCCATCTGAGAGGTCCAGCCCATGGTGGGGAACATGGAGAGAGGGGGTTGACTCTGGCTCCCATCTAAGAGGTCCAGCCCATGGTGGGGAACATGGGGAGGAAGGTTGACTCTGGCTCCCATCTGAGAGGTCCAGCCCATGTGGGGAACATGGGGAGGAAGGATTGAATCTGGCTCCCATCTGAGAGGTCCAGCCCATGGTGGTGGCACAGGTGTGGGAGGAGAGGGGCCATGAGGCACCTCATCCACACCCAGGAGGCAGAGAAAGCTGGGGCCAGAACCAAGAGTGGGGTGACAAGTCCTGTGCACTGGAGACCAATTTTCTCCAGCTCTTCTTGGAGACTGCATAGTTTCTGGCCTTGGACAGACTTGTGATTTTCTCCTCTTTGAGTAACAGGCCAGTTGTTACTATAGCAACACAAAATGGAAACTTAATAGCCAAGTCCTTGTGTGTCAGATACTGTTGTACTTTTCTATGTATTGCATATAAGGATTACATTAATTTAATTCTCATGATTTCCTGGTGTAGACACACTGTTCTACAGATGGAGACCTTAAGGCACCACAGCTCTATTGGTCCAAGGTCACACCAGGGCAGAGTAGAACAGACATTACAGTTGTGTCAACTATGATAATTTTCCAACCTTTTTGAGAAATTACAACTGAGAAGTTACAGAACATTTAAATGGCTAGTATAAGAAATCAAACCTTGTTCCTTAACCTAGAGGCTCTTTGCAATTGGCATCTGCAGGGAAAGAGCAGTTTCTCCACATGACAACAACCACAAAAATAGTTGGCTAACACAAAACAAGACACCGTGGTTTTATGTGCTTTTCGTCAGATTTGGTTTGGTTTTATTGGGGGTTTTGTTTTGTTTCGATTCTCATAAGTTTTGCTTTTGAGATACAACATGAAGTTGGGTAGGTAAGGAGGTGGGGAGGACCTGGGAAGAGTTGGAGGAGGGTAAGGAATATAATCAGAATGTATGAAAAAATTATAATTTTTTAAGTTGTCAACATTGCCCAATTTTGTTTCTCCATTTGTGCCTGTGCATATGGTGCGGTGGGATCATTTGGAAGTCGTAGGCATCACATCTCTTCAAACTTTTTTTAAGCAGTCGGATAAATACTGTGTAGGAATCCTTTGAGATATTTACCTGCGCAGGACTCACATTTAAGAGAAGACGAGATAGGATAGTTGATGTGGAGAAGAGTCAAGTTAGATTAATAGCTAGTTTTACGTAGGAAACTGCTGAGGTAGATTATCGTTTGCCCATTGTTAGATAACCACGGAGGTAACATGCAAAGGGTCCCCTGTAAACCTGTGTGGTTAGTCTTTTGCATCTAATGGACATTTGATTGAGTACTCAAACGATTCTCGATTTTTTTGTTTTGTTTTGTTTTTCGAGACAGGGTTTCTCTGTGTAGCTTTGAGCCTTTCCTGGAACTCACTTGGTAGCCCAGGCTGGCCTCGAACCCAGAGATCTGCCTGGCTCTGCCTCCCGAGTGCTGGGATTAAAGGCGTGCGATTTTGTTTCCCATGCGTGTGCGTGACCGCATTTTAAGCCAGTTCCTAAACCTGGCCATAACGGTGCAAGAAGCAGCGAGGGAGGCGGGACCCGGAAGGAGGAGGGGCTCGCAGGATATGGCCTGTGGCCCGGTGGATGCTGGGAACTGTAGTTCCGCGCAGCCAAGGTATTCCTGAGCAGGGCCCGGGGAGAGCCTGACTGGCTCCCTGAAGCCACTAGGGCGGCTTCGCCGGGACGCACTTCCGCGGCCGCGGAGGGAGACGCAGCGAGAGGCTGCTCCGAGTGGGCGAGCGGGATGCTCGGGCCGTGAGGGATCGGCAGGTGTGGTCGGCAGCGCTCCGGTCTCCGAGTCTTTTGCAAGTAGTTGAGGGCGTTAGGTGAAACGGCGAAGTGGCGGCGCGGCGGCGTTTCCAGCGTTTGCCCACTCGTGCGGATGTGGACACTGGCCGAGGAGGTATTTGGTAAAGCGTGAAGACATTTCCCTTCCTTCGGAGGAGTGTGGAAGTGTGGGGCCGCCTTGCCGGGGACGCTGCGGCTGGGCGCGGGTGGGCGGGGGTGCGAGGCGCCAGCTGCAAGTTGCTATTTTCGAGGCAGCCCGCTGACGCGGCTGGTTGTGTAACGACGACCCGCTGGCGGCCCCCACGCACCGCGGGGGCGGGCACCGCGGGGGCGGCCGGCGGAGCGCGGGCGGCGGGCTCCCCCCATTGGCTGTGCGCAGCCGCCCTTCCCCGGCTCTGCCGCTCGGGTTCTCCTGAGGACGCGGCGGGGGCGGGGGGGGGGGGGGGGGAGCGGGGGCCGGGGCGGGAGGGCCGAGCTGACCCCCCCCCCCCCCCCCCCCCCCCCCCCCGCCCCGCGCTCTGCCCGGAACAGGGCCAGTCTGCACCGCACTGCCACACTAGGTGACCTCGCTGGGAAAGGTGGCCCAGGGGTCCTGATTGATGGGGGTCCTGACTGTAAAGTGAGCCCCGCTGATTTTGAAGCAGTCTTGCGGGGTAACAGTTCAGGAAGCCTAGGTGGGGAGCCTTGACCGACATCAGCACACAGGCCACATCCTGCCTAATTACTGTGATGGGGCCCTCGATAAACGCCTCAGTCCAGGAAGCTGGCGGGCGTTTATGAGTTTTCACTCATCCTACCTGTTTGAGTTAAATAGTATTTAAAGAGGAAGTCACTCCTGTTTAGAGAGGGGAAAACATCCTGAATTGGCAGGTTGAGCCAAGGCTGATAGCATACCGCATAAACTAAAAAGAACATGCTGGTTGCAAATTTTAGGATGAACAACGCAGATCAGTGTTGCCTGGTTTTATTGTGAGTACCATTTTTGAAAACATTTTAGAAAACAACGCTTTTTTTTTTTTTTTAATTCAAGACAACTGTATAGTGTGTTGGCGTTCTTGTTATTTCATGATAGCCATGAAT
Organism: Onychomys torridus; assembly: GCF_903995425.1. NCBI lineage: Eukaryota > Metazoa > Chordata > Mammalia > Rodentia > Cricetidae > Onychomys > Onychomys torridus. The sequence goes on along the minus strand of NC_050445.1, from coordinate 67,248,620 downwards.
TGGATCTTGAAAAAAAATCCATTAATTTTTTTCAGAGATTTCTAACCCAGTAAAGTGATTTTTATTTTTAGCCTTAATTATCCTGAACTTTCAAATCACAAAGGAAGAGTTATTTTTCTTTTGAGGCTCACATCTAACAGTGAATGTAAGGATAGATGGCCAGTATATTTGTGTTTTGTTTGCTTTTCAGTGATGCTGGTCCCAGGTTCTTCTGCATGATGGACGAGCACTCTAGCACTGAGCTCCACCTCCAGCCTTAACTCTCTTTTTGAAGAACTTACTGCCTGCCTCTTTTGATGTAGCATTTTATTAAGTTTAGATGATTACCGACTTTTTCTACTTCTGTATGCATTAAAATAGAGTTTTCAGAGAAGCGCTGTAGTGATTTGGAGCACTCCTGTTTCCGTAGGCCCAGATTTTCTCTTCTGTGTGTGCAGCTGTTTCATCTAGGTTTGATACGCTGATTTTGGAGGATCGGGTACACTCAAGGGTAAGTGTGTCCTTGGCTTGTAGAATGTCTCCCTTTCTTCTACTGTCTCGGTCAGGAGCTGTGCTTTTCTTCTTCAACAAAATAGCAGCGTAGAACCCTTGTGGGACAGTGACTGATGATCACGGTTTCCAAGAAAGCCCAACTTATAGATAGAAGGGATGGCCAGTATTAATAGCAAGAATTAGTTTAGTGGCTATGAGACATACATTCTTTTGAGGTGATTCCTTGGAATTGTCCCTGAAAAGATTATAATGGGTTTCTGAGTTCCTAAAGCTCTTAGCCACTGTTTCTGCATCAGCCTTCTTTGAACTCTCTTCAAAGAGAGAGGAAATATCCTTTAAAATATCTTTTGTTCAAAATGATATCATTGTTAGCGTTTGTGTACCAAATGTTCTTCCCTGAAAGTCATTCTGGCACAGGTGACAGATGTGAGGTGGCTGTTCTGGAACAGAGCATTTGATTTGGTCAGTAACCACTCCAGAACTAAAATTCCGTCATCATTGCTAGATGAGTGTTTCTGGTTTTGCTTTTCGTCTTTCAAAAGTAGAGAGACCTTTGGCCACTAAGGAGCAGAAACAAGCACTCAATCTAGAGACAGCCTGAGTGCTTCTGAGAACAGGATGTGGTGATGTACCCCAAATGGAAGGAGCAGAACTTACACTGAAGCAGATTTATCATTTTTCTGTATCCCAGCTTGATACGTATGGACAGCTGTGTGCCAGTAGTAAACACAATGCACAAAGTAAGGATCTCTAGCCCGAGATCAGTCTGTTGGGAAAGAGCAGTATGTAAACAAGGAAGTGTACGCATTCACACTGCTACTGAAGAAAAAGTAAAACGGTGCTGTTCACATCATGCAGCCAAGGATGGGGCAAAGCTGTTGAACAGAAAGAAAGAGGGTTAGGTAGGTCTCCCCAGCAAGATGACTAGATACCAGTTAAACGAAGAACCAGGTGGGACTCGGAAAGTTGTTAGAGGATTGGAGAGCTGGCTTAGCAGTTTAGAGAACGTGCAGAGGGCCTGGTTTGGTTCCCAGCACCCATGTGCTAGTTTATAACCATCTATAACTCCAGTATCAGAGGATCCGACACTCTCTTCTGGCCTCAGACACTGTGTGCATGTGGTGCATAGACATACGTGCAGGCAGAGCATTCATACACATAAACTAAAAATAAATCTTAAAAAGAAGTTTGAGCCGGATGGTGGTGGTGCACGCCTTTAATTCCAGCACTTGGGAGGCAGAGCCAGGCGGATCTCTGTGAGTTTGAGGCCAGCCTGGTCTACAAAGTGAGTTCCAGGAAAGGCACAAAGCTACACAGAGAAACCCTGTCTCAAAAAACAAAAAAACACAAAAAAGGAGGAGGAGGAGGAGGAGGAGGAGGAGGAGAAGGAGAAGTTGAAGAAGTTGTTTGGAAGATTACTGTGTGGCCAAGCTCTTAATTAGATTAAGAAGTGGGGAATTTGGAAAGTTAAGCGGGAACAGAGTGATTACACAGACAGTGAGGTGTGCAAGGTTAGAGGGGAACATAAAGAGGCTGTGATTGGGTACAAGCCTGACAGCATATGCTGTGGGGAGGTTTGAGGCTCCGAGAGTCTGTTGTTCAGGAAATGGGATCTCAGAAAATAATCTGAATATAGAGCTGATTGACAAAGCACAAGAGTAGAAGTCTTTTTACCCTCTCAAGTCTGAGAGTCCTAGTCTGGAAGTCAGCAGTTTGAAAACTAAATATATCCTTTCCCCATCACCCTATCAAATGTTATCTCGGAGTGGAATGAGACATCAAATTATAGATAATGTAGAGTTAATAATGGGATGAAAAGTGAAATGACTAAAGGAAGTTGTAAGGTGCTGAACATTAATTTCAGCACTGGGGTTGAACCTGAAGATTTGAGATTACTAATGTTCTCCTTCTGAAGCACATGTCATAGTATCTTTGTTGACTGTACGAAACTGCTAGTCCTTGGTGTATCATCATAGCAAATTCAGAGAACTGATGCAGAACTTACATTAACTTGAAGCAGAGTGTAGTTAAATATACTTAGTACTGAAGTAAATGTTAGTCTGCCCATGTTCATTAATATTGTTTGTCTGTAGGCTGAGAATTACAGGAAAGTATTAGTAATAAAGCTGTATATACTGATACTGTTCCTTATTGCCTTTGGGTTGCAGGAATCAGTGGTACAGGACGCTGTTTGGAGAGAGACTAATTACTTTAAAATTGTAAGTATTTGTTCCGATCTCTAAAAGCAAGAATGAAATTGTGATTGAGTTAAGAGTTTGAGAGGATTAGCTGAAGGAGTCTTGAAGCTTTAAAAGAAACAGGAATAACCTTCTAATTGCTCAGTCTTCATCTAACCCAGAGCAGTAAGTTTTTAATAACTGGTTTACTGGCTTGTGTTGCTAAATATATAACAATGATCACTTAGTACATAGTAATTATACAATTGATTGACCATCAGTATTTTGAGTTTGCATGGAACCGCATATTTTTCTTAGCACACCAGTGATCTTGGTGTCCTTTCGGGGTATTTTCCATGTGTGTCACACACTATAAATACTTGTGGAATGAGTGACTTCTTAGTCATGGCCATTTCTTCATCTAGCCCACATTTGTACTTTGTACTTTGTATGGACTGGTACAGGGCCCACTACTCATTCATATAACACTAGAATGATTTGTATGCCAAGGCACTATGCGTAAACTCATCATAGGGGAAACAGGTCAGCAGACAACTGGAACTGAATTCTGGAGCTTGGCTTCGTTAAGCATTCCTAATGCAAGCATTCTCAAACCTGCACCAAAGGACCAAAGTGTTTGCTCTTTGTTGCTAAAATTAAGCAAGAGAGCTGGATTTCTTTTTATTTGCATGAAAAATAAACTATAATCTGTCATTTTGTTTTGAAAATTTTCTGGAACAGTTACAACAACTTCTTATATTGGTAAAAGGCAGCATAACAAGTAGTAGCTAATAATTGTGGGAAAATTTAGAACTACCCTTACTTACCTTGAAAATCTATTTCAAGGTCATTTATGGCCAAGCTCTACTTTCATATTATACACTTAATGGTGTATTATTATTTGAATACAAATAGATTTTTTTGTTAGTAAAACTGTTCTTAATTTATATGATTGTATAACATATGCACATAGCATTCTTTTCTGAAGAACATTGTACTTGCTTACTGAAATGTGTCCTAACCTAGTTTCTTAGCATTTTGTCATGGTTATCTTTCTGATCCTGACTTCCTGGAAATGTTTCTGTGTCATCTTGGTAGAGAATATTTGTTTCTGAAAAAGATGATGGATTCTGTGGACATCATGATACTGTAGCAGAAATCAAAGTTATTCTCAACTTCGCCCCTTCACCCTGCTTTGAACAGCAAAAGTGAATGTAGCCCTGAAAGCTGTCTGCTCTGTTGCACGTGGTGGGAAATATGGTTGAGTAATGCTTTGAGGTGCATTGCAAACTCTTAAAAAAAATTAAATCTGAATCAGGTACTGGTTTATATAGTTAACCATACATGAGAAAAGAATACAGTCTCCTGACTTGAGAAGAGAGAAAGGCCGCACTGTTGTTTTGATTACAATAGCATTAGCAGAGATAGGTGTTCTGCTTCAGAGTCCACATTTATTTTCCGCAAACATGAATAGCTTTATAACTACCAAGTGCTTGAGATTTCCCTGAAAAGCACTTGGATCAAATTGAATCATCCAGAAGGTAGGTTAGCAGAACCCTAGGGCTTTTGTTCTTCTTGCTTTTGTCTGCTTTCACCGGACATGAGTCCATTTCACTTCTAAGGATTTCCTGGTGTGTCAAAATTATAGCAGTGAAGTGAGTTGACTCTTTCCTCATCTTTCCTCATCCATCATTCAGTACATGTTGCTTAAACCATTCTAGTGTGCCCATTACTGAGCACTCACTGGTCAGTCACAAAGGCAGTCACTGAGTGCTCATCCCTGACAGTGACGCTGCACAGTGTCATAGTTTCCTAAGCACTTGACATTACATGAACACATTGGATCCCTGGGGAGGAACCCATTAGGTAGACACTACTTTCTCACCCATTTTGCAGATGTGGAAAGTCGGTCTGTGAGCTGGCCCAGAGTCAGCTCTTAGCATGCTGCTGTCCTGCCATGTTTTCTCCACTTCCTCACCTGCTGCTTGAGTCACTTTACATTTGCTTGAGCACTTATGCTCCATTTGTCACGTTAGTAGCCAGCTATTAGTTATTGAGTGCTCTAGCCCTTGCTATAATTTGAATTATTTGTGCTTAAGGTCTGCTTTTTCGTTGTACACCTGATATGCATATTGGTCCATATATGTATGTTGAATGAATATTAACAACCAAGAAAATTTAGGTGTGATGTTACTCTAGTTAATTATGAAGAACAGTGATGGCCAAAAATTCTCATATGTGACACAATGATGGCGGAGCATGTGTGCACCTGATCTGTATACATGTTGATGTGCATTCATATTGTGCAGGGAGGAAACAGAAGTTTCCATCTTTCTCTTTTCTTCCTTTTGGGAGGGATAGGGTGGGGTGGGGTCTAGTTTAGGACTCACTGTAGAGACCAGGCTGGCCTCAGACTTCCTGCAGTCCTCTTGGGTCAGAAGTGCCCTCTGCACTGTCATTTCATCAGGAAATGTGCTGCCAGTTGGTGGCTGCTCCAGCTGTGCTTTCCTGCTGTGCCTGATCTGCCCTCTGTGTGTCACCCCTAGTCTGACTGTCCTGCTCCAGCCTACCTGCCATGGGCTGCCGGGATGTCCACGCAGCCACCGTCCTCTCTTTCCTGTGTGGCATTGCCTCTGTGGCTGGCCTCTTCGCGGGGACTCTGCTTCCCAACTGGAGGAAGCTGCGACTGATCACGTTCAACAGGAACGAGAAGAACCTGACTATTTACACAGGCCTGTGGGTGAAGTGTGCCCGGTACGATGGGAGCAGTGACTGCCTGATGTATGACCGTACGTGGTACTTATCAGTTGACCAGCTGGACTTGCGTGTCCTCCAGTTTGCCCTGCCGCTCAGCATCCTGATCGCAATGGGTGCCTTGCTACTCTGCCTGATTGGAATGTGTAACACAGCTTTCAAGTCGTCGGTGCCTAACATCAAACTGGCCAAGTGTCTGGTCAATAGTGCAGGCTGCCATCTGGTGGCTGGACTCCTGTTTTTCCTGGCAGGCACTGTGAGCCTCTCTCCCTCCATCTGGGCCATCTTTTATAACACTCATCTCAACAGGAAGTTTGAGCCGGTCTTTACCTTTGACTATGCAGTGTTTGTCACTATTGCTAGCTCAGGGGGCCTGTTCATGACTGCTCTTCTTCTGTTCGTTTGGTATTGTGCATGCAAATCGTTGTCCTCTCCCTTCTGGCAGCCACTGTACTCTCATCCTCCCAGTATGCACACTTACTCACAGCCCTATTCATCACGTTCCCGCCTCTCCGCCATTGAAATCGACATTCCAGTAGTTTCACATAGCACTTAACAGACATATAATTAATTGTTAAAAGTACGTGTTGTAGCCTCACAGTCCCCTGCGTGAAGAGCATTTTTGGACCTGTATACATTTTTCCATTGTCCTAGTCAGTGGAGCCAAATTTGTCTATCTTGGTAGAATGAAATGCTGCTAGATTTCATGAGGTATATATTACATTTTTCTAATGTGAAGCATTCCTTTTATCTTCTGGTACTAGAAGGGTCTTTAGCCTCCTTGTTGAAGTCTGGTCAAATTCATGAAAGGACCTGTGATAACAGGTGAGGCCATGAAAGCAGCATGGAAGGAACAGTGCTTTGTGCTTAACCCTTACCGAGTTTGCAGATCCGTTATTGTCTGATGACTTAGACCGAAAAGAGCAGTTTTCAGTACAAGGAATTTCAGTCAGATAAGGATGCAGTTTGTTTCCAGAACTCTGCCCGCTTGCGGGTATAATTTTGCTCTCTTGGGACTAATTGAGTAGGCGTTAGTACACTGAAGATTACTACTATCTTCTACCTCATTTCAGTGACAAGTAAAATGTATTTTAAATGTCAGGGTAAGGCCAACATTTAAATATGGTGAATATTTAGCTGCTTTTTTGGTTTTCAGATGGGTTCTTGCTATGTATCCCTAGCTGGCCTAGAATTCACTCTGTAGACCAGGCTGACCTCAAACTTTCCACCATTCTCCTGTCTGCATCCTGAGCCCTGATTACAGGCATGCCCAACTACATCTAGCACACCATAATTGTCAGTTACTGATTATATTGTTGGAGTTAAAAATGTGCCAAGTGACAGGTTGTGGCTTCATCTGAAGCAAGAAACCCTTTCCAAATACCCGTCAATCAAGTAGTACAAGCAAGTGGCTAAGACAAATGAGTAAAAGGTTGTTAAAGCCAAATGTTTGCCTTTTAGACCTAAGTGGTAGGGTACAGGAGCCTGTTCTCAGTGACAGCACAAAAGATCCATTTGGCGGCTACTATTTTAGTAATGCATGATGTAATTGGTAGTAGCTTGACTGTGTTCAGTTTCAGTTTCATCACTGGCTACTTGTCCATTAGCGTTTAGCTCTGCCTAACACTTGAGTAAGTACTTTAGAGGATACACAAAAAGGAAGATGTAGCTACAACTGTGTAGAAATTTTGATCTTATACAGATCAAACATATAACTGACAACCAGCAAAAGGCTTGCCTTTACTGGCAGCTGGTGAAGTTCTCAAGCATTGATCCAGGAAAATATTTCAGCTGAGCCATGTCTCCCTGGCACAGGCAGCCTATGGCACACCAGCAGCACCATCCTGGACACTAGAAATCTACTTAAGTTAGGTCTCCTCTCATAGCTTCCAAGCTGTAATAACAGTTTCAGATAACGAGAATGGGCAAAATAGTAGATTAAATTGTACCCTTCCTACCTCTGAAATTAAGATGATACATTAAAGAGAGACAAGTTGTAAAAATGTCTCCTGATGTGATATCAAATGGACGAAACCATGTTAATACTAAAGTAACACTTGGACATTGAGAATTGTTGGGTCTTAACTTCTAGGGGTTTGAGCTGCTCATTAATTGGTATAATTTCTATTCACTAGCATTATGTTTGTAAGGATTATGGTATATTATAGTTATAGATTTTTACAAGCGGCTGATTTTATGGAAAACAGTTCATGATGCCTCTTTTGCAAATCCCAGTATTTCTGTAGAGATAAGTCCAACACTACGTCGGCAAGTAAATCCGATTGTATAGTTTTTAAATGCTGTCAGTACAAAGCATGCACATCTATGGTTTTTAAATTATAGCCTCTAATCGTTTTCATCTCTGGTTCCTCTCATTCATAGATAGAGCTGAGTTGATCATTCCAGGACAGTGGCAGCTGGAATTTTGAGATTGATAGTAGTTTTTCTCCTTTGTTAGTTAATCTTAGTTTTTCACTCACTAAACTTTTGTTCAAAAGGATCAAGAATTCCACCATCCCTTGGTCTTAGTATAACTAGAGTTAAAAGTAGGGCCAGGCATGGTGGCTTTTGATGTTAATCCCAGTAGTCAGGAGGCAGGGACAGGTGCATCTCTCTGGACATCCTAGGCTCCATAGCAAGTCCAAAGCCAGTCTGAGCTACACGGTGAGACCTTGTCTCAAAAAAATTAAGAAGAGAAAAAGCAGGCAAGCGGACCCAGCAATGAAAATACTAACCAGTTGGTGGCTCACTGGGTTGTAACCACAAACATTAAGCTTTCTTATGAGAGTCTTTTGGCATCTTCATCTAGCCTCCAATTATTATTTATTATGAATCCACTCAGGAAGAGAAACAGCTGTTTCTGTATTATCTTTTTAGTGTTCCAGATTTGGCATAAATAGCTATTTTTTAAAGCCAACAGAGGAAAGCATGCATTTACAATCCTTCTGAGTCACTTGAACACTCCTGGGGCTATTATTGAGATGGGGTGGATAACTTCTTTTGTTGTTTAAAAACTGTTAATTTTAAAGGCCTAAGGAGCCAGCTTGGCAGACAACCTCAAATGTGAGGTGGTACACTGGGTTTGTGTCATCCAGCTTCAAAAAAGAATAATTCACTCTGCTTGTATATATGCCCTATGATGGATAGTATGTGCTGTAAACCACAAGGTAAAATCCTCAGTGAGTGTGGTGTACTGCCTTGTGTTTATTAAAAGATGTATTTTTACAAGTTGGTCTCTGTTCTTTTCTCAGCTTTAAGGTAAAATAGTTTGAGAAGTGTTCTTCAAGTGTATGTCAGTGAAAAAAGGCCATCCTAAAGACTGGACTGGGAGCTAGGAGAAATAGGGAGTTGCTGAGATACAAGGAGTCATGGATGGATCTCGTGTTCTATTCACTCAGCTTTTTACCAGTCCACAGAAATGCACTGAATAAAGTTGATGGCCGAATTTTCTTCATCGGTGAACTTCTGTGGTTAGGCTGGTGATTGGGAATCCGAAGTATTTAGGTGGGGGCATCTTTCCCATTCAAAGGGAAAGGGTTACAGGAAAGTGTCCTGAAGTCTTTTTATAACCTGTGATGAGCTTTTATTTTGGAATTGCAGCCATCTGGAACCATTCCAGACATGACCTCTCCACTGAAACCCATGGATTTATTATGGACTCTTAGGTGGCAGACCATATGTTACACCAGAAATCAGCAGCTTCAAATTGAGCATCCCAGCAAATGACACTAAAGCATATTAATCCAGAGTCTTCACTCAATCCTGCAGGATTGTAAAGGTGATCAAATACTAGAGAATCATTTTATGCTAACCAAATCACAAGAGTCTGGGTTTTAGCCAGAAATGAGAATACACATCTTTTGCATCCATTATCAAGATATGCCTAGGGCCTCTTGAAAAACAGGCTAATTTCAGTGTTCAGGCAAGAAAAATGCAAAATGGACCCAGCACACCTGACATAAGAAAGAAAATGTCCTTGTAGAGCCTTGAGGCAGGGGGAGGGGCTTAGACTTGCCTCTACTGAGAGTACCAGGCTCTGCTGATTCCCCATGGGAGGCTTTACCTTCTTACAGGAGGGAAAGCAGGGTTGGAGGGGGGAAGGCTGGAGGGTTGGGAGGAGGGAACAGGAGGATCTGTGGTTGGATATGTAAAATGAATAAAAGATTTCTTAATAAAGAAAAAAAAAAGAAAAATGCTCTTGAGAGCCCTGAAGATGGCATTCAGTTACATAGCTAACTCAAGGAGCTCCTACCAGCCCAATCTGAAACACTGAGCATTGCAATGAGTAATAGTAAGGGGCTTGTAGCCCACTGAGTATAGTAAGCTATGTAATGATACTGATAGAAATGACAACAGAAGTCAATTCTTAGAGTTAAAAAAAGTATAGAAAAAAAAATCATTGATAAATAAATCAAGATAGGCCACCAACATCTTTAAATAGGGTTCTTCTCTTCCCCCAGTGCTTGCTTGCTTATTTGTTTGTTAGTTTGTTTCGAGGCAGGGTTTCTCTGTAGCTTTGGAGCCTGTCCTGGAACTCTCCCTGTAGACCAGGCTAGCCTTGAACTCACAAAGATCCTCCAGCCTTTGCCTCCCAAAGGTGTGTGCCACCACCTCCTGGCTTATTTTTTATTTTTATGTATGTGAGTGTCTTGCCTGTTACCACTTGAATATCTGGAACCTTCAGAGGCCAAAAGAAGGTATCAGATCCCCTGGAACTGGAGTTACCAACAGTTGTGAGCTACTACATGGATGTTAGAAATCCAACTAGGGTCCTCTGGAAAAACAATCAGTGTTCTTAACTGCTGAACCACCAGCCCAGCCCCTGCCATACACTTTTTTTTTTTTTTTTTTTTTTTTTTGCTGGAGCTGAGGACCGAACCCAGGGCCTTGCGCTTGCTAGCAAGCGCTCTACCACTGAGCTAAATTCCCAACCCCGCCATACACTTTTTCTTGCCTGCATTTATAGAAAATAAACTTGTGAAGTGGAAAGGCCAAAAAGCTGCCACAAGACCTGGCAGCCCTCCTCTGGGGTAACCTGACAGGCCCACCCTGTCCTTTGTCAGCTCTGACTATGCAAACCAGGCTGATCTTGAACTCACAGAGACACCTACCTCTGCCTCCCAGGTGTTAGGATTAAGGGGTACCACCTCACCAGGCTTCTGGCTGCTGCTTTAAGAGCTCAAAGGTAGTGGAGTGCTAGTGCCGGGTTGTGGTCCCTGAGAACAGACTATGCATTGCTTCTCAATACACTGAGGACAGGTTGAAACTGGTCATGGTAGAAGCATTTGTGCCTCTGAAATTACCAAATGCTGCAAGTCCATGCTTTGCTTTGACACTGGTTATTGCACATTTACCAGCATACTCCTGCCCAGAAGAGATTAAATTGCTGAGTTTCAGATTAGTTAGTAAGAAAATTAGGAATCCTAGCCAATGCTGGGAGTTGTAAAGCTTTGTTGACTGATGAAGGAACCACCTGAAAAGCCTCTTAACAGATGTTCCTATCTCCACTACTACTCTCCCACTCCCGCCATGGACTCATCCTGTACACAAGCAACAGAATGATGTGATAAAGTTTAGCTGGTCTCTGCTACTCAGCATTATAGCAGCCATCTCCTCACACTGTGTTTGCGGTCAACTATGCTGTGCAGTTGCAGGAGCGGCAAGCAATTCCTTCTTTAAAACACATTTTTAATCTAACCACCTGTATCAGGGGTCACTCATTTAAGAAAGTACCATACCTATTTTCTCAGCTGGAAGAGGGAAAAAGTTTATTCTAAAACTCATTAGCAGTTGAGTTGACTAGCTTTCCTATGATAAAAGCTTGGGGCGCTAGTTGTGAGCTAAGGCGGTGAGGAGGAAGCAGAGACTTCCATGACATTTAATCTGATTGCTTTCCTAACACTAAATCAGATGGTTTCACACTCCCAGAGAGGACACAGAGTCCACTTAGTAGGAGAGGAAGAAGAGATTAGTGAAAGAACCACAGGGCTGATGGTGTTAAGCTAGGTAAAACAAGCTTGGACAAAGAACAGAATGGGATCATTCCTAACATCTTGTGCTAAGGGAGACTTATCTATAGCTCAGCTCAAAGGAAATCTACCCCAAAACAAATGATGGATGTAATTCCACTTTTTCAAAGGACAAACAGTGTGTAAGTATCGAGGAAATAAAGAAATGGAAATTTCAAGTTATTTCAAATTGAGATGGCAAAGAACAAAGGTGTCCCGCTCTTGTTTTGTTTTCGGCTGTTTTTGTTTTTTGTAAAAGCAGCCCCACCATCGTCATCACATGGCAAGAGTCTGGCAGCCTGTGTGTCTATGTTGAAGTGTTTGTTTTGGTTTTGACAGATGCCTCTGAAATCTATTTTAGAAGCAGAGGCGCTCAGACAGCCAAAGAAATGAACAATGAATGACACAGGCATGAATAATGCCGATGCCAGCTAGAAGTACTACCACACACTTCCCTAACTCCACTGGAACTGTCGCTGGGGGCTCGGTGCCAGGAGGACAGGACCAGCTTCCTGAGCACTGTGCAATCACAGTTTAAGGACTTTAAGTTGCTTCTATGTCCTGGCTATTGTGAATATAGCAGCAATGATTATCGCCAAGCAAGTACCTGTGAAAATCACTTGAGTGTTCAACACCTTAGTCATCAGGGAAATGCAAGACTACTTTGAGATTTCATCTTACACCCACCAGAATGCCTAGGATCAATTTTAAAAAATGTGACAGCTCATACTGGCAAGGATGTGGAGTAGCGGGAACATTCATTCATTGCTGATAAGACTGCCAACTTCTACAACCACTATAGAAATCACTATGGCAGTTCCTCTGGAAGATGGGAATCAATTGACCTTAAGATCCACAAAAGATGCTTTAACCTACCACAGAGACACCTGCTTAACCACGTTTATTGCTGCTCTATTCAAAATAGCCAGAAATTGGAAACAACCTAGATGTCCCTCAAAAGAATAAAGAAAATATAATTTTACAAAGTGGAGTTTTATTCAGCCAGTGGTGAGTATCTTTAATCTCAGCATTCAGGAGGAAGAGGCAGGTGGATCTCTGAATTCGAGGCCCGACTAGTCTATAGAGTGAGTACTGGGACAACCAGAGATGCATTGTGAAACCATGTCTTGAAAAACAACAGCAACAACAAATGAAATAATGAAAGTCGAAGGTAAATGGATGGAATTAGGGAAAAAAAAATCTTGAATGAGGTAACCCAGATCCAGAAAGACAAATGTGGCATTTGCTTCTATGTGGATATTAGTTGTTGTGTCAGTGAGAACCAAGCTACAGAACTACAGAGGTTAGGTATAGAGTAAGGGACTGGATGAGGTGGCGTGGAGCAGATAGATCTCCCCAGGAAAGGGAAAAAGAATAATTAGTATGGGTGGAGGGAGGGGCAGACTGGAACAGGAGAATCAAATGGAGAGGGGGATGGAAGAGGAGGATGAGGGAGGGAAGACAGGGAGAGACAGCTAAAATTTAAGAGCCATTTGTAGTATTTAAGGGTAATATCGAAACCTAATACTGTAGAAGCTTCCTAAAATATATACATATATGAAGATGTTCTAAGTGAAACTATCAAATAATGATGAGAGCCCCAACTGGCCATCTCTTGTCACCAAATGAAGCTTCCAATACCAGGATTGGGTTACATCTAATTAAGTTGTTGGTCAAAGGGGTCCCATGGGAACCCCCAAACAACCCAGGCTGTTGCCAAGACTAACAGTTGCTCTCCACAAACTGACTGCAAGGCCCCATTACTGAAGACAACATGCACACAACTCACTGAACACAGAAAAGTTGAGCTGCTGCCTACATGGGACCTTCACCCCTATGTTCTAACATCTTTGGAACATGTACTCTGCAGGCTACCAAAGGAGAAACAGACAACCCAGCCCCAAACCCTTCTATCTACAATCTGTCCTGCCTGCAAGATATATGGGTGCAATGGTGGCCCAAAGTTTGTGGGAGTCACCAACTAACATCTGATTAGACTTACAGCCTGCTCCATGAGATAGAACCTATACCTGACATTGCTTGGGTGACCAAGGACTTGAGACTAGATAGCCCAGGGTAAAACCAAATACTACTTTTTTTTTTTTAAAGTAGCAATTAAATGACTCCTAATAAATCAGTTCCTTGCTCAGCCATCATCAGAGATATTCTTTCAAATCCTCCTCTCAGATCTCAGTGAACCCTGCAGAAGAAGAGGCAGAAAGTGTGTAAGAGCCAGAGGGCATGGAGGACATCAAGGAAACAAGGCCCTCTAAATCAACATGATCCATGCACATTTGAACTCACAGAGACTGAGACAGCAAGCATGTGGCCTGAAGGGTTCTGCACCAGATGGGGTCCTAGAGCCGAAAGGAGAAGTGGACACATGCCCTACCCCTAACCCAGGAGCTATCTCCAATTGATAACCAGTTGCAGATGAAAATTTAATTTTCTTCAAGGGAATCTCACTGGGGAAACAAACTACTCTAAGGGTAGGCTGTATGCTCAGCCATAATTGGGCAATAGAAAATAAACTAAACAGCATCTTTAGAGGTTCTCTGTCTCATAATGTCATGATTCTTATTTTATTCTATCCTATTATATATATGTATATATACATATATAATTTATAATATATATTTATATGTATACTCTCTTTTTACCCTTCGGGTCCTTTGTGTATATTTATGGCTTCCAGTTTAGTGTTTTTATGAGATTCCTGAATGTGAGACTGAGAGATTCTTTTTCTTGTGACTTTTCTTAGGCGCGTTTTCCTTATGTTTGCTTGTTTTGTCCAGTTCTGATGTGTTAGTTTTTGTTTCATCTTATTACATTTTACTTTATTAGTATCACATTAAGAAAAGAAAAATGAGTGAGGGGGAATTTGAGACAGAGTGGTGAGGAAGGACAGAGGAGGAGGGAGGGGGTGGAAATGGTGTATATAGTACTCATGTATGAGATTATTAAAAAACTTTAAAAAGTTAATAAAAACCTGTATAGTCATAGAACTCAGCACTTAGAAGTGACCTTGTTGCAATATTCTATGATTACTGCCCTAAAATATTTATTTTGAAGAGCCCATGAACTTTCATTTTGACCAGGGATGTACAAGTTGTGTGGACTGTTTATGTGAAGGCATTCTGGGAAAAGCAACATAGGAGCTTTGGAGCCAGGCACATTTGGGGTTCTGTCCAAACTGCTTCCATACATACTGTGCAATGCAGAGGGTACTTATCCCACAGAAGCCCTGCTCTTTAGCCAGTACAATCCAAATTAATTATGAAGGTTAGACATCATGGGGATGCAGGAAAGATATGCAGAAGAGTGGTCTTAATTATGATTATTACTCAGAAAAGCAAGTCTGGGTAGGGAGCCCCCATTGAGGTTAGTGCTGGTCACAAAAAACACATCTTTAGGAAAACAGATCTTAACAGGGAGCTGTGGAGTTACATTGTGCTGTCACTAGGGTATTCATAGCTTCTAATGACTGTAACATAGCTGTAGTGGAGATGAAGAAAGTTAGCAGTTTTCTTAATGTTAGTGATTTCTCGTAATGCAGTCATATTTTAATGGTACTCTTAGACAAACAAGTCAGTGAAATAAAGTGAATAGAAAGACCATGAGATTCAAATGTGTATGTGTGTCCCCTTTCTGGTATCCTATGATGGAGGATTTTCCCACTGTTTGCATTATCAAAGCTTCATGTTCCTTCTCATTTCAAACATGTCCTCAGATAATTGCAACCAAAGAAATATACCTCATTGCTCATCATTTTCAAAGAATGATATTGAAGCACCAACTTACCAAATAGAAAGCGTCTTTTGGTTTCTACTGCTGTGATGGAACACCATGACCAAAAAGTAAGTTGGGGAGGAAGTGGTTTATTTGGCTATGCCTCTGGTGCCCAAATATCTGGCACCCACATCCACATAAGATTTGAGAAAGCTTAAAAAAAAATGTTCCAAACACACAAAAACGAAATTAAACACAGCTTCTCAGTAACTACCTTTTCTCGGATAGGCTCTGTTTGCTAGCAGCGAGCAGAAACATGGCTCCTTTAAGAATCAGCTTCCTGTACAACAAGCCAACAGCCACTATCAAATTAAACGGAGAGAAACTCAAACCGATACCACTAAAATCAGGAATAAGACAAGGCTGTCCACTCTCCCCATATTTATTCAATATAGTACTAGAAGTGCTAGCTAGAGCAATAAGACAACAAAAAGAGATCAAAGGGATACAAATTGGAAAGGAGGAAGTCAAACTTATGATAGTATACATAAGTGACCCCAAAAATTCTACCAGGGAACTCTTACAGCTGATAAACTTCATTAAAGTGGCAGGATACAAGATCAACTAAAAAAAAAAATCAGTAACCCTCCTATACACAAATAATAAAAGGGTTGAGAAAGAAGTCAGAGAAACATCACCCTTTACAATAGCCACAAATAATATAAAATACCTTGGGATAACAATAACTAAACAAGTGAAGGACCTTTTTGATAGGAACTTTAAATCTCTAGAAAAGAAATTGAAGAAGATATCAGAAAATGGAAGGATATCCCATGCTCATGGATAGGTAGGATTAACATAGTAAAAATGGCAACTTACCAAAAGCAATCTACAGATTCAATGCAATCCCCATCAAAATACCAACACAATTCTTCACAGACTTGGAAAGAAAAATACTCAATATGGAAAAACAAAAGACCCAGGATAGCTAAAAGAATCCTGTATGATAAAGCAACCTCTGGAGGCATCACCATCCGTGACCTCAAGCTCTACTATAGAGCTATAGTAATAAAAACAGCCTGGTACTGGCATAAAAACAAACATGGACCAATGGAATCGAATTGAAGACCCTGACATTAATCCACACACATATGAACACCTGATTTTTGACAGAGAAGCCAAAACTATACAATGGAAAAAAGAAAGTATCTTCAACAAATGGTGCTGGCATAACTGGATGTCAATATGTAAAAGATTACAAATAGATCCATATCTGTCACCATACACAAAACTCAAGTCCAAGTGAATCAAAGACCTAAACATAAATCCAATTAAACTTAATAGAAGAGAAAATTCTTGAATGCATTGGCACTGGAGATCACTTCCTAAATATAACACCAACAGCACAAACACTGAGCACAACAATTAATAAATGGGACCTCTTGAAACTGAGAAGCTTTTTCAGGGCAAAAGATACGTACGGTCAATAAGACAAAAAGACAGCCTACAGAATGGGAAAAGATCTTCACCAAACCCACCTCTGACAGGATTGATCTCCACAGTATATAAAGAACTCAAGAAATTAGACATCAAAATACTGAAAAATTCAATTAAAAAATGGGCTAAAGAGCTAAACAGAATTCACAAAACAAGAATCACAATGGCTGGAAGACATTTAAAGAAATGATCAACATCCTTAATCATTAGAGAAATGCAAATCAAAACAACTCTGAGATACCACCTTACACCTGTCAGAATGACTATCATCAAAAACACTACTGACAGTCAATGTTGGAGATGATGCAGAGCAAAGGGAACACTCCTCCACTATTGGTGGGAATGCAAACTTGTACAACCACTGTCAAAGTCAGTATGGTGGTTTCTCAGAAAATTGGGAATCGAACTATCTCAAGACCCATTCATACCACTCTTGGGCATATACCCAAAGAATGCTCAACCATACCACAAAGATACATGCTCAACTATGTTCATAGCAGCATTATTTGTAATAGCCAGAACCTGGAAACAACCTAAATGCCCATCAACTGAAGAATGGACTAAGAAAATGTGGTACATATACACAATGGAGTACTACTCAGCAGAGAAAAACAATGACAGCATGAAATATGCAGGCAAATGGATGGAACTAGAAAAAAATCATCCTGAGTGAGGTAACTCAAATCCAGAAGGACAAACATGGTATGTACTCACTCATAAGTGGATTCTAGATATAAAGCAAAGAACAATCAGACTACAATCCACAGAACCATGGAGGCTATATATATGGCATGGGGGACCCTAGGATGACTGTAGCTTATAATCAGATTTTGTTTTACTCAATTACTGAGCAATTCAATGAAACATTACACTATTAAGATAAGAATTTATAATGTATCAAGCTGATAATAGAAAAATAATCTAAAAAAATTAAAAAGAAAAGAAAAATTTGAACTATTAAAAACAAACAAACAAACAAACATATTTTGCTGAAGCAAAAAGGGGAAGCTAGGGGCTCATCATTCCTCTCCATATTCTATTCTTTCCCTTGTTTTACATATTTTAATTTTTTTGTCGGTGGATTCTGCTGGAGTATCCACTGCAGATAAAGCACTGGAGGGCTCCTGTTGCAAATCACCCTCTGGAGCGATAGAAAGATCTTTCTACTGACATTTGGAGGGGACCCAATCTGGTGTTGGTGTGGGCCTGGGGTTCTGCTTATGTCTTTCCTCAGGACAATGAGATTCCTCATTGGGTTTCTGAGTGCTGTGTGCCCCCTGTGGCTGCAGCTAAAGCCCAACATGGCAGAGATCTATTGGGCCTTTGTGAAAAACTCTTCCCTTCCAATGCCAATGGGGATTGAGAGCCCAATAGGGCCAGGTTTGGCAAGCATTAACATAAGCCTAGGAACTGCAGCCATGTGGTTGGAGTCTCCAGAAGGTAATGTATGGCAACTGCTTTTTCAAGTATGTTTGAGAACGTGTCACCCAGACACCTTGGAGATTAAGGATAACACTGAAGATCACTGACCTCCACTTATTAACAGTAGCATTCCAGCTAAGCATTTTCATTTTCACAATCCTATTCAAGATGGAGTAGTACCTACCTCTGGAAGGCCCTTGGCTTCTTCTACATTTTAGCTTGTCATAATTAGCTGAAATCCCACTTCATATATTTTTTTTTGTGACCTTCAGCACTGGACCAATAGGATTCAAAAGAAAGTGACTGCCAAATTTTGCCAAGACAAGGCAAGACAGTCTGTCCTTCAAAATTCTCTGCTTTGATGTAGAGATCCACCACCAAGCACCAGGCCAAGCTCCAGGAGTCCAGTTTAAGTGAGGGAAGGATTATATGAGCAAGGGGAGTCAAGATCACGATGGGGAGATCTACAGAGACAACTGAACCAAGCTCAAAGGAACTCAGGGACTTTGGACTGACAGCTGTGGAACCTGCAGTCCATACTGTGTACAGGAGACAACAGTTGTGTAGCTGGGTCTGTTTGAGGGGCCCCTGACAATGTGATCAGGATCTATCGCTGGAGCATAAGCTGGCTTTCTGGATCTCATTACCTGTTGTTGAATACCTTGCTTACATTTGATGCATTGGGGAGAGGCTTGGTCCTGCCTCAACTGAATATACCAGGCTTAGCTGTACCCCCCATGGGAGAACTTACCCTGTTGGAAGGGGGGAAGAGGGATGGATTGAGGGGTTTGTGGGAAGGCAGGGAGGGGGAGCAGGAGGAGAGATAAGAGAGGGATCTATGGTTAGTATGTAAAATGAATTAAAAAATTAAAAAAACAAAAAACTTCCCTGCTTCTCAGAAATGTCTGTCAGATACACTAGGCCTGTAGACCAAAGTTGAATGTCTCAATATTAAGGAAGAACTTTGGGTGACTGTCCAAGCAGCCAGATGTTCCTGTCGTTAGGTAACATTTCACCCTTCTGGGGTCTTTGATGGAGGTGAAGACTAGATAGTCATAGTTAAAGTTTTCCTTAGTTATGATAAAAGGTAAATTATAAACCTTTAGAGTCACAAAGATAAATAATAGAATATTTTATCTGATTTTGCCAAATACAAATGAACTGGATATTGTAACTGTAATTCTTACTTGATAACTGTTTTGTTGTATATAATTTTACTATGTTAAAGTGAAAACCTCCCTTTTTATTTAGACAAAAAGGAGGAAGTACTGTGGAATAATTCTTCTGTACACTATGTAAATTACACTGTGATTGGTCTAATAAAGAAGCTGACTGGTCAGTAGCTGGACAGCTAAGGTTAGGTAGGAGAACCACACTAAGGACACTAGGAGGAAGGGTGGGGTGAGAGGAGTCGCCAGCAAGACATGGAGAAGAAACAGGAGGTGCAAGATAGAAGAGAGGTAACATTGCGCAGCAGAATGTAGATTAATATAAATGGGTTAATTTAAGTTGTAAGAGCTAGTGAGTAATAAGCCTGAGCTACCTACTGGCCAAGCATTTATAACTTATATTGTCTCTGTGCTGGTTATTTGAAAGCAGGAAAGAGAAGTCTGTCTACATGCTTTTATATCACTGCTCATCGTCAAAGAAAGTCATGACAGGAACTCAAGCAGGGCAGGAACCTGGAGGCTGGAGCTGATGCCGAGGCCATGGAGGGTGCTGCTGCCTGGTTTGTTCCTAAGGCTTGCTCAGTCTGCTTTCTTATAGAACCCAGGACCAGCATCCATCCCAGGGGTGGCACCGCCCACAATCGGGCCCTCCCCCCTCAATCACTAATTAAGAGCATGATCTACAGGCATGCCTTCAGCCTGATCTTACGGAGGCATTTTCTCAGTTGAGGTTCCCTCTTCTCTGACGGCTCTAGCTTGTGTCAAGTTGACAAACTATCCAGCACAGAAACCAAATCTTCAGTGCTACCGTGATCAGTTGTGCAGTCCTCCATAGGAGAAGAGGGCAGGGAGCTAGTACAGACCCTAACATTTCATAGGGCTAAGATCATGTACCCCAAGCCAACATATGAGACTGTGCCTAAATAGCCTTTTTCATTATTTTGTGGCAGTTAATGTTTTTTGGTCACCACAAACGCCAAATTAGCAAATCCTGAACCACTGCATTCAGGAGATGCCTGGGAACCTCTGGTTAAATTTTAATCAATTGATCAGTTCCAATTGTTTTATGTGTGCTTCTGTTTAAAGATACCTTATTTATGAGCACTTGACTTACTAGCACAACTCACCTCACGACTGACAGCATTACAGTTCAATAAGAGAGGGAGTTATCTAAGGCATTCATTTCCCTGCAGGAACACACGCCCTTCTGCTTGTGAACACTGCATAGCAACCCCCAGTTGTCCTGAGGACAGCTCTCTTAGCAAAATCAACACCACACACACACACACACACACACACACACACACACACACACACACATCCTCCACACACATGACACACATCACATTCACACTACATACTACATACACACACACACACCACAGCACACACACTCACACACACACCATACTTACCACCCCCACTCCCCCCCCACACCACATTACACACTCACACACACATCACACAAAAACATGGAGACAGCACTAAGCAGACCTCAGAAGGATGCTTGTTCTCAGTCTGAGAGCAGAGACAAAAAGGCAGAGCTTCCTTGTCAGTCCCCAACTGGAAACAAGGGTTTGGCACCCATGGAAATGTTCTCAGCTCTGCAGATGTCTGAGCACGGCAGTGAAAGCACAGTGAGCGCTGCTGACACAGGTCACAAACAGACTAATTCATAAATACAGGATCGATGAGCAGTGAAGATCAGTGGTGAGCAGAAGTTAAGAGGCAACAATTCCAAGGCCTTGGAAACAAACAGAAAACGAATGTAGTGTTGAGTAAGATGCATGTAAGTTGGGTAGGGTGTCAGGATTCAGTGTTCAGTGTTGGGGTCTCTTGAAGGGGAGAGTGAGGATTTGAAAAGTAATAGGAAGAAATATAGATGTAGATGGAGAGAAAAAGATAAAGACACAGGATATCTTTGGGAGGGCCTTGGTTCAATACCCAGCAATCAAGAGTTTATATCTAGTGGGTTTTTATACACTAGTAAGGGGAGAGGTCAAGACCTTCCCCTTTCAAGGCACAACATACAACCAAGTGTGGACCTTCAAAACCCGTGGTAACCACATCCCTCAGCAAAGCATCTTGTGATTAGCCTTTGAAATATAAGACACTGGTAACCAGGCCTTTGCACCCTATTATGCAGCCTTGGAGAGCAACATAAACTCTGACTCTCTGACCTTGAGTCAAACCACAAGTTGGAATCTCTGTTGGCTCCCAGAGTAGGGCAGGACATTGACTTGTTCATGTTGGGGTTTACATTAGGTAAAAGCATTAGAATTTTCTTTAGTAGATAGTTTGTTTCTCCCAGAGAAAGCACACAAAATCCACATTAATATATGTATTTGAAAAATCAATATGTTTTACTCAGAATTCATTATTTATCTAAGGGAACAGCATATAACTGAAAGAGAATTTTCCAGTCAAACTTGCTGTCCTGAAGAACATAAAGTAATCCAGTCAGTAATTTTTAGGGTCGAACTCCGTTTATGCTAGGTTTTTATAGTCTCTTTCGAGGCAGAGTCTTGCTATGTAGGCCAGGATACTACCGTCAATCCTCAGCCACTTGACTTCTGCAATTACACGCGTTTGCTACCACACCCAGTGTCGGCTAGAAGCTTAAGAGGAAACGCAGAAATGAGATCTAACACTTACCATGCTGATGCCACAGCCCAGGGCAAGGGGCAGTGAAGAGTAAACTACAGCAATGGGCTCAGGTGGGCAGCAACGCCTCAGAAAGACCCTCAGCCAGCCTCAGCCATTCCAGCCTTTCCATCCTGGGACATTCATGATGTGGCCCTAACCTCCGAGTTCTCAGGCTTGAAGTATCCAGCATGCGCATGTGAGCCATGGTCCGAGGAGAAATATTCATCTCCCAACAGTCGCTGATCATGCACACCCTGAGAATATATTTACCGAGCAAAAGGCCCTACTCTGAGGCCATGAGGAATGGGAGACAAGCAGGGCACCAATTCAAATGTTGCCTCTCTAGATAGAAACTTGTCCACGAACTCATTATATTTCTCCTTTCAAAGTGCCTACAGTGAAAGAATATTTAACTTGGTGAACCCATACATAGAGAAATTTGATAGCAAGCTCTTACTACATTTTGTACCAAAACATAAAAAACGAATTCTCAAGGATAAAGTAAAATAAAATAATGGAGGACAATTTGATTGAAAGTTGCATAATGGCCTAATGACAGAAGGCACTGGGCTAGTGAGGTGCCTCAGTGGAAAAGGTGCTCCAGACCTGGTAACACGAGCTTGATCCCCAGAACTCACTGTAGAAGGAGAGAACTGACCCCTACAAGTTGTCCTTTGATCCACAGACATGACACACCAAGAATAAACTCTGAATTTTAAAAAGACATGGGGAATTGACTGGTATGTATTAAGAGTAAACTCTGAATTTAAAAAGAGGCATGGGGAATTGAGTGGTATGTATAGCCAAACATTACCTATAAATATCACTTTGTTGATGCAATCCTTTCAAACGAGAAGCAGCTGTGCTCCAGGCCTGTTGTTCTACACGTGATTTTCGCCTAAATGAAACATCTCAGTCCTGTTCATATTGTGATCTGATGTCGTCGTCCCCTAAAACTAACTTGAGCGGCTGGCTGTAGAATGTATCTCCTGTCATAAAGATGCTCTTTCCCATGTACCTCAGTCAAGAAGGACACACCCAAAGATAACCAGAGACTGAGCTTGGTGGCTCAGGCTTTTAATCTCAGCTTTCAGAAGGCAGAGGCAGACAGAGCTCTGTGCGTTCTAGGCCAGCCTCATCAACACAGTGAGTTCCAGGCCAACCAGAACTACACAGTGAGACCTTGTCTCATAAAAATAAAATATAAGTTGAAGTTCACTTGAAGAAATGTTGTTTCAGAAAGGTTCTTTACGATGTGACCATGTATCTATATTTTGGAGTCGCCCTGGATAAGCACCATGTATGCAATCCTGTTTCATCTCCTGTTTCTGTCCTTGAAGAAGTTCTTGTTTTCCAGTTTTATATTTACTTAGCATCATGTGTACAAGAAATTCTCACATTTTGGAACTCCTTAATCAGCAGCTGAATGTGGGTTTGATTTCAATATTTGCTTTAGTGGTGGGTTTATTTGTATTGAAACAAATGATATCTAGTCACTAATACATTTGTGCTTATTTATTTTAGATCAGCATAAAGTGTGCATGTCTGTTCATAAGTGAGTGGGAAGATATGCCTGACTATGGATTTTCATAAGGTCATCATCCAGGCCTATGGTACTTCCCGTGGTAAGATAACACTGAACAAGAGCATTTACCAACCATTCAGCTTGGAGGGCAGTGGAGTAGGCATGTGAGGCCCAGGCTAGGAGCCATGTCTTCCTTGTCTGCTCTCACTTCAGCTGTCCTAAGTTTCATTCACAGGGGGACGTTTCTTGCTTACACTCCAGTGACTCTTTAAAAGCCACCAAAATTAATACTGTGTAAGTCTACCCAGTTTGGTAGAAAATCTAGGTCTCTTTACATGAAGACACTTAAGTAATTAAAAAATTTGACGATCAGTTTATGAAATGTGGTTTTTCAAAGTGCTGTGTGGCACAGTTAAGCACACACATTTTACACTTGCCTTGAGTGGCACAGACACTTGCCTGGAGCTTTCTGTGTGTGGAACAACCCTGACATCTAGTGGAAGACTTTAGTAATTACAAGAAAATTTTCTTAGCTATTTTTCTTTACTGAATCCATTTTAAAGGACATTTGTGGAGGGTGAGGAGAAATCAGAGTACACTAAACTTGGGACGCTGCCATTCCTGCTTCACCCTAAGGTGCGCCAGTTTATTCTGCAGGGTGCTCAGAGTTACCTGCATGCATTCAACAACAGGCTTATTTAATCCCAGCACTCGGGAGTCAGAGGCAGGAAGAGCTCTGTGTTCAAGGCCAACCTGGTCTGCAGAGAAAGTTTTCTACAGCCAGGACTACACAGAGAAACCCTGTCTCAAAAAACCAAAAGAAGAAGAAAAATATTTAAATTCAGTGTATGTCTGTGTGTGTGGATTTGCATGTGTAGGTGCTGTACCCATGATTCAGAAGAGGGTGTCAGATCCCATGGAGCTGGAGTTAGAGGTGGTTGTGAGCCTCTGATGTGCATGCTGAACTCATCCCCTCCAAGAGCACTAAGCATTACTAGTGCTGAGTTGTTTCTCCAGTTCCCTTAACCTTCATTTCTTAGTAAGGAGGACAGTCATTTTTATTCCCCTTCTTTTTTATTCCCCCATTTGTATTTATCAGTGAAAGGCCATCTCCTATCTATATTCTGTCTTTGAAGGTTTTCATATTGATGAACTGTGCCGTTTATCATCATTTGCATAAAATATCTCAGTTTGTCATTTATTGGTTTTGATTTTTATTTTGAGAGGGTTTTTTGTTTGAGACAAGATCTCCAGCCCAGACCAGTCTTAGATGACTTTGGACTTCAAAACCTCCACCCTACCTTCCCCTCCACCTCCTCGAGTGCAAAACTACAAGTATGCATTATAGTTTATGGTATGTGAAAGGTAGACTCCAGGATTTTGTGCATGACAGGCAGGTCTCACCAATCCAGGTACATTTTGCTTTATGCAGTCGTATTTTTTCATGTTATGAGGTGTAATGATACTTTCCTTTATAATTGTAACTTCATGTCAAACATAAAATGACTGTCCCCTCCTCTCAGAATGTCTTAGGATTTCTATTGCTGTGAAGAGACACCATAACCACAGAAATTCTTATAATAGGAAAAAATTAATGAGATAAACAACTTAGCTGGGATAATGTTGACCATAATTATCATCAGTCTGGTAATTCACATTTTATTCTTAAAAAATGGTTTAATAACTATGCCAGATACGAGAAATTGACTGATAAGATACAGGTCTTAGAAAGGGCTACTGGCAAAAATATGCAAATAATTACTAAGGGGAATAATACAATTTTGACTGATAAAAGCTTTAGAAACCAATAATAAAAAATATTCGAAACAGACAGCATTTTGAGAAGAACCAACCTCACCATTACATTATGAAACTAGAGAGGAGCATCCCTAGGTTATTAGAAAACCAACCTTAATTTCTCTAGTTACCATTCAAGAATGAATACCAGATGATAGCCCCAAGAAGTTAACTGGGATCCTATAGAAATGTTAGATTTAAAGAAATTTAAGGAAGCAGTAGTTTTATATGGTATGCATTCACCTTTTGTGAAGCAGATGTTAAATTCATGGGCCATTCAGAATAGAATTATTCCATAAGACTGGAAAGATTTAGTTATATCAGTATTGGAATCTGGTCCCCAGTTACAGTGGAGCACTTGGTGTAGAGATGAAGCTAGGGCAATTGGACAGCAAGGTAGGGTTAGATGTTATAAGATTTCCCAAGATCAAATCCTTGGTGAGGGCCATTATGCTGATGTAGAAAGACAGATTACATTTGATGATCATACCTTAGCCGTATGCCATACAGCAGCTTTGAATGCTAGGGACAAGACTGAAGAATCAGGAATGACTTTCAAAACTTACTGGGAGACATTCACTACCACCCACAATTGAATTAACAACTCAAAAACTGAGTAATTTATCTCAAACCTTACAAGATGACAAAGATATAAATAGTCCAAGAAAATTAACAGCTGAAATTGAGAGAGAATTAGCTCTGATAGAGAAAAATTACAAGATGCACATGTGGATCATTTGGATCCAGAACTTGACTGTATCCTACTTATTCTACCTTTTACCCACTCTCCCACTGGAATTATTATGCAGGAGAAGGTAATAATCTGGAATGAACTTTTTGCCACACAAACAGAACAAAAAATTAAAGACTTATGTAGAAAAGGTTTCTGAATTCATTCTAAAAGAAAAATTGAGACTTTGTCAGTTAACAGGAATGAACCCAAAAGAAATTATAGTTCCTTTTACTAATGCTGAAATTTCCTCTTTATGGCCAAAGAATGAACATTGGCAAAAAGCTTGCAGTAATTTTTTGGAAGAGATTAACAACAAATATCCCAAAAACAAGAGACTTCAGTTTATAAAAAGAACCAGTTGTGTCCTTCCTCACATTGTATGGGGAACATTAATATCTGGAGCCCCTACAATTTGTAAGGATGCAAATAAATCAGGAAAGGCAGGTTATAAATCAAGAAATTTAAATAAAGTTGCTCAAAGCCTTTATGATTCCATTCAAAAGTCAAAATTATATGCTATTCTCATGGTATTATTAAAAATTTTAAAACCTCTTAATATAGTAGTGGGTAGCTGTTCCAGCTTTGACCTTGAAGCACTGCCCCTAGTGAGACAACTGGTAACTGCCACACCTACCTATGACCTGCCTCAGGGGCATGGCCAAGATGGGAGCCCTTAAGACCCGAGATCTGTATGTGCCAGCTCTTTTGGCTCCTCATGATCTTGGATGCTGGATTGCAGACCAAGTCAGAGTTCTCCAGAGAACCATGCTAAACTGCATCTCACCTCTCCTGGATCCTGTAAGTGACCCCTTTACTGGTTGTGAGTTACCTCAAAATAAACCTCCTTTTAACTACCAGATAAACTACATGGAATTGCCTTGTTAAATCCCTGCTTTAAGTTACTGACTCTCAATATGCAGAAAGAGTTATTTTATATATTGAAACTGTTGAACTTATTCCAGCTGATTCAGAATTGACTTTGTTATTTATTCAATTACAAGAAATAATCAGAAATAGAAATCATCCCTTGTATATAACACATATTCGATCTCATACAGGTCTACCAGGCCCTCTAGAACAAGGTAAGATAAAATTGAGCTTATTGGTAGGAAGTGTGCTAAAGGCCTCAAAATTTCATAAGAATACCATACTAATAACAAGAGTTTGGAAAAAATTTCAATCATTTGGCAACAAGCCAAAGAAATTATAAGGAAATGTCCTATTTGTTCTTTGTATAGCCAAACACCACTACCTGCAGGAATTAACCCAAGGGGTATTCAAAGAAATGAAATCTGGCAGACAGATGTGTTTCATTTTACAGAGTTTGGGAAATTAAAATATGTACACCATACCATAGATACATATTCAGGATTTCAATGGGCAGCTGATTTGAGTTCTAAAAAGGCTTATATAATTATACTGTATATCTGTAATTACACATCTATTAGAAGTCATGGCTATAATGGGTATACTGGTACAAATTAAGACTGACAATGCTCCAGCATATGTCTCCAGTAAAATGAAACAGTTTTTTGCATATTAAAATATAAAACATATTACAGGTATACCATTCAATCCTACAGGACAAGCAGTTGTAGAAAGATCTAATCATACTTTAAAAGAAATGCTTAGCAAAAGAAAGGGGGGAACCAAAATCCCCAAAGATAGATTGCATAATGCCTTATAAACCTTGAATTTTCTTAATCCTAATGAGAAAGGAACAACAGTTGTGGGTAGACATTGGACTATATGAAAACAAAACAAAACAAAATAAAACAAAAACCACTGAGCTAAATCAGCCTGAACAGGGTTTTGCTTTTGTCTTTCCAGGAAAATAAAAACATCCAATTGAGGAATCTAGAGACCTTTGGACAAATGAAGCATCAAAAAGGAAGGGAGAACCATCTGGAAAAAAAACTACCAAGAAAAGGAGTAAGCTGGCTAATGGTATAAAATACTTCCTACAGGGTAAAATTTCATAAACCTTTCAAGATGTCTGTTTTTGCTGGTTTCTACAGACATGTTAAACAGGTGGTCTTTATGTAGTCCTGACTCAATTAAAAACTAAAGCTGGCTTTGGAGTTGGAGTGTGGCTCTCTCCTTCTCTAAACCTAAACACATTAAAAGAAAATTCAGTTTCCCTCAATGGACTGTGATTCAGGATATCTAAAGTAAACAAATCCTTTTCCCCTACGTTACCTTTGGTCATGGTGTTTTATCACAGCAACAGTAGAAACTCTAATTAGAACACCCACCCTGTGTCCTTTCATCCTTTGTCCTCAAGGAATCTTGCTCATCACATTCACAGTGCCTCAACAGACAGGGAGTTCTCTTCTCTACCCTTCCCAGACATTTCTCTGAATTCTTTCTCAGCTAACAGTACCAAAGACACCCATTTTTTCATTAGGTCTTATTAATCTTCATCAACTTCACCCTGTGTGTCCAATCATTTCTGCTTTTACTATATCCCAAAGGCTTCTGAATCCATGGCTGGTTCCAAAAGATTGTACATTCCTTTGTCCTACTCACCTCTGATGTGGGTTAAATCTTTTGTACACTGGTTTAATAAAACACTGATTGGCCAGTAACCAGGCAGGAAGTATAGATGGGATAAGCAGACAAGGAGAATTCTGGGAAGAGGAAGGCCAAGTCAGGAGACTCCAGCCTGCTGTCCAGGGAGCAGCATGTAATGACATATAGGTAAAGCCATGGAACACGTGGTAACATATAGATTAACAGAAATGGGCTGAGTTTAAGTGTAAGAGGTAGTCAGTAGTAGGCCTGAGCTAATGGCTGAGCAGTTTTAACTACTATAAGCCTCTGTGTGTTTACTTGGGTCTGAGTGGCTGTGGACAGGGCGGGACACAGGAAAACTTCAGCTGCACACCTCCCATCTCCTCCTCCTCTCCCTTGCTCTCTCACATTTCTACCCTCTCCCGGTCCCCTCTGTCCTGTCTATCTTTCATTTTTTTCTCTTTTGCTCTCTCCCCTTCTCTTCTCTCCAGCAGGACTTTAAATACTTCACAGAAGATATCTCAGCCTTCCTAAATGCTGTTCCTCAGAAACACAGCTGGCAAGTCACCAGCTGATTGCCCCTTCTCCAGAGGACACAGGGTCCCTCCTTCCCCTGCTTCATAACTTTAACTAGCTCAGTGCACTACAGGGGGCCAAGTTCAAAGGCCTGACCCTTGACCTCTGAGGACTCCCTGATGCTCATGTCCCTTACTTGCCTCTGCTTTCACTTTTTTCTTCTTGCTGTCAGGGGATTTGCAGTTCTAACACAGGCTGCAATGAGTGTATATATGTGATTCTCACCTCAGCATGAACTTCTCAAGAATGGGGCATATTTTAGTTATCCCAGAACCTAGCTGAACCTCACACATGTAGCTATTCATTA
The DNA here is from genome assembly GCF_903995425.1 of Onychomys torridus. Classification (NCBI taxonomy): domain Eukaryota; kingdom Metazoa; phylum Chordata; class Mammalia; order Rodentia; family Cricetidae; genus Onychomys; species Onychomys torridus. Next base: position 67,219,274 of record NC_050445.1, on the reverse strand, counting down.
TTTTTATTTCCACAGTGGCAATTTATTGCACTTGATTTCTTTGACAGATGAAAAGTTCAGTTTTTACATTAACAAATGCATTGGGTTTTGTTCTCATTGTATACTTTCTTGCTCCATCTACAAGTATTAGAAGCACATATGGAAGATATAGTGATAGATACTTCAATTTCCAAAGGAAAGAGTGGAGAGAAGAAGAGAAAAATAATTATTCTATGCATTCTATTCTATATCCTATATCTTTCATGCATGCAACAAAATAATGATTTATAGTTCTTTCAAAACAATATTCTGGCTTTTGGATTTTTAGTTTTTCTTTAAAATAGGCTTCATATTTTAAACTTATAATTAAAACAAAAATTATCCAAATTACCACACACATCTCCCTGTGTGTATATATTGATGATAGAATGTGTCTACACATTCATGCATGTGTAACTGTTTCTCTCCCAGTCAATTCCATACTCGTTGGCAATGTGCTGCTACAACAGAACCATTATGAGCCACCTACTCTGTAGTCCTTTATAAACCTTAGCAAATACACATGTGTAACCACACATTGTAGCTGGATTGTTAAATAAAAGATTTGTGGTAGGTGAGACAGTTGATTGGCTTGGACTGTTCGGGAGGCCCCCAGGCATTGGGACCAGTGACTTCGGCGTGGAAGGTTCTGAATGAGTTGGCTTGCTGTCGTATTACTCTCCATTCTCTAATACTGTACAGTGAATGTGTGTGACACCTGCAGCCAGACAAGGGAGAAGAGAAATCACCGTGTAGCTAACCTGTATGCATAGGTCTCTGTGGGATGCTTTCACTTCAAAGAGTACCTTTCCAAATACCCGACACTTCCAGTCTTTCCCTTCCCCACCCCAGTTAACTAGTTCATCCTTAAAAATGGCCTCCTCTACCCACAGGTGTGTTGGCCCACACCTGTAATTCGGCACTCTGGGGTTGAAGGGGAAGGCACAAGTTCAAGGAAGGCCTGTTTGAGCTATTAAATGATGATGCCATAAATAAAAAACAAAAGCAGAAACAGTGACAACAACAACAAAAATGTTAATTCACAGATCTTTTCTATTAGATTAGATTTGGAGGCTGGGGATGAAGCTGAGTCTGCAGAGTGCTCCCTAGCATGCATGAAGCCCTGGGTTCTGTCCTCAGCACAACCTGGAACTGGCCTTGGTGGTACATGACCGCAGTCCTAGCTCTTAAGAGTGGAGACAATCAGAAATCCAAGGTTGTCCTTGAGTACAGAACAGGTTGTTGTTGTAGTTATTATTTGAGACGGGGTCTCTCTTTATAGTCCTAGCTGTCCTAGAACTCGCTATGTAGACCAGGCTGGTTTGGAACTCAGAACTCACAGACGTCCTCCTGCTTCTGCCTCCCAAATACTGGAATTAAAAGTGTGCACCACCATACCTGTCTTACATAATGAGTTTTAATGGACAGTTGTTGTTTTTCTGCCCATTGCACATAAGGAATGTTTGGCTTTCTCTTTTGTTTTGTTTTGTTTTTGTTAAGACAAGATCTCACTATGTAGCCCAAGCTAGCCTCAAGCTTCCAATTCCCCTGCCTCCATTTCCCGGGAGCTGAATGTGGCTGTTTTCGTGCCTCACTTGTTTACCATGAACTTCAGGCCCCACACCTAGATCCACTCTTAGAGAGAGATGTCGTCACCTCCTGGGAAACTCTGACGATCTCAGGTTGGCACTAGCAGCAGCACCGGTCCACTGCCTAGTTACAGTTGGTGGAGTGTGGGTTCGGAGCCAGCGTGACTGCTGAGTCTGAGCTGTCACCCCTGCCTCTCTGCATCCACCATCAGGAACGAGCTGGTGTTCTCAGCTGAAGGAAGTCTGCAGGATCTGCTTGGTGCTGGCAAACATGCCCCAAGGAACTGTAATTTCTATGGCATCTCTCAGTTCACCGTTCAGCTAAAGGCCTGTGGTGAGTGCCATCCACTCTCCTAAACAGGCTCTCGAGTTAAATCCCACTCATGTTAACTTCATCATTACATAGATACTCCTGGTTTCCCCCCAAAATGTGCCTTGTAACATCTAAATTGTTTGACTTTTCATGAAATTCAACCTGGAAATCAACAAAAACTGTGTAGAGAAGCCTGTGATGTCGCTACAAGAGAACAGTCCAATATTCCTGTTACCCTGTTGTGTGATAGACTTGACCAGACGAGAGAGTAACTTCTGCAGGGTTGGCAAGCAGCCACATTGGAGCCTGGACTTGGGACATTTTTCTCCTGAGCCCACAGTTGCTACAACAGTCTCTAGTGAGTAAAAACTTGAGTGACAAGTTTCTCCATGAGAGGAAGTATCTACACAAACGTCACGTCACCAGCTCTAGATGTGTGGCTCCAGCTTGTTTCAAGCATGACTTAATTTACTGGCCAAGGCACTGACGCAGTTTCCACAAAACACCAAAAGCATGCAGACATTCAAACTGATTTTATTTCATGTTATGATTCTCTAACTTAAATAAGAGACCCTAGGAACATCTTTCTCCTGCTCCTCAAATAAACAATAGGACTTAAAAACATATTTATGAAATATAAATGAAACTATAGAGAATATGGAAAAAGATACTAATGATTCCACCCTCCTATTACTCAATACACCTTAACACATTCTTGTATATTCTTTTTGATTTTTTTCTAAGGAATAAAATTCCTGCAATTGTGTCTCAAATCCTATTCTCTCATTGCATTGGCCAGAGATAACCAGCAATCTGCATTTTATATATTACTCAATAAATATTTGCATAATATTTAGCGTTTTTAAACACAAGCTTTTGTGCTGAGCTGGTGAGATGTCTCAGAGGGTAAAGTCACTTGCCACCAGGCCTGATGCCTGAGTTTGAGCCCTGTGGCAAATTGTCTTCTTATCTCCATGCATGTACTACACACACACACACACACACACACACACACACACACACACACACAGTGTAAGCACATAAGAAAGTATTTTGCACTTATTTTAAATGACAAATTTATCATTTCTGTATCTATTTTCCATCCACAGTTGTTTTGAGATTTATGTTGTTTAGAGCCAGTATTTATGTACCTTTAGCTTCTATGATACTACAAATAGGATTCTGTTCCAGCTACATTTTCCAGTCCTCATGGCTAACATACAGGATTCCCTAATGCCTTGTACTCAAGGAAACTTTATGAACTCATTTATTAGTCTGAACTGTTTGCAGCTTTCCTTGGATGTGCTATGTGGGTAATTATCTGGAAACATAAGCAAGTATTTTTAAATGGCCATTTTCCTCATCATGACTTGCAATGTACAGGATGAAAAGCTCACTGGATAGCTGACTTCTAAGCTAAAACTACTCTCTGGTATTTATGTTCCAATACAGATTCACTTTCTTCTCCATCCTGAATCTTTTTCAAGGGGTATCACTATAGCTGTGTCTTCCCCACCCCGCCCATCATTTGAAGATTTCATTTCCCAAGGGTTGTCTGGCACAACTTCAGATGGTACACTACAGAGTCACAGAACTGGAGGCACAGGCTTGACCTTGTTTTAAGAAAAATGTGTCACCTTACATGAGGAATAGCTGTAATTTCATATGCCAGTGATCTTTTGGAGACATGCTTTTCAGAATGAGGCGGCTTTTATTCAAATTTCTGCATAAACAGATGGAAATGGAGGTCTTCTCTTCATCAACAATACAAGCTGGATCAGCATTTTAGTTCAACTGCATTTGCTCCCATTGAAAAGAGTAACAGAATAAAAATAAAGGTCGAAGACCTGTTGTCTTTGTGGTGTTTGTTCTGACCACCCCTCAGTGCTCAGGGAGCAGCCACATAATCGTCATAAGTCAGGTATATATATGTGTGTGTGTGTGTGTGTGTGTGTGTGTGTGTGTGTGTGTATGTATGTATGTATGTATGTATGTATAATTATTCTACCTGTTCCCTTTTAAATCACATCAGTGTGAAACCCAACACATGCATACAAATGTATGAATGCATTTAATGAGAAGAGAGCTTATCTCACACTAGCTGAGTGTGAGATAGTTCATTGTCAAGGTGATGAGATCTAGAATTCTTGGGGGGTGGACTTCTCCCAAGGGCTAGATTGTGTTTACTAGGTTAATTGAGGTGGAAAGACCCATCCACTGCGGGTGGCACCATTCCCCAAGTCCTAGTCTGTGTAAGAAGGGGAGAATAAGCTGAGCATGAGCTTTCATCATTCTCTGCTGCCATGGGATCTTCCCCAGCATGATGGACTGGAACCTTGAACTGTGAACCACAATTGACTTTCTCTTTTGAAGTTGCTTTTATCAGGGTATTTTTATCACCACAGAAGGAAAAGTAAGACACGCACACACCAGGCAGTGTAATGGTATTTATTTTTTGTATGTGTGTATGTAGACAAAAATTTAACAAAACATTTCTGAAGCTAGATGAGAAATTGTCTAGCAGAAATACAAGTAATGCTGATGAAAGGAAGGACCATTCTCCTGGGGAATTTGAGCCAGATTTAAGACTCAAGCGAAGATTTAGATTTAATTTAAAAATTCCCTGCGAAAGATACGACCTTCACTTTTTCCCATGAGATGTCTTTTAGAGCCTGCCTGCAAGACGAATTCGGCTCACACGAGAATGTCAATCAAGTTAGGGTATGAAATAACACATGCTACTCATGGCTTCACAAGAGTCGGATAGTAGAGTTTAGGTTGCAACAAACTTCAGGATACCCAAGAAGACCTTTTATTTCAAACCTCAAATGATTAGATGATGAAAATTGCTCTTTAATAATTAAACGTGCCATCTGTATAAGGCAGTATGACCTTTCACCCACGGTCTCTCACGCTGTTCTAGAATTTCTGCAGTTGGCACATGTGGTATCAGAAATCCATTGATATTCTTCCTTTGAAATATTAGAGGAGCGGACTTAAGGCAGCTGTTTGTGTGCTGCCAGGTTCTATTGCAGTGTAGGCTTTAAATGCCCTTGGCTTGTCATTTTGAGTTAGCATACCTTAATCACAAATCTCACCATAATATAATTCAGCCAATGCCTGAAACTCAATATAGTGGAACATTTGCTGAATGGTGCATTTAGCAACATTCACCAACCAGAATGTATGTGTTTTCCATTGAAATGTCTTTTCATGCTATGTATGTGCCCTCAGAAATGTCTTGTAGACTATAAACATTCCTTTTTCTGTAACAACAGAATACCAAGAACTTCCATTATGCTCTCCCCACCCTTATTAGGAATGTACAGGACTGTGACATTTGGAGAACTAACTGCTCCAAGGTTTAGAGATTGATAGTACTACTAAAATATTGATATGACCCTGTCATTCTGTCAACATGGTAATTAGACAGCCATGATGAGAACACCTGTCTATTTGTCTTAAATGTCTTATTGAACACCTTCTACAGTTCGAAGAGTACTTTTACAATGGTCAGCATAAAGGGATGGACATCTGTCACCATAAGCATAGTTTTCCTGTGTCTTTAGAAGAGATGTAGACACTGGCTGGAACAATACTCACTTATTAACCTGTAGCAGATAGGGATTTTTTTAATCTGCTGGCCTCTGACAGGCTGTTCATTTAAAAGTTCAGCTGTCAGGCTACATTTGAATGCATTTAGGGTTGATCTTAGTGTTGCCCTTCGAGATAAAGGTGACTCTCTACTTCCATTTAAAGCCTTTGTATGGACATTTAGCCAGATCAGAGTTAAATACAGTAGGCTTATTTTTTTTTAAATATTCTTATATTTTTGTTTAAAAGTCAAACTATTAGGGAAGAAGTCCTAGAAAATGGTGTTCAGATTTGTTCCTTACACAGTAACAACCAGGAAGCCAGAGGATTTATCTTGTTTGCTTTACTGATACATATATTGTTCAAAATTAGAATTCGACATGTTGAATTTGAAATAGAAACTCATGAACTAAGACATGACATGAAATGGGTCACATTAACCCTTTCCCTTCAGCAAGATGTTAAGCTGTGAAGATAGAAAATCAGGATGCATTCATTCTTTCATTTATCTAAAAATACTTATTTATGAGTTCCTCCTATGATGGGGTATGGCAGTACTATCCTTATAGATGAGACATTTGGTAACCAGGTTAATATAGGTATCAAGCATGTAAAGTAAACACACACAATACAAAGTGATTTTTACATGTACGTAGGAGGGGGTATGGCTCTGGTTATGCTGGTAAATCACTGGCTAACCTTTCAAATCCATCTTTTATCCTCCTCTGCTCTGCCTTACCCCTTACAGGTGTTATTGCCTGAGTTTCTCTGCCCCTCTGGCTTTGGAAAGATAATGGGAGGAGAGAGACAGAGAAATTGTGATATGGATGTCCCCTGCTCTATCAGACAAACTAATTTTTGCAGCCTTAAGACTACGGCTGTCATGCAGCAGAGCAGCCTCCGTGGGGTCCCCGAGAATGGTATCCCTTCACTGCCACTCTAAGTGTGTTGCCGTCCTTTGTTCCTGTAACTCCTGCCACACCTCTGTGCTCCCACTGATGCAGAGGGGTAAGGGACAACAGAGCAACAGAGATGCTACTTCACCTTTACCCTTTCAGCACATCCACTCCATGGACCAGAACAGAAAGGACTAAAACCAAAAACGCGCCATCATTGTTACTACCAACAGGTGGTGTTAGTAGACACACTTAGACACTTATGAACAGGATTTCTTCAGTTTTGAAATGTTTCATTTTGAAATGTTTCAATATTAACTCTGTACCTGATAAATGCAAATATCTAAGAAAGCTATTTTGATGGGCACACATTTGCTTATGACTTAGGTGAGAACAGAGATTACGTGACACACAGGGAAAAGAGAGAAAATAGCATTTGTGCATTGTGGGCTGGGGGTCAGGAATCAGTTGAAAGACAGTGAACACACTGAACAAAACAGTAAGCTGCATGGTAACAGAGAAATCCTTTAAACCGTGGCGAACTGTCAGGTGTGAACTGTGTTTCCTCCAGATTTGTGTGTTGACGTCCTCGTCCCCAGGATGACAATTTAGAAAACAGGGACTCTGGAGCTAATTAAGGATACATGAGGTCATAAAAGTGGTTTCCTAAGCTTTGAATACTTAGTCCTTATGGGAAGAAGAGATGCCAGGGGTTTGTGTGCCCAGAGAAAAACACACACGATGTGAGAACACAGCCAGAAGGAGCTGCTCACATAGTACACACACACACACACACACACACACACACACACACACACACACACACAGGGAGAGGGAGAGGCCTCTGCACAGGCCGACCTTGCTGGTGCCTTGATCTTAGGGCTCTAGCCTCTAGAATGGCAACAAATTCTGTTGTTCAAGTCGACCAACCTGTGGTACCCTCCTGTAGTACTCGTAGAAGACTACAGTAACCGGAATAACCAGGTAACCAGAATCCGGCGTGAGGCTGAGCATGTGCGCTAACATAACACCATTTTCCAGAACTCTTCCATCAGTCTTTGCATTAGTTTGGGTCCTTTGAGAATCAACCGCCAAAATAGGATTATGCATATGAGATATTCATTAGGAAAACGTTGGACAAGATAAAGGGAGGAAAGCTCCAGAAGGCCAGAGTGTTCAAACACTCATGCAGTTCTAACCTGTGAAGGGAGAAGAAAGAAGTTGGTTGGCAGTGGTTCAGAGCACCACACCGTTCCAAGAAAGTTTCAGCTAGATTTATGGGGAGTCTGTAAGCCCAAACCTCCCACTGAAGGCATTTCATATCAGTATCCCTTCCATGTTTAGTCTTGACTGAACAATTTGCAGGAGGCATAGCATCGGGATGAATACGTGGAGGAATCTGAGCCACAACAGCTGAGGTCATCAGTCACTTTCGCTTTGATATGGTCATTTAACAGCCATGCTCTACGTCAAGCTGGCTTTTAGCAGCCATGGAGACCAAATCCTTCCAAGACTGAAACCAGAGGAAGCATGCATCCTTGCCCCAACCTTCTGTAAAAGCTCTGAGAGTGTCTTGGAATGGATACACTTAAATCATTTACCCACCCCTGAGCCAGGAAAAATTCCATGCCTTGATTTTCTCAGGTCTAATATTTCACGCTTCACCTCCATGTCGAGTTGTGTCTTAAGAGCTAATGAGCATCAAGAAGCACATTTACTGAGATTACAGTCTATATCTACATTCTATATCCCCAGAACATACTTATTTTTAAGTATTTTTATTTCTTGCAGCTTTGCCCAGGTTGCTTTCCAAAGGCGGTAGCAGTCCACAGCTGTGCCAAAGGTAAATCCCCACATCTTCACTGGCTGTGGTAGTTTCCTTTATAAATGCTTGCTCCTGGGCTGATACATTACTGCTGTGATTTACAGCTGTCCAGTACCAGGATGATCTTTTCTCAGCACTCATTCTTTGTTTAGACTTTCTTGTCTATACATGGGTGCCTGGTATCTCTGCTCGTTTTCCCAGTTTGTGCTTCTCTTGTTTGGAAAAGCACGTTTCCTATCCCAGCTAACAGCCCTCTGTTTGCTGTATGCCTAACAAATAGACAAGGGAAACGGAACCTGAACTCTTGATGTCTTTCCTTCCTCCATATTTACGGTCAGTATTAGATACTTCATTGGCAAGTCCCAATATAGATCAATATGCCAGGAATATGGGAAAGCACTCCATCATCCGTTTTAAGGGCACATTCCCATCCACCTACGGTTCTCTACATCCACACAGTTTCAGTCATGCTGGAATCACCTTCCCAACTCCTGCTGTATCCTTTGTGTACAACTATTATATTTTCGAAAGTTGTTTTTTTTGTTTGTTTGTTTTGTTTTTGAGACAGGGTTTCTCCATGTAGCTTTAGAGCCTCCTCTGGAACTCACTCTGCAGACCAGGCTGGTCTTGAACTCACAGAGATCTGCCTGCCTCTGCCTCCGAATGATGGGATTAAAGGCGAATGCCACCACCGTACCATAGGCTGAAAACTTTTTTTAAAAAACAGATTTATTTTAAAAGGCAAGTTTACATTGCTGCCATTATATATTATAACTACTAAATAAAATGATTATGAAAATAAGAGAGGTTCATCTGTATACTACCTAAAACACCCCACACATTGGGCAACTGCCTTAGAGCACACCAGCTGTTCCCAGCCAAGTCAAGCGCAGGACTGGGGGTTTCCAGACCGTGAGCTTCACTGCATGCTGTGGACCTACCATCCTGAGAGAGATGAGAGTGGAGATTCATTTACATCTGAGGCGTGCGTGCTCTCTAGAACGGCCAAATATTTATATGCTACAGACGATGGAAATTAAAACCTAGTCCTTTTATCAACAATCAACTGCATAGCAGAAAAAGCAATAGGCTTCAGGGGCAGGGGAGCTGGGTGGGGGGCGGCGGAGAAAGAGACCGTCATTAAGTCCAGTGGACAAAACTGCCTGTGGCGCCCAGGGCTTGAGACTAGTGTGCACCAGGAGTGCAGTCTCAACGTTCTCATTCTAGCCTGAACATTCTAAGGTTCTGCTAATTATGCTGACGTGCAAGGGTCAGAACAGGAGGTCCTAGGGCCCAGGGCTGGGCGGCGTCCCTGAGCAGGATCATCCTGCCTAGTCCAGTGCCTGGAGGGCTAGAGGAGCCATGTGCTGGCGGAGGGTGTGGGGCCAGATTCTCCTGCCCATGCTCCTCTCACTAGCTCTCATTCAGATGTTTATCAGCTTCTCCGACCATAAATTCACTAAACCCCACCATCACTGGAAACCGAAGTTAGAAGCAAAATACGTTGAAAGAGGTGAGTGACCTGTGACACCCTACAGGGTGCTATGGCAGTGCCCCATTGGCTTCAGGGGCATCCGGGCTGGCTCAATTGGCCATTTCAAGACTTGTTCTTTGGTGGTGGTGGTGGCTATACATTTTTAAAGGTTCTTGATGAGGAAATCTAGTTAAAATTGGACCTTTTGTTTCCACTGCTTCAACTGTATTGATGAGAACTGGAGGGAGAAACGGGCTATGCAGTTTAGTATAAAAAGACCCCAAAGAAAAGTGACCAGCTTCAGCTTCTTGGCAGCTCCCTCATTGCTGGGGCCAGAGACGCCAGAGATGCCAGGCTTTCATACCTGCTCTGGTTCTGAAATGATTTTAGGGTTACCTCTTCAGAGGGAGTCATGTTAGAGTAGCGGGGAAGTTGGGCTAAGATAGAAGATAAAAGTCCTTCTGGTCAAGAGACTGGAATTTCTAGCTTGGGTGGAGGCCTAGCATTCCATCTGAAGAGGCCAAGGGGCCAACCTGGAAGCCAAACTGGAGAGACAGGTGGATTACTTAGTCCTTTTCTGAGGTGATGGGTTCTCCCCTTCCAGAATACCTGCCCCTAGGACAGTAGTGCACCCAGCCGCATCCATGAGTCTGACCAGCTACCTGACTTGGTCTTTCTTTTCTCTTTTCTAAGCATGCTTTCTCTAACACGTTGGGCTTCTCCAAAATTTTGGGTCCCCTTCTCACTGTGAGGCTATTTATCCTCCATATATCTGACCTCCATGCCGGCTCACACAGCATGGCTTTGTTCATTCTTTTCTCCATTGCCCTTCTTTTGATAGCTACTGAGTTTTTTACAGCTTGCCTGCCTTGGGTTTTGTTTTGTTGTTTTCTTTTCCTTTTAAATATGAATAAAATAGTTCTTGAGCCTAAACAAATTCTTTGCAAATAGTACTGAAAAAGGCAAATGTAGCAATATTAAATAAGAGAAATTTCAAGTTAAAAATCAAGCAGAGGAGGGGCTGGAGAGATGGCTCAGAGGTTAAGAGTACTGACTGCTCTTCCCAAGGTCCTGAGTTCAATTCCCAGCAACCACAGGGTGGTTCACAACCATCTGTAATGAGATCTGGCACCCTCTTCTGTATACATAATAAATAAATTTTTTTTTAAAAAAAGAAATAATGCATTTAAAAAAATCAAGCAGAGGAGCTGGTGGTGTTTTATGTTTACATTCAGTACAATAAACCACAATGACATATTAATGAACTTTCATTTACCTGGAATATATTTTTAAATTGATACAGCAAAAGTTATATGTTTAAAAAAGGATATCTGATAGATTACATGTTTATATGTGGAATCAACAGATCAAGAACAACGTTGGAAGACAGAACTTTTTCCAGCAGAAGCAGGGACAGTTAGTTTATTAAGGAAAGATGCACTTAGAGCCCCAAACAGGTGGTGTGTTTACATTAAATAGCACACACTTTGGGGGTCACCAGCATAGTGTGAAGTTTTCTAAAATTGTTCTTCCTTTGCAGTTCTGGGTACAACTCCATGTGCTTCATGTCTCGTTAGCTTCTTAAATCCCCTTCCAGAGGACTATGTTTTAGTGTTTTGATGAACTAGACACCTGACAGTGCCACCTCTGCCACTATAGGTAGCCTTGGTCTCTGGGGTGGGAGGTAAGGATCAGGGTTAGTGGGAAGCTGTCCTGGCCTTCAGTTTTGTCAAGTTGTTCTTTTCATATGCTAATTTTGCAGCCTTTGCTAAGGCCTTCTGAATCTCATTGTCTGCCCCATTCCCTTGCCTCAAATCACACCTCAAAGTGGTCATCTCAAAAATCTTTTTGGGGAGCAGAAAAATATTGACTTGCCTTTTATAACTACTTCTATATCCTATGCATGATCCCTGCCTTTGAAGGCCATACCTGTTAATCCCAAAGATGTGAGGAGAAAGATCACTGACTCAAATCATCATGGCCAAATTAATTAAAGCAAGCAATTAACTAAAGCAAGCTATTTGTGTACATGGGCTGCCTCCCTCTAGGGTGGAGTTCAAGAAGTCAGTATTGGACATGAGGAAGACAAGGTTTTCATAGCTCGGGGGTAGGGAATTTCCAAATGGAGCATTTGGTGGGCAGATAGGTGGGGTTACAGAAGTAGAACATAAGAATAACAAGTTAGGGGCTGGAGAGATGGCTCAGTGGTTAAGAACACTGACTGCTCTTCCAGAGGTCCTGAGTTCAATTCCCAGCAACCATATGGTGGCTCACAACCATCCATAATGAGATCTGATGTCCTCTTCTGGCCTGCAGGGATACGTGCAGACAGAACACTATACAATCAATTTAAAAAAAAAAAAAAAAAAGAATAACAAGTTAATCATAACAACTTCCTGAAACAAAGACATGGTTTCAAGGTGGGCATAATAACCTTTTGAAATAAAGGTATGGTTGCCATTTCCTGGAACAGGCAGGACAGACGATTTATAGTTAAGGTTACAGGTGGGACATAGCCTAGTCTTTGAGAAACAGAGATTTAAGCATAAATACAAATGAACCCAATTTGTCTTTACTAAAAGATGCCTTTTAAGCCTAGGATGGAGGCAGGCTGGTTCATCATAGTATCTTCTCAGAATAGCCCTGTATATCCAGTGTTTGGCTGGAATTCCTGCGGCCCAAAAACTTAGCCTGGAACTGCTCTGCTCTAGAAAGCACAAAACATTTTCTGTAAGCATTTGTCAGGTTCCTTGGATTGCTGTTGGCGTACCTGGAGCTATCAGGTGTTATTATATAGTTGTCCTCATTTTAGCTTCCAAGTTCAGGAGTAAGATCCCTTATAGTGTTATAAAAACACTAATGGGGAAAGTAAAAAGATTTCTATGAAGGATTCAATCTTGGAATATTAAGTGGATGTAGCTAGAAGGTTTCCTGTGTCCCAGCCTGCTGGTGGTCAGGACAAATCTCTCTTACCTGCCAGTCCCACAGCTGCTCAGACCCAAGTAAACATACAGAGGCTTATATTATTTACAAACTGTATGGCCATTAGCTCAAGCTTATTACTGACTAGCTCTTACACTTAAATTAGCCCAAAATTCTTATTTATGTTTAGCCACGTGGCTTGGTACCTTTTCTCAGTTCTGTCTTTACATCTTGCTTCCTCTGTGTCTGGCTGGCAGCTCCTGACTCTTTCCAGAATCCCCTTCTCTGCTTGTCCTGCCTATACTTCCTGCTTGGCTACTGGCCAATCAGAACAACACATTCACTGCATGCAGAACAATATCCACAGCAAGTGGGAAACAACATGAGGTTGTAAATTATGCCCTTTTTATTGAAGAAAAAATTTAAATCTTTGTAGTTCACAAGTCTAAGCAGCCTTGTCTTCAAGATCTCAGGAGAGAGAGCAGGGGAATTATTAGAACTCCTTGAGTTCTTTCAGTCTGGATGGGAAAGGTCTTTATCTATCTGAGAAGGGGTCAACAGACAATAGAAGGTATTTATAGTTCAGACAAGGCTCCCTATCAGCATTGTGACAACAGCTGTAGCTCATAAGCACACTAGATACTCACATGTTCCAGAGCAGCTGCCGAAATAAGCCACACATCTTGGAATGCCTCTTAACTTCTAAGCGAGGATATCAAGGTTTCAGGGTCTTAGTAGCTAGGAATTTAGTGACTAGAATCTTGTTTATCTTTTTTTCTCTTAGCTGTCCTTGAAAAGAATTTCTTCCCCAAGTAACTTTATTTGTAATTTATTTACTATAATGGCAACAAAAAGGAAATTTGTGGTAGTTTGAATGTAGTCTCCATAAGCTTATAGGGTGTGGTTAGGAGGTGTGGCTTTATTAGAGTAGGTGTGGCCTTGTTAGAGGAAGTGTGTCACTGTTGGGGAGGGCCTTGAGGTCTCCTATATGCTCAAGATGCTGCCCAGTGAGACACACCATTTCCTATTGCAAAATGTAAGACTGTCAGCTATTTCTCCAGCACCATGTCTGCCTACATGCCACTGTGCCCCATCATGATGGCAATAGACTGCTCTGATCTCTAAGTCACCCCAATAAATGTTTTTCTTTGTAAGAGTTGCTGTGGTCATGGTGTCTCTTCACAGCAATAGAAACCCTAAAAAAAGTTAGTTATATTGATGCCAGATGTCTCTCGACATTGTAATTATATCCCTCATAGAAGAAGATGAAATTTGCTGGATCAGCAACATTCTGGATATTGTAGAAAGAAATGACCAGGGATATTCTACAAAAACTAGGGAAGAGTGATGTTCTAGAAGTCATAAGAAATGTGATTGTACAGAAGGAAACAAACACAGGAAAAACCAGGCTGGGGCTTGGAAGATAGTGCAATGGAGAAAGCTCCCAACCCTCAAGCATGAAGACCAGGGTCCTATGCCCAGCAACATGTAAAGCCAGATGTGGTAACACACATCTGTCATCCCCATCTGTGGCAAGAGGGAAGACAGACATGTTAATTCCTGGAAGCTCATGACCAGCTAACTTGGCATATGCAATGGTAAACAAGAGACTTGCTTTAAACAAGGCAGAATGTGAGAACCAACACTGGAGGCTGTCCTCTGAGATCCACACACGTCCTTGGTGTATGTGAACCTGCACACACACACACACACACACACACACACACACACACACACACACACAAATGCAAATACAAATTGATGGGTGTACCATAAAATGCTGATCCACACTCAGCAAAAAAACCCAGGTCATGATAAGGACAAACATTAAGTAAGCCCTGTTGCAGATAGAGACACAAGATGGCTGAAGGCAAAATGGAATCCCATAAGACCCTGAAGCACAAATAAGACATTAGTATAAAAAAAACCAAAAGAACACCAAACCAAAAACAGCGAAATTCTGAGAAAATCTGGAGTTCAGTTCAAAACAATACATAAATTTTGGTTTCTTAGTTTTTGAAGCTTATTTAATTTTTACTTATTTCTATTGAGAGTATAGTGTGTAACTATAGGTCTACCCATGCCATAGGGCACACATGGGAGTCAAAGAACAACCCTGTGCAGCCAACTCTCTCCTTCCTCCTTTATGTGGCCTTGAACTCAGGCACTCAGGCTCACAAGGCATGTGCCTTTACTCACTGAGCCCAGCTTGCTGGCCCTAGTTTCTTTGTGTGATCTGTACTACAGATAGCAGTGACCAGGTCATTCCTCCTGAAATAAGCCTGGAGCAGCATCTTGGATGTTCTTGAAGCCATAGAATATTTATTTTCTATTTGCTTTACCTTCTGTTGTCTTAATGTTCCTTTAGGAGTTTTAACATTCTCCAGAGCCAATGATCAGTAGGATTTAATTTGAAAGTTGAACTATTAATCTAAAATTAAATAACCTATGAATTCTACCACAATATAACAGGTAGAATGACTTATTATTCCTGTATCATAAAATATGAGCATCAGATATAAACTCTTTTTTTCAGAAGCTATCAGATAAAAACATGAGTCATCAAAATGAGGTTTTTGAATTTGAACACACAGTTTTCATTCTAGAACTTTCAAATATTAGTGATACCATTATGCTATCACTTTCCTACAAAAGAAAAAAAATCTCCATCTGGGAGGAGTTTTTTAAATTTTGTGGCAAAACAGGATGAATAATTGCAGATTTATTTTTTAAATAAAGGATTAATGAATTAGCCAGGAATGTCTTTGTAAAACTGTTCTGACAACAAAGGAGTTACTAAACTATTTTTAAAGTGTGGTATATTAACTATATGGCATCAGTGACAATTTGCTTATTTTGATCATCTTTTGGAAGTTTTTTTTTAAAAGCTGGCTAATCAGCATTGGATAATACCATCTCATGTTTTTCCAGAAACTAGACGAAATGAGTTGGGGATTAAATTGTAATGATGGAGTGTCTAAGTGAAGAGACAGCATAACCAAGTAAACTTATAGAAGAAAGCATTTAATTAGGAGACTTGCTTACAGTTTCAGAGGGTGAGTCTATGACCATCACGGTGGCGAGCATTGTAGCACGCAGGCAGGCATGGCAGGAGCCATAGATGAGGCTGTATAAGCAGCTGATCTACAAGCAGGAGGCAGAGAGAGAGACATTGGGCCTGGTTGTTATGATACAGCACACAGGAGGCCTTGGCAAGTTGGGCCAAGGTGCCCTAGTAGATGAGGAAGACGTGCCATGCAGAAGTGGCAGCAGGCTGTGGTGTGGACCTGTGGAAAGTTACACCATGCAGACATGGCATCCATGTGGAAAGTTTATTGGGGGAAGGGAGAACGAAAGGGGGGAAGGAAAAAAGGGAGGGAGGGAGAGAAGGTGCATACCTTGTGGGAATAGAGAGAAAGAGAGAGGGGAGTGGAGGGGGAAGAGGAGTTTTCTCTTAAAGTGGGCTTTACATAAGATGACATCAGGGTGCTGGGCTGGTCAGGGTCTGAAGTGGGTCTGAATGCTAACATTCTTCCCTTTTTGATTATTATAAAAGGTAAGTTATGGATAGAAAGTGGGGGGATGAGGGAGCAGAATTCTTGAGACTGCTTCCTGCTGAGTTGGGATGAAGTAAGTTTACATACAGTGGGAAGTGTGAGGGAAGAAGCTTTCAGTTAGCTGTCATTGTGGAGTCCTCTGGCATCTGTTCCTTGAGGGAGCTGAGGAGGCAGGTTGCTAGGAGAAAAAAATAGATTGTTATTATCAGCCCCATGAGTGGGGCTAGCTATAAGAAGAGTGATAACTGCCAGAAAGAATGGAACAGGGAAGTGTCCTGGTTGTACAGAAGAGGTAAGGGTGAATGAGTGAGACATGAGAACAGATATGCCCTTTAGTCTGGAGTGGTGGTATCAGCAGTGATGTTCCAGGAGCTTGGGGGTATGGCACACCAAATCAGGCGTACAGGAGCCACCACACCTGCTGTTTCTCTGGAGGTGGAATATGCCTCCATTCTGTAAAGGTAAGAGTTCAGAGACATGGAGCCTTTTTATGAGCGGGAATGTGGGTGAACTCAACCTGCCAGTATGCACCTGGTGGGCATCCCCTGAGCTGGTGCAGGGGCTGCCTGTCTGGAGAGCCCTTGTGGGTTGGCCTTGGTCCAGGCAGGAGAAGTGAAACTGCAAATGTGCTAGAAAACGGGTGGGGTCAAAATGGGCTCTGGAGTCTGTTAGTTTTCATCAACCAGATTTCTTGATACAGTAGCAGGTTGCTAGGAGAACTTTCCGCAGGAACCTGCAGGTGTCTGTAAGACAGCTGGAACAGAGTTACGTCTTGGTGTCATAGCAAAAGGCTATGGCTTTGGGTTAAAAGGCATGAACATTTTAAGAAGACAACCAGAGAAAATGTAAAACTCTGAACCTTTGAAGTTTCATCTGAAACCCACTAATCCTGAACTGTGAAGCCTGTGAACGAGGCACATCTGTCTGTATTTTTAACAGGAAACTTGTTAAGGAGCTATCAAGGTGCTTGTAGCTTTGGTGGTGGTGGTGGGGGAGCTGTAAGATTGGCCAATCCTGGTCTTCAAATACCATCAGATCTCAGAAGGACGAGTAAGGGAACAGCTGAGACAGCTTTCCAGCTATGTAGACAGTGCCAGGTTTCTCATAAATGGGAAGGAGGGGTCTCATCTACCCCTGTGACCGAGGAAGAGTTTAAAACAGTAGGTAGCTTCCAAGTCTAGTACAAGATCAATGGACTTACCCCTACCTGCAGCATCACTCCAGGTTTGGAGAGGGAATGGGAGTCAGGCATGGTCAGTCCTCCAACAGGCTTAGGATTCAAAGGCCAGGAGAGTCAAATGCCAGTGTTGGTGAGGCTGGACCTCTGTGGCATGGCAGAGAGGACAAGCCTGCACAGGGCATTCTGATCTCCAGTGTCCATGCTGTCGGCAGACAGGGCATGGGCCTTGTGGGTGGCAGGGGGTCAGGGCAATAACATGACCAGTGGCCCCAGGCTGCATTTGATGCAGGCTCCTGGTGGAGTTGACGTGGGCTGAGCTTGGGAGGGTTGGGGTCTCATGGTTGACTTCCCTTGTCCCCTGGGGGGTGGCTAGTGGCCTCAGGGCAGCTGCCAAGGTGTGGGCTTACAGCATAGCCTTCTGTTGCAGCTGGACCCATCGGGAAGGCTCAGCTGTGGTTTTTTTTTTTTTTTTTTTTGGTTTTTCGAGACAGGGTTTCCCTGTGTAGCTTTGCGCCTTTCCTGGGACTCACTTGGTAGCCCAGGCTGGCCTCGAACTCACAGAGATCTGCCTGGCTCTGCCTCCCAAGTACTGGGATTAAAGGTGTGCACCACCACAACCTGGCTTAAAAAAGCTATTTTTGCCAGGTGGTGGTGGCGCATGTGTGTAATCCCAGCACTCGGGAGGCAGAGGCAGGTTGATCTCTGTGAGTTCGAGGCCAGCCTGGTCTACAGAGCTAGTCCAGGACAGGTCCCAAAGGGGGTAGAGGGGAGAGAGGGAGAAGAAGGGGTAGAGGGGGGAAGGGAGGAAGAGGAGGAAGAGGGGGGAAGAGAAGAAGAGGGGGGAGAGGGTATGGGTGATAGAGAGTGTGTAGGTGAGAGAGTATGTGGGTTACAGTGAGAAAGAGAGAGAGAGAGAGAGACAGAGAGAGAGTGTGGATGAGTGAGAGAGAGAGAGTGTGTATGTTAGAGAGAGTGGTGAGTGAGAGAGTGTGTGGTGAGTGAGAGAGAGGGAGTGGGTGAACGAGAGAGAGAGAGAGAGAGAGAGAGAGAGAGAGAGAGAGAGAGAGAGAGAGAGAGGTCTTTCTGTGAAAGAGGAAATGGTGCCACGTCCTTCTGAGTCCACAGTGTCCTCAGAAACACAGCACAGCATGGGCAGGGATCTGTTTTTATATGCCTATTGCTCAGGCAGATGCCCCAGATAGGACCCCTTAGCCAATACCTGTGGGCACAGTGGACTGCTCATTGTCACACAGCTGGCCATGGACCTGAGTACCAAGAAAGGCACTTGGTCCTTGATCTGCAGTAAACCTCAAAATCTACTTACTACTTAGTGACTTGAGTGTCATTTGAAAGGTGATAGCAGTACACAGTCTTTAATTTGAAAGGATGTGGAGTTTCATATGAGCAAGACAAAACAATCACACTTGTAAGAGAATGTACCTTTGATGGTGTCACTGAAGGGCGAGGGGAGGGGATCTTCAGTTGTGAGTAAAGAGGGGAGATTGAGGCAGGAAGAATGCATAAAAGGATCCTTCCAGACATTGAGAAAGCTGTCCTCCAACTAGGCACCAAGCATTCAAATACATGGGCCATCAGGGCTGTTATTCACACCGCCACATGAGAAACTATCTAGGTGCGTGTAAATAAAAAACAAAAACAAAAAACCAATGTTTGAATATGAATGAATGTAGCTTGAAACAGGAATACATTGAGCAATAAATTTGCTTTGGTTTTAATTTTTATGCTTTTTATTTTCTTGTAGAATGTGCTCAAAAGCAAACTTGTCCATTGTGTACCCAAGACAAGAGAGTAAGTTAATTTTCTTATGAATAAAATGTCCTGGGAATGTAATAAACTCGCACACTCACAGTCGTCGTCTGAAAGATGTGCTAAGTTTTGTTTCCTACACTATTATAGTAGAAGTGAAAATGACAGCTATGAAGATAGCTTCTTTTACTGTAAACCATTCTTTATGGGTCTAGAATAAATAATGGGAATACTTTAGTACAAACATGCACTTCCATCCAACAAAAAGAAAACAAGTTTTTGCTTGAAAAGGGAAATCACACCAAAACATTGAAGAATTTTTGTCAGTAAAGGAAAGAGATAGCTTTTGAAACATGGCAATATTTTCATTTCTAATCTCTAAAGACTAGAAAGAATAACACATGATCCTTAACCTCAGTGTAATTAAGATCTGCTTCTCTGATGATTAAATGTCTTTTATTATAGCTTTTTACTTCCAACTTTGAAGAAAGCAACAAACAAACAATCCCAACAGTGATGAGACCCAGTTATCAGTTTGTGCACAGCTGTGCAGCAACACTTGAACCACCTTTCTTGGAGAACTGACCACATAACAGACAAGGGACACAGTCTGGTGATGTCTCTGTCATAGTGATCTGGGCAAGTGTCATCTGCTTCTGCTCTTCTTCCAGGTCACTCTTGTGTTTTACTGAAGAGACTTCTCCACCCACTTCCCACAATTTTACCCACTTCCCTCAAACAGCACTGGCTCAGACACACACCATCTAGGTGTCCTCTCTTCCTCAACTCTGATAACAGGGATCATACTACACCCTGAGCCCTGAAACACCCATGGTACCCATTGTTTCCTCTTCCTGGCACTCTACCTATGCATACACCTCAACCAAGGAGGTAAGACTACCAGCCCTCCCACACAGTCATTTAATCCCCTCAGTTTCCTTTAGGTGACTGCCACCCACAACAGGCTCCCTTCCTTCTTGTGAATTCTAATGCTATTCACCTGAATTCATTCCCCCACCTTTTTGTTGTTAATTGTTTTGCAAAGCAAAATTTCAAACATAAAAGTAGAGGAAACATACCTGGGGACCAGGGCATGAGCTCCTTGTCCTTCCTATTTAGGAAGCTGAGGTAGGGAGATTGCTTGAGTCCAGGAGTTGAAGGCCAGCCTAGGCAACTGAAAAAGAACCCTATCTTTTAAAAATAATATAGAAGATAGTATAATAAAACTGTATACCACTATGGATCATCTTGGGTAACTTTGTCTCATGAATGTCTCCTTTCCAAGTAGATTATTTTGAAGTCAATAATTATATGGATATATTGTATTTGTAAATAGTGACATTCTATATATGTCTTCAATAAAGACTTTACAGTATTGCATCTATAATTACACCTAAAAATTAACAGCTAATTACCCAGTTAATTTTTTGTTTCATATTTATTTTTGTTTAAATCAGATTCACATACTGTAATTGGTTGATGCATACCTTGAGCCTTTTTGAGTCTATACATTATTTTTTCACTCTTTTTCTTTTATTGCAATGTGTTTGTTACAGAATAGATTATTGTCCTGATGAGCTTCCTATAGGCTGGATTTTGCTGGTCACATTCACATTACTAAAATGGCTTTATCATGTTGTTTCTCTTCTTCTGTTTTTATAAGGTTACTAACTGGACATAAAGAGTTTCTGTAGGGACATTTGGCAACAACATCTCATGCTGAAGACTCATTAGAAGGCTGATAAGACTGTGGTCTAGCCTTTGGTGATGTCAGTAGTAAATGATGTTCTCTTTACTTATAGCCATTGTATCCTTAGGGGCTGCAAAAACCACATGAACACACTTGCCTTCCTGTTTGATGCTGCTTACATTGCCCAGCTCTGACTTCTCCTCTCACCTTTCTGTGCTTCAGTGCTATGCGTTCTTAGCTGGCTGCTGCACAAGCCCATTGTACAGGTCATTGGCACAGCTACTGAGGCCACCTGATCCCAAGTTTTGGTTGGCAGCATTTCCTAAGAATGGCCATAGTAATTATTCAGAACATTGTAACCATTCTTAAAATGCCAATATTTTCCACACCCCTTCAATCTCAAAAGGTGACTTGATCTTTTGATTTTATAGATAAAAACACAGACTCTGAGTATTAACTTCACACACTAAATTATAGAATGGCTATCATTTTTATTCAGAATTATATATCCTTATAGTTTTTTCCTTAAAAGATTAATACCTCTTGCAGTTCTGCCATACTTCTTTTGGACTTATGCCTATGCATCTTTAAATTTTCTTTCATAAGATATATATTTTTTATTGTCATATTTCCTCTGTTCTCAGTTCCCTAAGGACGAAGTCAGTGTTTTAGTCACCGACACAAATGTCAATACACCTCACACATTTCCCAGCACACATTTCCAGTTATTGAATGGAAAGCACTCAATAACTATTGGGTTAACTCTTGAGCTTTTAGAAGAGGCTTAAATTACATTCAATACACTCTCTAATGTAACAAGGTACAGAATTTTATCTTAAAAGATTTCTACACATAAACCATTATGACATGTCTGGAGAGATGTATATTTGAGGATAATGAGAAAACGATTCCCACTATCTCATAGGAATTAGTAAAGGATAACTATGCATGGTCAATGTAGAATTAGAGTGTTGTGTTCTGAATAAAGATTCTACATCCTCCTAATAACTGGAAGGACTGAATTTCACTCACAGATTTTGTCGTTTTTCCACACTGCTACAAAGACCTGGTTTATGGGTGGCAATTCCTAAAGCAACCAAGAATATTTGCATTCTCCTTGGAGTCACACAGGATGACCAGATGTTTGGCATGTCTTGGAATGCCCTACTTTATGTTTATTGTTTCACCTCAAGAAAATTGTCACACCAGCACCTAATTTCCCCCAAACAAACAAACTCAAGCTTCAGTTCATATCATGTATGTTCTTAGGTGAAAGAGAGTATTTAGATTCTGTCTGAATATTTTCCTTGTAGTCTGATAGCAAAGACCAGCCTTCCTAGAATTAGAAAATATTCTTGCCCAAAACAAATCCACAAAAAGAACCTTATTTAAAACTCACCCTCAACTCATCACTCATAGACACGGCAGGCAAAAAAGAGAAGGTTGGGGCTAGGGAGCCAGCTAAGTGGGTGAAGTGCTTGCTATGGAGCACGAGGAACCAAGTTAGGAGCCTCAGGACCCATGAATAAAGCCAAAGCATGGTGGCATGGTTTATAATTCCAGTGCTGCCGAAGGCAAGACAGGCAAATCCCTGGAGTTTTCTGGTCAGGTAGCCTAGCCAAACTGGCCAAACTGGCCAACCTGGGGCCTGTGAGAGACCCTGTGTCAAAAGTAAGAGGGATGCCTTTTGAGAAACGCCTAAAGTGGGATTCCTGGCCTTCACATGCATGTACACACGCATCCTTTGAATACACACACATATACACACACACACACACACACACACACACACACACACACACACTCATGCACTCACACACCACCAAAATGTTGATATATTTCCATTAAAAGTAAAACTTCAAAAACAATGTCAACTAAAACAGGTTAAGCATCTTTGCTGGTCTTTTGTTGCCATTTAGAGTTTTACATATCACTGTTGATTCTTTGAAATGATAGTTCTCAATCTTGGTGTCACAATGGTAAGATTGTCATAAGTAAGTTTTGTTCTTTACTAATAAGAGTGTTAAGGCTGAATTTTGCAGTGGATTAAAAAAAATAACTCAGAGTGGATTATAGGTTGTCTCTGCAATCAAGTCTTTCTCATTCATTGCATCCTGATATGGATTATTGTTCGGGACAGAAAGAAATGACATTACAGAAAGCTAAAGGGGACTTGTAAATCTCTCATGGCCTAACTTATGTGTTGACTAGTTCATAAGGAAAGACCATTATCATATGATTGTCAAATGCATTTATAAATGCGATAACTCGCACTGTACCATGAGATCCATTTCAATACTCACTTTTTTTTTCTGATAGTGAACACATACAAAAGTGTGTAGGGCATATGTAATAGATTATGGGTTCAAATCCAAATATGGCATTGAACATATATGTATCACCCACATGAAGTCCTCCAATTGTAAACAAACAAGAAGCAGTAATATGGATCATTTTCCATGGCAAGTATTACTGACCCCTTTCATGCTCTTGGCATGACCCTTCTTGTGGAGGATGCTTTTCTTTGAAATGTTTAAGGCCATCTGTTAGGCCTTATGTTCTCTCTTTCCTTCTGAACTATGTCAGTGTTTTTCCTCTTAAACTTTCTTTTAGAACCTATCTTTAGTTCAAGGTGTATCTCCTTAGACTTGCCTCTATGCATAAATCAGACTCAGAAACAGGGCCAGTGAGATGTTCAAGTGCTTACCACACTGCCTGATGGCACAAGGTTGATCCCTAGGGCCCACAAGATGGAAGGAGAGAGCTGATTCCTGTAAGCTGACTTCTGACTTCCACATGCACACCATAGCTGTGTACACAAGTGCACACAAACAATGCAAGGAAATAAATTTAAAACTTTGTAAATATAGACACATATTTAAAGACCCAGACCTGTTATCATTTCTTTGACTCTTAGAGGGCAGGCTGTTTCTCCGCTTTGTCTTCTTCCTTTCTAGTTCAGATAAAATAGGAAACAATCCAGAACTTTTTTTCTTTCTAGTAGGCAATGTACATATTTTACTACTGCTTGACACAGGGTGTCATGTCACCTTTAGCAAACTGACTTGAAGGTTACACAGCCTCTTCATAACCAAATGCCATGGCATTTTAAACCAGTCACCCATTCTTCTAGACACCAGCTTGCTCTTTGGTGATTTTGCCTTTCTCCAGGGCCCTCTTCATCCACTCACTTCTGCTTCCCTTACCAATTCCCCATTTCATGTTCCTAGATGAGAGCATTTTTAAATCAATAGACTCTTCTTTGTTTTTTTGTAACATAAAGTATTTTAAAATTTGCTTTCATTTAAGATGTTTTCATGCAACAAATTTTGATCATATTCTTCCCCTCCCTCAACTCCTCACAGATCCTCTCCCCTTCCCACCCAACTTAATGTTCTTTCTCTCTTAAAAAACACAAAAAAAGATCCCACTTAAAGAAAGCAAAACAAATAAAAAGAACATATTAAAAAAAAAAAGCTAAAGGAACAAAAATAAAACACGAAGTCCATTTTGTCTTGGCCAGCTATTCCTGAGCCTGTGAGGCCTGTCCTTGAATATGATTGATATACTCATTGAAGAATATATTCAATTGAAGAAAACTGCTTTCTCCCTCTCTCAGCATATATCAGTTGCAAATAGCTTCTTAGTTAGGGGACTTTGTGCTGACTTGCCCTTCTTTGCACTAGACTTTTCTCTGGTTTGAACTTGTGCAAGTCTTGTGCATGCTGTCACACTCTGAGTGCACGTGTGCATCAGCCCCAGTGCAGCTGGAAAACACTGTCTCCTTGGTGTCACCCAGCACCTTACACCCTCTTGGCTTCCTCTTCTGCACAGGCCTCTGAGCCTTGAGGGGAGGGGTATGGTAAATACATCCCATTCAGGACTGAGCACTCCAAAGTTCCCCACCCTCTGCACACCGTCCAGCTGGGAGTCTCAGTGTTGATTGCCATCTACTGCAAGGAGAACACTGATACGCTGCATGCTCATCCTGTGTGCTCTACCAGAAACCCTTACACCTACCAGATCTCTAGTAGTCATGCTTATAGTTGCTTGATTGGCATTTCCTTCTTGGTATTTGTTTCAATCATTTCGAACTTAAAATACCTTTCACTAAATTTATCATTTTGTCTTCTCCAAAGAAGCGTTATTTATTCCTGGCATCATTCCTCAAGAATTCTAATTTTTAAAATCTTTAACTCCAGCCAGGCAGTGGTAGCACTTGCCTTTAATCCCAGCACTCGGGAGGCAGAGCCTCTGTGGATCTCTGTGAGTTAGAGGCCAGCCTGGTCTACGGAGCAAGATCCAGGATAGGCACCAAAACTACACAGAGAAACTTTGTCTCAAAAAAAACAAAAAAACAAAAAAACAAAAACAAAACAAACAAACAAAAACCCAAAAAACAAACTTTGACTCCTTTACCTTCCAGAAAACTTGTCTATTCTTCTCTTTCCAATGAAGTAATCCTAGACATCTTATACTGCTGTTCTATCCCCCACATCCCTACCCATCTCTCCAGTCTCTTCTCAAACCTTAATCATTATAATTAGATTTTTAAAAAATCAAGTCATCTTTTAATTCCAAACCAATTCTGTCTCTATTGTTAAATAAAACATACATAAACTCTGTAGTTGAACAGTCAGCCCATCACAATCCAAGAGACCTCTGTCTTTCTGAATGACTTTACAAAGACCCATCAGGACAGGTTTTCACCTTGCCACCATGGTACTTGTGTTAGTGTTCTTCAGTATCTCCTGCATCTCTCCCTTCCCTATCTACTACATTCACGTGGTCCTCAAGACCTGTGCTACATTCTTCATATTGCTTGAAAGAAATCTAGTCTGGTCATTCTGGATGGGAGGAAATACTTGATCTTGTTAAAAACTGTTGCATTTTAAATATTGATCATTTTGAAATTATAAAATTCTTCCATTCAGAGATGTAAATTTGTTTATGTGTAAAGTGTGCATATTGTGCCTCCCAGGAAGCAGAAACAAAGCTTTGTTCATCCGTTTAACATCTGCTGGACCTGCCATCTGCCTTGTAAACTTTCTTTTGTTTTTTGCCTCCTAACATCCATTGTCTGAATGTCTGGTACCATGATGTTACACCCTTTTAAGTATAATAGTAACAACCTGCTAATCATCATCATGTATCTCTTCCCTCCTTGTTTTTTTTCATTTTAATGTCATTTCCACATGAAATATCTGCATAAAGTTGTTACAATACATTCTACTGCAAAATAAATGTTCCAGTTTTCCTGTGGAACAACGGTAACCGTCACTCTAAAGCCTTTAGCTGGATTCTCAGTTGTCACATACTTGAGGTTGAGGCTGTAAAGCTCTCATAGTTATACGGTTCACCCTCCTTAGTTACAAGGAAAATTCCATGTAATTTGTTTTAAATTATACATTACCAATTTAGGGATGCTCAATATATTATACTGTTACTCTGGGCAATGAATATGAAGTTCTGTGCTTTGAAGACTTTTTGGACATAGTTACATAGTTAAGGTATCAAATCTTTTTTGTGGTTAAGTGGTAGAAACTCATCTCAAACTAATTTAATATGAGGGGGAATTCACTCCTTTACAGAATTGAATGAGCATGGCTTGATGCTCAGCTGAATCTCAAAGGATGTCTGTCACATTCCCATGTTTCCCCTTCTGTCTCCAGTTCCTGAAAGCAGCATATTGATCTTATTTTCCCCCACAGTATATGGATATTCTCCAAACAACCAAGGAAAAGGATCACTGCACATCTTTCCCAATGTCTATAACTCCAAAGAAACGTTCCAATTGCACTATAGACTGGCCCATGAGCTACCTCGAGTGTCACTCCCTGGGTCAAATGACCACTCTATTTGCAAGAAAGGAGTAGAGAAGAGCTGATTGGCAGCTTTAGAGCCACCTAGCACAGGCTGAAGATACCCACAAGGACAGAGGGTATAATGATCAGAAGAAGTGGAAACACACGATGGGCAAACATTCAAGAAATCAAACTGCTTCCCTCTGCCACATTTCAGCTGCTGCCTGTTCGGGACACACGTTTCATTTTACCTCTCTTCATATTTTAAAAAAATGCCTCAGGCAAAATAATGCTATCAGTCTTCACTAAAAATGACATTTAATCACAGTCACTGTGAGCTCTGCGTCTAGAGTCTCACACAGACACGAACAAATCCTGTGTTTGGATATGACTTCTCATGTTCCATGTCATCAATTCAGCTACACAATCAAGAAAACAACTCCCCAGAACCTACTAATCAATAGAAAAGAAAACTCAAGATAAAAATAGTGAAAATGCCTATTCAGAAAAGAAGATAGTAGTTAGTGGTACTGTAACAGAGTCTTTGCTGTTGCTCTCATCCTGAATTTCCCAGGCCAAGCATGAGTTATTTGGCCACCAGCTATCTGGACATCCAGGACAGGTGTCCTAAAGACCTCCATTTTTCAGAGAGAGACAGGCATAGGAGAAAATATCTCCTTTGAGGAGTGAGATACTTTAGGACCTGTCATGACTACTGGGTCCTGTCAATCAGCATAGCACTTGAATAACAAGTTCATCTCTGCTAGGTTTATATTTATCTGGCAATTTCTCTCAAAACTCTGCTATATGCCATGAGCTTGATTCTTTGGAGCTCTGAGAACTAATAGCTAAGTTTAGCTGTAGGACCTTGCCTTTGTAGTTCCAGTCTTTAAGCCACAGTCTAAGATAACAGGTCTGTTGACCTAAGTGACATCAATCTTAGATTTTCTTTAACAGCTTGACTTGACCTTTGATCTTGACAAGTATGGAACAAAAGCTGGTCTGTGATTCTTTACATGGAGTGAATCATTAACTGTACTAGTTTTGGGATTTTGCAGCAGGGAGTAATGTGAGTATATGCAGGCTTCATCTCCCATAGTGGTTTACAAGTTCAGAATTGGGCTGCCATCTTTACTGGCTGTATTATCCCATTGTAAAGGTCATTGGCCTGTTCTGGGCTTTATTTTCCCCGCTTGTATAAGGGCTAGCTTACAGGATTGTCATGAGAATGAAATGAATTAATTCATATGAAAGACTTAGAACAATGCCTGTTACAGGCTAAGCCCAGTGTAGTAGCCATTAATCAGTCTGCACATTTTACAAAAAGATTTATATTTATTTTATGTGTTTGAGTGTTTGCTCACATGTGTGTATGTGCATCACATGCTTGCCCAGAGCCCTTGTAGGCCAGAAGAGGAAGTTAAATTCCCTAGAACTGGAGTTACAGGTGGTTGTAAACCAGCTGATTTGGGTACTGGGAACTGAAACCCAGATCTTCTGAAAGAGTAGCAAGTCCTCTTAATGGCAGAACAAGCTCTCCAGTCCCACTCTTGACAGGTTCTGATCTTTCCTCACACAGCAGTTCTCATCATTGTGCTTTCTGTACCTTATGTGGACAAGGGGATTGAGTTAAGCCTTCCTGTTTCCACGTGCCTGTCCAACCATCAGAAGGAGTAGGGACCTGCACAAGGCTGATCGACAGCACCACCAATACCACCCGTAACAGAGACAGGCTTCCCCAAAAGAAACAGAAGATGCCACAGAAAAGAGACTTGAGGAAGATGTTAGAGACATTTTCACTACCTCATGCAGTTCTTAACACTGCTTCCTGACACAAGTTTGGGGTTGAATCTCCAAATGCAGCATCTAAGAAAGGGCTTTAAGTGTGTGTGTGTGTGACATCTGTGTGACGGAGTTGTAGCAAAAATTCCATGACTAGAATCCCAAGATAAGGGACAAGAACCAGGAAAAGATGAGGGCTGACCCATGGGTCATCTGTGGTTAAAACCAAAACCCAAACCCAAAACACATAGCAGAGTTGTCCTTTAACTAAAAGCAAAGACATTCACTGGGCCACTGTTTGGAATTCCGTGTTAGACAGTTCCTGACCCGTGAGCATAGGAATCTCAAGGGCAAGGTGGTCCCCAAGAGTAGACATTCCCAAAGGGAACTTGTGAACCCCTGGCAGCCAATATTCCCTGCTGCTGTGGTATGAGAGCACAGGTCTGGTAAAAAGGCTCTTCCCAGGCCACCAACGGCTTCTTCTAATCCCAATCCCAGTGTTGAGAATGGCTGGTATTTATTGGATACGTATTATACTAGTTCTAAAAGCTTCCTGTAGGTGTTGTTATCCTTTGACAATGCTTTTATTTTCTCTTTCTCTTACAGTGTATTTGGTGCCGAGAAGAAAAGGTTTGCAAAAAGTACTGTTTTCCCTATTCTGACTGTAAATTCAATTCCATATTCTGGGCAAACTGCAGAGGTGAGTTGTCCTCATTTAAATTTTTGTGACTTCATTTGAATTGATTTGCAAATAGGAGAAATGTGCTATATTTAAAGGACTTGAAATGATGGCATTGTTTTAGTAAAAGTCGCTAGTCCAGGGCTTCTCTTCAGTGTGCACGCTGGTCTAAGCTCACTGGTTGTTCCAGGTGGAATTGATTTAGTTGAGACAGGTAGACCCATAGTATTTGGCAGCTTAGGTTTCATTTGTAAAAGTCTCTGTTGTGTAATAGTCATAATCTGATTAAGGGGTGTGTGTGTTCTGATGTTGTAGAAACTCCTCTCTCTCTCTCTCTCTCTCTCTCTCTCTCTCTCTCTCTGTGTGTGTGTGTGTGTGTGTGTGTACATGTTAGTACTGAAATACACATGTCCTGAGCCCAGTGGTGTTACTCTAATGCATTTCCTCAGTGAATGTAGTCTATATTGAAAATTACCATTAAGAATGGTGACTCCTTAAGATAGCAAATATCATTCACCAAAGAGAATGTTTGTATTTGTAATGTCAAATTTGGACATGTTTATATGGTAGTTAGTTACCAAGGCAAAAAAACTGTACTAATATTTTTCAGTGAAATTTCCAGAAAAGCTAAAACAAGTGATTTTCCAAGTGAACCTTACTCTTGTAAGAAAACCCCATCAGCCAGGTGGTGCACGCCTTTAATCCCAGCACTCGGGAGGCAGAGCCAGGCGGATCTCTGTGAGTTCGAGGCCAGCCTGGTCTACAAGGCGAGATCCAGGACAGGCACAAAACTACACAGAAAAACCCTGTCTAGGAAAAGAAAAAGAAAAAAAAAGAAAAGAAAGAAAATCCCATCTACCAACCTGTTATCTGGTATTTTTTTCTTAATTGAAGTGAAAATATATAATTCTGTCTAAATGTTTGCTTCAGATTCTATAGGTCTTTTCAAACATCTGTATTTGTACCTTATAAAGGGAAATACTTTGCATTCAACATGAACAGAAACTCTGATCTCCTATTTTGTGTTTTCCCTTTTAGTTCATTTCATTGTATTCCAGGCTAATAAGGTATATCGTCTGAAGGAGGGGAAAGTCCATTAGAGTAGAAATTTGCTTTCCAAACAGGCATGGGCTTATACCACAAACCACCCACTATTGTCTACAGGCACCTTCACAGAAAGGGCAGTCTGAGGCATCTACTGTCTTACTTGTTGAGAAAATACCAGAAATGAAATAGAAGGCAAAATAAAGGGGGAATGGTGCAGTGGTCTGCTAACCTCTTCTACAGTGCAGATGCCTTTCACAGCAGTGACTGTTGTAGTAATGGTAGACTTAGAATGTATGTGTATGCTATTGTGGTCTCAGTTTCAACAGAGATCTGATAATGTATATCTAAGAATCTGGATTGCATGATACTAGAAAAGTTAAAAACGTAAGAAATTTTTGATCTGTTATTAAAATATGTCTCTTTTCATCAATTTCAGTTGACATGTTTGGAATCGTGATGCTGATACTGGTTGTATTATTAGCAGTAGGATTCTTCTGGTATTGCATCGCCTATCACTTACACATGCAGGAGTATGTCATTTTACCCTTCCTAAGTATTCACTTTGGGATGGTAGCACTGAACGAACACGAAGGTAGTTAACAGGACAGGATTATACGACGAAAAGAAAGAGTAACCGAGTTTCTGCTCCCACTACCACCTCCAGTGTCTTTTGCTGAAGCCACCCTTCAGTTTGGCTGTTTGTGGTTCTGCTGACTAAACTCCATGGAGTTGAACTAGATGGCTGCATACTTCATGCCACACTAACTTCACATACTATTACTCCGAGCTCCCCATCAGTAAAACTGAACGTTTTATCTTGTGTTATCCTAATAATCTTGTTGTTGTCATTTTGCTATTTTATGTTATTTTGAGATTTTTTTAAACCATCCTTCATTGTTTTTAGTAACCTTAAGTTTATTAATATTTACATATTGCTTATCTTTTGGAATTGACTTAGTCCTTTTAATCCTCTGTTTTTATATCTGTCTTTTATTATAGACGTTCTATACCTTTGTTAATTGAGTGGACACAGTATTCATGAGAGGAATTTATTCTGTCAAGGAGATGTTGTTCTTGACAACCCAGTCATCCTGGTTGGATTCTGTGGAGATGGGCTCAGCGGCAAAGCACTTGCCCAGCATGCACAGGGGTCTGGGTTCATTGCACAGCACTGAAAAGTTCTTACAGAAACAGCAGTCTTTATGTCAGAAATGGTTATTTCACTTAGTATAATTACGTCAGCATACACAAATTAAAGCACTTTAAAAGTTTTAAATATTAATACAATGTATATTTGATATACTTGATGTTTTCTCAAATGCACCTGTTCTTTACCAAAGTAATTATGATTTGATTGTACTGAGTGTCCCTGTCACTACAGATATAATGATATCTTCATGTGGGACAGAGATGAGCAAAGAAGCAATTGCTATTTTTATTGTTAATTGACTTTTACATGATATTCCATTTAATTCAGTTGAATTTTTAAAAAAATATACTAGTTCTCCTGATGTGTAGATAAAAAAGAATTCAAGTTAGCAAAGCAGAGATGATAAAATATTTTATAACTATACTCTATGTAATGAATTAAGATAATTTCAACTATAAGCAATCTTAAACTTTAAATTCACCATCATTTCGAACAGGCGGCAGATTATTTACTATGCAAGAAATGGAGGAGTTCCTGGTTCCACCTGGAATGCTGCCTCTGGCAAGTGCTCTCATCCATTGCTAGGCTACCCCGGGCTTTTTCATTGACTGACATCCAGCAGTCATGCTCTCCCTGCAGACACCGAGCTGAAGTCATGGAAGAGCCATCACAACAGACTTCAATAGCCTCATTTTGAAAGACACTTTATAGCCTCAACAGTTAGATGAGGATTTGAAAAATAGTAATAGAATAATTGGAATATCGACAGGGGAGTGTTAAAACTTTTAAACCATTTGGTGATTTAATTACTTCCCTTAACTGAGGAAACCCAAGGAGACCTTTGTTGTAAGGAATTCTCGCAGACTTGCCCTCCATCTCACCCAGCACTCTACCCAGTGTGCAGCTCTTGGGGCTTCTGCTTAGTTACCCCCTTAGTTGGGACTCAAAGTGCAGCTTCCTCTGGCTGGTCACCTTCCTTTATACAAGGCAGAGAATAAATGGGCTTCTGGTTTGTGGATAGGAAAATATGGAGTTTATGCAATGTTATTTAACCACGGTGCTTCTCACAAGGCGAGTGTGACCCACACTGACTTTGTAGAAAATGAATTTGGATGATCTCCTGGCTTAGGGAGTCACTGAGTGTCCATTGGTTTTCTGTCACTGTCTTGTGGTTTCCTCAAACATTTGGCCTTTTTCCTCTTTGTCAAATTCCCACCCAGGCTAATGCTACCCTATGTTCCTTGACCCCTATATATTAACATAGCAGTAGTATTAAAGTCACAGTAGTGTTTGTATGACATTTGTGAATATTTTATGGTTAATTTTTTAAAGATTAAAACTTTAATGTTTTTATTGGATTTTTGTTAAAAGTATTTGAAAAGGTGACTTTATTTTCTTTTTTCTTAGCATATTATGAATAAATAACTGAAAAGGCAGATCTTTCAGAGAGAGAAGGAGAGCTGTCTTCAATGGTAAGCTTCTCAGAAATGCTGCAGAAAATTTCTGTACCTCTAGCATGTTTGTATAAAACAGCTTTTCAGGAATATATAATTAGAAGTATTGAGAAAGAAACACTAAACCTGTAAATTCTATAAACAAATTTTAATCCCTGAACACATTAACCAGAGGCAGCAGAAGATGGAGATGTGGGAGTTTCTGTGCCAGGCTTCTCTTTCAATCTGGCCTTAGTCTAGCTAAAGGCTGCTGACACAGGTTATCTTTCCACAAATCCACCTGTTACATTGTGGATTTCCCCCTTTTTTTCCTAGCTTGTATTTAATTTACTTCTGCCTTGGTGTCTATTGTTTCCTACTAACTTTAGGCTTAGTTTCTTCTTCTTTTCCAAGTTTCTCTTGTGTGTAACCTTCACTGTTTATTCTTGATGATTCATCTTCATCTTGTGGTCACTCACTCCTATTCACTTTTCCCTGAGAACTGCCTTTGCTGACTCTAGACATTTCTGTAGTATTTTGGTCTCAATAAATTTTCTGACTTTCTTTTTGACTTGTTATTGTTTAGGAACACGTTGCTTAATTTCCACATACTGTGAATTTTCTAAGTTTTTTTTCTTCCCTGATTTTTAGTTTCAGAGTATTGTGATCAGAAGAGATACTTGATATTATTTCAGTTTTTTTTAATTTGGTAAAATTTGTTTAATGCCTGAACAGTCTATCCTGGCAAATGCCTCATGAGTTTTTGACGATGTATGTTTGATTGCTACTGTTCTGTTTATGTCGCATAGTCTAAAACATTGTTCAAATCCCACATTTTCTTGTAGATTTTCCTTTTTTCTTTCTTTCTCTCTTTTTTTCCTGAGAAAGGGTTTCTCTCTGTAGCTCTGGCTGTCCTAGAACTCAATTTGTAGACAAGGCTGGCCTCAAATTCGCAGAGAGATCTGAGTGCCTCTACCTCCTGAGTGCTGGGATCAGAGGTTTGCACTATCACCGCCCAGCTATTGATTTTCTTTATGCATAATTTATACATTGTTGAAACTGGGATATTGAAATTCCCTCTTATTTTCTATCATTTCAGATCTCTTTAATAAAATTTGTTTATATTTTTAGATGTTTCAATATTGACTGTGCATGTTTTTATAGTTCTTATGTTTTTGTGATTTCACTCCTTTGTCACTGGACAGTTAGCATAAGATGACACTAATAAAGATTACCACCAATTATCATGAAACAAATGTAACAAATTCTCCAATCAAAAGGTATTAAATGGATTTTAAAAAAATCCCAGCTATGCGTTGTCTGTAAG
The DNA here is from genome assembly GCF_903995425.1 of Onychomys torridus. Taxonomy (NCBI): domain Eukaryota; kingdom Metazoa; phylum Chordata; class Mammalia; order Rodentia; family Cricetidae; genus Onychomys; species Onychomys torridus. The sequence goes on along the minus strand of NC_050445.1, from coordinate 67,185,227 downwards.
AGACTTGATTCTTCTTTAAAAACATACAAGAACGTGTGTAAGAATTTCCGTGCAAATGGAAATTGAAAGAGACTAAGGCTGACTATACTTAAACCATACAAAATAAAATTTAATAAAAAAACTCTAAAAAGATGGAATTGATTTTGAAACTCATTGGGTACTGTTCTTGATTAGCATGTACAAAGACTTGAGACCCATTCCAGCATTAAATAAATTGAGTGTGGGGGCACACATCTATAGTCCCAGTACTTGGAAAGTAGAGGTAGGTGGATCAAAAGCTCAAGGTCATCCTTAGCTACATAGTGAGTTCAAGGCTAAAAGAGGATACAGGAGACTCTGCCCCCCAGAAAAATAAAACACTGGAAAAGAAACAAAGATGGTCTTTATAGAATGATAAAGATGCTAACATGATCTATTTCAGAAGTCCATTTGTGTATCAGTGATATGAAATGGAATCTTTTTCATGGTTTAAATTTCTATTTACATTTGAGTACAAATACACACACATACATATATAGTATTCGTGGTGTGTGTATGTGTGTGTGTGTGTGTGTGTGTGTGTGTGTGTGTGTGTGTGTGTGTGTGTGTTCTTGTGCACTCTCTGAAAGCCAGAGGTGAACAACAGTGTCTTCCTCTATCACTTTCCACTTTGTCTTTTGAGACAAGGTCTCTTGCTTAATCAGGGACTTGTGGTTTTTGCTAGACTGACCAGCAGTGAGGCCCTAGGATCCACCTGCCATCCCTATCTTTTCCCCAGTGTAGGAGTTACAATTAAACATTGCCACACTTGGCTTTTATGTGGGTACTGAGGACTCAGACTAAGGTCCCCATGCTTATGCACCAAGCTTTTTTCCACTGAGTCATCTCCACAGCCTGTCAAGTATATCTTTGCACTTTTATTGACTGCCATTGGTCTGTTTGATCATTTCCTGATACCATAATAGTTTCATTGTGAAGTTCAATAAATAATTTAAAGATATTAATGGAATTAACTCTCCCCTACCTTACATTATTCTTCTTGTTTCTATTTTTTGTTAACTTTAATTTCAAGTAGAATAAATACTTGAATTCTTCCAATGCTTGATATTTCACAAAATTAAATATATGGCCTCTGGAAATCATCATTCAAGAACTTCATAGATACAACATACAAAGCCAATTGTGATTTGGCAATGACATCAGCAGACGTGTGTCTTCTGGCATCCATTCTTTTTCATTTTCCCTTTCTTCTTCATATCCACTTTCTCCCATACCCCTCTCTTTCCCACCCATATCTCCCCAACAAGTTTGCCAGACAAGCTCGGTGTTTGTTTTAAAATGGATTCTCATCTTTCCTCTCTGTTTGTTTGGCTCAAGATGCTATTGGATGACAGAAGGTTGATACTCATATACTCATACTACATAAATAACTAAAAACCCAGCTAAATACCAAAACACCCCATGTGATTTAGTGCATGGACTCATGAAATGAGCACATGGTTCTCAAATGATGAACTACAAATGCCCACTAAACATAAGAAAAAATGTTCAATCTCACTAGTCATCAAAAAATGCAAATTAAAACAAATGAGATTGATCCAGTCCTAAGAAAACAAACAGCAATAAATACAGGGAAGATGCTTGGAGACTGGACCAACCACTATGGAAATCAATATGATGGTCCCTAAAAGCCTAAAAAATAGAACCACCATGTGATCCAGCTGTATCATTCTGAAAATACACCCAAATGTATCTTGGTCATATCCACCCCTACTCCCTCCCTCAACAAATGAATAAAGAAAGTGTGGACCAGGTCCCCTTATCTCCTATTGCCAATAGATACGTGCTGCTTTCAACCTTGCTCAGACATGCTTCTAATTGCAGAGGGTAGTGGTTAAGCAGGGACATAAACTGCTCAGACTGCCGAGAGCAAGTGCCTACAAGTGCTCAGCGTGGGTGAGGTATCTTCATCAACCCCCTCACAAGTGCAGGGAGGACAAAAGAGTGCGACAGCAGAGGATGGGAACCTGTGCCGTGACATGCCGTCTTCTGGACATGACGTAACTCTTGCATGCATGGGCCTGATGTACCTTTGGTTACCCACACAAGACCTGAACAAGGTCAAGCCAGTTAGAAATTCCAGCCTGGAGGGGAGAGGGGTTGCCTGCACCCAATTTCTAGATGAGGGGATATTAGCAATTAGTGGCTTCCAAGAAAGGGGTGTTGTTTTTCTTTGAGGGGCTGGCTGATGGTAGATCATCCATGCACCAGCAATGACTCCACACCCATGAGCACATGAACCACACTAATTGGATGATATTTATATATGAGATGAATTTTGGAGGGAGATGTATTGGGGAGGTCCAGAGAAAGTCTGAGGGAGGGGTGGATATGACCAAAATACATTGCATGTCCTCTAAAAGAAAAAGGAGTATAGGTACAGTGGAGTTGTGTTCAACCATATGCAAGAGAATTAGAGCATTTGCTGGAAAGAGGGTGGAATGGAAGATCGTCATATTAATTGAAATAAGGGAGAATGAACAAGACAACCAGTGTTGCGTGTTTTCTCTCATTTGTGGATCCTGGATTGTATATAGATACACAAATGTATTTATACACAAACACATAGGAGACTGGGGAAAGGAAGGCACAAGAGGAGGAGAGGAAAGGAAGGTGAGAATGTGGGGACAGGTGAATGTGTCAATGCGTGACATACTTGAGACTGTCCTTATGAAATGAGCACCAATAAAAAGAGGCAATAAATCATTTAAAAATGCCATTGCAGGGGAACAGTGCTGTAGAGGAAAAGTTCTCACTCTACAGTTCCTCCCCACAGCCACTATATACAAACTTTTAAATGTATAATGTAATAGGCATAATTTTAAATGGCTTTAATTCTGTATTTTGTTAAAATATTAAATCACTGCTAAAAATTAGACCCAGTATTTCCAAATTATCTTTTATAAAGGAGTATTTTGAAAGTTAAGACTGAGCCATTGAGGCATACTAGTACAAATTCAAGAACTAGCCATGTATTTTTTTTTTAAATATTTGTTGGTAAATTTAAAGGAAAGATATTGAACTCTATTGAGGGAAAACATGTATTGTTCTAGCAATGGTGGAAGCAGAGTTAGAAATAGGGGAAGTAAAGAGGTGGAGAGTTGAGGTCCAGGGGAACAAGCAGAGAGAACTAGAGCTGGGGAGAACACCCATGTTAAGTGATGTTCCCCTGGGAAAAGGCCCAAAGGCCTGCAGGATTCAGAAGGAGTACCTCGTGTGAAGGACAGACAGAAACAGTCTTGGACAGAGGAAAGAGTCTGAGTACCCTGTGGACACTGGAGAGAGACCACAACAAATCATGAAAGGAGCTCTGGGACCAGCAAGCCTTTGGGGGCTGACCTGCAGAGAGACAGCAGTGTCAATCATTAGATTCTGGATGCAAAACACAAATTGAGGTCAGTTTGCAAAAAGGGCCTGGCATCTGGAAGACGGAGAAGAAATAGGAGTGATGTGCCATGGTCCCCACCACAGCAGCTGGCATGAATCTAGGACAATGGTTCTCAACCTGTAGGTCGTGGCCCGTGTTGAATGACCTTTTCACAGGGGTTGCCGAAGACCATTGGAAAACACAGATATTTACACTATGATTCATAACAGCAGCAAAATTACAGTTATGAAGTAGCAATGAAAATAATTTTATGGCTGTGGTCAGAAAAACATAAGGAACTGTATTAAAGGGTCTCAGCATTAGGAAGGTTGAGAAGCGCTGGTCTAGGGGAATATGGAGGACAGTGATTCTGGGTGATAGAGGTGCCTTTGTACTATCCATTAAAGGTGCACTCTTCCTTCCTTTTTTTAGTATTTTCTTTAAAGCCTAACTGTGCTGGCTAGTTTTACATCAACTCGACACAAGCTAGAGTCACTGGGGAAGAGGGGTCCTCAGTTGAGAAAATGCTCCATAAGATCCATTTCCTGGGGAAGGGCCCAGCCTATTGTGGGTGTTCCCATCCCTGGGCTGGTGTTTCTGGATTCTACAAGAAAGCAGGCTGAGGAAGCCATGGGGAGCAAGCCAGTAAGCAGCACCCTCCATGGCCTCTGCTTCAGTGCCTGCCTCCAGATTCCTGTCCTGCCTGAGTTCCTGTCCTGACTTCCTTCAATGATGGACAGCAGTAAAACCCTGAGGAAAGCTTTAAATTTCTTCCAATTATATCTTTTCACCATTTTTGAGCTGATGTTTTCTTTGAATTGATCTCATGCAAAAAAACTGGGCCACATTTATCTTTTTTAATATTCAAGTTTAATAAATTTTAGTATGGAATTAAATGTGCTAGTTACTGAAAAGGTAATATACACCAATATAAGATGGAGATTTACTAGAAAACAACACTTTTTAAATGGGATATTTTGGGTAAAAGTAGATTAAAAACAGATCTAATGGACCAGAATAGCGAACAGAAAGAAGACCATGTCTAGAAGTGTAACACAAATCTTAAATGGTCTTAACCTCATCTCGACAACTTCTCAGCTGATCTTGTTTCCTCAGACTGAAAGCCTCTGAGTCCTCACCCACAATTGTCTCTGCTGAACTACTACTAAAAGCTTAAATGCTTAAAGCCTCTAGTTCCCAGTTCTCATGCCTTATATACCTTTCTTCTTCCTACCATCACTTCCTGGGATTAAAGGCGTGTGCCCTTCCCAAGCAAAGACATGAGATCTCAAGTGCTGGGAGTAAAGATAGGTGCCATCACACCTGGCTCTGTTCTCAGTGTGGCCTTGAACTCACAGAGATTCAGACAGATCTCTGCTTCCCAAGTGATAGGATTAAAGGTGTGTGTGCCTCTATTGTCTGGCCTCTATGTCTAATCTAGTGGCTGTTCTGTTCTCTGATCCCCAGATAATGATCTGTGGACACCTTGTTTAAAAGATCAAAAATGATCATTTAAATGTAATCTTATAACTTAATATTTTTACTTAAAAGAATTAAGGAGAAACCTTCCACTCCTTAGCTTAACAAATGCTATGAAATTACACACAGAGCATGCCTCAGCCCAATGCAAATTGTGATTGGAAATGATGAAGAATGACCTAACCTGTTGTTTTCTCTGGTGGATGGCGCCAGTTAACGACACGGGGGTGAGTGCCAGAATGGCAGTAGCTTTGTTGGCAGGGCTACAGAGCTATTAGAGTATTATCGTCTGAAATGCTAGCTTTATGGTTAGCTGTAATAAAATGATTTTCCCTTCCTTCACTCACCAGCTTTCTTCCTCCACGGGAATGTTAATTACCCATTTATAATGCATTGCAGGCTAACTCTACTCACTCTGGGAGCTCTAGAAACCAATACTGTCATAACCAGGGGTACAATTTTATAGTTATTTATTTGGAAATAATTTGTTCTGTTTTTTCATTTGTACATATATGTGTATATACATATAATCTTAAAAAGTAGTAGGGCTTTTCTAATCAATAATGAACACTGGAAAAAATTAATAGCAATGTTCAAGTCATGTCAGGTTAAATGAGGTATATGTTTTAAGGACTTTTTCACTGCTTTGGTAATCCTTATATGTCAGTTAGGTACAGAACGTGCTCTTTCTCAGCAGTTAGCCATACTTATTTCCATGAAAATTTCCTCCAGTTGTTTCCTTTTCTGAAATCAGATTCTTACACTAACTAAAGCCTGGTGACTAGCTCTGATTCTGTATCTTTCCTTTTCCCTTGGTTCTCTGTGAATGATGTTGAGATTCCTTTGGGAGACCAGATGGGTGCCTACTTATTTCTGTAGGTTACATTTTATTCTGACTTTTCCAAGTCATTTAAATACAATAGAGTATAAAATAAAACCTAATGACTTAGTGAAGTTAATAATGATAAACATTATCTATAAATCCATCATATGTTCTTGATCAATTGTTTATATATTATTTGTATAATAAATTTTATCCTATTAATGTTAAGCTTATTTTTATGTAAAAATCCCTTCAAATTCTTCTCTTTTTTAAAAAAGAGATGCATATGTGGAACTTATTTATTTTTTAATTAATTTTTGTGTGTGTATATGTGTGTGTGTGTGTGTGTGTATGGGTATTGTGGAGGACAGCACAGGGTATAGGGTCCAGTGGATCTGGTGTCATGAGAGGTTGTGAACCACCTTAGGTGTTAGAAGCCAAACTTGATTCTCTGCACGAACAGTAAGCTCTCTTAACTCCTGAGCAAGCTCTCCAGGCCCCCATCAGATTCTTGAGAGAAACAGCAACTGGCCGTGTTATTCATAATGGAGTACACATAAAAACCAAAGTTGATAAAATATTATATAGGAGTAAAATGTTTTTATGTAAATGTAAATATTAGTCTTGTAGAAATAGCTCCTGAGTGAGTAAAATAGAACTACATGGGCCAAATTTATGATTAACTATGAAGAAATAACTTTTTCCAAGGGACACCTCCCAGAACGTGACAAGAGCTGTCTGAGGGGTGGGGAGTGAACGGGGTGGGGGGAGTTCTAGAGTCAGGTTTATAAGTTGCTGTGAAATTTACTGTTTCTGAGACATTTAAGGCAATTGTTCAACATCACTGTGCCTTGATTTTTTTTCATTTATTTGTTTTTTGTTTGTTTGTTTTGTTTTGTTTTTGAGACAAGGTTTCTCTCTGTAGTTTTGGTGCCTGTCCTGGATCTCTCTCTGTAGACCAGGCTGGCCTCAAACTCTCAGAGATCTGCCTGGCTCTGCCTCCCGAGTACTGGGATTAAAGGTGTGCGCCACCACCGATGGATGGGCCTTGATTTCTTATCTGCAGTGAAGGTAAATAAGAACCACTTTGCTAGAAAAGTGGGGAATAATGTAAAAAAACAAAACAAAACAAAAAAACAACAACCTTAGAATGTAACACACGTTGATAAAGATAATGTCTGATCAAGGGAAGAGCCAGGCATGGTACTAATTACATGAAGTAGAAGAACTCAGTCTGAGCTGGAAAGATCTCAGATTATCTTTGTTTCAATTGGTTTTTATTTGTTTGGTTTTCAATTTAAGAGAATTAATTACACTGTTGACTTCTCCCTGAAGTCCCTTAAAGGAGAAAATATTGAGAAAGTCGTCTGAGAAATGAACACCATATGTCAAGTACTGTTCTGAAACTGATACATAGTAGGAACTCTATAAATGATGCTGTTTTAGCTATTTGAACCCATTATGCCACGGTAATTCTGTGAGAACACTCAGAAGAAACATTAAGAGACACTTAAAATCCTTCAAGGAAGATAAAACTTGAAGACAAGTTTATACAGTATCAACTGCATTCTGGTAAATTCCATGACTGAGGTTTATAGGTGCCCAAGGGTTAAGTTAAAGGATAGAGAATATATACATGTGGGATCCGGTAGGGCTTAGAGCGGGCAATTATGGCATCTCAGCTAATCAAGGAAGAGCATAGCCTATTAACTGGCAGAAATTATGTCTGTGGCAGAGTGGGGTTCGGGGAGAGCAAGCAGAATGAGCTGTGCAAGAGGGGAAAGTACAGATTAAACGAGAGGAATTATAAACCGGTCCTACTAGTCACTTAAATTATGGACACACACAGGCTGACACCCACTGTGTTTTTATGTTTTGGGCACTGTTCAAAGCACTATATGCACATTAATTCATTGACTCCCCATAATAGCCCCATTAGGTAACCCCAGTATTATCCATACAGTACATAGAGGGAAACTAAGTCCTGTGAAAGAGGAAATGGTGCCACGTCCTTCTGAGTCCACAGTGTCCTCCTCAGAAACACAGCATGGCATGGCAGGGATCTGTTTTTATATGCCTATTGCTCAGGCAGATGCCCCAGATAGGACCCCTTAGCCAATACCTGTGGGCACAGTGGACTGCTCATTGTCACACAGCTGGCCATGGACCTGAGTACCAAGAAAGGCACTTGGTCCTTGATCTGCAGTAAACCTCAAAATCTACTTACTACTTAGTGACTTAAGTGTCATTTGAAAGGTGATGGCAGTACACAGTCTTTAATTTGAAAGGATGTGGAGTTTCATATGAGCAAGACAAAGCAATCACACTTGTAAGAGAATGTACCTTTGATGGTGTCACTGAAGGGCGAGGGGAGGGGGTCTTCAGTTGTGAGTAAAGAGGGGAGATTGAGGCAGGAAGAATACATGAAAGGATCCTTCCAGACATTGAGATGAGCACAGGAGAAAGCCCCAATAAGGGTGCTAGAGTTTTAAAGGTGGGGGAAGAGATAAATACTGTTTGCGGTCAGACAAGCCCCAGTGACTAATCATGTAGTAGTGAAGAGGGAAGAGAGCTGCCCAAGAGACCCTCAGTGTTGCTCGCTCGCTCACTTGCTCGCCTGCTGAAGACAACTGTTAATATGAAGAAAAGTCAGGGAAGATGAGGAAGTTTCCATGAAAAGTTTGGATTTTTTTTCTTAAATTGTCCCCAGGTTTACTAAAAATACTACAGAACAGATTCAAAGGGCTGCAGTCGTCGGTTGAGATTCATCCCAGCTGTAGGCTGAGTGGCATATAGTTTGGAGAGAGTGCCACAGTCCAGATGCCTCAGTCTTTCCCAGTTTAGCTTAGGGATCTGATCTGGGACTGAGACCTCAGGAACATAATGACCTCTTTCCTCTTCCTGCCACTTGATAGGAAGGTCCTGGGAATCGTGTTTCTGATTCTGTTTCCCCAGTCCTGACAGTAGCCTGCTATCTTGTTGGGGGGCTTCTTGCTGGGGAATAATGGCAACCTCTTCTAAAATGCCCTTGTTGATACGGAAGTCATTACCAGGGCACGTGTAGTACTTCTCTATGGTGACACAGGTTGCTTTCTTCACATTCCTGCGGCCCATGTTGGCAGGTCCTGGTAAAAACAAAACAAAACAAAACAAAAAACCAAAATAATGAAATTCTCACATTGCATTTGTGGTAACAGAACAGAGGCCAAGTTAAGCTCCAACGAGGAGGTAGAGTGGTGGTTTTGGAACTGGTGATGTCTGGTCTGTGGCCCTAAGTGAAGAAACTGCATGAAATCCTCGATGTGGGTGAGAATGCTTGTAGACTGCAGAGAGAATGGAGGATGGGAGAGCATCCTTCAAGACCCCCAATCTACAAGTGCAGAGAGAGGCTGTGGAGTCCATGGAGGGACTGGGAACTGGGAGGAGGGGAATCCTAGAGTGAGTGAGCACAGGGTAGGGAGTGGCCAGCACAGGCAAAAGCTGATCCTACACTCTATTCTATAAACTGCAGTAATGCTTTTAAACTATTAGCGTTTCAAGCTACTAAGAAGCACTTTGCCAAAGAATAGGTTCTGTGGCAGCTGAAAATAGACTGTAATTTCTCAGAGTGTCTTGAGTTACAGGATACATTCTGTGTACTAAGAATGGTCAGCCACACACAATGTTTTATCTTAAAAGATACTGGCTGTGTGAAGCATCAGAATAAAGGATTCTACGCAATGCCTAGGCTCTATGGGAAAGAATACTGTGATCTGGCATTATGTGCCCAGCGGTGGTAGAATGGGGAACCCTCCCTCCACCAAACCATGCCCCCTCTACCATTTGATGCTTCCAAAGGCACTGTTAGCACTCCACAGTTGGATGATTATTAGCACTTTCCCATACATTTCAACTTGAGAGAGGCAGAGAGATGGAGACAGAGACCCAGGGAGACAGAGGGAGAACATAGACAAGTCTGTCCATAATTTTGCATTAAACTTTTCCAGTGCTTATTTCCCATAAACAGGGGTGGTGGCAAGCTTCTCTCTCTCTCTCTCTCTCTCTCTCTCTCTCTCTCTCTCTCTCTCTCTCTCTCTCTCTGGCTTTAGTTATTTTGGAAATAAGGGAAATCCTCTAAGGGAAGGTGGTAGGGATGTGAAAGGACAGTTAAGTAATTGCCTCCTACAGAAAGAGGAAAAAAGTTAAGTTTCAGCTCAAGAAATTCATCACCGATAGCTGCAGGCAGGGACCAGAGAGAGTGAAAGCCGAGATGGGTGATTCACTCGGGATTCTCCTAGCCACATCAATAAGTTCAAATGCACTTCTCCCTGCTCTGTGTAAGTAAATATGTGCAGCTCATATTTTCTATTTTATTTTCATTTATCATAGACATGTACTGGTTTTAGTATTGACATTTTTGCATAAATACTTTTGAAAACACCACCGTGATTTAAATAACTATTGGAGCTAATGTTTTTATTTTGGATTGTGAGCCTAGCTTTTGACAACTGATCTGTCTTCCCAGGCTTGGAGTTAATTTTTATTTTAAACACTGTGTGTATGTGTGTATGTGTATTCCTGTAGTGTATGAACATGTATGCACAGGTGTGCATGGTGCACTTGCCTGTGTGTGATATGTGGAGGCCAGAGGTCATTGTCGGATGGCTTCCTCTATTGTTTGCTACCTTAGTTTTTGAGACAGGGTCTCCAACTGTTCCTGGAGCTCACCATTTCAGCTGGAGAGGCTGGCTTTTGGAGCCTTGAGGATCTACCTATTAACCTGCTCCTTCCAACCATCAGCACTGGGGTTAGATGTGTGTCACTGTTTCTGTGGCTGCTGGGAATTCGAAATTGGTTCGTTGTGTATGCACAGCAATCACTACACCCAGCCGAGCCATCTCCCTCGCCCCAGCATGATTTGGAATAATTTTGTTTGCAGAATTTGAGAGCTATAAACTTTTGTGTTTACTCTGCTGCAGGAGTGTATAGTAGGGACCATCACTGTGTCAGATATAAGGCCCCTGAAGGCAAGAGCTGTGTTCTATCTCTGTACCATTGGCATGGACTGGCCCTGCCCTGGCCTCTCTCAAGTCTCCTTGGCTTTTCTTTTTCCTGCCTGCTGCCATTGTTGGAGTTTTCTTTCACAGTGCTGCTTATGACAATATAAGATTTTGATGGTGCCTATCATCAGAAAACCTAAGATTGCTGACGTAGTCACCAGGAGCAGATAATAAACCAGTAGTATCATTAGCAACCGGGTCTACAGTAACTATCACAATACTCTTCAAACTTTAACTCAATGTTTCTTCATTTTTCTTTCTTTTTTAAAATTTCTTGTTCTCTTTAGTATCTCTTCCTCTGTAGGTTTGTTCTCACTATTTATTTTCTGATAAGGGCCCTTATACTGATTCTTAGTGTTCATTCATTAAAACCCTAATCTTTTTCCCCTCAAAGTTTAACTCAACTTTCATCTTCATACAGATGGCCCTGGCCCTGAAACACACAAACACACACACACACACACACACACACACACACACACACACACACACACACCACACACACACTGCCCAGCTCATGTTATTCCCCTCTCTCTCTTGGTACTCATAGTAAAGTACACACTGCACTTTCCCTGTAGAGTGTAGAATCCTCACTGACTGTGATGTCTTGGGCACATTATTAACCATTCTGTATCTCTGTTTCCTTGCCTGCGAACTAGAGATTAAGACAGTCACATGTCCACATGGTTGAGGTGGTAGTCTGGTAACATATGAAGCACTGATCACTGCCATGCACATCAGAGGCTCAGAATACACAATAGCTGTGTGATACTGCACCTCACAGACCCTGGCCTGTAGTCTCTGCAGAGTGATTTGATTGGCAATGAGAAAACTGAGTAGACAGTGAATTTATTTTGTCATGGAATTGATAAGAATAAAGGGAGCTGGAGTGGACTAGATCAGAGTGGGAGAGAATTAACTGGTTTTTGTTTCTGTTTTTGTTATTGTTTTTTTGCTGTATGTCAAGCATTGGGAATCCAGCTTAGACAAGACAGGCAAAGCTCGCTGTCCTTGGGGAGCAGATACTTTCTAGTGTGGTTACAAAAAGAGTAAGGTGCAAAGAAAAGTGGCTGAAAACTGGGGCACAAGTGGAAGATTAAAAAAGGGACAGAAACCAGGGACTCGGAGAAGGTGGCCTACTTGAAATAAGTAGGAAGGCGTCCTTGGAGGAGTGGGGCCCAATCAAAGCCCAAATACTCCACACTTGTGTTTTCTCACAGAGTCCAGACTTTTAAAAGATATCATAGTAGAAATGGGACTGCTTGGGGAACAGTGAGGGAGAGGACAACGAAGGGGGTGACTGTGGTCAAAGAATGTTGTATATGTGTCTGAAAAAACTCACAATTAAACTTATTGTTATTAATAAACAACATGCAATAATAAAACCCCCTTAACTATGATGTGAGAGTCAACCAGGAAGAGATTGGGGGTAGGGCATAGCAGGTCATATGGTTCTGAAGAGAGGGAGCCTGAAGGGTGAGTACTTCAGACAGACAGACATCTGAATGTGTTGGGGTTTACAGGTCATTAGAAGAAGCAAAGGTGTGTTCCCCACGCTGGATTACCTCACCCAGCCTTGATACATGGGAAGGAGCTCCGCCTGCCTCTATTTGATGTGCCATGCTTTGTTCAAGCCCATGGGAAGTCTGCCCCTTTCTGTACGGGCACAGAGGAGGAGTGGATGGGGAGGGGAGTAGGTGGGAGGTGGGGGAGGAATGGGAGGAAAGGAAGGAGGGGAAACTATGTAAAATAAATGAAAAATGTTAGTTAAATAATTTTTAAAAAGAGGCAAAGGTTGCCCTGGACATAACGGGGTGGGGGGGGGGAAAGACTTTTTAGCTGGACTTGAACTGTGGAGGACTACTTGGAAGCAGACATTTTGGGTGGACAGGCATGGGCTGTGGTTTAGAAGAGATGAGAAGTGTGTTGATGAGGCTGGAGAGCTGCACTGGGAATGGGGGACTGGTGCCCGGGTGCCATGCCTGCTTCGCTGCTGTGTGCCCATGCCTGGGTTTTCTCAATGCGTCCATTCAGAATAGAGTGTTTCTCTCCGGCCGCATTCAACCTTTTCCCAGGAATCTCTATTCTGCATGTGCGTTAAAACTTCAGTGCTGGCTTGGTAAATGTCACCCTCCACAATCACTCAACTTCTTCCCTTTCATGTGAGCAGAAGGAAAATGAATCATTTATGGTCACTTGGGTAGCTGAAGGACCTTTTCATTCTCAATTTACTCCCACGTGCGGGACTAATTAAAGTTTATAAGCATTATGACCACGGACAAGCGTTTCCAAGGATGAACTGTGGCTTGGGAAATACTGCATTTCTACCAAAAATGATGGGTTGCTTTGAACTTTTAAGACTCCTGGTCAGAACATGAAACGTAGGAGTTAACATCCAGTAATTACCATGTCCTTTTTCTTTCAGATGTCCATGGGGATTTTAATGATGTCTACAAACTCTTTGAGGATGATTGAACGTCAAAATTCCTTTAAGTTAAAAATCTGTAATTATATTGAACATTTTTTTGGTAGAGTATTTTATTACTTAGACATTATAACTTGTCTACTAATTTGAGATTGTAGGGGTTGAACAAGATTTTGTCATTATTTAAGATTTGGGTTTTCTTTTTCATTTGTTTTTAAATTTTGAGTGATCTTCATCCTAACTAGTTTGATAATCTTTTTATTCGTGCTTGTGGACATAAAGTGCTCTAGATATTACATATTCATACATTTGACACATCACTTTCTATATTCAGCTTTATTGGCTTACTTCATGATCATGTCACATACTATTTCCCCATTGTTGCAGTAACAATAAATACTTTATTTCTAATTTTCTTCACATTCATTTTTATAAAAGAGCGCTATTGTTCAAAGTTTCCTGTGGTGATGTATCATGTTCCCCAATATACTGTGTCCACCAATAAAATTTATTTGAGGATCAGAGGAAAAAGCCAGCTACTATAAGTAAACATAGAAGTCAGGCAATGGTAGCACATGTCTTTAATCCTATCACTTGGGAGGCAGGGATCTGTCTGGATCTCTGTGAATTCAATGCCACACTGGGGAACAGAGCCAAGTGTGGTGATACACGCCTTTAATCCCAGCACCAACCATAGAAGTCTGGAGGTCTGTACAGATAGACAGGAAGTAACAGAGCTGGGAAGGAAGTGATGTAGCTGGGCTGAGAGAGCCAATGAGAGAACAGAACAGAAAGGCATGTAGGCGTGGGTATATAGGAAGTAGGTCTCTCTTTGGTGACTGAGGTGTTGGTGAGGTGAGGTTAGCTTGTGGCTTTTCTTATTTCTCTGATCTCTCAGGTTTTCACTCCTATATCTGGCTCCAGGTTTTTATTGTAATAAGACTGTTAAGCAATTCTTCTACAGTTTCCCTCTAGTAGTAAATTTGAAATGCTTAATATTATTAGAATTTGATGAAATTTTGATCAAATCAATGATAGGTTTAAAAGACATATACATATTTCTTTTTCCAAAATACAAAATATGAAGGCAGGTTAGATGATTTTAATATAATAAAAACATACTATGTTAGTGTCAATACTAAATAGTTTCTTCATTAACATTTGATAATTCCCAGTTTACCCATTAACAATTATTTTATGACCTTTCCCCACACTAGCTGGTCACTTATTAGCTCTGGTAGTATTTGACATGATGGTTTCCAGTAAGTTTTATGCACTGAGTTTTATGAAGTAACAGTCGAATGAACAACAGCTCTTACTTCTCTTCCTCCTTATTCCCTGAATCCCCCTGGGCAGAGAACCTGAGATGTAGCTGACCACATTGAACCTCTTCTTCATCTGCATGGCCAATGTGTGTGGCTGGAGCTTCTTGCGGATCACAGCTGGGCAGTGAGTCCCTCAAAGAACACAACTGTGCTCACAACCTACTGCTAGTCATTGAGACCCTGTTATCTTCATGAAGCTCACACTGAACCCCACTCTCCTGCCTTAATAAACTGCTTCAGGAGGCCCTCTCTTTTCTCCAGGGCCTTCCTGTTATAGATAGATGCTGACACAGGCCATATTGAGCAAGGTAGTCATTCCATGGACATAACTGGGGAAATTGTAGTTTCCAGTCTTCACGACACCCCATATACTCATACCCTGGTAGCCAACATTCTGATGCCAAAATTTCCATGGCCCCCATGACATAGTATCCTTTTAGCCCTGGATGCCTGTGCCAAGAAGAGCAAATCTGTGACTGAAAGTAGCAACTGTTTTTTGTGTTTTTTAAAATTTCCACTTGTCAGGCAAAATGTGCAAAGATTTGAAATTCTTTCTGCTTGCAGTATTACATCACTATAAAACTCATAGTCTTCACTTGCACTCTGGGATGGAGAGAATGCAGCATCAGAAACCGAAAACTCATCTTCTGTAATAAAGGGGTAAATGAAAAAATATATATTTAAAATTTTTATCCAACCTGACAAAATTAGACTTCTTAAGCTAGGAAAAACTAAATATGTGCATGTAAAGCAAGACATCTCTGACACTGGATCAAAAACTGATTTCTTTATTATGCATCATTCTTTTAGTAATTGTTTTCTTTATTTTGTTTGGTTGTTTTTGTTTGTTTGTTTTCAGAGACAGGGTTTCTCTATGTAGCCCTAGTTGTCCTTGAACTCATTGAGTAGATCATGCTGGTCTCAAACTCAGAGAGATCTTACCTTCCTCTGCCTCCCAAGGGCTGGGATTAAAGGTGTGTGCCACCAGCATTTCTAGCTTTATTAGCTTTCTTATGCCACAACTTTCTGTTGCTGTCACAAATTACCTGAAAAAAAATTGACTTAAATGTAGAAAAGGATTATTTTAGCCCTCAGTTTTAGAGCCATTAGCCATTGGTCACTTGACTCCATTGCTTTTGGAACATCATGGTGGGAGGTTTGTGTTAGAAGAAAGCTACTCACATCCTACTGGATAAGGTTCGATGTCCCACTATCTTAGAACATACTTCTACAAAGACCTACTATGAAGCCCACCTCCTACAGATTCCACCTCCCAATTGCTATACAGTCTGGCGACCCCACCTTTTAACACATTAATTTTTGTAGTTGGATGGTTTTACTCTTGCTCTTTGCTCTTTGGGGGCCTACCATCCAGTTCCCAAATAAACACTCGGAGACTTGGTCTTACTTATAAATGACCGGCCTCAGCTTGGTTTGTTTCTAGCCAGCTTTTCTTAACTAATTATCCTGTCTACCTTTTACCTCTGGGCTTTTACCTTTCTCTATTTATGTTTATCTTTTCTTTTCTTCTTAATCTGAGTCTGGCTGTGTGGTTGGGTGGCTGGCCCCTGGCATTCTCCTCCGCTCCTTTTCTCCCTCTTTCCTCTTCTCTTTTTCTCCTTCTATTTATTCTCTGCCTGGCAGCCCTGCCTATCCCTCTCCTACCTTGCTATTGACCATTCAGCTCTTTATCAGACCAATCAGGTGTTTCAGACAGGCAAAGTAACACCGCTCCACAGAGTTAAATAAGTGCAGCACAAAAAATGCAACACATCTTCTCATCATTATACAAATAACTCCACAGGGGGGAAATGTAACACATCTTTAACTAATATTCTACAACAAATGCCTCTGGGACATATTCAAGATCCAAGTTATAGCATGTAAAGGCAGAAACTTGAACATTAGTTGATGGACCAAAACAGTAATATGGAAATAAGTAGACTTGTTTGTTCAGCCGGAATCCTGGGACATTCTCTGTCCTTTTGAATCAGAAGCCACCCATTCAGCCGAGGCAGCCTCTCCATTGCTCTTTGTACTTCAGTTGTGTTCTGGTGTCTGAAGTCACAGAATGAGTCCCAAGCCCCACCATCAGAGAAGGGTATTATAGGATTCTCAGTTAGTCTGTATAGTTTCTTGTGGGGAATTCTTTAGTAGCTTCCCTGTTTTTTTTGTTGTTGTTGTTGTTGTTGTTTTTTTACCAGCTGTATAAATCAATTGATTGATCTCATTCTACATTTGGAAATATGGTAAGCGGAATCCAGGAGAGTGAAGTTTCATTCAACTTGCCACAAATGAATACTTTTCTCAAAATTCTAGGCAAAGGTAAGATCATTTATATGTAGAGAACTTAAGAATGACTGAAAGGATATTTGGTTTTGATCATTTATAACATTATGATTGCCAGGTTTAAATACATTTTTTAAGAATTCTTATCACAAAAGTATGTTAATGTTTAGAATGTTAAAAGTATATCCTTTAAAATTAATTCTCTACCTACTGGTAATTTTCACATACTTTAAAAATCTCATTAATTTATGTCTTTGGGGAAATTTAATGTTTTTTCCTTTCATTATTAAAAAAAATCCAAGTAAGTATCTTAGTTCAAAACACTATGCTGTAAGTCATGTCACCTTCAATAAACTGTCAAAATTATTCTCTAATTATACAACTTGAGCATGACTTTGATTCATTATTATCTGAGAAACAAAACACCAAAAGAAATACAAGATATAAAACCACAGTGGGAGCTTCTATTTTTTCTGATTATCATAGAAGTTTTTAATTAATCTCTATATCTAGCCATAATTCATGCTATAATCCGCCATCCCTGCAGATTGATGAAAACCACTTGTTCCCCTCTCCCCAGCTTCTCAATGAGTTATTTTACACAGTCAGATTTAATAACTTGTCATTATTCAAAGTACAAAATACCATATTAAATATATTAGATTTTTATTTATTTTTTAAAAAGATTTATTTATTTATTATGTACACAGAAGAGGGAGCCAGATCTCATTACAGATGGTTGTGAGCCACCATGTGGTTGCAGGGAATTGAACTCAGGACCTCTGGAAGAGCAGTTGGTTCTCTTAACCACTGAGCCATCTCTCCAGCCCTAGATTTTTATTTTTATATGTTAAACTTATTGGTGATTTTGTTCTCTGTTGTTTGACTTTTCCTTTTATTCCTTATTAGCGAATCTAAAAGAGTAAAGTGCCATTTAGCTGACAGCTTTGAATAATAACTGTTTGAGGTGAACATAAATTGATAGTGTAGTAACAGGGTATGGTGGTAGCTGTCCCAGGAGATAGCTTATGCAAAATGATGGAGGCCTGCCCATCACTGTACGTGGAATACTGATGATAGTCTTGACTTGAATAGGAAAGCATTTATGTCTTGCACCTGCTCCAGAATATGACTAGCTGTCATGTATTCCAACAAAAGAAAGGAAAAGCTGTCACTATAACTTAAGAAATATGCACAAGCATAAGAAAAAGCAAAAACATTTTGAGCAGTTAGAATTTATTTTTATTGCTCTATTGTGCTTACTAGTCTCTTTAAGTTTTGCTTGGTATTATGTATGTTTCCTGCTGAGCTCATCAGCATGACTTCATCCTTACAGAAGGCCACTGAATTATTAAACAGTGCCTGCACTCACACTGCCAGAGCAAAAGGTTGGTGCATTTATGAGTCCTGGATTTTCAGTGGCATATAGCAAAATAAAACATCCAGATGAGACATAAATATAGTTTCAGGAGTATTTCACTAAGACATAAAATTTAAATTTGATAAAGTTGAAACTGAACCCTAAATTTCCTGTAAACTAAAATAATAGAGTAAAATATATTTTGAAATTATAAGACAAAAGACTTTTTAAAGTGTTCAGATTTCTGACATGTTGACTTTGGGTTGTATCTTTAAATGTTTTAGAAATATTGAAATATAACCAACTTTTCACAACATTTTCTTTACTGAATATTGATGTTTTCTGTGTTAGGAAGCCTGCCAACTCTCCCTCTATTTTCCCAGCAAGTGTTTCATCCCATGGCATTTTACATCCTAATTTTTTCTGCCTCTGTCTTTTAATTTTAATTTTCCTTGTAAAATGTGCAAGAGACCTTAAGATTGTACACACCCAAAACACACACATTGAACATCCACACATATGAAGTATAGCTAGAGCTTGACTCACCACTTAAAAAACATTTTAAAGGGAAGTACTCAAGTAATGTTCTTCCCCGAGAGCATTCACTATTGGGAATTACCTACTTATTCCATTGCTCCTGATATTTAAAATGTCTTTGTATCTCTCCCTTTGAAATGTCCTTAGCAACCTGATGCACATTTAAAGTCTGTAAGTATTCAGCAGTGTGGGCCATCCATCTTCAAGGATGGTTGAGAAACAAGGGCAAAGTGTTTGTTTTTGAAGTATGTGAAAAGGCACTCAGAACCGTAAAAGGTGAACAGGTAAATTAGTTGTTTCAGATCATCCATTTTTGGTCAACGTTGGGGCTAAGTCTCACGTTTGTGAGAGGAAAATTGGAAAAGTAAGGAGGAAATGGAAGAGCCCTATGACAGCAACAGGCGAAGAAAAATTGGAAACGGCCTCAGCGATTGTGGAAAATGTGGAGGATGTTTACCTCAACTAGAGAAATGCAATTATCTAGAGCTCCTGACAGCCCATGAAACACTGAGATTTTTATAGACTTTCATTTTTATTTCCATGTCCAGTAAATAAATCCACATTGGGACTAACATTAAATTAAAACCAAATCTGATTAGTTCTTCCTAAGTCCCTGCCATACACCTAGCTTCAGTTTCTCCCAAAGGGTAGCCCTTCACTTGCTAATTCTGTGAGGGGCCACTGCACAGCTTTGTTGTCCTGCTGAGCATTCCTGGGCTAATAGATACTACTCAACCAAGATGGCGATCAGCCTCAGACAGGCCGCAACTCTGGGTGGTTTTCATGTTGGGAAGATAGAATCTGGTGAGAGATCAAAACCGACCATTTAATTCCAGCTGCTCCCTGAAACTGCATACCGACTCCACGAGCTCATGGCTCCATACAAGAGGCTGAGTGCTCTTCTTGGATTGGACATCAGTGGATGACATATTAGGCTTCACCCTGGTTCAGCAATGACAAATTCCTTGGTGATCTTGACAAATGACTTCGAGAAAATGGTGGTTTTCTCATTTTCTAAATAAATCATTTGAGATAGAGACTTCCAGAGCTTCTGTTCGGCACAGAATTTTAAAGACACAAACCAGTGAAGACAAAATTAATTGCCCAAGGTCATACAGTTAAGACATGAAAATAGGATCTGAAGCACATAGTTTTTTTTTTTTTTTCCTCTCTGTTACTTTGTGAGATATCTGCCCAAAACTTTCTTTTAAATTTGAAAAAAAAAAAAAAATTCTAAAAAAGACTATCCCGATAGAAAAGACTCCCATGTCAGAGGAAGAGAACAGGTCTAGAGGCAGATGTGTTCACACCCGTGCCTGGTCAATCAGAAAAATCTGGCTTGTTATTAAAGTTAAGGAGACTTTGACTTCTTAGTAGCCTTTTGTTGGTCTCGCTTCCAGTGGTCTGCAGATCAAATGTTTACATTGTTCATCCTAGAAAATCCCAGCGAGATAATTGATCAGTTTAAAGGTTATCTTCTAGTCAGATGCTAAAGCCCTAAAGACTCCAGTCCACTGGCGGGAGGTTTTGTGTCTGATGTTTAATCCTAAAAACGACTGTATTATGTATAAAATGCTGTGCTACAAGATCAATTGCAATATATATTGCTCACAAAGTATTACAGTGTTCTACTGGGCATCGTGTTCTCTGGATCTGGAGACCAACTCACAGGAGGCATATTTCAATCCCTCTTACACTTGCTGCAGAAAGCAGACTGCTGCTGTTTTACTTCAAAAGACAGCTGCAACAGAAATGGGCCCATGGACTCTCTATAACATCTCTGATTGCCAATGTTTCTTTTTATGAAAATGGAGCAGAAGGACAAAACCTCTGTGGTTCACAATGCTCAATCAGGTGTCTCATTCTCTCTAACTCCTCACATGCCTGGCAGAGTGTCTCCAAAAGAACCCACAGCAGTCTCTGACCTTACATGTTCTCATTTGTTGTAGTGGGAGAAAAATGAAGGCTGGAATTGCTTAGACAATGGAACCATTTTCAATTTTTATAAAATTAAGTCATATTCAATATGTTACCAAATAGTTATGGTGTACTATTTCACATATACTTTTTGAAGCTTTATAGTATTTTAATGATAAATATATTTGGCATATATTAATTTTAAATGTATTCTGCCACCTTTTATAAAAATGTTAACCCTCAGATCCTTTTGCTATATTTTCCCTCTCAGGATAAAATAAATCAACTTACATTAGGGTTTTTAGTTCATATAGCAGCAAGAAACAGATACCATGTAAACTGCTAACAAAATGTCACAGCATTCTAATTCAGTGAGGCAGGCTTTTTCTTGTTTCTGTGTCTTTCCTATGCTCATTCTCTTTTGTCCTGCTTTGCCCAAGAATATCTCAATTTATGCCTGTTGACTTGGTAAAATTACAACTACGAGTAATGCATGGAAGCATATTCACCATCATTAGTCATTGGGAAAACGGGTCCATAGCCAAGTTACTATATTCACTAGAAAAGCTAACATGAAAAACACTGACCGTATCAATTGTTGGAAAGGATGTGGATAAACTATAACTTTTCACATTGCCATAAAGAATAAGAAGTGGAGTCAGGTATGGTGGCTCACGCCTTTGATCCTAGTACTTGGGATACAGAGGTAGGTGAATCTCTGTGAGTCAAAGGCAGGTCTACATAACCCTGAGCTAGAAAGGACAAATATATTATGGTATAGCTATACAATGGAATACCTTTCAGAAATAAAAACTACTTTCCATAAAACATTTAAGAAACTCTAATTATGTGAGTGAAACTAAATGAAAAAAGAATACTGTATATGATTCTATTTATCTAAAATTCTAGAAAAAAAGTTAGGCCAGTGATTTCCCGGGCACAGGGCAGAAGAAGAAGGAGGGAATGCACAGACTCAGGAGGAACTTGTCAAGGTGGTGGACATGTTTGTCATCCTGACTGAGGCAGGGATTTTACAGGCACTTGTCAAAGCTCATCTGCAGAATTCAAACTTCAGAATTTATTGTATGTCAACTGTGTCTCAATTAGACTATTAAAAATAATGCACCCATCAAAACCTCAAAAGTATCCACATTTTAATGTTGGTACTCCTCTGTTTCTTAATTTGGAAGTTGCTTCGTTAATTTTTAATCTGGGTATGGATACCACAGTTTTACTCAGTGGGAGAAAATCCACTTGCACATCTGTACTGTTCTGTAAATATGTAACAGATCAATGACCCCACCCCACCGAAATTTTAAAACAAACAAAAAAATGAACAAACAAACAAAAACAGGAAACTTTACTTTCTGCAGCATGCAGAAAACAGCCCAGTTATACAGTAAGTTGAAAGACACTGTTTCTTTGTTTGTTCGTGTTTTTGTTTGTTTTTGCTTTTTCTTTCAGCATTAGAGAGATGAAAATGAAGATTAAAAACAACATGGGAAAAGAGTGGCTTATTACAGTTCGGGCCTCAGCTGGGCTTTTGGTTTTGTTTTGCTTTAAATAATCTGTGTGCTAGGGGCCTGGAGAGATGGCTCAGAGGTTAAGAGCACTGACTGTTCTTCCAGAGGTTCTGAGTTCAATTCCCAGCACCCACATGGTGGCTCACAGCCATCTGTAATGAGTTCGGTGCCCTCTTTTGGTGTGCAGGCACACATGCAAGCAGAACACTGTATGTACAATAAGTAAATAAATCTTAAAAAATAAAAATATAGACGGCATGCCGCTAGTAAAGAAAATATGTTAATGACCACAGAATGAAGTTATCAGAGGAAATAATTAAAATAATAGTAATAATAAATGCAACAACATTTGAACATCAATAAACAAGAAGAAAAACTCAAGTATTGCAGATATTTAATGCATTTCAGTGCCAACAACTGTGGGAAAATCTTCTTCTTTACCAGAGCAAAACAGAAAGAAGTACATGATACTGAACTACAGTTTGGTTTAGAAATTGATTTATAAAACTGATGGAAGTAATAATTATATATAATTAAAATTGGCATACTCCAAAAGTTGAGCATCATTAGAATGATTCTTTGGATGTAGGAGACCATCAAAGTGATACAGAGTTTCAGTTTGTGATCAGCTTGGGGAGTGAGGAAGGGAGCTGTAGGTAAGGCATGCCAGGAAGAGAAAGAAATATGTGTGTATAGGAAAGCAATAGACTGAAAATTGGCAGCAAGTGTCTCAAATGTCACCCCCAGTCATCTTTAGCTGTTGCTCAGGGCTTTTGTCCTTCACAAAGTGCCTAAGATTCTGTTTTGTTCACAAAGCATCCGTCTTGTGTGGGAGGGAGAGAGGCTGGCATGACTCCCAGCCAATTATAATTGGTTTATCTCACTTTACCTGCCAGTAATTGTTTTAGAAAGCACACATAATCTTCCTCTGGCCAGCCAGAAATGGGCTATTTCCCAAGAACCTCCAAGAAAGTTTCTGCCTCTCTTAAATAAGTTACACAGAAGATACCCTTCCCAGCAGGAAATTGCCAATTGTGTTTCCCAAAGCAGGTTTTGGCACTATCTTATGTTTATGGGCGAAGTTGATGTACGAAAACGACAGAATTAAAATCAGAGCATGGCCCTTACCGAACCCAGAAATTACCCAGCTCCAAAGTTGCTCCTAACTGAGCCCTGCAAATTTGAAGGCTTAAGCTTCAGTTTCCTAATTATAAAAGGAAGATTACTTTTTTACTTGATCTCTCTAGGATCCTTGACTAGCCTGGCATTTTTCTGTGGTTAATTATTTACAAGCAATTTTTCTGAGTTCTTGGGTGCTTCTTGCTCATGAAATACATAACACAGCTCAGTGTATCCTTCGAGAACATGAGTTTTTTAAATTGCCTAGGGCCAAACAGTTAAAAAGGTTCCCAAACATTCCAAATATCACAAGCTGGTGTGTGTCTAGTACTGACATAAAGTGAGAAATTACTGGTAAGAAGTTAGAGTCAATTGCAATAGGCAATGTTTAGGCCAGACCCTAGTTTCCTACTCTTGTACCGATCACAATATAAAGGAAGAGATGGGTTGGTCTAGGTAGTTTGCTCACCTCACCCAATTTTCTTTGAGCCACTATATCCTCATATGGAGGTATTTTGTAAGCTGGGGAAATTCACAGTACTCTTAGTCAACAATTTTGAAAATTTTGATTAAAGGAAATTAAATGGAATTGTTTTTTGTGTGTGCTAGAGGGCCCCAGGGATCTTTCCGCTCTCACATGCCATGGTGCTACTGTTGCTCATCAACATCTATTGTTCTAAAGCCATTTTCTCTTGGTCTGGGTCTGTAGCAGTTTTAGAACTGATGGACCTTTTAGTGCTTTACTGACATTCGATCCCAAAACCAAAAGGGAAAACGAAGGGACCCTGTACCACATGAGTTCACTACTTATAAAAGGCCCTGCTTTTACTCCTAAGCATATCCAAGAAGTAAACATTTTCCCAGGAGAATATTTTTCTAGTTTCACAACATGGCTGTTTTTTGAGGTTATTGTTTGCTTTTTAAGCCTGGGTCTCATGTAGCACAGACTGCCTCAAACTTACTGTGGAGCCAAGTATGGACTTGAATCGTAGATATGGGAAGATGTATCTTGAATGTGAGTAGTATCGTTCCATGGGCTGAGCTCCCTAAATGCATCAAAAAGAGGAAGCTAGATGAATACCAGAATTCAGAGCTTTCTGCTTCCTCACTGCAGAGGCAATGTGACGACAGCCTTACACTGTGGGTGTCATGCGTTCTGTACCATGATGGTCTGCCTGTCACACTGGAAGCCAAACCTTCCATAAGTTGCTTTGGGCAGGTTTTTTTTTTTATTTCCACCGAAATAAAACTAACATACAGGAACAATTGCACCACCGTGAATGTAGGACCCGTGTCAAAATAAACCCAACATTCCAGACGGGGATAGGAACCAGATGTGATTATGTCATGTGAGTCTCTACATAAACCAAGTTTAATATCAGCCCTAGCCTTCAACTCACCAGTTATATGAGCTAATTTGCTTTTTGCCTCAGCCAGTTTCAAGAAAGGTTACTGTCATTTGCAGGTTTAAAGAAACATATTCAATGTACTGATTGAGAAATTGGTGACTCAAATCTCACTGCACTGATCCTCACATGGTGAAATTGCCCCATGATTTAACCCATATCTGCAACTGAGTCTCAGTCTCCCTGCTCATGCTCCATCTTCAGAACTGACTCTTCTTGTCAGCCTCAAGTACCAGCCTGCCTCACAGCTACATCCTCGTTGTTTACAAGGGAAAGGAGCTGTCAACCCCCGGCAGCATCTTGAAAATGTTGCTAAATTTATAACAGCCAACAACTGAATAAATTGAAAATCTATCACAATGAAAACCATAGGACAAGACTGTAAACAGTGAATTCTACCATCCTGGAAACAATACCTCATGATCATTGTTTTTCAGCCATGGCAGTTCAAATGTATGGGAAGGAAAGATTTTTGTTTTGAAAACTGATATTTTTGTTTATTGACAAGGTGCAGGGTATACCCAAAACTTAAGAGATATGTGTGTGTTCAAAAAGTTTCTCACTTCCAAACTCCAGCAGCCTGACAACTAATAAAGATTCAATGCAAAATTCTGGCTCCTTAGCCAGGACCCCACACCCAGAAACTACCTTTTGGAGGTTATGTAGAATATTACATGGCACTTGCTACATCAGCGTTAGTGCTGCGAAATTATTCCCTAATTAAAGGTGTGGCTTTTCCTATCAACCAGAATCTTGAGAACAGAAAGTTATACAGCATATGTGGATTTTAAAACGTAAATACAGTGGTCATTGTAGCTGAACCACTGCAGCTTCCCATTCTCTGATAAACGACTTGCCCACTGCTGGGGTTGGGGCTTCTGCTCAGTGCTTGCAACACAACTGGTCCCTACTCCTCTCCCCTTTGGCTGTGAAGAAACACCCAGAGGGAAGGCGGGGTTGGGGGGGGGGGGGGGGGGGGGGGTGGCGGTGGAACAGGAATATGGTTGAGCAAAGGAAAGAGATGGTTGACCAAGCCTCTAAAGCTTGTGCACAAAGCAAAGGGGGTGATGACCTACAAGTTGTGGACCCATGCTGTCAGCCCATTCCACTGGAGGCCCCCCCTTTTCACCTATGGGTTCTAACTTCCATGTAGTTTCCCAAAACGTTATGATGCTTGTACCCTTTTGTCAGGCTCAACCTGATTCTCACTATCTTCAGTGGAAATTATTAACAAAAACACATACTTTAAAAAGTTGCCCTCCTTGGCATTCAAAAAAAGAAGGAGAAGGAGAAGGAGGAGGAGGAAGAGGAGAAGAAGGCGGAGGAGGAGGAGGAGGGGGGAGGATCAAGATCATGATGGGGAAACCCACAGTGACAGCTGACCAGTGCTAGTTGGAGCTCACTGACTGGACTGACAGCCTGGGAAACCTGCATGGGACCGAACTAGTCCCCCTGAATGTGGGTGACAGTTGTGTGGCTTGATCTGTTTGTGGGGTCCCTGGCAGCAGGGCCAGGACTTATCCCAGGTGCATGAACTGGCTTTTTGGAGCCCATTCCCTGTGGTGGGATACCTTTCTCAGCCTTGATACAATGGGGAGGGGCTAGGCTCTCCTTCAACTTGGTATGCCAGACTTTGTTGACTACTTACATTAGAGGCCTTACCCACTCTGAGGAGTGGATGGGGGTAGAGTGGGAGGGAGGTGAGGAGGTGGGAGAAGGGGAGGGAGGGGGAACTGGGGTTGATATGTAAAACGGAAAAAAAATTAATAAATAAATAATTTTTAAAAAGTTGCTCTTCTAGAAAGGAGGAGGTGGTTGGGGGAAGAGGGAGGCCAAGGGGCGGGACTAGGAGGAGAGCAGAAAGGGTGGGAAGTTGTGATTGGGCTAGAAATAACTAAATATTATAATAATTAAAAAGTTGCTCTTCTAACTTGTGTGTTCATGGACTTTTGCTCATTAAGCTTTAATGCAAACCTTAGGAGTGGCTTTTGGATCTGAGCATGCCCAGAATCTGCCATTACTGTCTCTTGAACAAGAATTTGCTCCTATGCTCTATAAGAAAGTTTTAGTTAAAAAGCAAAACAAAACAAAACAAAACAAAACAAAACAAAAAACAAAGTTCTATTTAATGGAGTCCTTCTGACTGTGGGTAACATGAGTGGTACCCTTTGTAATGACCGAGAGATTTGAGTTCTCTATTTCTCAGCAAAATTAGATTTGTGACCAATTGTGCAAGTCCACATTGATGAAAATCATCAGTACACAGAACAATCGTGAACGTTCTACTTTTATTTCAATGGACTCATAGGAAAATGATTCCTAGTGTATGTTAATGCTTTCCTTGAGAAAAAGAAATACTTTTTTTCTTTCCCCCAAATGATTTAGACTTCTATCTTAATTACTTTTCTATTGCTGTGATGAAACACCATGATCAAGGCAACTTACAAAAGGAAGTGTTTAATTTTCGAAAGCTGATGGTCTCAGAGGATTAGAATCCATGGCCTCCGTGGCCACCATGGCGGGAAGCATGGCGGCAGGCAAGCAGGCATGAGAGTGAAGCAGTGATTGAGAGCTTGCATCTTGACTCACAAATGTGAGGCAGAGTGAGCTAACTGGGAATGATGTGGACTTTTGAAACTCAAAGCCAATGACACATCTCCTTCAACAAGGTCACACCTCCTAATCCTTCCAAAGTAGTTCCACCAACTGGGAACCAAGTATCCAAATACATGAGCCTATGGGAACCATTCTCATTTAACCTACCACAAATCATTTTACTTTTATGTGTATGAATGTTTTCTTGCCTCCATGAATGGATGTACACCATGTGTGTGCCTGGTAGCCATGGAGGATAGAAGAAGGCATTGGACCCACTGGGACTATGGTTACAAACAGTCATTAGACAACATGAAGGAGCTGGGAATCATACCCAGGAACATAGCAAGAGCAACAAGTGCTCTTAACCACTGAGCACCTCCCAAATATTTTATCTGCCTGTTTTTCTTAGTCATCAAACATTTTTTAATTAAAAAGAAAAACCCTTCAGTATGCTCCTTGTCATGAATATGTTTGGGTTAGTTTGGAAAGAAAGGTTAGAAAGAGAGAGAATGAAAATGAATATGAGTCAGATGTGATGGTTCTTGTAATCCTAGTACTGGGGAGACAGAGATAGGCCAATCCCTGGCACTCACTGGTCAGCCAGCCTAGCCTACCTGGCAAGCTCCAAGTCAGTGAGAGGACTTGTCTCAAGGGAAAAATACACGTGGAAGCCAGAGGACAACCTCCAGATGCTACCAGACACAAAAACACACAGGTGTGCACATTTTACACACACACACACACACACACAGGTGTGCACATTTTACACACATACAGCAACGCCACCACTCAAGCCTCTGTGACAGAGCTTTGGAAAAGATCCTGTAGTTCCTCTGTCACATAAAATCTCATAGTGACAATCCAAAGCCTCCAGGCTGCATATGCCATGGTAGCTTCCTTTCTGGGTCCTTGTCTGTTTTTCTGGATCATGTTCCTACACATTATGGTCAATAGGAAGGAAGAAGAGGAAGGCATATATCAGTAAGTCCTGCTTTGGTCAAAGGGAGTCATAGGCCCACAGCTGGCTACAGAATGGCTGGGAAATGAACTAAATATTCGCCAATTTAGCAGAAAACTCATGTGGAATAATCAATCCTTTTGTACACTGTGAAGGTATGTTGCT
Source organism: Onychomys torridus (assembly GCF_903995425.1). Taxonomy (NCBI): domain Eukaryota; kingdom Metazoa; phylum Chordata; class Mammalia; order Rodentia; family Cricetidae; genus Onychomys; species Onychomys torridus. The sequence goes on along the minus strand of NC_050445.1, from coordinate 67,156,858 downwards.
CTCATTGGTTTAATAAAAGCCAACTGGCCAATAGCCAATCAGAAAGAGGTTAGGTGAGAGAGTTGGACTGAGAGAACTTGGGGAAGGAGGACAGAGTCACCAGACAGATGCAGAGTGAGCAGGACATGTCGAAACTGACGTAATAAGCCATGAACCATGCAGCCCATAGATTAATAACAGTGGGTTAATTTAAGTTGTAAGAGCTAGTTAGTAACAAGCCTAAGTTATTGGCTGATCATTTATAATTAATAATCCCCTGTGTGGTTATTTGGGAGCTGGCTGGTGGGATAGAAGCTTCCATTAACAGAAAACACAGTTTACTTTGGGCTAAAAGAGAAAAAGATATTAGGGGACAATTAATAGGTTTTTATTGTTGAGATCTAAAATAACTCCTTAAAGATCAAATGTTGAAGGCTTGGTCTGAAGTTAATGGAGTGATTCAGAAGTGGCAGGAACCTTCGGAGGTGGGAACTGGGCAAAGAAAGTAAGTCACTGCGGGAGAGAGGCATGCTTTGGTCCCTTCTGTGCTTTCTCTTTGTGCCTTTGGTGCCACATGTGAGCAGCTCTCCTCTACACACTTCTGCCATGATGCTCCACCTCGGGGCACAGCAGAACCCTAGTACAGTACTATAGCACCAGGGATTCTCTACAGAAAAGGAAGACTAAGCAGAAACTACAGTGCTGTAGAAAAAGTGATCAAAGGACTAGAGATACACAGAAAAAGGAAGCCAGAGAAAGAGAGGGCAAAGAAGTTGTTTATACTCCTTGAAGTATTTCATAGCCTGACTCTGACCCTTTATGTTACAGCTTTACCATATTTCTGTTTTTAAAAATCCTTCATTGTTTATAAATTCCAGTTGGACTTTCCTTTGAGAGTGACTTATCTATCTCCTTTGGCCACTTACCAGCCAAGCAAATACTGGCTTTCAAAGGATGATTCAGGGAAGCAGGCTTTACTGTTTATTCTTACTGAAAAATAATTGCTATAGTAACAAGTGGGAAAGAAGTCTGCTCCATGGCTGCTTGATAATGTCTATTATCCAGCTATGTAGCTACAAATGAAAAATATTACACATAAAATGTGCTGAACGTTATTAACAGGGCTTGAGGAATCTCTTAAATCTATTCAAAGAAACATCCTCATTGAAAAGGCACAAACCCCAAGAAATTCTATGTCAAGGAACACATAGATTTCTAGCACTAAAGTTTCTTCCACAGTGTGAGAAACACAAGCACCCTTTTTGGAGGCTTTGTCTATTAGCAGAAGCTCTGAAACATTCAGACAATCTTAGAGTGACTTGAAAGTGAAATTCTGCTGTTTTATATTCTTTCTAGATAGATGTCTAAATGATGGTTCACAAAGTATTTATTAAAAAAATCTCTGATTTCAAAGACTGCTAGTGCCAGTGAGTGAGAACTCCTGTGGGTTTGCTGGATTGGCGCATGGGAATGTTTGGAAATTGGGCATCCAAAAGCTCATTCTCCCTTCTTAGCAGCTTTCCAGTTCCTCTTGGGTTTTTTTTTTTTTTTTCTGAATTGGAAACATTTTCTTATAAAGTGGTACATTTTGTGGTCTTCCTCTCTACCTTGAATGAAAAGGGGCCTTTGGGGGCTCTTTGTAGCAACACTTTGAGACAGAGTTGAAGGGCAGCACCACACTCAAGAGTTAGTCAGACTCACTTCTGAGAGTTCAAATTTAGTGAAAAAGAAACTCATTTTGTCAGAATTTATTTGTTTCTACTCAGGTGTTATCTCACTGAGCTTCTTTCAAAATCATTGTCATCGACATCAACATCATCATCACCATCATCATCATCATTACCACATCTTCCATAAGTCCAGCATATTTGGTTGGTTTCCATTGTCTTCCAGCACCAAAGCCCTAACTAATTGACCTTCTACCAACTGACTTGTAATAACAACAACAATGGAATTTAGGCATGGATCACCAAAGGGTGGAAAAGTTACAAAAAGGATTCCTGTAAAAAGCTGTTACAAAAGTTTCTCAATTTTTCAAAAAACCCTCCATAAGTATGGTAATTGTTTCCAATAGAAAAAAAAGATATAGTGAGACCCCATGGCCCAGGGCATTGCCAGAAGTCACCCAAGTGCCTGCCTTGGGTCCCGTGGTGGGCGCCATTGTGATGAGTGAATATGTGATGGAGAGTTAAGAAAGATGAAGAACTTGGTGGAGAGATGGGAGAGAAAGTCAAGTGGAGTGGTTTGTGCACTATGGCAGAGGTGGAACTGGAGACACAGCTGTGGTGAGGAACAGGTAGATATGAGGAGCCTGCACAACTACCAGAGGCCATAGCGATATCTGGACCAGGCTGCCAGTGGGGGCTGTGTCTGGGACTATGGTCCTATTGCAGCTGGGGTCTGTGTTGATGTCTGAAGCCTGGGTTTCCACCAAAAGCCATGTGGATGTCTGTGATCTGTGCTGGCCACCTGAGGTCATGTTGATGTCTGAGCACCATGATGAGCTGGCCATATCACTTGCCTGTGGCAGGAGAGCTGGCCCCACCCCTGGTCATCTGTCTCACCAGGCTCAGATCCAGGGTCCTGAGTTGGCCTGCCTCAATTTCTAACCTATCTATGACCTGCTGGAGCATGTGAAGGGGCTGGGCCTACAGAACCATAGCCGCAGGATCTCCATGACTCCAGGCAACAGCAGGATATCTGAGATGAGTTTTGATGAAGATCCAGTATTGCTGGTGTAGCAGAAGCCAGAGGACCTGAACCAGACCAATGATTCATTGCAATGAAAGCTGTTTGGACAACAGGGCATACTGCACAACATACTGTAGCACTCAATGCCAGGGTGACAGATGAATATGTGATGGAGAGGCAGAAAAGATAGAGGAGCAGAGTGGTACAAGCAGAGACAGCCATGACTGCTATGAGAGAAGGCTGTGATTGAGAAAGAAGCAGATCATTGTCCAGAGGGGTTGAGGTGTGTGTGTGTGTGTGTGTGTGTGTGTGTGTGTGTGTGTGTGTGTGTGTTTAATCTTCATTTTTATTTTTTATTTACTTCTGGTGTGTATGGTGATATTTTATTTGTGCTGAAATGTGAATTTATTTGTATGTTAATAAATAAAGTTGCCTTGAGGGTCAGAGCTAAAAGCAAAAGTCTGGCAGAAGTCCGGTGGTGGTGGCACATGCCCTTAATACAATGACAAGTCAGTCTCTGTGTGTTCAAGGATTAAAGCACAACCTTTAATCTCAGTACAAATCATAGAGACCTGGAGGTCTGTAAAGACAGGCAGTGATGAGGAAGTCATGTGGTTGGGTTTAGGGCCAATGAGAAGGCAGAACAGAAAGGCAGTAAAAAGACAGGACACAGGAAGAAGGTCTCCCTCTCAGGGGAAGGACGGCAGCGCAGTGAGTGGTAAGATTAGGTGTTCTTAGCTCTTGGCTACTGCTCGATCTTTTAACTCTTTAATTGACTCTGTGTTTCTTATTTAATATGACCGTTTAGAATTTCATCTACAGGTGGGGAAGTTACAAGGGTGGAGGGCAGAAAGACTGAGAAATGAGTGGAATTGGGGTGTATGATATGAAATTCACAAAGAATTAATTTAAAAGTTAAGGTTAAAAAATAAAGAAATTATCAGAATCTCAAAGAAAGCTTAATTTTATCAGTAGTATAATGGATATAAAACTACATGCTGACTTTTCATCGTAAAATTGAAGTTATTTAAAACATAATACTGGCAAAAGGATGGAGAGTTGAATATTTTCATAAACTTCTGGTAGGTGAGGGAGCTGTTTATGAGTTTTCAGGAAAGCAGACTGGCAATATGTAACTAGACCATCAAAATACACTGTACTAGTAGGGAAGGAGATATTACAGAAGGGACATAGGATAAGAATAGATATCATACAACTATGGGGAAATCTGGGCAAGTGAAAGCCCAGAGGTCTTTAAATCAGAGAGTCATTAACTATGGACCATTGTGGGGAGTTGACAGTGCTGCTAGAATGATCTGAGTGGTCTGTGTGGACACAGATGTGGAATTTTCCCATCAGGGAACAGCTGTAAAGTCTCTGGATGGCTGGAGAACTGGAGACCTGCAGCCAGTATCTGATATGGGACCCTGTTCAACAGCAGAGAAAGAGAAAGTGAAGACAATATGCATTCTGCTCTGTTCTGGCAGTCAGGACCTTCAGAGAGATGAGATGCCCACTACCCGCTTCCACAGCATGACTCTCCCAGGTGAAACCGTGTCTCTAAGCTACAGGGAGAGGGCTGTAAGAAGCAGAGTCCCAGCCTTACCAAGGTGGCAATAGAACAATGCAGGCCTCTTATCTTTTGACCCTGGGGTCTCATTTCACATCTGGGATGACGTCTGATAAAGTGGGACATGTAGTCAAAGATTTTAAAACCAAACCAAACCAGGGTTGGCTGAAGAGATGGCTAGGTGCTTAAGAGCATTTGCTAGAAAACCTGAGGCTCAGTTCCCAGCACCCACATCAAATGTCTTATAACCACCTGTAACCACAGCTCTAGGGGATCTGATATCCTCTTCTGGCCTTCTCCTGTACCCATATGCATGTACGTGTACACACACACACACACACACACACACACACACACACAGAGAGAGAGAGAGAGAGAGAGAGAGAGAGAGAGAGAGAGAGAGAGAGAGAGAGAGAGAGAGAGACTTAGGGTTTCTATTGATTTGAGGGAACACCATGACCAATAAACAAGTTGGGAAGGAAAGGGCTTATTTGGCTTATACTAAGAAACCCGGACAGGAACTCAAATAGGGCAGGAATCTGGAGGCAGAAGGTGAGACAAAGGCCATGGAGGGGTGCTGCTCACTGGTTTTCTCCTCATGGCTTGCTCAGACTGCTTTCTTATAGAACCCAGGACCACCAGCCCAGGGATGGCACCACCCACCATGGGCTGACCCTGCCCTCCCATGCCCCATCAAACACTAATTAAGAAAATGCCTTATAGCTGTTATAGAGGCACTTTCTCAATTGAGGCTCCCTCCTTTCAGATGACTCTAGCTTATGTCAAGTTGACATAAAACTAGCCAGCATATGACATGTATACCCTACACACACACACACACACACACACACACACACACACACACACACACACTGAAAAATACTTCCACCTAACAGTAGGCATAATAAAAATAGATAACATTAGAGATAAACCGATTTCCCAACAGTATAATGATGGTGAAAGGAGATGAGGTAAACACAGACAAGGCAGGCACCTGAAAATTATCTCAGATGACTCACAAGGATGCCAAGGCTCCTCTGTTTTTACTTAGTGGATGGGTTCATAAACGAATACATTTTTTTGCACTTTCTATAATAAATTCATTTTTGAGAACAGTAAAGGTTGTTGGAGGCACGGTCTCGTGAGGCTCATGCAGGCCTCAAACTTGGTATGTAGCTGGTGATGACCTTCAACTTTATTCTCCTGCCTCCATTTCTCACATAGTAGGATTATAGGCATGTGCCACCATGTTTGACCTATCAAGTGACCTTCAGTGGTATGCTTATATCCTCATGACATAGACTTTTAAAGTATATATAAAAGAGCACTCATTAGGGTTAGAGTTTGGGAAATAATCATAGATGTAGCTTTTTAAATATGCCCCCTTTTTAAATTCATTTCCCCAATGCTATCTTTGAAAGTGTGGATTGGGTTACATGTATCAGTTACATGGCTGAAATTCCAGCAGTTTTCCACTGCACTTCAAGCGATGCCAATCCTCCCACAGTCTGCAGAGTCCTACCTGCCTCTGCTGCTGACTCTAGACGTCTCTTATCTCATTGCTTGCCCTGCCCAGCTGCAGCCTTGCTGGGCTCTGGTCAGTTTCTAGCACAAGCTCAGGTTTCCCCCATAATCTTCCTCAGATGTTGTTATTCAAATCTCACATCAACTGCCACTTTCTTTCATTTTTTTAAAAATTGTTTTATTCATAATTATATGAATGTGTGCATGTCTGTGTGTGGTATGTACATATGGAAGCAGAAGGGGCCATCAAATCCCCTGGAGCTGGAGTTGCAAGTGGTTGTGAGCCATCTAATGTGGGTGTTGGGAGCCAGACTTGGGCCTTGGGCAAGAGCAGCAAGCACTCTCGGCTGCTGAGCCACCGTCCAAGCTCAACTGTCAAGGACTAGAAGTGTGCATGACATTGTTACATGAGCTGTGTAGGTACAGTACCTTAATCAAGAGTAAAAACATATGGACAGTATGTTCTAACAAAATAACCTTGAATTTGTATCAATATACAAAATCCATACCATGTAAAACATTTGAGACAAGTGGTTGTTTAGATCAACAGTCCACCCTTTATCTCATCATTTTTACACTATACCCATTTTCCCTTCAGAAAGGGATCCCTGAATCCCATCTCCTTTGTTTAGCTTTCTCCCTGGCCATGACAAATAACAGTTTGTAACCAACCCCTCTAAACAATGACAGATATCCACAGCCCACCAAATAACCAAAAACCAACCACCCCACTTCTTAAGAATGTGGACGTTGTGTTCTCTAGACAGTTTCCTATTGTCTGGGGGCACTAGAATTTTGAGGGTAGCCTGAGAAATCTAGGATAATGGTCAAGTGCTAGCCAGAATAGTCTGTGAGGCTGGACCATCTCAGCCAGCAGCCCTGAAGCTGTTCTGGATGTAGAACTCTGGGGAAGCTACAACAGAGTCACTCTGAGAGACTGGATCACCTGGGCCACCCATTTTCACTGGTGTCTGGTCTCTTTGCTCTGAAAACACACAAACTTCCAAAGGTAACATACATATCTGCATTAACACCAGTATGGACTGTGTGAGTAGACAAGCCCGCCAAAGATGATTTTAATTTTATGTTTGAGCAGGTAAATTATATGTCACCAGTGTAAGACGAATTACTAAATGGTCTTATTAATAAAAACCCAAAGCCTGAAGTTGGGGTAAAAACTGAGAGACCAGAGGAATAGGACAAGCCACAGCCAGCCTCACCTCACCAACTCCTCAGCCTCCAGAGAGAGCTACTTCCTGAATACCCATGCCTACATGCCAGTCTGTTCCTGCCATCTCACTTCCTCTCTCTACCCAGATACATCACTTTCTGTCTTTCTGTACAGACATCCAGACCTTTATGGTTAACTAGTGTTGGAATATAAGGCATGTGCCACCACACCTGGCTTTGTTCCCAGTGTGACCTTGAACTCACAGATATCTGGGTGGATCTTTATCCACTGAATGCTAGGATTAAAGGCATGCACTACCATTGCCTGACTTCTATGTTTACTGTAGTGGCTGGCTTTTCCCTCTGATCCTCAGATAAGCTTTATTAGGGTGCACAACACATTGGAGGACTGCGGGGCATTTACCCACCAACCCCACAGATCCCCAGAGTTTTGAGTGTGAGCAGCAGGAAACATTAGATAGAAGGAATTATAGTGCAGAGATAAACAGATAGAAAATAAAGGATAGCCTTGAGAGGGCCTGGAACCTTTTCCAACAGGCCCTGACTGTCTCTGCCCCAGGGTATTTATAGAGATGCCAGGGGGTGGAACAAAAGACCTCCTCCCCCAGCACAGCCAAGTGCAGACCATTTCAGACACCTGCACTCAGGCCCGTGGCCCTAATCATCCTCTATGTGGACCTGCTGGGTAAAGCCACGAGGAACCCAAAAAACAGGCTCCCACAGGTCCCCCTTTCTTAATATATTAAAAAAATAACTCATTATTAATAGTTTACAGCAATCTCCATAGCTGTTATACCTCCCAGTATAGGAGTAGAGGATGATACAGATGGCATTTCTTTTTTGTATCAGGTCCAAGATGACCTCAGCAGTCTTAGCTGCCTCAAGCCCTTTCTAAACCAAAAACTTAACGCAATCGCAAACTTAAAGAATCCCTTAATTTCATGATTACTATTAACAGGTTAACATCAATATTGCTATACATAGTCACAATTCTCTCAGTCTTACAACTCAAAGCAAACTCTTTACAGAACCATTTGAATTAACATAAATGGTGCTCTATATAGTTAACAATTTTCTCAGTCTTACAACTTTAACTGTTAATAGAATCATTTGAATTTCTTGCTAACAGAACATAGGAAAAACTTCTGATGTATTCACATAAAACTTAAATATTTCCTTAACTCCACAAAACCAGGGTGCATTAACACCAACAGGTTAAACATAATTTCTGCAAACGTAATTCAACCTTAATTACCCCCTGTTCTTTATAATTTTTTAAATAAAATCTCAAACCTGGTTAGAAAAAACCCAAATTTATACAATTCCTATAAACCCATATTGAAAAGCAATATTCTCTATCTAACCATTAACACTGAAAACTTTTAGCAAAACATCCAAAAGCAGTTTCTTAATAAAACTCTTTACACTTTAAAAGTAGTCTCTTTTTTTCTTTTGGAGCTGAGGATCGAACCCAAGGCCTTGTGCTTGCTAGGCAAGCGCTCTACCTCTGAGCTAAATCCCCAACCCCTAAAAGTAGTCTCTTAATATACCCCATTTGCATTTCTTACTAACAAAACATGACATCAATCCACTCAAACAAGAAACTATTTTTTTAATTAAATAGACTAAGGAATATTAATTCTCCCCTTTCTTTATAATTTTAAGTGAAGTATCAAGCCTAGTTAGAAAACCCAAACTTTTCCATTTAAACAGTTCCATTTGCAACACAAAACCAGTTCCAAAAGTAATTCCATTTTACATAAACAATTCCATAAAACAATTCATGAATCACCAGTTAATAAAGCATATATGCATACACAAAATTGATCTTGACTCTAGGTAGAAACAATAAATTTCTTCATTTAAACAGTTCCATTTTTAACACAAATAACTCTAGAAAACAGTTCCTAGGTCATTACTCTAAGTAAACTCAATTATCCCATTACAATGAAATCACTATTGTTCATTCATTTCTTAAATCCCAAAATTCAAATGATAAATTCTGGTACTAGCCTTCCAAATATAAAGCAATCCATAACCAAAATCTTTTTGTAGTTTTATCTCATTTTAAGTTCAAAAAGTTCAAAAAAGTAAATTCTGGTATCAGGCTTTCATGTCCAAATACAAAGAGACGTTTTACAACCAAAACTTTTTGCAGTTAATAATTTTAGTTCAAACAAGTGTCTCTGCAACTTTTATTCTCACAGAGATATTTTTAGTTACAGTAGTGTTCTAAATCACACCGTTTTTTTGATGTTAGCTCAGGTTTTCCTGTGTTGCATTCATTTTCCATGGATCTCAGTTGTGGATGCCTTGTTGTGCTGGTTCTGGCGTCCACCATTTTTAGCTTCTTAGTGGCTTCTGGAGCTTTTGAAACCATTCAGACTGCCTGCTTTGCAGGCTACTAGGACACTACCTTCTGTGTCTCAGGTACTTTCACCATGTACATTAATAGACTCACACTTAACATTTACACTTTTTTACAAACTCACATATAACATATTTTGCCTTGCAAAGCATTTAGACTCACATTCAACATTTATACTTTTTTTTTTTTAACAAACTCACATATAACATTAACATCTACTTATTTATACTCTTTAAGGAAACTTTAGAACTACTTTAGCAAATATATTTCTTATTTACTTCTTATATACTTATATTTACTCCATCTTCTTATTTCTTATTTAAACTTACATTTACAACTAGCATCTTTACTTCTTACAAGCTTATTAAGACTACCTTAGATACTTCTTGCAAGCTTATATTCTTAAAGGAACTCTATAGATCTATGTTACAAACTTATATAGGGCTACCATTAGCATATATTTAACTTAGCAAACACCTAAAGATTTCTTAACACAGAACTAACAAGACAGAATAATTTCTAGAAACTCACATATCTTATTTTCATCTTTTTCTACTTCTTACTCTTAATCATCATCATGATCTCTATTAGAAAGATTCTCTTAACTAGACAGGAAGTACATACATCATTTCTAAAGTTTAGAGTTTATAGTCAGCTTTGCTAGACAACACTGAGATTTAGTGAGTGTTGTCATTATAGAGTTGTGATAGTTGTTGCTAGGTGACTAACATTCTCAGGATGAAGCCACACCCCAAAGTTGCTGAGTTCTCTCAGCCATTCCAGAATAGGCAGAGAGGCACTGTCAGTGGTAAACAGCTTTTAACTAGAGGTTGTCCCTTCACTCAGATTCATAATAGCTCCCCTAAGTGCTTCAATTCAGACAAACATTTCTATTGCAGCAGTACTTTTGATTTGTTCTACCGAAAAACTTCACTTCCCACTGAGGGTGAAATTACCGTATTTAGCTGTTGTAAAGCTCTTCGCAAAATACTGCACACCTATTAGGTGATATCAAGTATTTTTCTAAAGGAGCTAGAAAGCCAAAAGCGGCACAGCTCTGAACTCTATTTCTTCACTGTTTGCATTAACCAGTGACAAAATCTCAGAAACAGTAATCAAGCCACTTTCATTCTGGTTCCTTTATAGGAACATCATGGGAGCTGACCTTCCTTGTAGCAATAACACCTGTGCTACTACCACCTGTTCACCATATCTGAGCGAGGGGGAGTGGATCGAAAAACAGAGACAAAAGACAGCGGGTCATTCATGTCAGCAAAATGCCGAATGCCGCTTATTGAAAGAGGGAGGAAACCTTTTTTGCTTTTCTTGGGTAAAGTTTCCTGCCCTTTTGGGCTCTCTGTAGCTCTTTACCCGCACTCTTCCAAGTGTTTCCCTCAGGGGACTTTGACCCACTGCCTTTTACTAGCTTGAAGAGACAGACCTTAGAAGAGGTTTTTAAGGAACTTGCCCCTGCCTCCTGCATTGCAGGGAGGATTTTTAAAGCTTGAAAGAGAAGTTAGAGAGGCTTTCCTGTCTTAAGAGGTTTGTTGTTTTCCCTTAGAACTAATCACAGGTGCTCCCCATACTAATATCTTCAGGTGTTTCTAATTTGTCCTTCTGAGAATTCTGAAAGGCTTTAGTTTTTCCTTCTGAGAGAGAAAGTTAAAGGCTTTATTTAGTTTTTAAGTTTTTAAAGAGCTTCTGAGAAAGATTAAGGCTTTTTAGAGAGATTCCCCCCCCCCATAATTTTCCAGGAAAACCTTTATAGTTTAAGATTTTTTTTTCCCCAAGAAAGAGAAAGACCAACTTTTTCCAAAACTTCAGAACTTTAAAATTTTTGGCTTCTTACACCCCCATTTTTGCCTCAGGGAGAAATCACTTTCTCCTGCCACTTGGACTTAGCATTTCAGCTGTCCCCATGTCAAAAGCTTCCATAGGAAACTTTTCTTCCCCATGAGCTCAAAGAAGAGCTTTTTTACTACCTGTAAAGCTCAAAGAAAGATTTTCTTCCCCAGTTCATAGCCCCCAAAGTTAGAAAATTGAAGAGTTTTTTTGTCTAGCTGCCTTAATTTTTTTCTACACAATCTTACACTTCTAAGTTTTTCCTACACTATATATTACTACCCTATGCCTTATATTTTTCAGATAGAAATTGAGAAAGGGATAGAAGATAGAAAATTTTGACAGAAGAGAATTTTGTGATGCAGCATTGGACATCCTTCCAGTCCGTTTTCCTTTTCTCTCGAGGATAAAACCCCTGCCCCTCAATACATATTCCACAACACTGGCATGCAACTTTTCACAGGCAGGGCTGACTCGCACTTTCGCCAAAAACTCTGTAATAAAACTATTATTTTCCTTTATCTTTTGTCCCTATTACTTTGTCTTTAGTCCTTTTTTCTTTAGCCCCCCCCCCCTTTTTTCTTTAGTCCCTGTTCATGGCACCATTCTGTGGGGCGTTTACCCATCAACCCCACAGCTCTCCAGAGTTTTCTTGAGTTGTGAGCAGCAGGAAATATTAGATAGAAGGATTTATAGTGCAGAGATAAACAGATAGAAAATAAAGGATAGCCTTGAGAGAGCCTGGAACCTTTCCCAATGCCCCCCCCCCACTGTCTCTGCCGCAGGGTATTTATAGAGACACCAAGGGGTGGAGCAAAAGACCTCCTCCCCCGGCACAGTCAAGTGCAGACCATTTCAGACACCTGCACACAGGCCTGTGGCCCTAATCATCTTCTATGATGATGAACCTGAGAACGGGCTCCCACAGGAAACACAATATATCACCACACACCTGTCTTGTAGTTACTTTAGATTTACTTCTTTATGTCTGTAACCAGGATTTTCAGAGGGTATTTCTTGATCAAATCTAATCTCTATCAACCTTGAATGAATCCATAGCCTTTCATTTCCTGTGGAAACTAAAGTATAACCTCTTCCCCAAAGCAATACATTTTTTTTAGTTCCATTTTAAAGTTAAGGCATACTTAAAGTTTCTAGACTGGTTTATTTCAGCAGTCCCTTTCACAATCCCATGTCTCCCAGAAGCTGTCATTATCAACAATCCAAATATTCAAGGACAATACAATAACACATAGGATCCAGACTCCCTATGTATTTCCCATCTCTATGTGGCTTATACTTTTTATTATTATTACTTTATTCTTTCTTTAAATACTTTACTAGTATTTTGAAGTATTTATTACCTTTTATGAGTATCTATATTCTTTTTTTCTTATCCTATGCATGTTGTTAAACACTGTAAAGTGTTTAGAGGTTTTTTTTTTCAGTCTGAACATGCTTTACTGCATATCTGTAATCTTTTCTGTCTGCATGAATGAAATCTTAAACCACCATGCAGCTTAGCTCATGGTGTGCTGGCAGCTCAAGCCTAGAGGGAGTGGCCTGAAGACATGTCTCTGTACCACAGCTTGCATGAGAGACTACAGGACTAGGGAGCTCTGTTTGGCTCCACTTTTGTGTGTTTGGAACCTTTTGTTTTTTAAGCTTTCTTGGGCCTTAAAGTGAAAATATGTGCCTGGATGTTGGGTGCCATATGTATCAAGTCTTTTTCTGTTCCACAAGCCAGCTCCAAAATCATCATAAGAGACTTATTATTAATTATGAAAGCTTGGCCAATAGCTTAGGCTTGTTATTATCTAGCTCTCAAAACTTAAATTAACCCATTTCTATTTATCTATATGCTGCCATGTGGCTTGTGGCTTTTACCTCTAATCCTGCATGTCTTGCTTCCTCTCCATCTCTTTATGTCTTTCCCTTCTTCCCAGCAGGCTCTGTGTCTGACTGGTGACTCTGCCTTTTTCTTCCCAGCAATCTCGCTGCCTCAAAAATCCTGCCTAGCTATTGGCTGTTTAGCTTTTCATTAAACCAGAGAGATACATCTTCACAGTGTACAAAAAGATTATTCCACAACACTATCTAATGAAAAGTCTTCATAATACTGAATAACTGTGGACTTGGCTTCTTTTGTGTTCACCTGACTCTCTGGAATTCCTTGTAGCAAATGCAACATTGTATGTCAGGTTTCCTTTTCAGACTTTTAACTAGGAACTATTTTGCTGACTTTTATGAGTACATACATTTTTGGTTTCAGCTTTGTCAACTGTTTATTCTTTCCACATCTCCTAAGGCAGATGGGCAGTGATTCAGAAGTAGCCATGGAAGACCCTCTTGCTAATTACTGCTGGAAAAAAAAGTTGTTCCATAGTGTAGAATGTCCTTACTGTAAGTCTACATGTAGCTGCTTCAGCTGAGTCCCAGCCAAACCCATTTCCCAAAACTCACCTCTTCCTCTCGGTCTCAAGCATGATTTATCCAACATTCCCCCTTTCACACAGGTGTCCATTCACTTCTATCAGCCCTCAGACGACTCCCAGCCTCCCTTCACTTTCAGAAGGATTGCTTGTACATAGAGAAGAGAATCCATCTGAACAGTATGCATTCCATTTTCCCCACGGTTATATAAAACTGCTCGAAACCAGCCCCAACTCTCCCACTTCCTTTCTAATAACAGAGGTCTAAAGCCTCCTCTGTGTGCGAGGCACATGGGAGCTGGCTCCCATTGATTATTCTGTTATTCTTCTCTTGTGGTATCCTCTCCTCTTGAAGGGTTAGATATAGTGAGCTGTGCCTGATAAATAGAATTCAGTAAAAATAACATAATGTCATTTATAAGAGGTTACAGAATGATGATGAATCTACCTTGAGAGCTCTCTGGGTCTCTCTTGCTCTCTCCCCCACTTTGAAGAAGCCAGTTGGTTAGTTGGGAGCTGGCTCCTTGAGAGGTGTGTGTTCTCAGATGGCTGACAGCCAGCAGGTGCTGAATCTCTTAAGAGCGGACTTCCTTGTTGAGTCTTCAGATGAGACCAGAGCCCAAGAGAATAGCTGGACTCTACAGACCTTGGTCTGTAACACCTACCTGAGCTGGGTACTGACTTCTGAGTCATGAAAGACGTGAGATAATGTTTGGTATTTATTGTATCTAACTTTTGAGACAGAGTCTTACTATTTTTCTCTGGCTGACCAGGCTGACCTCGAACTCAGAGAAATCTGCTTGTCTGAAGGCATGCACCACCATGTCCAGCTATGTTTAGCATTTTATACTGTTAAATGTTGGGCTATTTGTTTATGAGGCTGTAAATGCTAATGCAACCTTCACCTATGCTCTGAATCCTTCTTACCCCCTTCTCTTTTCCACATCATCATATAGACTCTTTCTATTCACTTCTTCTAACATGAAGCATGGGTTACAAGAGGTAACTTCCAAATCTTCATCCTCCTGCTGCTATGCTTCTCTCCTCTTTCTTTAGAGCCACAGTTGGGTTGTCCACACTTAACATCTCCTTTCCATTCCATTCACTGGCAACTCCTTCCACTGTAGTGAACTCTTTAGTTCATCACCCTCAATACAGACACTTTGCTCACTAATGACCACAGTGGCTTTACTCTACTGGACACCTTACCATTTAGGAAAGCTACCCCATACCTGGGCAACCTCACTCCCTAATGGATCTCACACTGATTGCTCAAACTCCTTCCCAAGTGTCGACACAAACATCCCACAGTTCTTAGCAATAGAACTATTTTCATCATTAGTTGCTCTCTTCATCTTTCCTTTTTCTTGTTCCTGTCATAGTCAATGACCCTGATACATGAACATTTTTGTCAAAACTATGAAAGTAGCAAATTTGACTGCCATCTTTCTAAATAAATGTTATCCACTTCCATTTCTTAATAATTTACAATTTAGTATAATTCTTTCCACTCAGAATACCATGACCTGGCCCAAAACATCATCTTTTTGTTTGGCAGTTGTTATGACAACCTTCTGATTGGTCTCCAATTCATTATTGTCTCTGACATCTCAGAGAGTATTCCAAAACAGTGAAAGTATCAGTTCTCTATCTAGAATCTTTCAATATCTTCCCAGTGCCCACAGGATAAAGTTAACTGAAAGAAATTTATTTTACATGTATCATACCCATGGATGGAACTCTAGGAGACAAGAAGAGGATGTTGAATCCCCCGGAACTGAGATTGCAGATAGTTGTGAGTCACCATGTAGGTGCTGGGAGCTGAAATCAGGTTATCTGTAAAAGCAGCTCTTAACCACTGATCCACTTCTCTAGCCCCTAAAATAAAATTCTTCCTACAAAGGTAATCAGCAGTATCTTAGCTGTTTTCTTATTGCTAAAACACTCTGACAAAGCAATTTAATGGAGAGAGGGTTTGTTTTGGGTCACAGTCCCAGGGTATAGTCTGCTATGCCAGGGAAGTCACAGCACCAAGAGCTTAGGACAGCTGGTCAACAGCAAACAAGACACACTGAACCTGTTAGAAGGGAACATAGAGAATAACCTTGCAGGCATCAGCCCTGAAGACAATTTCCTAAACAGAACACTTATAGCACAGGCACTAAGATTAACAATTTATAAATGGGACCTCATGACACTGAAAAGCTTCTATAAGGCAAAGGACACTGTCAACAAAATATCAGCCTACAGAATGGGAAAACATTTTAATCAACTTCACCTTCACAGAGGGCTAATATCAAAAATACATGAAGAACTCAAGAAACTAGACATCAACAAACCAAACCATCCTATTAAAAATGGGGTACAGATCTAAACAGAGAATTCTCAACAGAGGAATCTCAAATAGCTGAGAAACACTTAAAAAATGTTCAACATCCTTAGCCATCAGGTAAATGCAAATCAAACTACTTTGAGATCCTTCAGAATGGCTAATATCAACAACACAAATGGTAGCTCATGCTGGTGAGGGTGAGGAACACTCCTCCATTGCTGGAGGAGGACAAACTTGTACCACTCATACCACTCTTGGGCATATATCCAGAGGATACCTCATCCTACCACAAAGATACTTGCTCAACTATGTTTATAGCAGCTTTATTCATAATAACCTGAACCTGGAAACAACCTAGATATCCCTCAATAGAAGAATGGATAAAGAAAAATATGCTATATTTACAAAATGGACTATTACCCAGCTGCTAGAAAAAAATGACATCATGAAAATTTCAGGCAAATGGATGGAACTAGAAAAAATTCATCCTGAACGAGACAACTCAGACCCAGAAAGACAAACATTATATGTACTCACTTGTAAATGGTTATTAGCTATTAAGCAAAGGATATCCATGCTACAATCCACAGATCCCGAGAAGTTAGATAAAGAGGAGTGGTCTGGGGGTGTGCCTGGATCTCCCTGGGAAGGGGAAATAGAATAGATTATTTCTTGTGGGTGGACTGGAGG
Source organism: Onychomys torridus (assembly GCF_903995425.1). Classification (NCBI taxonomy): domain Eukaryota; kingdom Metazoa; phylum Chordata; class Mammalia; order Rodentia; family Cricetidae; genus Onychomys; species Onychomys torridus. The sequence goes on along the minus strand of NC_050445.1, from coordinate 67,140,239 downwards.
CAAATAGGGATGGAAACAGGAGGGGTCAGGCTGGGGAGGGAAAGAGAGGGAGAGAGTACAGGGAGAGACGACTGAAATAGGTGAGCATTTAGGGGTAACATGGAAACCTTGTGCAGTGGGAACTTCTTGGAACCTATGAGGGTGACCCTAGCGAGGACTCCTAGTAATGGAGGATATGGACCCTGAACCTGCCATCTTCTGTGACCAGACTGGGCTTCCAGTGGTAAGACTGGGAAACCAACCCAGCCACTAATCTGTGACCCACAACCTACCCTGCTTGCAAAATACACCAGGGCAGTGGTGGCTCTGAGCTTGTGGGAGTGACCACCAATAACTGGTCTAACCTGAGGCCCAAGTTATAAGATGAAGCCCATCTCTTATACTGCCTAGATGGCCAGGATCCAGAAGCTGGATGGTTCAGAGACCTATAGTAGAACCAAACATGACTGACAAAAAAAAAAAAAAAAAAAAAAGTCAATAGGCCAGGAGGTGGTGGCACAGGCTTAATCCCAGCACTTGGTAGGTAGAGGTAGGTGGATCTCTGTGAGTTCAAGGCCAGCCTGGGCTACAGATCAAGAGCTAGGACAGGCTCCAAAGCTACACAGAGAAACCCTGTCTTGAAAAAAAAAAGTCAATGGAATGATACCTAATGACACTCTGTTATACCTATAGACTGGTGCCTAGCTCAGTTTACATCAGGGAGGCTTCATCCAGCAATTTATGGGAGCAGATCCGAGACCCACAGCCAAACATTAGGTGGAGCTCAGGGAATGCTGCAACAGAGGGGGAAGAAGGACTGTAGGAGCCAGGGAGAACTCGGTCCACAGAATCAACTAAACAGGCTTCATAGGGAATCACAGACTCTGAAGTGGCAATCACAGAGCCTGCATGAGTCTGCACCAGGCCCTCTACATACACATTGTGGTTGTTTAGCTTGTGGTGTTTGTGGGACTCCCAACAGTGGGAAGGGGGCGTCTCTGACTCTTTTGCCTGCTCTTGGGACCCTTTTCCTCCTACTGGGTTTCCTTGTCCAGCCTTGATGTGAGGGTTTGTGTCTAATCTTACTGCATCTTGTTATGCCGTGTTCATTTGATATCACTAGTGAGTCTGCTATTTTCTGAAGGGAAATGGAGGAGCAGTGGATCTGGGGGAGAGGGGTGACTGGAAGGAGTGGAGGGAGTGGAGGCTGAAGTTGGACGTATTGCATGGGAGAATAAAAACAAAGACAGCTGGTCACTTTGGTCCACAGTCCACAAAGCTTCTGTGTAGCTCTTTCTCTGTCTTCATACAGTCCAGGACTGAGCCCATGGATGGAATGCTACCACCCATAGGAGGTCTGTCCCACCTCAATTAATGTAGTCAAGAAAATACCTGGCAGGCAAGCCTGGAGTCCCATTACCCAGCTGATTCTACATTCTATCAAGCTGATAGTAAACACTTATCTCCACAGGTATTGTAACTATTCATTTGTCATCTGAAAGGAACACTTTTGAGGGTGAAGATGGAGCACTAGTGACAGTTATGAAGGGATAAGTGTGGAAACTGATGCTGGGCGGGATGAAAGACCATCTTATTTCCAAGGCCTTGTGTGATCTGGTCTATTGAGTATTAAAAATGTGGCTAGTGTCCTGAGTGGTAGAGGACACAGATGGCTTCCCTCGACACCTCATGGTCTGGGAAGGGGGCACAACTATCCAATAGCCCACCTATCACCAAGCCTGAGGTTTCTGGGGCTGAGCCACCAGACATCAACACAGTCCCCAGCTGTGGCAGAGCCACAGATCCAGACATTATCCTGGGCAGCAGCCTGGGTACCAGATATCACCTGTGGCCAGGTAGGTATCTGAGGGCCATGTCACTGCCAGGGCCATGCTGTTTGGAGTGGACTGTGCTCTCACCCAGGGCCATGTCTGGGTCCATGCAGCTGGGGTCTGTGATGATGCCGATAGCTGATGTTAGCACAGTGGGCCATAGGAACCACACCTGTGAAATCCAAGAGCCTCGATGAGCCAGCCCCACCCTTTGCTGGCACTGGGATGGATGTCCCTGCCCATCCATAGATACTGAGGCAGGTGAGCTGGGCCCACCTCTCAGAGAAGAGTTGCGCCCAAACTCCCACACTTGAGAAAGATGGCCCCTCCTGTCACCATGGGTATGCAACTCACCAGGGCAGCACAATAGAGCTGACCCTGTGGTTTGGACACAGGTGAGCCGACTCACTCGGAGGGCTTGAGAGGAGAGCTGACCTGGTCCCCCATCTGCCATGTGGTGGTATGGGTGAGAGAAAGATGCCCTCCTAAGCTCACCCATTGCTACCTGCAGCAGGTGAGAGAGCTGGTCCTGGGCTCACAAGAGTGGGAGAGAGAGCCCTGTCCTTCACTGGCTGCTGTGCACAGGAGAGTCAGCTCTACACTCCTTCTGGGCAGCACACTAGAGCTGACCCTATTGTCTGGGACACAGGTGAGCGGGCCCTGGGGGTGTGAGGGCAGCAGAGCTGAGCCCCCCCTCATCTGTCATGTGGTGGTATGGGGTGAAGGAAAGATGTTTTCCCTGCTCCTCCCTTTACTCTCTGTGACAGGCAAGAGAGCTGTCCCTGGGGTCATGAGAGTGAGAGACCTGGCCCTGCCCCTCACCAGCTGCAGCAAACAGGAGAGCAGGCCCTGCACCCCACCTGGACAGCACATTAGAGCTGACCTGGTACAGGTGAGCCAGCCGGGAGGCTGTAAGAGCAGGAGAGCTGACCTTGTGTCTATCTCCACCCCCTACCCCCACCTAGTATATCCCCTGAGGCAGTTGGGGCTCTGTACCTCATCTGGGCAAAACAGTAGAGCTGGCCCCTAGTCATGTAGTGAGGGGAACCTGGATCTGAGGACCTGAGAGCATGAGAACTGACTCTGTTTCTTGCTGCAGCCTGCATTGAGTGAGCTAGCCACCATAGTGCTGCAGAGCTTGCCCAGGTAGTGAAGATGAGGGAAACCTGGTGGGTGTGCTGACCAACCCAGCTACCACCCAGGCCCAGAACCAGGGCTAGGAGTTGACCCACCCCAACATCCACTGCATCTATGAACTGTTGGAGCATGTGAAGGGAACAAACGGACGCCCACAGGACAACAGAATATACAAGAGCAGCCCCAGTGACAGCCCATTATCAGTGGCTTAGCAGAGACCTTGAACCAGACCAATGGCTCATAGCAATGAACACTTGCAAGTTAAAATGAACGGACTAAAGGGTAAATTGTGTGTCTCAATGGACCACACTACAGCATCCACAATGATATTCTTTTTGTTTGTTTATTTGGTTTTTTGTTTTTCTTTTAAATTTTATTCTGTTTTGGTTGGGAGGTTGCAAGGGCAGAGGGTGGAAGTGAGGGGAAACCAAGATAAGTGGGATCTGGAGGCATGATGTGAAATCCACAGAGAATCAATGAAAGTTGAGAAAAAAAGAAATGTGACTGGTGTAATCAAAGAAATGGATGTCTATATTTGTTAACTTACACAATTTACAAATAGATGACACCTGTGAATGAGGCCTTTGACACTACAGATCTTGAGCAGTGGCTCTCATATTACATCAGCATGACCAGAAGGTCCACAGTCACAGATTTTTAAACCTTCCCCGTTCCTTATGGGGTTTCTGATCTGGTACTTCAGAAGTGGAGTCAGAATTCGGACTCTCGCATGTCCCAAGTGGGATGCCATGATGTCTGTTGGGAGACCACAGTTTGAGAACTGCTGCTCTGGTCTGCTTCATAGCACAGGCTGGAGAGATGGCTCCAGCAGTGAAGTGCTCAGTGTACAAGCATGAGGACCTCAACTTGGATCCGAGGGACTCAGGTGAAGAGCAGGATGTGGCAATATGTGCCAGTAACCCCAGTGTTGGGAAATAAGGACAGTGAATCCTTCAGGTTCTTTGGTCAGCCAGCCTAGCCAAATGGATAAGCTTCTGGTTCAGTGAAAGATCCTGTTTCAAATCTCAGGACTTGGGAGGCAGAGGCAAGTGGATCTCTTTGAGTTCAAGGCCAGCCTGGTCCATATAGTGAGTTATGAGTTAGTCAAATAAGTAAATAAATAAATAATAGTAATGATCTATGGCTTTCACAGGTACATGCACCCACAAGTTAATTCATTACACACACACACACACACACACACACACACACACACACACACACATGTATGTATATATATTGTGTATGTGGGGAGAGAGACAGAGACAGAGAACTTGGGTCCACCTCATTTCACACATCAAAATCTACATTTTAACAAATGCTTCCATGTATGTGGATGAATATCAAAGTTTGAGGACACTGAAATGATTTCTTTAGAGGTCTGACACCCCTCATTCAAACAGCCCTCTTGCTAGAAAACTATTGCTGCATTCTTTAGCTTTCATGTTTCAGGTTGATGTTTAAAAGAGTCCAATCATGTCTTTGATTTCAACCTTCTTCAATCCTAATCTTCTTGAAAACAGAAATCCTAACAAATACATAATACTTCCCCATAAATCAGATTGTAATATTTAATCTAAACACGTTGCTATTCCCTGCCATGCTTTTTGCTTGTGGTTTTTCAAGCTGTTGAAGGCTGCATTTTGAAAGTTGCTGCTTTCATCCTTTCCACTTCACTACAAACAGATGTAGGGTTTGGTGTCCCTCTTAATTAGCTAAGGAAGTCCTGGCTCCACCTTTCCTGAAGTCTTAGGTTCCATGGAATAAAAATGTAGACAAAGAAGAGTTCAAAGCCATAGCTTTCCAAGAGTGTTCTGACCTATGACTTTATTCCTTGATGGGTTAAAGAAACTGCAACGTATCTGTCCACCTTTGACCGCATTCCTTCTCCCTGATTATGCCTCCTTCCAAATTCCCACCTCCCCAGAATGCAAACAGTCTCACCAGAAAAACATCCAGTTCAGCCTCCAAGAGCCTTGGCTGGAGCCTAGCCTGGCCCAGTGTGCGTTATCATTTGCCCTTTAACTCCCTAAAGTGCTTAAAACTCTCCAATCTACAAGAAATCTGGGCTCCATCTTTGCATAACCAAAAGGTCCCCTAGACGTTTCCAACCAGCCCATGTCTGTTTAAATACACCTTTCTTGGCTTTAAAGCCGTTTAGTCAAACAGAAAACTGCTGCAAGGTAAAACCATGATACAGTAGATAGAGCACTCTTTCCGTATCCAATAGTTTTAGTTCATTCAGAAAATGGATCTTCCTGTCAGAAATTCCTTTGTGTAATGGTTTAAAAAGAGGCTTAGTGGTCACTTGCTGTCTCAGTACCAAGAATGACTCACGCATGAGTCAGGCACTCATTTTATTCCAGTTTCCCTTTGTAATATTTCAAGTTTCCTGTTTCTTGACACAATTTGCTGAAATGAAACTTGAACAAAAGCTTTTCATCAGATGGAGCTGAAACAATTCAGTGTTTATATGGAGAAAGACAATCGACCTTATAATGGTGATTTGAGAAGGATCATAGATAGACTGAATAGAAAAATTAAAGCCTGAAAGCAGTCGTAGGAGGATGTCTTTGTAGCTTTGGTGGTCAGGATGTTGTAAGGAAGACACAGCGGCACGATCGCTAAAGGGGAGGGGCGTGTAAACTGAACTTCATCATAACTGAGAGAACAGGCACACAAGCCACAAGCTTGCAATCGTGTGTCTACGGGGGCTTTACCCGTTAAGAGCACAAACTGCTCTTGGAGAGGACCTGAACTCAGTTCCAAGCACCCATCGCATGTGACTCACAATTCTGTAACTCCAGCTCCAGTGGCTGAGGAGCCTTCAGCTGTGACAGGCTGTTCGTTATCTCACTCAGGGTGCAGCCTGTGCCAGTGATGTTTTCCAAATGACAAAATTATCCCCTTTAAAGTCTGTGCATTTCCCACTATGTAATTCCTTCCTTCCTTCCTTCCTTCCTTCCTTCCTTCCTTCCTTCCTTCCTTCCTTCCTTCCTTCCTTCCTCCCTCCCTCCCTCTCTTCTCCCCTCCCTCCCTCTCTTTCCTAATGAATATCTTGAAATGTACTGTTAGGTTCTGTTATAACCTTTGATCCACTGGCCCTTACCCAACTATTAAAATGACTGATTCTTCAGTGGCAGTGGGGAGTAGCTGGTTTGTTTGCTGTATAATTATGTAAAATCGTTGTTACAAATCCAGTTTTGCAGAACATGCTTGAAGATTTATTTTAACTCTATAGTGAACTGCAACACTGTAAATTTGTTTTAGAAATCTGATGACTTTCGAACCCAATCTTCTTTTACTCCTAAAAAGTCAAACATCACTCAGCACAGACAAATGCACTGAGGCAGAGAGTGGACTAGGAGCTGCCAGAAGTTGGGGAAGAAGGAATCGTGGGGAGTGCCAATGGGTAAAGAGTTTATTCTGGGCGCGGTAAACTGGTTCTGTGACTGGACAGGGACAGTGGCTACACAACTTTGTGCAATTGCTAAAAGCCACAAACCAAACACTACAGAAGGGCGGATGTTACAGTATCTGGACATATATTGATAAGGCAATGATTTGTGAAGAGTCAACGTGTTTGCTTTTCAAGCGCACAGATGATGTTTTAACTGGAATAAAAAAGACAGATGTTTAAATCACTTTCCGGAAGCACAGAGGAGCAGGGGACCATCAACTTCCTGGTCACGTGCTGACTAGTTCTAAGCTACTGAACAGGGTCTCCGTGAAGGTGCTAAAATTTGGAGTTACATGATGGTGATGCTTGCACGGCCTTGTGGGTATATCAAAACTTTGTAAAATGTGCAATTTGAAATGGTTAATTTTATAGTACATAAATTATACCTTTTTAAGTGAAAAAAACAAAAGGTTAGATTTGGAGTTACTATACACATCCACACAAAGTCCTCTACGCCATCATCTGTAATAACTCCAAAATGAAAACAACCCAAGTGAACTGCAAAAGGGTGAAGTGTTACTGCATGGTGGACTATTATTCAGAAGTTAAAGGAATTAACTTACATATGATATGTAGCAGGCTTTCTCTTTGGGCTGCAAATCAGCTACCAAATAAAAAGACATGGAGTTTATTATTAATTATGAGTGCTCTACCTTATCTTGTTTCTTAGATAGCATTTTTTTAAACTTAAATTAACCCATTTCTATTAATCTGTGTACTGCCCCAAGGCTGGTTTACCTCATCTATGTCCATTCTGCTTTCCTGCTTCCTCTGTGTCTGTCTGGCTGCTCCCCAGCTGACTGGCTGTCTCCCCTTTTCCCTCTGCCCACCAGCCCTACCTAACCCTCCTCTGCCTAGCTATTGGCCATTCAGCTTTTTATTAGACCAATCAGGTGCCTTAAGCAGGCAAGGTGAAACAGCAACACATCTTTACATAGTTAAACAAATATTCTTCAACATAAACAAATGCAACACATCTTTGCATAGTTAATAAATATTCTATTCCACAACAGTGATATGAGAAAGATAGTTTTTTTGTTTTTGTTTTGTTTTATTTTTGGTTTTTTCAAGACTGGGTTTCTCTGTGTAGCTTTGGAGACCAGGCTGGCCTCAAACTCTCAGAGATCCGCCTGCCTTTGCCTCCTGAGTGCTGGGATTAAAGGCATGCGCCACCACCACCCAGCTGAGAAAGATAGTTCTTAAAAGCATTAAGTAAAAGAAGCCAGTCACAAAACACCACACATTGCATCATTCCCTTTATGTGAAATGTCTGGATTAGACATGGTTGTCCCTAGAGGAGAAGGCAAAAGGGAAATGACTATTAATTAACACAGGCTCCTTCTATGGGTGCTAGAAACATGCTCAAGTTAGATGGTGGTGAAAATTCAACTTGCAAATACACTAAAAGCCACTGGATTTTACATCCTGCCTGGGTAAGTTACATGGTATACAAAGCTACTAAAAAAGAAAAAAAAATGCTGGCAAATAATTGCAAAATATTGGAACAAAGGTTGAAGAGACAGATGGCAAAAGCCTGTGCTAATAGACACAGGAAAAAAACAATCCTTTCCTTTCCCAATCTCTTCAAAAACTGTAGCCAGCATTTTCCAAATGTCTTGACTCAAGGAAGACACGCATGCTCATTTTCCAGGTGTTCAGCATATAAATTAGGGCTCCTACAGCCTTCACCTGCCCCTTAGGGATCCACTGCTCTATGATGTACACAATGCAAAGGTTCTGCCTCCTCACAGCGCTCATGAAACCCACAAGCCCTTTGTGCTTTGTTGCACTCTTCTGTACTCTCAGGAAGACATTAATGGTGTCTTCATGCCTTCTCACCTTTTTAATGTATAGGAATATTAAACCACGCATCCATGCGGGACAGTCACTACAATTGTGGGTTCCACCAGAAGAGCATTCATCACTAGGCTCTGGTTTCTGTTATTATTCAACTCCCTCTCCATGAAAATTGTGTCTCCTTAGTAACAAGGTTGTTTGACCATTGTTTGGACTTTTAACAGCCTCAGAAGTGGAATCTTGTCAAGCGTTTTAAACTACAGCACTTCCAAATTCATTCAACAAACAGGTATTGAGTGTGTACTAGTGCCAGACACTTGCTGTTTATAACTAGCAGTACAGAACTCTGGCTGATTAATTAAGTGTGAGCTTTCTCTTACAGATATGGGTAAGAGCACTTCAAATATGTGAATGGGATTAATTTAGGGCTGTTTCTCTGTAAATGTCTACCTACTGCTGAATGGTAGGGAGAATATAAATTCAGTGTATTTGAGTAAATGCTTTTTGTTTTTGTAGAGTGCCTCTCCCCAGTCTCTGGACCTTCATTTATACATGACTGTACACACACACACACACACACACACACACACACACACACACACACTTTACTTTCTGGGAGTCAGGCTCAGTATCTTTTCCCTCAGGCTTCTTCTGCAGATAAGAACATTGAAGTCAGGGAGGCTGAGCAATGTGCTTGCTCAGAGGAATGGAAGAAGAGAAAGTCCCACTTGGGTTTCAACTTATTTTTTAGAATCAAACAAGGCCGATGACCAAGTCTGCAACCTTTTCTAAACTTTACTTTAATCAAACTTGAATATAATCTGAGTTTACCTTCCATTTCCCCCTGGCTGTTTGCTGGATGGGTTCTGATTTCCTTAGTCTGGTATGTAAATCGACAGAACTCTCTTACCCTGGCAGGTTACCAAAAACCAACTGTTTGCATTGCCTGGCTATGGTCAGCTCCTCTGCAGAGGCTAGAAAGCTGGAGCAGATCTATTTTCTGATGAGAAAAGCTAAAGGAATGTTTTGTTTGCAAAAACATCACAATACTGATCCTTAACTAGAGATTAAATATGAAAGTATCCACTAATTTAAAAATGATACATTTTATACAATTAAATACAGGAACAAGTGGATTAACATCTTCATCCATTATGGCAGTTTGAATTGGGTAGTTTAAATAGTTCCAAGATGAACATCATCTCTGGAGCCATTTTTGCAATAATTTCTCACTTTGAGTATTAATTGCATACTAAGAATTATACTCAGTGGCTCAAATGTATTAACTTATTTACTACATACACCATATGAGGTAAACTCCACAGATAATGTAAAGAATTCTGTGTGGCATGAAATGATGTGACATTGAAAGACCCCCGGAGAGGTCTCCCCTCAGGAGAGACCCCCGGCTCAAGGAGCACGCAGCGACCACGGATCAGATGCAACAGCACGAGGTTTATTTAAACACAGGTACCTGGGGCAACCAAGTCTCTCGGAAAACTTGCGCGCCTCTGGGTTGGTAAGATGGGTTTTTATAGCAAGAAGCGCGGGAAAGCATTAGTCAAAGGGTTCTGATTGGATAATTTAAACAAGGCGCGAATGGTTACAAAGCTCTGATTGGACAATTCAAGTGAGGCGCGAATAGTCAAAGGGTTCTAATTGGACAAAGCTCTGTCAAAGTGAGGCGTGAATAGTCAAAGGGTTCTAATTGGACAAAGCTCTGATTGGACAATTCAAAGTGAGGCGCGAATAGTCAAAGGGTTCTAATTGGACAAAGCTCTGTCAAAGTGAGGCGCGAATAGTCAAAGGGTTCTAATTGGACAAAGCTCTGATTGGAGCGAATAGTCAAAGGGTTCTAATTGGACAAAGCTCTGTCAAAGTGAGGCGCGAATAGTCAAAGGGTTCTAATTGGACAAAGCTCTGATTGGACAATTCAAAGTGAGGCGCGAATAGTCAAAGGGTTCTAATTGGACAAAGCTCTGTCAAAGTGAGGCGCGAATATATGAGCATAAATCAAATGGGGCGTGAACTCAGGCTCAGGGCGGTTTGTGGGTTTTTCCCTTGGTAACCAGATATGTGTGTTGGCTCAACCCCTATCTAGAATTCCAGCTGCTCTGGCCCTCCCGCACTGATGCCAGGCAGTCTGCCCCTGACATCCTGCTTATCTATCGGCTATCTGGGCTGCGGTGGGGCCATTCTATTTCCTGGAACTGTCTTTTGTTCCCTTATAAGCCTTGCAAACATAGCATTACTATAGGGGTGCCGGGGGGTCTTTCAACATGACATGAGGTAACATGAGATTATGTATGCACCTCTGTTGTAAAGTAATATTTTAAGATATGTTACATTTGTTTGTGCTGTGGAACATTTGTTTATTGATGTAAAGATGTGTTGCATTCCTTTATGTTGCATTTGTTTAATGTAGTGAAGCTGTGTTACTGTGCCTGTCTAAAACATCTGATGGTCTAATAAAGAGCTGAATGGCCAATAGTGAGGCAGGAGAAAGGATCGGCAGGGCTGGCAGGCAGGGAATAAATGAAAGGAGAAATCCATGAGAAGAAGAAAGAACAAGGACAGAGGACATCAGGGCAGCCACCCTGCAACCCAGCCAGCCATAGAGTAAGAGAAAGAGGAAGACATACAGGAGTAAGAAAAGGAAAAAGCCCAGAGGCAAGAGGGAGATGGGATAATTTAAGAAAAGGTGGCAAGAAAAAAAAGCCAAACTAAGGCTGGCATTTATAATTAAGAATAAGCCTCTGTGTGTGATTTATTTGGGAGCTGGGTGATGGGTCCCCAAAAGAGCAGAAACAACCAACAGCACACCTCTGCTGTATAGATGAGGAAAGTTGGCACAGAGAGAATGATTTCCTTCACCAGTCTCTGAGACTCAGGTCTGGATTTGAATCCATGCTCTTAAGTACTAGCCTTAAGAAATCGTTACATTGTATTTATTCATCTATTTATTTGCTTATTTTGTGTGTGTATTTCTGTCTGTACAAGTGTCTTAGAGTTTCTATTGGTGTGATGAAACACTGTGACCAAAAAGCAAGCTGGGGAGGAAAGAATTTATTCAGCTTGCACTTCTACATCATAGTTCATCATCAAAGGAAGTCAGGACAGGACCTCAAACTGGAGGAACCTGGAGGCAGGAGCTGATGCAGAGGCCACAGAGGAGTGCTACTTACTGGCTTGCTTCCCCATGTCTTGCTCAACCTACTTTCTTATAGAACCCAGGACCACCAGTCCAGGGATGGCACCACCCACTATGGGCTGGGCCATTCCCCATTGATCATTAATTGAGAAAATGCCTTACAGCTGGATCTCATGGAGGCATTTCCTTAACTGAGGCTTCCTCCTCTCTGATGACACAAAAAAACAGCCCGTACAACAAAGGAATGTGTAGCTGAAAGTTTTCCTGTGTCCCACCCAGTCAACAGCCACTCAGAGCCAAGGAAACACACAGAGGTTTATATTAATTAAAACTGCTCGGCCATTAGCTCAGACCTACCGCTGACCAACTCTTACACTTAAACTCAGCCCATTTCTTGTTAATCTATATGTCGCCATGTGTGCTATTACATGCTGCTTCCTGGATGGCAGGCTGATGTCTCCTCACTCTGCCTTCCTCTTCCCAGAATTCTCCTTGTCTGTTTATCCCACCTACACTTTCTGCCAGGCTACTGGCCAATCAGCGATTTATTAAACCAGTGTCCAAAAGCATTATCCTATAGCAGGAATGTACTATTAAATGAAAATGCTTTAAGCTCCTATGTTCCCTGGCTGCTGTGAGTGGCATACATACTGGACCCCTAGAGTGCTGTGGATGGGAAGGGAAGCCAGCATGTGACCGAGGTCTCTTTGGAAGAAAGAGACTGATGGAGTTTTGTTTTTGTTTTGTTCATTCTAAATTCATAACCAGCTTTGTACCTACGTACTTTATATTTGTCATTTACTTCACTAATGACATTTTTGGGGAAGAGAATTCACAAATTTCCGTAAGTATTGGCCCTGCAAAAATCAGGAACTGTTTTTGTAGCCTGTCTGGCTTCTCTTATCCCAGTGAGTCACATAGGAATCGAGTTTGCTGGAAGGAGATTTAGGGCCTAGCTGGCTCTTCGGTTTGCCTCTCAAAACTCACTCTCTGCTTCTCTCTACACTTGACCGGTAATCCAGGGACTGCTTTCTGTGGATATGTTCTTGACTCCCTTGCTGTTAGTCTGGGGACCACTAGTGGGGGCGTCTGCAGGACATGGAGGCCAGGAGGGAAGAATGAAAGTGAGTGGCAGCAGGGCTGTGCAATCTGTACTGTGAACGGGTCCGTGTTGGAAGCTCCTGCTCTCCGTTTAATGCTCTGCTATTGCTGTCTTGAAATTATTGCTTTGTATTTGAGTGCATAGTTTATAAATAAAATCAGATGTGAGACTGGAAAAAATATGCACAGAGAAGAGTTCCCTGTCTGCCATTCCTGCTCACCCCTTTTGGATGGATTCCCATAATAATAGGATATGCTAATAGATTCTCAGAATAGCAGAATTTCTGAGCACCCATGCACACTGCATTGGAGTTAAAAAGACTGAAAGCAGTTGTGGATGGTCACTCCCTATGTAAAACACAACCCCCACACCCAAGGCTCAAGAAACATCCTGGAAAAGGGACAGAAAGGTTGTAAGAGTGAGAGGCCGAGAAAGCAGGCAGAGAGATGGTGTCTTCTATGTATGACAAGGAGTGTACCCATGAATCTTAACAGTGTGGTCACTTGAACAAGACCTGCACAATGGCACCGCCAGTTGACATCCATCACGGAAGGGGGAAATTGCACAAATCTCACATCCACCAGATAAAGAGCTATGGCAATTAATGGTTGCTAAGAGACAGAGAATAAGTCTTTTTCAGGGATAAGCCCCCTGAGATGTCATCCAAGCCCAAGTGGCCATTCCTAAACACATACATAGGAACAACACTAAATAGACTTAGTAGGTTGTCTTTCTATATACATATGCCTATATAAACGTGCACATATATAACCAATAGTTAAAGAAGTCATAGAGTTGAAAGGCAGTGGCAGGTAAAGGGAGGAGTTGGAGAAGGAAGAGAGGGGAAAGTAATGTGAATACAGTATTCATGAATACATGAATAAAATTCTTGAAAAAGAATAATACATATTTTTAAATTATGTAATATAACTTTTTAAATTTTTTAATTTATTAAAAAGAAAAAAAGATGAACAACAAATTCAAGATAAGCCCATTACTGCAACAACTCAGGAAGCCTTGCTTTCCATTTCAATGGCTTGAAATTCCTAAAAGAAGCAGTGGTGTTCTAAGTAACAGGAACAGCCAATGAACTGTACCTTCCCCTGCTCACTTAGCTTCCCTTTATTAACCAGCTGCTTCCTTTAAAAAGCAGGAGAGGAGAGCCAAGGTCAAGGACAGCTCCTTCTCCTTTCAAGCGTGTCTTTCTTCACCTGGCAAGCCAGGGTAAAGTGGTGGTATGACATGTGCATGTAAAGAAGTGAAATGAAACAATGGAGTTAGTTTTGCACGGTATTTCCGCTGTTCCCATATGAAGGAAACGCTATCAAAATCTATGAAGCGTACATGATATAATTTTGGAGCCTCTGCAAAGAGGTCAAACAGTCTTTGAATGCATTTAAAGCTGGCATGCCTATATGTTAAGACAAATGATAAGATTTTATTAATAACTTAAAATTGTGATTTTCCTTTATGGATAATGATTATTAAGTGGATATATTTAAAAACAAGGGAGATGGGCAGGCATTGTGGAGCGCACATTTCATCCCAGCACTTGGGAGGCAGAGACAGGCAGATAAATCTCTGTGACTTCCAGGTCACCCAGAGCTATATAATGAGACTTTGTCTCAAAACAAACAAACAAAACAATAACAACAACAACAAAAAACTCCAAAAGTGTAAGTGTGTGTGTGTGTGTGTGTGTGTGTGTGTGTGTGTGTGTGTTGTGGAGAGAGTGAATTATAGAACGAAAGCAAATGTTTTCTGATTCAGAGCATCCAGCCACCACTTTTCCACACATTTGGTTGACAGTGGTTACATTTCACCACAAAAGGTCAAATACTGGAGAGGAGACCCTTCTGAGTGCTTTAGAGTTGCGCCCCCCCACCCTCCCACCCCCACCCCACCCCACCGAGTGTGTGGTGCCTTCAAGTGTGGTCCTGATAGCACCTACTCCTGTCACCAGCCTGGTGTTCGTAGAGAAGGGAGAAAGATGCCATCTTTCCTTGTTATTTCTCCTCAGCTCCTGCTTATATATTTCTTAGTTCTCCTTAGTTCTCCTTTCTTTGCCCCACCTATATTCTTCTCTGTTTATATTTTATCATAGACTGCTCAAGCATAGAGAAATGGAGAGAATAGTATAACAGATGCCTGTGTACTCATTACACAGTGTTAACAATAATTTGTCATTTATTTCTTGCTGGGATCGTGCCGAGATAAAGCCTTATGCTGTCATTGTATTACTGAAGGTCACTACATTTCTGACTCTATCAGGTAACAGAGATTTGGAAGCCTACTGCTAAAAATGAGATTAACCCACAGATTAAGACAGTGAAATGTCTGATTTAAGGGCATTTCATTACCTGTTCAGTGAAGCTTAGCTCCCTAGCTTCCCACTGGGAATCTCGGCTCACCTTACACCATGTTTTGCCTTATACACAAAGCCGCAATGAGGGCATACTTCTTACCATGGAAACCAAGTGAAGCTTGTCAATCCACAGCATTCCTTCTCAAAGACTAGTAAACGCTTTATCTTTTCACTCAAATGAGAGAAGGAAACACAAGGTAAGCATTATTTTCTTTGTGAGGCTATCCTCTCCATGAGACTATTAATGTGAGGTTACAGCATAACATATTTACATTCTGCAATTTCATAAAAATGATTTTGCCATTAATGAGACCTGATAGCAAAGACTAAAGGTCTTATCCACAAAGGCAGAATTATTTATGATGGAAGACTCTGGTCTCTTTTCTTTTTTTCCCAGTAAGGAAAAAAAATACTCTTAACTATTTATTTTTAGCTAGTGGATCCTAAGGCCAATAACAGTAATAGACTATAAGCATGTATTTGGGTAGGGTTTTTTTTTTCATTGTGGCCTATCAGGGTAACACAGCACCATCCAAAATCAATATGACAGATTTGGAGAAAGAACTAATACTGACTGGAGAGCCTCTTTGTCTCATGAGTACTGTTTTTAGCAATTTCGTGTCCACGGCATCCTGGGATGTAGAGGTTCTTATTCCATGTTAGAGTGGGGGAAAGAGAAGCTCATGGAGGGCAATTTGTCCCAGAGCCCACAGTAGCATTAATTACAGCAGCTAACTATTTATGTTTTGCTGTACCCGACTCTATGCAAAGCACTTGACTTCCAGTATTAAATTTAACTGTGTGGTAAATCACATTATGTCCATAATACAGATAAACTGAGTTTAGCATCTTGTCTCTAGGCCATTGATAATGACTCAATCCGAGGTCAATCCTGGCTGACTGAATCCTTGCTATTTTCACAGCTCTCTCTGGTTCCCAAGGGAAATGGCTGCTACGTTTTCCCCCCCATCTCCAGCTACACTTTCTCATTATCAATGTCCATTCAATCATTCTTAGTTAGAAGGTCTCCTTGCTGAAGGATACAAAATCAAATGTGAGTAGACAGGCCCTTTGTCATCATACTGAATCCCACAACCAGCCCAGCAGTGGCCTTTTTCTCTCCTTTCTTGCTTGCTTTTCTAACATAATTTTCTCTTTGTATTATCTCCAAATATGTTTATACACATGGTCCTAAGATATTTTAAAAAGCAATACATTTCTCCTTGTGGGTTTTTTTTTTGCTACATAAAATTGCATTATTTATTTTATGTATGAATGTAAGGCACACATACTATGCTATGTTTTGTGTGGCGGCCACAAGACCACTTGTGTGGTCTGGTTCTCCCCTTCAATCATATGAGTCCCAGGGATCATCAGACTTGACAGCAGGTACCTCTATATTCTGAGTCACCTTCTTTGCCTTCAATATTTTTTCTTATTAAGATTTTTTTTCATTCATTTTACATGCCCATCCAAGATCCCCCTCTTCCCTCTTTCCGCTCCTCCAGCCTCCCCCTCCCAACCCACCCCTCTATTCCCTCCTACAAGAAGATAAGACCTCCCATGGGGAGGTACATTTAGTAGAGGCAGGTCCAAACCTCTCCCCCTGCCTCAAGGCTGTGCTAGGTGTCCCCCATCATAGGCAGTGACCTCCAAAAAGCCTACTCATGCACCAAGGGTGGATTCTGACCTTACTGCCACCTTCTTGTGTTTTAATATTGATACCCCAATATTTTATCATGTGGTAAAAGAGCTACACATGTGTGTGTATATTTATAAACACATTTGGATTCTAATACTTATAAATACTATTTTAAAATTAACACAGCATTGGTTAATATTTATTCAGTATAAACTAAAACAGTTTAGTTGCCCCATCATTTTATTTTTATTATATACAGTTATGGTATAAAGCATATTATATATATGATACTATATATAGTGAAAGGATTACTACAGCAAAACAAGCAGACACATATCAGTTTCTATTATTCCTCTTTATTGGTTGTGATAAGAGCACCTAAAGTGTACACTCTAAGCAAATTTCCTGCATATAATTTAATATGATCAGCTATATATAATGCTGTACATCATGCATTTTAAGAATACAAGTCAATGTCAGGCTGATGGTGCACAGCTTTGATGCCAGCACTTGGGAGGCAGAAGCAAAGTAGATTTGAGTGAATTCAAGGCCTTGGTCTACAATGTGAATTTCGGACCAGTTGGGATTGCACTGTGAGGCTGTATTTTCTTTAAAAAACAGAACAAAAGTATTAACTGCTTCTTCATCAGATGGAATTTTGTGTTCACTTTCTCCCTTGATATCATATTCTCATTTTACTCTCTACTGTATGTACATTTATACTTGGGTATTCCATGCTTCTCTGCAACAAAAATATCTAGATAAATGGGAATTATTTTAAATTTACTGTGACAAGGTTAGAAACAAAACTCAAAACATATATTCAGAGTCTGATGCTTAATTATTAAACATAATATGTAAAATTATTTTGGAATTCATTTCTTACAGAAATGGTTATAGTCTGCCTGACTTGTGTTCTAGGTGAATATATTAGGACACAGTATTCATTCCATTATTCAGTAGATATAGGTGCTTTGAAACGCGTCAATTAAACAAGTCAATTAGAATGAAGGAGATTTTGGTTTTGGTTTCTTGAGACAGGGTCTCACTGTGTAGCCCTGGTTGTCCCAGAACTGGATATGTAGACCAGGCTGTCCTCAAACTCATAGTGATCCACCTGCTTCTGCCTCCCAAAAGCTGGCATTAAAGGTGTGTGCCACCATACCCAGCCCTTTCTTTTGTTTTAATATGGGACATCAGAACTCAGATCTTCTTCTTTTTTTTTTTTTGGTTTTTCGAGACAGGGTTTTCTTGTGTAGCTTTGCGCCTCTCCTGGAACTCACTTGGTAGACCAGGCTGGCCTCAAACTCACAGAGATCCACCTGCCTCTGCCTCCTGAGTGCTGGGATTAAAGGCGTGCGCCACCACCGCCCGGCCAGAACTCAGATCTTTGAATTCTTCAGCTCTATATCCAAAATGACAAAATGTTATTGTGATTTGAGGAAGCAGTAGGGTGTTTCATACACAAGACAAGCCCAAGACCCTATTATGACTGTTTTTAGTGACCTCTCCCCTCAGAACTTAACTAAGTGTCCTTCACTAGAGAAAGAGAGAGAGAGAGAGAGAGAGAGAGAGAGAGAGAGAGAGAGAGAAAATGAATTTGAACCTACCTGATTTGCAGATTTACTTTCCATTCACAATCCTCACAAGAAGGTTCTCAACCCTCCCAATGCTGCGACTCTTTAATACAGTTCCTCATGTTGTGGTGGCACCAACCATGAAGTTATTTTCATTGCTACTTCATAACTGTAATTTTGCTACTGTTATGAATTGTAATATAAATATCTGTGTTTTCCTGTGAAATGGGTTTTGGACTCCCAAAAGTGTCTTGACCCACTGTTTGAGAATCACTGCTCCAGAACTTGTTCAGTCTAGACCATGCATCTCCCAGATCTGGGTGAGGCTGCCTCACAGATGTGAAGGCTGCCTTTCTGTTACCAATCTATAAAAATGGTGTCTGTGCCGAAGAGACAGGAAGGGAGAAAGGGCTATGGCCTAGACCACAGGAGATCCCTTGAGTTCATAAGGAAAGTTTATCCGAGGCTTGCTTAGCCTTGGTAAGTCTTCATTTACTGCTCCTCCCCTGCTTGAAGACTTTTCCGGCTTGCAGCTTTGGTATCTTTAGTATCCTGGTCTGTGGCTAGCCTCTCACGTTGTCCTGCTGCACAGGCCCAGTTCCTTGTCCTCTTAAGCACACCTTTTCTGAAACTAAATCTCTTACAGGGCTTCATCAGGCCTTGTAACCAAGGCAGCAATATGGGCGCTGATGTTTCACTGTGCCATAGGATCATGCTTGTGCCATAGGATCATGCTTGTGCCATAGGATCATGCTTGCGCCCAGCGCATGCTCAGTGATGTGTCTGTGGGGCTGGGCTCTACTTGGTTGAAAACGTACACCAATCCTATACTGATCGCTGCAGGAATCGGTTAGCTCAAGTAAGCGTGAAATTTAGTATAAGAAATTGTGCTCTTACTTTTGGTTGTAAATAAGACATATTAAGTGCTTTAAATATATATTATTGCCAATTTATACAGGCTGCTGGATATGTCAGGGTGACGTAGCTTCTATGGCCATCTTGTAACTAGGAAGCAAAAGTATCCAAAAACAGATGCAAAGCTACTTGTATGAACTGCAATCTCTCTCTTCATTTTGAAGTTCTGGTGGTTCTTGGCATAGCCAAAATACAGAGAAAAAGAAACTTGGCTATAGTCAGGGTCACTGGTTGGCATGAATTCCTACTTCACCCAGATAAACGCCTCAAGTGCACTGAAGTGAGCTGTCCCAGCACATAATTAGAATCATTTAGCTTAGCAATCACGGGTGCCTTTGTTTTGGCTCTGGAATCAATCGAGTAACACTTCATTCTGTAGAACAGAGCAAGTGTTCCAGTGGAGGGGAAGATGGATTTGGTTTTGTAGAAAGATAAGACATGGGGAGCTTAGACAAACCAACCTCATAAATAGATAATAAATAAAAATTAAAAACCAGATTGATCCGTTTAAAGTTACTTTCCTGCTAAAGGAAGTGCAGAGATATAGAACAAGAGGGAAAAAGAGCTGGTTGGCTAGGTCAGGTTACTTTAGGGTATTTTTGTGTGGGAAATACTTAAGGCAAATGGGGTGACATCATCTTGCCTAAGCAGCTGGACAGCCTCTAATCCCGGCTTCCCAGGTCCGATGGACATGTTGATGATAGGGAACTGCAGTACAAAAGATTCCATTTTGATTGGACCTCATGGAAGCTTTGGCCTAAGACAATGGCCTCCTGTAGTATTGACTTAATAGCATGAATGAAAAGCACATACATGTACAGACATCACACACACACACACACACACACCCCTCACAACAAAACAAAAGTAACAGGAATCAACAAACACTGGTCATTGGTTTCAATTCCTCAATTAAAAAACACATACAAACAGAATGGTTGTGAAAACAGTATCCATCCATCTTCTACATCTAAGAAACACACTTTAACATCAAGGATAGACATCAAGCTGATATAGCCATTTTAATATCTGACAAAATAGACTTCAAACCAAAAGTAAATATAAGAGATAGGGAAGGACACTGCATACTTATCAAAGGACAAACCCATCAGAAGACATTGCAATTCTTAAACGTCTGTGCACCCAACACAACGGAGCCCAAGTTCATACTACATACATACATACATACTATAGCTTAAATCACATATCGACTCTCACACACTGATAGTGGGAGACTTCAGTACCCAATTCTAGACAATATACAGGTCATCCAGACAAAACCTAAAAAGAGAAATGCTGAAGCCTACTGATGCTATACACCAAATGGACCTAACAGACATTTACAGAAATTTTCACCCAAACACAAAGAAATATACTTATTATCTTCTCAGCACCTGATGAACTTTCTCCAAAATTGAACTCATACTCAAATACAAACTAAGTTTTGGCAGATACAATAAAACTGAAGTAAAGCCTGCATCCTATCATCCTATCAGATCACCACAGATTAAACCTAGATATCAACAATAAGAGAGACAATAGAAAGCTTACAAACTCATGGAAACTGAACAAGTCTCTACTGAATGAAAAATGGGTCAAGACAGAAGTTAATAAAGAAATTAAAGACTTCCTAGAATTGACTGAAAATGAATATACCACACATCCAAACTTATGGGACTCAATGAAAACAGTCCTAAAAGGCAACTTCATGGCACTAGGTGCCTGTATTTAAAAAAAAAATGGAGAACTCTCATACTAATAACTTAACAGCTTATCTAAAAAGCTCTAGAACAAAAAGAAGCAATCACATATAAAAGGAGAAGATGGCTAGAAATAACGTAAGTTGGGGCTGAAATCAATAAAATAGAAATAAACGAACAAAAGAAATGATACAAAGAATCAATGAAACAAAGAGTTGGATCTTGAAAAAAAATCAGTAAGATTGACAAACCCTTATTCAAATTAATTAAAAGGATATTAAAATTAGCAAACTTAGAGAAGAAAAAGGATATAACAACAGAATTTAGGAAATCCAGAGAATAAGGACATATTTTAAAATCCTGTATTCCACCAAATTTGAAAATCTAAAAGGAATTGGTAATTTTCTTGATACATACCACTTACCAAAGTTAAATCAAGATCAGACAAGCAGTTTAAACAGACCTATAAACCCTAGTGAAATAGAAGCGCAATTAAAAGTCCCCCAAACAAACAAACAAACAAACAAAAAGCCCAAGGCCAGATGATTTTAGTGTAGAATTCTACCAGACTCTCAAAGAAGCATTAACACCAATAATCCTCAATTTCCACACAGGGAAACAGAAGAAACATTGCCCAATTTGTTTTATGAGTCCACAGTTACCTTGATACTCAAACCACATAAAGACCCAACAAAGAAAGAGAATTACAGGCCAATTTCCCTTATGAACATATGTGCAAAAATTCTCCAGAAAATACTTGAAAAATGAATCCAAGGACACATCAAAAAGATCATCCACCATGTTCAAGTAGGATTCATCCTACTTAGTGAAGAGATGCATGGATGATTCAACATATATAAATTGATGAATATAATCCATCATATAAACAAACTGAAAGGCAAAAAGAACACAATCATTTCATTAGATGCAGAAAAGTCCTTTAACAAACCCTTTCATGATAAACGTCCTGGGGAGATTAGGGATATATTCCACTGAATATATATATATATATATATTCCACTCAATATAATAAAGGCAGTGTACAGCAATCCCATAGCCAACATCAACCTAAATACAGAAAATCTCAAAGCAATTCCACTGAAATCAGGACCAGGTCTTGGTAGGTACTCCACTATCCCCATACTATTCAATACTGTACTTGAAGTCTTAGCCAGAGCAAAAAGACAATTCACAAAAATCAGTAGCCCTTCTATGTACAAAGGATAGACTGAGAAAGAAATCATGGAGACAATACCTTTCACAATAGCCTCAAATTATATAAAATATCTTTGGGTAACTCTAGCCAAGTAAGTGGAAGTCTTATATAATAAAAAATTCAAGTCACTGAAGAAAGAAACTTAAAGAAATACAATTAGAGCTTTATATTAACAGCCCATTCCTTTTCTTTCTTTCTTTCTTTCTTTCTTTCTTTCTTTCTTTCTTTCTTTCTTTCTTTCTTTCCTTCCTTCCTTCCTTCCTTCCTTCTTTCTTTCTTTCTCTTTCTTTCTTCCTTCCTTCCTTCCTTCCTTCCTTCCTTCCTTCCTTCCTTCCTTCCCTCCTTCCCACCATCACTTTCTCCTGTATTCTTTCTCTTCTTCCTCCTTTTTTGACTCATTATTATGAATATTAGAAGTAACAGCAGTAGTAATGGTCTGGGACAAATACATTAATATTTTCTAGAGATGCTAAGTTCGAGACATATAGTTGAAGTTCAACTTAAGAGATAAGTTAACCTAGACTCTAAAGGAGCTATCTAGTTTGAGAATCAATCAGTAATTAGGGAGCCAATTAAAGCAACAGGAATGCCTGAAAGCTCCTAGGAATAGGATGAATGAACACATGAGACCCAAGGAATCAGAAGATTTTCAGAGTGTGCTTCTAGGGACATAAGGAAGAGCAAGGAGGGACCAGAGTGGGTGGATGATTTCAGTAACTTTATCATCCCTATAGGAAAGAACTCACAAAACCACAACCCAGACTTTAACATTATCTTTGGTCTATAAGGAACCAGTACATTTTTTGGATGACTGTGATCTCAGTAATGTAAGTTATTGCATAATATGTTCTCCTAAGACTTCTTAACGGCTCTACACACGTTACTCTGTTTGTTGTTATAGCTTTCTGAGATTGAGAACAACTCATCAACCAAGGGGAAGTTGTCCAGGTTGTTGCTGACCAGTAGAAACAGAACTAGAGCCATATATTTAATTTTTAATTTGCTGATAGCTACATTACACACACACACACACACACACACACACACACACAAAAGAGGGAGGGAGGGAGGAAGGGAGGGAGGGAGGGAGAGAGAGAGAGAGAGAGAGAACGGGTGAAATTACTTTCTATATTAAATGTAACATTGGTAAAATATTTTCATTTCAAATACATAATGGATATAAGCAACTGTTTAAATCTTTTTTTTTGTACTATTTGTGAAACCCTGTGTGCTTTGTATACATAAAGCACACTTCAGTTGGACCACTCACATTTCAAATGCTTAGAAGCCACATGACAAGCACAGAGTGGCGAAGGTCACAGAATGCAAAGTCTGGACTCTACCACAGCTGGTACAGTGAGTCACGGTTTATTACCACTCTGCACATAATCCTTTAAATACCTCCCACCACGGCATGAATAAGAACTCAAGTCTAAGAACCAAGGAGGTTCAATCCTGCCTCCCTGGCTAA
The DNA here is from genome assembly GCF_903995425.1 of Onychomys torridus. Lineage (NCBI taxonomy): Eukaryota > Metazoa > Chordata > Mammalia > Rodentia > Cricetidae > Onychomys > Onychomys torridus. The sequence continues at coordinate 67,116,895 of NC_050445.1, read as the reverse complement.
TTTCGTTGCCTTCCAATTTCACTCTCATCTGCCGCTGCCCCAGACTTGCTCCTGAGACAAGTTCATTCTCACCTCAGGGTTAAGGTACTTCCTGTTCCTTGAGCCTGGATTCCATCTTCGCGAGTCATAAACCTTCTGTGATGCAGTTTAGGATGGCTTGCCTCTTTAATCGCCACTTGTCATCTACCTGCTTACTTTCTTACCGTTCATTGCCTCAAGCATTGGCACTACACACAACGTTTTAAAGTTCGCTTGCTGATATCTCTTCCTCTAGAAAATCCCACCAAGTCAAGAGCTTTGCTTTGCTCTGAATGGCCAGTGTTTGTGTCAGGCCCTAGCACACAGTAGGCTTGCTGAACGAATGAGTGAGTTGTGTTATTTGGGTCAAATCATTTGGAAGATGAGTACAATGTTCAAGAATTTGTCCTCTGGGGTCAGACGTCATCTGTCCAGCTTTGCTTCTATGAGCTGATCCCCTCCCCCCTCTATTTCCTTATCTAAAAGTGTGGATATTAACAACAGCATATATTTCATTAAAGAGGTTTAAATGGATTAAATGAGGCAAAGTGTATAGCATCTGATCCACAAGAAATTATTGAAATAAGCTATTACTCTCTATGACCACAGTGGCTCCTTACATACTCAGCCACCCCAGAGCACAGGCTAAGTAAGGTTCCTAAGAGCCATCCCTTTTTGCCTCCTGTGCCTATCCTGGTTCCTGGCTGGGCATCCCATGTACCTTCAGAACTCTCTTCTCTGACTCCCATAGTGCACAGTCTTTCTCTCCACTTCTCCCAGACCTGCCTGCCATTCCCCTTTCTTCCTCTTCCCCTTATATTCCTTCTGGGCCTGTCTTTGATGCTGAGTTCTCTACAAGCTCCACCCCTACCCTTTTTCCATTTTGTCAAAAATACAATCAAATCTAACAAACACTTCCATGTGTAGAATTTTGCTATGGATATCACTCTGTATAAATAAAGTTCTGATTGGCCAGTGGCCAGGCAGGAAGTATAGGCGGGACAAGAGAGAAGAGAATTCTGGGAAGTAGAAGGCTGGAAACAGACCCCATCAGCCGCCGCCATGAGAAGCAACATGTAAAGACACTGGTAAGCCACAAGCCATGTGGCAAAGTATAGACTAACAGAAACGGGTTAATTTAAGATAGAAGAAGTAGATAACAAGAAGCCTGCCTCGGCCATACAGTTTCTAAACAATGTAAGTTTTTGTGTGCTTTCTTGGTTGGGTCTGAGTGACTATGGGACTGGTGGGTAAGAGAGATTTGTCCTGACTGGGCCAGGCAGGAAAATCTAACTACAAATGGCGTCCAACGTGTTGGCAAGAATTTCCACCTAAAACCTAAGAAAAAAGATTCTAAAACGGAGCTAAAAACAGCTTCCTAGTTGTCTTTCTCAAGGTAGTGGCAGCCTGCCGGTTTGAGCTACTATGGTGGGTTCCTGGCGTGTGCGTCTGACCTGCAGTGTGGCGGGAATGAGGAGTCTACAAGCAACACTTTGCTCTGCTGCATGGTAGATTTAGCCTTTGCGAGTTAAAAAAAAAAAAAAAAAAAAAGGAAAAAAGGGTTTCTGGGCTATGCACTGCTTCGATAGAACTACTTCTGATAGTTGATGGTACACATGGCTCCAGACCCAGAGCTGGCAGTAAACTGTACCGCCGCCATGTTGGGAAGCAGAGGTGGGCAGAGCCAGCAGCCACAGCAGCGTTTCAGTCTTACAAAGATGGATATTACACAGAGAATCTGGTTTATGTTGTCTTTGGGATTTTTAACTGCAGAAAAAGATTTGATCGTAAAAGCTGTTGAGTTAAACAAGTATGTAAATTTTAAAGGTACCTTGACTTCAAAATTTGGATATAAGGATATGTTGCTTTGGAAAGGAGTCTCTGCTTTTGTTTCCACAGAAAACCAGAGGCTGTGGATTTGTTCCAGATTAAGATACATCAGGTTTGATCAGCCAAGACCACCTGAAAGGACTCCAATGACACAAAGGCCCAGATGATCCGACATCCAGAATGGTTTCAAGGCAACTGGCTCAGAGGTTTACCCTAATGGACTACTCCATAATTCTAAAATTTTCTTTGTGTCCCCTCCAGCAGGAAGTAGTAAGAGAAACTACGCCCAAATTCCCAGCTGGCTTTGGAGATGGAATTGGCTCACTCCTTCTCTAAACCCAGACATATTGCTAAAAGAAAAGGTTAAGAGATTCTTGTGTCCCAAATCAGAAGAGCCCTCTGGAGTGGGACAGAGAAAAAACAATATTTTTCTTTAAAGCAGGTTGATTATAAATGAGATCTCTTTCTAAAGAAGAAAGGGGAATATGATATAGATATAATAGGATGTAAGGGTAGATTAGGGAACTTATTTCATTACAGATGGTTGTGAGCCACTATGTGGTTGCTGGGAATTGAACTCAGGACCTTTGGAAGAGCAAGCAGCGCTCTTAACCTCTGAGCCATCTCTCCAGCCCTTTTTTTCTTTCTTGGTCGGGTCTGACCGACTATGGGACTGGTGGGTAAGAGAGATTTGTCCTGACTGGGCCAGGCAGGAAAATCTAACTACAGAATTTAGTAGTATCAAATATGGCAATATTGTACAATCACCATCATTATCTACCTTCATAACTCTTCACTCTGTAAAATTCAAACTCTATACTTATTAAATACCTCCTCCAGGTTCCCTTCTGGAACCACATAGTTCTACTATTTATCTTTATGATTTTGATTACTCTAAGTACCTCATATATGTGGAATTAAACAGTATTTGTCTTTTTCTAATTTATTAATTGTACTCAGCATAATCTTCTAGTTATCAATCACGTTTTAGCACACATCAGCTTTCTTCCTTTAAAAGATCAATAGTATTCTATCATGTATATATACTACCCTTTATGGAAAATATTGCTATGATCATTGACTGTATAGATATCTCTTTGAGCCTCTGTTTTCAGTTCTAGATAATAGATACATAGACACCAATTTCTGTTTACATGACTCCCTGGGCAATCTCATGCACCTCTAGAACTTTAGCTGCCATTTATTTATTAAAAATTAATGCCAGGTGGTGGTGGCGCACGCCTTTAATCCCAGCACTTGGGAGGCAGAGGCAGCTGGATCTCTGTGAGTTCGAGGCCTGCCTGGTCTACAGAGCAAGATCCAGGAAAGGTGCAAAGCTACACAGAGAAACCCTGTCTCAAAAGACCAAAAAATAAAAAATAAAATAAAAATAAAAATATGATTTTCTCCAATTGTCATCTGTCCTTCCTTTCTTGCTCCATCTTAAAATCATGACATCTTTTTGTTATTGTTATACACACACACACACACACACACACACACACACACACACACACACACACGGCTTTACCTGTTGCCTTTACATGCTGCTTCCTGGACAGCAGGCTGGTATCTCCCCCCTCAGCCTTACACTTCCCACAATTCTCTTCTCTGCTTGTCCCGCCTATACTTCCTGCCTGGCTACTGGCCAATCATCATTTTATTTATACAGAGTGATATCCACAGCACTTCCTCTTTTTCTTTCTTTTTTTTTCCCAAAAGGAAGGTTTTTAACTTTAACATAGTAGAATTGCATATAACAGAACAATTACCAAGCAAGAATTACAGTGACAATATTTAGTGTATTTGTAATATCTAATCTATTTATATTTGGCAAAATTAAAGAAGATATTCTATCTATCCTATATTTTTGAGTCTAAGGTTTCATATCTAACTTATCTTTTAAGTTGACTAAGAAAATTGTAACTATCTAGTCTTCAACTACATCAAAGACTTCAGAAGGATATAATATTACCTGAGAAATGGGAGAAGGATGCAAGCAACTTTTGGGAGAGTAGACAGAGACAGCTGGCAGCCTGGACAGTCATCCAAAGTTCTTCTGTAAAATTGGGGCATCTGTCTTCAGCCCACAGGCATAGAGTCTCTCAGTCACTTCTCTCTGTGTCCTGTAGAATGCCTGGCAGTTTCCTCTGCAAAGCAGGAGCCTGAAGGACCATTTTGCCAAGCAAAGTTCAGTGGTCACCTTTCTATGGGTCCTGCATGTCCAGTTGATCAAGCAGCCTAGGCAAGAACAGTTTCTTGCCCAAATGGCTATTTTTGCCAAGAAGAAGATAAATTCCATATAGAATGTCTTCGATGCTCATCCTCCTCTCTGAAGTAAATTGGTGCTGCCAGGAGCAGACATGTCTAACTGTCCAGAAAGTCTAAATTTTTAAAACATTTTAAATGCCATATTCTGTAGGTCTTTGAAGTGTTTGAAGATTACCTATCTATCTGAAATACATTTATATACACCTAGAAAACTAAACCAACATGACTATAAGTTTGATCATCATAGAAGACTGATTATCAATCTGTATTTCTCAATTATCCACCACAATATAAATGAACTACATAAACACAATACCTTAAACAAGAGTAGAAATATATACATAGTAGAACAAAATCAACTTTGTATCAGTAAACTAAAATCCATACCAATGTAAAACATCTTAAACAAGCTACTCTTCAAAAGTAGGTTCAATAATCCATCCTTTTATCCTATCATATCTATATCCTATATTTCCATATCATATCCCCCTTTCTTCTTTAGAAAGAGATTGCATTTATAATCAACCTGTTTTAAATAAAAATATTGGTTTTTCTCTGTCCTGTACCAGAGGGCTCTTTTGATATGGGACAGAAGATTCTCTCAACCTTTTGTGTTAGTAATAAGCCTGGGTTTAGAGAAGGAGTGAGCCAATTCCATCTCCAAAGCCAGCTTGGTATATTTGGGAATTTGAGCATAGCTTTTCTTACTACTTCCTGCTGGAGGATAGCACTGTATTCTTATGGGGAGACAAAGAAAATTTTAGGATTATGGAGTAGTCCATGAGGCTGTATTGTCTGAGCCAGTTGTCTTGAAACCATTCTGGATGTTGGATCATCTGGGCTATGGTGTCATCAGAGACCTTTCAAAGGTTTTTGGCTGGTCAAGCCTGGTGTATTTTAATCTGGAACAAATCCATAGCCTCTTGCTTTCTGTGGAAACAAAAGCAGAGCCTCCTTTCCAAAGCAACATATCCTTAGATCCAAATTTTGAAGTCAAGGTATCTTTAAAATATACCATATTGGCTTAACTTAATAGCTTTTACAATTAAATGTTTTTGTGCAGTTAAAAATCCCAAAGATAACACAATCCAGATTCTCTGTGTAATACCCATCTTTATGTGGCTTATTTTTTATACTACCTTTACTGTCTCTTTAAGAATTTATTTTTTAAAACTATGTATTTTTTGTATAACTATATATTCTTTTTTCTCTCTCTGTTAAGCCTATGTACATTTTTACATTCATTGTAAACCATTGTATCTGAATCTGACTTATTGTGAACCTATTGATTTAAACTGTAGCATTTCTAAGACTGAAAGGCCATTGTGGCTGCTGGCTCTGCCTACCTCAGGTTTCCAACATGGTGGTGGTACGTTCACTGGCAGCTCTGGGAACCATGCTCCCACAAACTCGGGGAAGCAGTAGGTCTATGATTCCAAATCCAGCAGCGTGCAGCCCAGAAACCTCAACCTCTTTTTATTTTTCTTTCTTTATCTATCTATCTATCTATCTATCTATCTATCTATCTATCTATCTATCTATCTATCTATCATCTATTTATGTTTTTATACTAGCAAAGGCTAAATCCACCATACAGCAGCAGTAATGTGTGTCTTGGAGACACCGCCTTCCCACCATACTGCCGGTCAAGCTCTCATACCAGGAACCTTCCATATAGTAGCTCAAGCCCCCAGGCTGCGGCTAACTTCAGAGAGACAACTAGGAAGCTGCTTTTAGCTCAGTTTTAGAATCTTCTTTCTCAGGTTTTAGGTGGAAACTCTTGCCAACCCATTGGGTGCCATTTGTAGCTGAAGTTTTTTCTAGTCCTGTCCAGCACCCCAGACTCTGCAATCATTTATAAAACTCCAGTTCTTATTTCTTAGCTCCATGGGGACAATAATTTCCAACTATCTACCTGACTCCTTATAATTTGTCTTTTATGAGGAAGAGGCTGGCTGCAGCTTTGTTCCAATGTGGATAGCTTTCACTCCCTGTTGCTTCCCATTCCCACATATCTGGGCAACTAAGATACAAGAGCTGTGCAGGCTTTGTCTCTAAGAATCAGTGTGAATTTACAGTTATTAGATTCTCAGCCATAGCGGGAGAATTCCCTAATATTTTGACCTTTTGACCATAGTAAAAACAGCCACCTTAGCCCAGTGCTTCTTGTTAGAAATGAAGAACGCTCACTGCTGGGACCCTGTATGGGAACTAAATGTACTCTATTTAAATATTCACTGCTGAGTCCATTGAGTTATATAAGTAAAGTCCTGAGTGGGCAGTTATGCCCACCTGTGGGTGAAGGGATCAAAAGAGCTTTCTGGTACTTACTAATATGTCCCCAGACTGTCCTCACCTCCAATTTGTAAACCTTCCCAGACGTATTTTAAACACTAGTCATTGTATCACTGCCACATATATTTTGGATGAGCTTTCTCCTAAGGTCATCTGCTCTATCCTTGTCCAGTGTCCTTCAGTGCTATGGTCCTGGGTTCTCTTGTTTCTCTTTCTGCCTTTCTTGTATATCAGAACCTTGGTTTTGGGATTCTATTTTCTCTTGTTTGAACAAATCTGCTAATAGCTGTCTCAGAAATGGACCTGTGAGGTGACTTTGGTTTCCTTTAGTGTGTGAAAACAGCTTTATTATTCTTTTGCTTGATGAATAATCTGTCTGGATGGGCATCTAGACTAACAACCAATCCCTTGTCTTCCTTTCTGTCACCTAGTGCTGCTGCCGAGAAGTGCAAAGCCATTCTGTTCCCAGTTCTACTTAGAAGCTTGTGTTTGTTTTTTGAAAGTGTTTACAATATACTTTGTCTATGTGGTTGTGTGGTTTCATAATGATGTGTCTCAGTGTAGGATTATTTTCATGCATTGTCTTAGAACTCAATAGGCCCTTTCACTTTGTAAAGTTATGTCCTGTCATTCCAGGAAATTTTCTTGAATTGTTTCTTTGATAATTTCCTCCTTCTGTTTTCCATTGTTTTCTTTCTGGAACTCCCATTATTCAGACACTGAACTTTCTGTACTAGACTGCACCTCTCTTGTGTTTTATTCTCTTGTTTTTGTAATGCCTTAGTCTTGTTTTGACTTATGGGTCAAAACAAGGCTTTTCTCATTACTTATAGTTTTAATTTCATCTGAATTTTTTAAACTAATAAGTTTACTATACAAGAGTTTGCTTTTACCTTTCATAGCAATTTATAGTAAAACTTAAAAAGTTTTAGTACATGTGTCTTATTTAGTGGCTATAATATAACATTTCAGTAGCTTTAAATTTTTGAAGATAGTAATAATAGTTTTATTTTCTTCCTCCTGAATAATCTTTACTGCTTTCTAGCTGATTTTCTGTGGTTAGATTGTTTTGGCCTATATCTTTCTTCTAAGGATACTCAACTCAGAATCTGATGATCCATGAATGTCTGCCAATATCCAGGAGAGAGGCAATCAAATGTCTCAAGGAAGCCTGACTGATAGAGTTGGCTCTGCCACGGGATACACCGTGGAACTTACTTGTTGGCTAGGATCATGGGAAAGGTGTGAGAAAGACAGGCCGGGATCTCAATCATCACATCTTTCAGAAGGTTCCTCCTCAGCCTAGCCAGTAGCTAGCATACAGTTTCAATTCTCCTGAGACTGATAATTCAGTTATTTTGTCTTTCACCTTCCATAATGTTGTTGATTTATTTTTTACATATGTACTTTTAGTCCTTGGGAGGCAGAATCAGGGGGAGTCACTGTAAATTCAAGGCCAGCCTGGCTACATAGTCAAGTTCCACACAAGCCATGGCTGTACAACAAGATCCTGTCTTTTAAAATAAAGTAAATAAATCTAGTCACTGTATATTTTTAATGAGTTTTCAGAGGAATATAAAGTACCATGCATGCAGCCGGGTATTTCTAGTAAGAACGAATGAATATACAACCTTTACTACATGACTACCAAGTGCTTTCCACTGCGTGGTAGTGCTACAGGAGGCACTTCCTGTGAAAGGTGCCCCACATCAGGCATGAGATATGTCTGTACCTTAATCTTGGCTTGGGCTTCCCACCTTCAGAACTGTGGGAAAGATTCATATTATGTATAATCTGCATAGTATACAATATTTTTAAAGTAGCCCAAAAAAGAACCTGCCTTCATTTCCAGTGGTTTTTTTTTTGTCTCCATTGACTGTAACCTCTACGTTTACAAAGAGTTTTGTAATTCTGCTGTAAGACTCATATTATTAGTATCTGACTAGCTTTAAGTGATCAGTTTGAGCTCTGTAGGTATTAAATTTCTTACCTGCAAAACTGAACAATAAGACACCTCAGAGAGTATTAGGGAGATGAGAAGCAGAGCCCTTGTGTGCCTAGCAAGCCGCAATGACTTAAGTGATAAATTAAAAACATTTAGTTCATTTATAAGCACCAATTTGAGTAGAAAGGAGCCTCTTTCCAAAGTCATGTCTTTCAATATCACATTCATTTCCCATATGTGGCAAGAGCAACATAGAGTTATAATTTAGGAATTTTTAAGTTTGGCTAGTTTCATGAATTCTTCTGTCAAGCTATATAATAGGTACAACTATGTTTCACGTATGGGAATGGCACACATCACACTACAAAGATGGCCTGTCCAAAGGGTCTCAGTCTAAGACTGGCTTGATCATGTGATGATCTTGGATACTGTGGTGGTTTGAAAGAAATTGGCCTCCATATGGAGTGGCACTATTAGGAGGTGTAGCTTTGTTGGAGTAGGTGTGGCCTTGTTGGAGGAAGTGGGTCACTGTGGGGATGGGCTGTGGGGTCTCATATGCTTAAGCTATACTCAGTGACACAGCTCACTTCCTGCTGCCTATGGAACAAGATGTAGAACTCTCAGCTCCTCCAGCACCATGTCTGCCTACATGCCGCCATGTCCCACCATGATGACACTGGAACTCTGAACTGTAAGCCAGCCCCAATTAAATGTTTTCCTTTATAAGAATTGCTGTGGTCATGGTGTCTCTTCACAGCAATTGAAACCCTAAGACAGACACTTTCTCATGCTATCTTTAGGTCCATTTCTATGTGTTCCATAGGGTTAATAATGGTTCTTAGAGTAGGATAGGTAAAGATTAAGATTAGAAGAAAAAGAGTCCACCAATCCAGATTATAAAAGCATACATTACTTTAGTTACATTTTAAAGTTGTAAGTAGTAAGTCACTGCAGTTAGGGGATGTGTCATGTGGAGACACCATCACTAATTATTTTGTATGTAGATAATCTCTTCTGGCTTGCAGGTCCTTGAGTGGAATAGACATGTGAATGCAGGCAAATTGTCATGCATCCTGGAAGGAATGACAGGATGCTGTTGAGGACTTGTCTTGACAAATCAAAAAGACTTAAGGTTTTAGTTTTCTGAGGCCAGCTTCTGACCACTTTCACATCCATGTCCAGAGTTCAGTTACAGGACTGGCTTCTGAAGCGTGGTTCTCATGGACGCAACATAAGACACTGAAACTGATGACATTCATAAACAAGGACTCTTAGCTAATGATGCATCTATATACCACACATGAGGGACACGAGAGGATAGGATTAAACAAATTGTAACATTGTTAGAAATAGTGGTAGATATTTTCTCATGTAAATGTCTGTAAGATAAATTATTTTAACTATGACAATTGGGACAATATAGCAAATTATAATCTTTGAGTACATTTTAATAGGATAGGGGAGTATTGCTAGTCTTCAACACATGCTTTGACTTGTGTGGTTGATTACTTTCAGACCCATTCTCAGCTGATTTATATGTAATGTCACTTAGATGCTTTTACTACTTCTCTGTTCTCCCTTCAGCTGTGTGCAAGTAGGTCATCTTGCTTCGGTCACTGGGATTCTTCAGCTCTAGAATGAAAAGCTCAGGACTGCCTATAAAATAATTCGGCAAACGTAGTTCTTATGTCTGAATAAATTTGGAGATTGAGTCAGCAAAGAGTGATTTCTGAAAACATGAAAAGAATCCAAATAAGGAGTGGGCAGTTGATGGCTGGCAGAATGAGGAGGAAAGATGGGGGAAGATGAGAAGCCTCATTTTATAGAATTGCAACTGCACTAGCTTCTGCAACCATGTTCCTCCCTTTCCTTCCTTCCTTCCTTCCTTCCTTTCCTTCTTCCTTCTCTTTTTTCTTTCTTTCTTTTCTTTTTTTTTTGGTTTTGGTTTTTTCGTGACAGGGTTTCTCTGTGTAGCTTTGCACCTTTCCTGGAATTCACTCTGTAGCCCAGGCTGGACTATTAACTCACAGAGATCCACCTGGCTCTGCAGGGATTAAAGGCGTGCGCCACCACCACCCGGCTCAAGGTTTTCTTTATCAAAAAAAGAAAGAAAGAAGAGGGAAAGGAAAAAGGAAAAGAAAGAAATGAGGAAGGAAGGAAGGGAGGGAGGGGATAGAACTCTTATGAACCAACTCGATCCATCAGTAGGAATAGAAGACAGCAGTAAGAGTTAAGTGGTTTGGATTACATTGTAGCAATTTCACTGATGACTTATAGACAAATTATACAAACTACCTAGACTGTGTGCTCTTTCATTTCCTGAACATGTTCAGAAACGAATGATATTTGATCCTAAGAATAATTAACTAGAACAACATTTCAGAGTTCTTGGAGGATATTTAATTCCATAAAGTCCCTCCGCTTTAGTAATTATGCTGATTAGATGTCAATCTTCAAACTTTGACTACTTTATGAAATTTTACATTCATGAATATATCTGTTCTTCTCTCTCTGCAATCCTTGGCTTCCTGGGTCCATGGGTTTCTTTTCTCTGATTGCATCTTTGCATATTGTTTTGGGTCAGGGAGTCTACTTCATTGGTTCTTTGATCCCAATCAAGTCCTGCATTTGCAGCTTATCTGGATTAGGATTTCCCTTCACATCTCCTGCAGCATATTAACCCATTTTATCTTATGCAGAAAAAGATCTGTAATAAGATCCATTATATTTGGCAACAAATGCTCAGTTTTTGTCTAACGTGACTAGCAGCGATGGACATCCAATCACATGTAATTTTTGTCAATGGATCTTTGCCTTGTTTATCAATAAAGTGCTCTGTACCTAATATATCAACCTCCATATGTCAAAGGTTTATCAGCCTTTAGTATGTAAGCTGAGAGCGGGGTAATTTTGCCTCTAAATTTAGAATCAGATTCTTGTAGCTAACAACCCCAGAGCTTATCAAGCTCAAACATTTACTTCTACAGATAATGGAGTAGGCACCTTACTTGTCTAAGGCTACACAGCACTTATTGATGGAGTAGGGATGAAACTCATGAACCCTGGCTGCACGCTTACTTCTTCAGGCCTGCTGCAGCTGCACTGGTGAATTTGGTATGGGACAACACTTGACTGGTAGGCCCTAGATATACGCCTTGCACTCAGCTGTTACACTCTTAATCCAGGCCACCCTGAACTATAACCTTGGGAACCGGAAGTGCAGACAGAAGGCTGGCACAGATCCATCCTCCCACTGAAAATACATATACCATATAGGTGCTGGGTAATTATATTTGTGCCTGTAAACAAACAACAGATCTTTCCATAGTGAGAGCAATCCATTTACACTCTTGGATAAGCAATTAATCCTCTATGAAACGTGTATTGTGCTTTGCCCAGGTTAGGGTCTCAGGCCAGTGAAACCTAGAAGAGCAGACAAAGGCAAATGTGAGCCATTTCATAGAGCTGAATCCTCCTGGCCAGTGAAATAGTTCAGTGGGTAAAAGCCACCTGCAGGCAGGCCTGACACTCTGAGTTCAATTCCTAGATCCACAAGATAGCATTCCAGAGACAACTTCTGAGAGCTATTCTGTGACCATCACATGTGCACTATGGCACACACACACACCCCACACAGATACATACCACACACATAGACATACACAGGCACACACAGACACACACACACACCCCACACAGATACATACCACACACATAGACATACACAGGCGCACACGCACACACACACACACACACACACACACACACACACACACGTTGAATCCTTAAACAGAAGCCACATGTCTCAAAAGTATAAAGGTTATTTCCTTCATAAAAAGTAGTTTGTAGTTTCTTGCAGAATTTGCTAGTGTAACACACACCCAAGAAAGGACACAGATAAACATAGAGCAGAGAGCTGGTTATTTGCAATTGCCAAGCTCATTTGGCCTCTCCTTGGACACAGGTCTCACCTGCCAGATGTACTGTTGGGATCTGGAGAAGAGTTTTGCAGTTGAGATGGCCGAAAGTTTGTAGTGGAGCAGGGAAAAGAAAGTAAATATCCATTATGTTGTTAGTATTTTGCTACATAAAACTGATGAATTTGGGGAGTAAAATACTCAGATTTGACTTTCCAGTATAAAGTGCAAAGACAAGGTTCTCTCCCATTTAGTAGATATTTCTGATTTTTTCCTTTTGTTTCCAGAAATTTTGTATCATACAGAAATGTATATATTTTGCATGTTTTGCCACATTTTAATTTTAAATATGCATTTCTCTACTAACCCTAGACATATCCATGCAAGTTTATGTTACTTAAAAAAAGTGGTCACATACTATAGCTTTGTATGCATAGATGGTACTTTAAGCAAAATTGGCTTTAAAAAAAATCAGAAATATTGGAGAGGTAAAACAGATATAACACACATGCATGTGCAGGTACATACACACATACACATAGACAAAGACTTGAGGGCAAACACCACCGAGCCATGACACTGGGCCTGAGTACTGTAGTGAAACCAGCCACTTTCCAAGTTAACAACAGAACAACCACAGACACACAGCACTCTCTATCGGTCTATTTTTTCATCTTTGTTAACTGGAAGAACCTATCTGTTTTGATAGCGCTCTCTCTCTCTCTCTCTCTCTCTCTCTCTCTCTCCCCCTCTCCCTCTCCCTCTCCCTCCCTCTCCCCCCCCCCTCTCTGGCTTTCTTTGTATTTCTCTGTCTCTGTCTCTCTGTTCAGTTGTAACTGCTAACTTTCTAACCAATTTGAGGAAGTGGTAAATGTCAAAACTCTTTCCTGTATGAGGCCACACTTGGTGTCAGGTTGGCTGTCAGGATCCAACACACTCACGTTTAAGTTATCTTGACTTTCCTCATGAATTCCTGGCTCTCTCCTCTGCTGGGGGCTTGGCTTGACTAGCTGCCTTATATCGGTGGCAATCTACCAAAACCCTGTAATGTGCTCAGCACAGGGTGGAACAAATCAGTGTTCTACCTCACAATTTAAGGAAGGCAGGGGGCTAGTTTTTGTTTTCAGATAAAAATCTTTTGACAAAACACAAACTCCCCAAAACTTCCTTTAAACCAAACAGCATTGTCACACCCGCACAAGCTCCTGTTACTTACACAGCCAGATGACTCAAGATTACTAACGTTTCTATTCATAAGATCTCTGCTGGCCCGTAATCAGTACTCCAGGCCTTCCCCCATCTTCCTTCACTCTCCCCCGGGAGACTGACGTGTGGAGAGTACTATGCTTATTAGAAAAAAAACAAAAAACAAAAAACAAAACAAAACAAAACAAAAACCCTCTGTGTTTTCTGCCGGAACTGTTTGTCCCGGGTTTTAGAAAATGCCACCCTTAGTCATTTTTAGAGTTCCTTTGCTAAGGTGGGGAAAAGAGGTGAACATGGATTTTAGTCTCTAAGTCTTCCAATTCAGAAATGGAGCATTTGTAAAAATAGGTTTAGACCACGGACAGAGTCCACTGTTTACCGAAGCCCGGGGTATTCCTCTGAGGAATCACCTACGGTGACATTCCTGTCGCCCAGGGCTGAGGAGAACGCAGGAGTCCTCTTCTGGGAGTTCCAGGGGCGCTTTCAGCTTTTGCACTTGACCTCAAAGCAAACGGGGCCTCTCCTTCCTTTCGGAGCGTTCACTTTCTCTGTGAATTAAAACCAACCAAACCCACCAAGTCTGCACTAAACCCCAACGGGTCCCCGAGGCCGGCGAGCTCCGGCTGGGACCCTCCCCAACCTTTCCGTCCCGGGGTGCCACACGGAGCGCACCGGCTGGGCTGGGTAGGCGCGGAGCCCAGCCGGTCCGTCAGTCGGTCAGTCCGTCCGTCGGCGGGCCGCGGCGGTGGAGCGCGCGGGAGGAGCGCGGCGGCGGCGGCGGCTGGCGGGCGGAGCGCGGGCGGCCGGGAGGGGGCGCGGCGGGTCCGGGAGGGCGGCGGAGGCCTCCGAAGTCGGAGGCGGAGCGGGGTCGTGCCGGGGTCCCGCGCGCCAGGCCTCCGGCGACGGGGGGGAGCCGAGGCTCTTCGTGCGGCCCCGCGCCCCGGGCTGGGAACTTGTCCCGCGCGCGTCTCCCGCGGCCGCCCGCGCTCCTCGGCCGCGCCACCCACCCACCCACCCTCGGCCGGCCGCGGCCGCGCGGCTCTCGCTTACAAAGGAGGGCAAATGAGGCGGGCGGCGGCGCGGCGCGGGGGCCCCCGGGCGGCGGGGACGGCGGCCGCCCCCGGCACCACCTAAGACGCCCCCGCACGCCCGGCCTCGGCCCAGGCCCGAGCCCCGCGGCGGCCACCCGCCCGAGCGCTGCGCGTCGCCCGCGGCCCGCGAGGAGGCGGAGGAGCAGGACGAGGCGCCGCCTTCCCCGCGCCGCGCGCCCTCGCCCGCCGTTGTCTGCGCCGCGCGCTGGACCAGTTTGCCGAAGTTGCCGGGGCCCCGCGCCGCCCAGATGTGCGACCTCATCGAGCCGCAGCCGAGCGAGAAGATCGGCAGGATGAAGAAGTTGAGGAGAACTTTGTCAGAGAGTTTCAGCCGCATCGGTGAGTGGGGTCCGCGGTCCCCCCGTGCCCTGCTGCCTATCCCCGGGCTCGCTCCCTCGTCCCCGCGCCCCGATCCGTGCTCCGGGCACAAGCCAGGCAGCCGCCACCTCGGGGTGAGCTGCGGACCAGGGATGGAGGGGACGTCGCTGGGGACCCGGAGGAGGGCAGGGACCAGCGGGAGGGCCACCCCTCTCCTCCAGGATCTGGGCTCCATTCGTGGACGTCCCGAGCCTTTAATTTGGGTGCCTCCTCTCCGTCACTGGTATCTTTCGCACCCGCAGTGGACTCGTGAGGGGGGACACCCAGTCTTCACCGCCATCGGGCGTCTGCGGCTACCCAGGTTACTTGTTATTTTTAAAGCGCTTTGGTATTAGGTGTTGAACCAGTAATTTAGCTTTGAGAATTGTCGAGACGTTGACATGTTGCTTAACGTAGTCAACCTAAAGGAAGTGGGACAGATACCTTGGGACCTTTTGTTCCGTACGTCGGGTCCTATAAATGGAGATTTGCTGTTCAGTTCTTAGGAGTCTGAACCTTCCAGCTGCTGTAGAGAAATGTGAGCTGTGAAGTTGTGGGGACTTGAATCAGTCTCCTGAACTTGCCCTGTTAGCACAGTTCAGAGGCTATTGTCCTTTAAAAGATCAACCAACTTAACAAAGAACAAACAAACAACAAAAGACATGAAGGCAAGTAGGATACTTAAAAAATAAATCCGTGATATAGGGTACAGCAGCATGACAGCTGTCACATGGACTGGATTTGTTAAATATTGAGTGTGACTGGCAGAAAGCATCTCTTAACCTGGAGGTGAAGCTGCCTCCTAAACTGTCATAACTTTCTTTGACACAGGTAACTGTGCAAAGCAAGGGGTTCCTGCAAGCCTTCAAACAAGCCTAGGAGAGTGTCCAATCATACCTCCTAGCCTTTGGCTCGCTGTTATCATGTTAATGAAAGAATTAATTAATCATAAGCAAGCTAATTCCTTAAAATAAAACCCTGATGTGCCAGTGTCTGTCAGTAGTCTGTTCCCATAGTTCATTGTCCATACATGCAAACTGTCTTCAAGTGAGAAAAAACATGGGTAAACATTTAGTCAAGCTTATTAGTATTATTATTATTGTCAATTTTGTTTGACTTTTTTTTTTTTTCTGAGAACACTATAAGTTATGTGCAGAAGCCAAATTAGTCCAGCCTGTGTTGAATGTACACAAACTCACTCTTCTGAGTTAGGCATTCGAATGTGGAGTCTGACATTTAAATTAAGTTTGAAGCCAAGAGAGTGAGAGTGAGGTGTGGAGTCCTGTGCATTATTAACAAGGATGTTTCAGTGCTGGGTCCAAAACACCACCCAGGCGGCAGGTTCTGGAGTCCATTAGGGCCTGTTCTAAAGCACATTAACTAGATATTTACTAATGCTAATGATTCTGTTGGAGCCCCTCCAGTTTTGTGTTAAATAATTCATTGCAGTTGAGTCTCAGTAAGAAACCAAGGGCATTAATAGAAAAATCCTGTATGTTTAAATAATTTTAGGGTTTGATGGCCAATCAGTAAAATTTGGGTTAACTGCAGTGTTAGCAGATGGGTATTACAGTTAACTGGGCTTCCTAGGTTATTGAGATTTAGTGATGTGAAAACTCCTTTGGACTTGAACTCTTCTCCCAAATGCCTTCTATAGTTTGTGGGTTTTCAACCCAGGCTTTAGGAAATAGTACAGCTTGGTAGAGAAGGCTGATCTTTTCTTGTATTGAAAGAAGACCATGACTCAGAAGAATGGATCTTAGGGTGGTATTTTGTGAAAGAAACTAGGGACATTTTTAAATGATTTTAGTTGTGTGTGCACCAAACTCAGGATATTTATTAGAAACTGCGCTGCTGAAAAACATCTTTCTTCTCTGCCTTCCTTCACAGTCTGAAGCAATGCTCATTTTGATGACTGAGGGTTTTTTGCAAGGAATGTGGTCTGTGTATCAGATGGGATTCCTGATGTTTCCAGTCCTAGCTTAGTGATCTTGGATAGATCCCTCAACTTTTCTGAGTCTCAGTTTTTGATGTATCATTTAAAAAAAAAATTTGTTAGCACTTAGTGAAATAATGATTCGATGTCCTGTGTGGCATGCGATGTAGAATCAGTAGATATTTGCAATGTGTTGTCATTATTAGGGATGAGATTATATTGGCATGACTACAGAAAGCAAGAAAGAGAGAAGTGGTGACAGATTTGTAACATAACATCCTGAAAACAGGGTGGGTTTTGGAATTGGACCTATCTGGGCCCGGCCCTCTCTTTTCCTGCTTGTCTTGGGCAACCAGTAATCCACTTAAACTCCTGCATTCTCACCTGCACATATTTGTTTGAGTGTTGTGAAGATTAAGCAAGAAAGAATAACACTTTCTGATACATCTATTGAGTGATGAAGATCGGTACAGGAAGCTCTTGCTAGTTCTTCTGATTTCTGTTTGTCCTCTCTTATCTGCTTTCTTTTTTTTTTTTTTTTCCATAGAGAGGTCGAAGAATAATTGGTTTATTCCCATTGACAATCCAACGGTACCATGCATTCCCTTCCATTTCCTAGTCTAAGAGAGCCTTTTAAATATACATACTGACTTTATTTTCTTTTCTTAGCATGATTCAGGTGTAGCGTTGCTATATGGTGAAATGTCCCATATCATTGTTCAGTCACACAAAATCACTAATCATTTATCTAGAAAATGATGACAGTTCACACATGCATATTATATGCAATCAATGATTATCATTAACAATAATTCTTAATACAAAAAGTAGGAATGCTTAATTTGTCACACATCATGCTGACTTGGTTGCCCTCACCCCAGATGTAACTGCTCTGATATTACTGCATTATAAAAGGTCAAATAAAACACGTTACATGTTGAGTTTCAAGCCTCGGGGCTCTAATTTATGACATCTGCAAGGCAGTGAGTACAGTATAGCTGTAGTTCCCTTATAAGATGAGTGTAATTGAATTTTAAAGTCAGCCATCCATTTTTACAGTGAGTATTAACAGTGCTCAATAGTGTCAGTGTGGTCCCTGTTTAGGAATCACTGTTCTTATCCTATACCTGATTCCTTACCTTCCCCATTTAAAACTTTTAGGCTTGCTATGTAAACAGGAACTTAATTGTTAAGTAGCTGAAATGAGCTACATCCCAATTCTTTTCCCTGGATTTTACAGGGAGCCTCAGGCAGATGAAGGCCGTGAGGTGTCTGTATGATGAGGTCCTATGACTTGTCTGTATGATGAGTTCCTACGATGACATTCCTATATTTTGAATTCTTTCCTAGAGAAAGGAAGTTTATTCTTGATATTTGAGGTGAACCCATGCATACCATTTCTTTAAAGGATGTGGTTGGTACAAAGAGGAAGCTGTGATTAGGCTGAATTCTTGTGGCTTTGTCGCTCTGCCTTAGGTGTATGTTTCTAGATTTGACTGTCATTTGTGAGGACTTCTGTCAGGAGGGAGAAATGTAAGGTTAAAGGTTCCGACACACAGTGTAACTGCTGCCCCACATTCTTTCCCAAAGCAGCTAGAAAAGCTTTTAATTTGGGGCTGGAAGTTTTGCTCAGTGGTGAGAGCTTGCCCAGTATGTGTGAGGCCCTGAGCTCTGTGCCCAGCATGAGAGAGGGGCAGTGGGGACGGGATATTATGGTAATGGAATTTGTGTTTATGGTTCTTACATAAAGTTACATATACCTTTCATTTGCCAAAACTCTAGTGTATATTAAAATACGAAGTTTCCTCTCTTTGCCAGTGGGGTAGGACTCACTAACGCTACATATTACTGTGTCTCTTCTGGAGCTAGATTTTGTACTGGCACCAAGAGTTAGTGAGCAGTATGACTGGAAGACAGGCTAGTGAATGGGCATCACCACATTAAGTGGCCAATTCTGAAATGGAAATTAGTGAACTTGCCATTGCAGGACACAGCATGAGCTCACCTCTGTGCTTGGTGAGGAACTGGAAGCCTTTTAGGAGTGTCCTCTGAGCTGAGGACCAGATAGACTATGTGATCATAGTATATGACTTAATATTTATCCTTTTGTTAAGCAGAATAGCACAATCTGCCTGTTGTCGCACGATATCCTTGAGGACAATTGTGGTTTTACATTTACATAAATGATTAATGACAATCAGGGAATGTAATCAATAACAAGATGTTGTGTGCATGTTTAGGTCAGAGTTTATTCATCAGTGACCTGATAACTATCTGGCAAGGACACCTTGGTCTTTGTTATACTATTAACTGCGTTTTAGGGCAAGGATGCAATATTTAGAAGAAACCATGTCAGGTATCAATCTAACAGTGAAAAGGTATCTGTTGAGTCATAGACTTTTTGGTCCAAATCTGTTCTTCCTTGTGGTGCACAGGGCCTGAGCAAATCATGCAGGGGAGAGAGTCTGCCTTCCTTTGTTGCTTAGCAAATGCACCTAGAATTTTTTTTCTTTATTTCTCCTCTTTTCTGACTAATCTGAGACCCACCCTTTATAGTTTAGGATGGTGGGAATTGTCAGAACTGAGAAGGGAAGAGTGGGCTAGTGTGAATAATTGAGAACCCCTACCCCACTTCGTTCATTCCTCATCTTCATTCCTTGCTTCCAGTCCCAAGTGGGACAGCATCCGCTGCAGCACATCTTTGCTTAAGAAAACACACATCTAAACTTCCAGCACTTTTGCAAGGTCCACAGTAGAGAAAATAGTTTTGAAAGTTTGTCTTCTGAGTCACAAGTTTTGCAAGGGCTGTTGTGTGGCTGCACTTCATTCACACTTGCTAAGTGATTGATGGATGCAGCTGTAAGTACGTGTTCACATTCTTCTACTTGGTGTTTGAAGTCAATGCTATTCTAAAACATTACTTTTTTGCAAAGTGGAGAAACTTGTTTATATTTATGTCACTAATGTTTGGTAATAGCCTCGCCAGACAAGCTTATTAATTAAAAGACTTTCATTTTTGACTGGGTGTGAGAGTTTCTAGATTAGAAGTTAAAGTCTAGTGACAATTAGTCAGTAGAATCACCTAGGATCTTCTTCCTTTCCTTTAGGTTTAGTGTAAGTTAATAATTCTGTAATGAAAATATGCATGTGACTGATTTCAGGAGCAGCCATTGAGGCCAGTACAAGGACTGTCTTTTAGTTTTCCATTGAGGGCAACTTGTTCTCTAATGATCAGAGTGGACAGTCTGTTTTAGATCAGTGTTTGAGGCTAAAAGGGGAAGACTAAAACTAACTGATAAGTGTTTTAGCTGCCTTAGCCAGCCTGCACCCTGCTAGCTCACCACCACAGCCACAGACTTCTGGACCTTTTAGAAACACAAATTTATGATCTGAAACAGAGAGAAAACCTTTTAAAGATTGCTAGAAAGCCAAGCATGGTGGCTCAAGCCTGTAATCACAGCCTTTGGGAAGCTGAAGCAGGAGGATTACTGCTAGTTCCAGGCCAGACTGGGTTACAGAGTAAGACCTTGTCTTAAAACCACACCACACTACACCACACCACACCACACCACACCACACCACACCACCACACCACACCACACCATACCACACCACACCACACCACACCACACCATCACACTACACCACACCACATCACACCATACCACACCACCACATCACACACCACACCACACACCACACTGCCCACCACACCACCACACCATCCCACACCACACCATACCATACCACCACCCCACCCCACCACACCGCACCACACCATACCGCACTGCACCATACCGCACACACCACCACACCACACCACACCACACCACACCACACCATACCACCACACCACACCATCACACTACACCACACCACCACACCATCCCACACCACACCATACCATACCACCACACCACATCGCACACCACACCACACCATACCACACCGCACCACACCACATGAGTAAAATATATAAATTTTTACTTAGGAGTTTCTGCTCAGACTCATTAATTTCTCAGAACCTAATTGCCAGAATAATTTGCTTTTCATTGCTTTTATCAGAGCATGACCTTCCAAGCAACAGATCCTCCACCTTTTCATCCAGGCTAGGACTATCTAATATAGGTCTGTAAACACCTATGCAGGATTTTGTAGATTTGAAACATTTCTGCAACTGGTAGTTTCAGAGAAATTAGCAGTTTTGTGCCTTTTCATCACTATGAAACATTGTAACTGTAGGATTTAATGAACTGATATTTGACAACTACATAGAATATTCTCTTTTTCTTTAGAGTGAGATAAAGTTCCATTTCTAAGGTTAAGTGTATTTAAGATAAATCTGAGGTATTTGTTAGCTCCTGCGAAACATTATCAATATGTTCTTTTTGGAACCACTTGACTATAAAATCCATCATGTTAAATGTTTGAATTATGTCTCTTATTCCACACAGTGCACATTTGATGATGCTTGGTCTTTATTACCCTGCTCAAACTTTCCTTTGTACTAAAACATCACTTAAATACTGTGCAGACTGTTTCTCATCCTAACAAGTGGCTTGGGAGGTCCACAAACCACACAGGAGGAAACACCAGGTGTTGGCGAGGAAATTTGTTTGAGATTACTTTGTGTTCCCTTTATACTTCCATTAAAACATGTTCTGCTGAAGAAGAGGTAGCGGAAGCTATGCGTGTCTCTCTTCCTTATTCTTGAGAATGCTTCATTTACATATTTATGAAAGTGTTTCACAGATGCATGCTGTGCTGTTCTTGCTCTGATTTGCAGTTTTTGTGTTTATATCATGACATTGTTATTCAGGTGGGGGTACAGTTTTGCTTTCTAGAATGAAAACACTCTACTGCGCCCCCCCTTTCTGTCTTCTGAAACTTAGATTCTCTGGGATGCTTCACAATAACTGTTTCCTTTCTCTTTTTCTTTCATAGCTCTGAAGAAAGACGACACCACCTTTGATGAGGTAGGCTAAAATGTCTTGCTCTGATGTAAATGCGTATTTATTTATGTTAGATAGAGTCCATAGGGACCAACTCTGTGCTTAGAAACAGAAGCAAACAATCTTAAGAAGAAAACCCCCTAAAAAACAAGAGACAACATTTGTTTACTTGGTTACCCTATGTTAGTCTCCAATATCAAATAGTCATTTGAATTTTATAGTGATCACCAGAAATGTGTCTGATTCAATAAACAAAAGACACATGCAGGCCTTTGTGTTGGGCCTTCTTGCTAAGGGTGGTGCTTGAGAAGCCCACTGTGATGGGCATTGCCGGGCAAGTCCAGAGCTGCTGATAAGCTGGACAGCAAAGCTCCTTTGCAGAGCTTGCTGAATCAGGGTGTGATGTGCTGATATCACAGATTGTCTGCAAGGCTCCCAAAGGAGAAGGTGACATTTTCTGTTCTAGTTCCACTGTTCTTGGTGGATAAGATGGCTCTCTATTCACTTGCTACAAGGTGGTTTTTTTTTGTTTTTTGTTTTTTTTAAAAGCCTACATTCATATGTAACAAAGCATTCTGAATATGATTTTAAAATTGTACTTTCCTGAGCTTTTGTTACTGTTTCCAGGGTGTCATAGAGGGAAGTATTTGATTGTACACATCTGAAGCCAGTCACATGAATGTTGTGAACTGGCTGGGTGTATACATTGTATGTAGTTACACATAAACAGAGATGTTTCTACACCTTGTGCTTACCCCACAGCCTAATGAATGCATAGAGTAGTTGGCTTTGGTTGTTTAACACTCTCAAATTCCATGAAAGATGCTACCAATTCACCCTCCACTGTGCTGAGGAAAGGACACTTGTGCTCATGGAATGTCCCTTTGGCCATGTGCTGGTCCTGTTCCCCAGGGAGCGCCACTCAGGGTGAGCCTGCTGCGGGCTGGGATTTCTGGATGGGGCCAGCACCATTTGGCTCTCATGGTCTGTTGCTTCATCTCTGCACCTGTTCCAACGTTGCTGGGCCGAGCTCTGTAAAGCCGTGTTCCTGGACTCCAAAGAACCCTTCCCAGGCAGCATTCCTGTAACCTCCTCCTAAGCTTAAATCCTCTAGATTGAAGGAGTAGAAGAAACTTTCCTTTCCCTTCCTAGCAGATAATACTGGTTTCCTCCAAACCTGTATTTCTGGAATTTCTACTGTTTTGCTACTGAGATATCTGTTTTCAAGAGAGTATATATATATTTTTTTTTTCAGGAGGAATCCGAGTGAGAATATTGGGCACCTTTTCTTTCTTTATAAAGAAAAATCTCCCCTATAATTATGGAAGTAATTTAAGTCGACATAAAGAGAGACTTAGAGAAAGGCAGAATAAAGCTCTTCAATCCTGCTATCCAGATATAACCACCTTTGAATAGTCTTGCTTCTCTTTCCAGGTTTTAAAACCGTAACCCATTATTATACCTCTTTCCAACTTTAAGCCATGACATATTCCTCATGTCTTCATAGGCTCCTCCCAGTCATTGTAAGGAATTAAAAACTAAAACAAATACAAGCAAAACACCTCCTTTCTTGCTTATGAACTGTGTTGTATGTACATTAGTCCATCTAACAGCTGTGTGTACATTTGTCTAAACCAGCACATAAAACTGAGGCTGGACAGAGTTGAAACAAAATCATCATCAGCTCTCACATTGCATTTTCCTTCTTCCAGGGCACAGAGGTTTTGTTTTTTTGTTTTGCTTTAATATTATAAATCAGAAATTCACAGGATGATAGACCTAGAAAAGTGGCAGAACCCATCATTTCCCTATCCTGGCATTTCACAAATGAGCACATTAAGATGCAGAGGGCCAGAGTAATTTCCAGCTAGTTAAGGAAAGCATAAGGTCTTGATCTGGGAGGGCAGCTGCAATGCTGGCCTGCCTGGGGGTAAATGCTAATGCACCTGAGGTTGAGCAAGGCTCCTCTTTCCACAGGTCTGCAAAATGGTGGTATCTTCCTTTTAGGTGACTTGAGTGGATTAAATAAATTAGTGTATCTAAAGCTTTCAGAAGAATAACTGGAATACCGGAACTGGCAGAAATTGTGGTATCATCTCCATTTTGGTCTTCATTGATGTGCTAACCATGATAATCTACCTTCTCCAATTGGTACAAGGGTGATGGAAGAATTCAATTAACAATTAAGGCTGTGGAGAAGATTTCATTTCAGATATACCACTAAACTTCCATATAAGGCTTTGTGTAATTTTCATATTAAGAGGGTGAAAATATTCTCTAAAATCCACCCTTTTTTATCCTCCACAAGGGGATGCCACATTCACCCTTGTTACCCTTGGGCACACTGCATGTGGTTAACATTCAGTAAGTGTCTGTTAAGTATGAGCAACTAACTGTCTGTTGCAGAGGAGCAGAGAGGGATGAGCTGAGTGAAGGCAACATGGCTTCTCATTTGCTACTTCTTAGCTATTTGGGCAAGTTATGAACTTGGTCTTGGTTTTCTCATTTCTAAATCAGCCAGTTAGACTGCACTCTTCAAAACGCTTTGGGCTCTAGTCTAGGATTCTAAGTAGCAAAGTTACCTCACATAAAAGTCTGCTGCAGGAGGTGGGGGGCAAGGGGGAGATGGGCCCTGGAGAGGTGGCTCAGTGTTAAGAGCACTGGCTATTCTTCCAGAAGACCCAGGTTCAGTTCCCACCACCCATATGGTAGCTCACTAGGGTCTGTAATTGTAACTCCAGGAGATCTGACACCTTCACACAGACACACACGCAGGCAAAGCCACTAGTGTACATAAAGTAAAAAAATAAAATAATTAAAAAAAGTCTACTGGGATCTCAGAGGAGCACTAGCTATGTGCTTATATAAATGGGAAGTAACAGTTTTTGAGGATCATTTTCAGATTGTCTAATAGAAGTTTTCTTGAACGTGTGGTTTTCTGATTTTGTTTTCCCCTCCTTATGTTGGAATCTAATCTCTACAGTCTCTTGGAATTCACTTGAGACTGGAGTCTTGCAGCTTGAGGGCTAGGTCAGTCTCTTAGCTATGCGGCAAGGTGTGGCCACTCTCTCCTTACTCTGATTTTATGAGTTTCAGGCTCCTTATCGGAGGGAGCGCCAGAAGGTGCCTGGGCTGGAGTGTGGGTGCTACTTCAGGATTAGTGTGAAGAAGATTCCTTTCAGGTGTGAGTGTGTGTTTGACCTTGAACAGAGGAGGAAAACATGCATTAGTTATTTACTTACACTTCGACTGTGACACTCTGCTGATTTTTAAAACAGCATGAAATTGGATTCAGGAACTATGTAAAGTAGATCGTGTGTGTGTGTGTGTGTGTGTGTGTGTGTGTGTGTGTGTGTGTGTGTGTTTTTACATCTGACTGGTTTGCAATGAAGTGTAGAGGCCTTCAGGCATTTTGCAGTGATAGGTAGTGAATGTTGCTGAAGCGCCTCATAGTTGGTGACAGGAGTTTTTTATTTTTTTTTATTTTTCATTTTTCGAGATAGGGATTCTCTGTGTAGTTTTGGAGCCTGTCCTGGATCTCGCGCTGTGGACCAGGCTGGCCTCGAACTCACAGAGATCCACCTGGCTCTGCCTCCTGAGTGCTGGGATCAAAGGTGTGTGCCACCACCACTGCCGGCCTGGAGACAGAGGATGATTATCAGTACTTCATTCATTGTGCCTTTATTTGGACCCTGACTAAAATGGTGGCCAGTTTATGAACTGTGAGTTGAACCTGTAACTTTTGGATGGAGTAATCAGTTTTAGGATTTCCAAAGAAAATTTCCCTCTGAGTTTTAAACTTACTTCCAGAACCAGCTGAAGTTTGTCTCTACAGGGTTTGGTGGAATCCATACCTAAAACAAGGGAGTAAATGGGTGAATGCTGGGTGAACAATCTAACTAGCTAGAAGGTACGAGAACGTTGGTTTCTTATGCTTCTGTTTGACTGGGCATGGTAGTGACAAGGATGCCTCTCCATTCAGAGGAAGAGATTCTGCAGAACTTTCTGAATGGCTTGCTGGTCACATGCTTCCTTAGGCAGCAAACCTACACATTCCTTCACACTGAATCTTGAGCTTCTATCTAATGATTTTTGGAATAATTATGATGCCTAATATACAAAAATGGGAGAGTACAATTATTCTCCACCGATATAAAGCCACCGTATACAAAGCCTTTTGCGTGTTGGAGACAAAAGCTTCAGCAAACGTGACTGCATACACATGGAAAAGGTTGGAAACCTCTGAAGTTACAGCAATCCACAAATTAAGTGAGAACTTAAATTGTAAAGTTCTGTTTTGTGCTATTACAAAATGTTGACCCTCCTTGGCTTTTGGTGAGGAGTACAAAAGCTTTAATGTTTGAAATAAATCTTTGAAATGTGAAGCATTTCATTTTGAGTATGGTATTAAATAATTCAGCTCTTACTTTGTGGTGAAAAAGCCTCCTAATACATGAGCTTTCTAGCCATGCTTGCTCTGGTTGTGTTTCTAACCCCAAAGGATCTCCTACCTATTTCACTCATGAAATCCTAGGGAAATGTATACAAAATGTATTAAAATCTTTATTTAAAACAAATCTTATCTGGGAGTAATCAGAAATATATTTTTGATATTTACCTTACTTACAAACTTACAATACATATTTACCTTACTAATTCTTGTAGATAGATGGGGACAGCATACACCTATTTTAGCATGGCCCCTGTTACTTGTATAACGACATAATTGCAGCAGTGATTGGTTTTATGAGAACACTGGCTGGGGTGCAGGGGTGATCCTGGACCCTGTTTTCCAGTCATTGTGATTGTCTCTCTCGTGGCCTCCCAGTGTCTGTGGGACTATACCTGGCATTCAGCAGCCCACACTCAGGGCTTTTTCACTTCCTGGGCTCCGGCCCACCTCATGCTCATCAGGGTTCCAGAGGGACGTGGGCCAGTCTTTCCTTTCCATCCTGTCATTGCTGCTGTTCTCACCTGTCCTTGCTGGCGCCTCTGTCCACCCATCCCACTGCCCTGGCACTGCCCACTGCCTTTCTTTGTTTTCATTCAGGACAGGGCCCTCACTTTTCACATCATCTGTAATCTCTGTCAGCATGGATTTTGACCTGCCATCTTTTCCTCTCACCCATTGGCTGCCAGGAGCTGCTTGAGGAAATCCCTCTGCAAATAAATCTATCAGTTCCTGCCCTTGCTGCACCCTCAGGCAACAGAGCAGCTGTACCACTGGCCTGTGTGCTGCTGACCCTTCCTACTCCCCTCAAACCTGTTCCTTGTCTCTGGTAGATGACTTTCACTCTGTATTCATTTCCTAGGACTGTCCGAGCAAAGTGCAGCAAATTGGGTGGCTTCAGCAACACACATTTCTGGAGATGAGAAGTCTGAAATCAGAATGTGGACAAAAGTTAGTGCCTTCTACACGCTGTGAGAGAAGGATCTCTCCTTAGCTCCCTCTCCTTGGCTTGTAGATGCTGCCTTCTTCCGGTTTCTTTAGGTCATCTTCCTTTGGTGCGTCTCTTTATTGTCCCCCCCCCCCCCCTTTCCCTCCACTAGGACTTACTATGTAGCCAAGACTATCCATGGACTCAGGACCCTCCTAACTCTGCGTAACAAGTGCTGGTACTAACATTTTCCTTTTTGATCAGGGCATCTTTCAGATTAATCAGGCACCCGATCAACTCCACTGTAACCTTCTCTTAATTTAATTATATCTGCGACAATCCTTTTTCCTCCTTCTCAAATCAGGTCACCTCTGCAAGCATCGGAGTTAAAACTTAGCCCTGTGAGTTTTAGTGGACACAGACCAGCCATTGCAGTCTTCCTTTTCTGAAAGCGCTCATTAGGTCTTCACCACCTTCCCACACACGCCTCCCACACCAGCTTCCCCCTCCTGACTTCAGAGGACCATGTTCCTTTTCTCCTGTTTCATCCCACTTTGTCTTCCTGTCCCCCAGCCCTGTCTCCCTCTCTTCTATTCTGGAAGCTTGCAAAATAGATTCCTTTCTATATTTTCCATTGCTCCATTTCCCTAGAACCTTCGCCACAGGCTCTGACCGCACTTCACTCATCCTGGTCTTTTCTTTTGTAACAGCAGCCCTCTGTCCTCTGAGATCATTTCTCATGCTCTCATTGAGTGTCTGATCATTTCTCATGCTCTCATTGAGTGTCTCGTCTGTGCCTTGCTCTTGGCTACCCTCTTATTATAGTCACACCAGGGTGTCTGACTCAGCTTCCTATTCCAAACTTGCTCTGGCTATCCAGCTACCCAGTCAGATGTTTCTGCCTTTGTAGCTCCAGTCATCCTGGTCTCAGTGTTCACAAAATATTAGTAATTCCTGTGGTTCCCAAACCAACCCTGTCTCTCTTCTTTAACTTAGAAACTGGCTTTCCCAGCTGTGTGATTTCCAGGGTGGGAACCTGTTGTCTTCTTAAGTTCTCCAGCCC
Organism: Onychomys torridus; assembly: GCF_903995425.1. Lineage (NCBI taxonomy): Eukaryota > Metazoa > Chordata > Mammalia > Rodentia > Cricetidae > Onychomys > Onychomys torridus. Next base: position 67,088,636 of record NC_050445.1, on the reverse strand, counting down.
CTCATGCAGGCACTGGCGTGCCTCTTTTCCCTGTGTTCCCGTGATTCCCACCACTGATTCGGACACACAATTTCGGCATCTCTTGCCTGGCCTTGTGGTTGTCTACTGACTGGCTATCCCGTCTATGGCTTTCTTCCCCTTCCGACCTGATGTAAGATCTCCCATACAAATTGTGTTCTTATATTCCTACCTTTAAGGTCCCTGTCATAAATTCAAGTTCACTCTCCTGGCTTGACTTTCAAGGCTTTTCATAGTCGATTCCATTCCGGCCTGCTGTGCCTGGCAGACATTTATCCAGTTTCTGGTGCCCTCATTACCGTGGCCTCTGCTGCGTGTCTGTTTGGTGCTCGGTCACTGTCACAGCCTTATCTCAGCTCCTCTTTGGTCCCACGACTCCATTGTTCCTCCATTTCAGCCTTGCCCAAACGTCATTCTTGTTGTGATCTTCCCCTATGCACAGACTCATGTTTCCAGTGCTTATGGATGCCTGTTTTGTGTCAGTCTCTGGATATGAGCTTAACCTGCTCTCCATTTAGTTGGACTCAGAGAGGTAAATGTTGAATTGTTTATCAGGGGGTCTCCCATGGCATTTTTCAGTCTTATTCTGTCTTATAGGAAGGAGTATTCTGCATTATTTTGTTTGGTTTTTACTGTGGTCATGCAGAGACTTATTAATTATGAAAGCCCGGCCGTAGCTTAGGCTTGTTCCACTAGCTCATATTATAACTTAAATTAAGCCAGTGTACAGTAATCTATGTTTTGCCTCATGGCTTTTGACCTTTCTTTCATTCTGTATGTCCAGCTCCTTCCAGGTCTTGTTGGCATCTCCCTGCATCTCTATTATCTCCTCCAGCTTCCTCTCTCTGTCTGGAAGCCTGCCTATGCCTCCTGCCTAGCTTTTGGCCATTCGGCCTTTTGTTACACCAATCACAGCAATACATTTTTGCACAGTGTACAAATATCCCACAACATGACTGCTTACCTTTGATGCTGTGGATCACAGTGTGCTGGCTAGTTTTATGTCAACTTGACACAAGTGAGGGTCATTGGAGAGGAGGGAGCCCCAACTAAGAAAATGTCTCTATAAGATCAGGCTGCAGGCTAGTCTGTAGGAAATTTTCTTAATTAGTGATTGATGGGGGAGGGCCCAGACCGTTGTGGGTGGTGCCATCCCTAGGCTGGTGGTTCTGGGTACTATAAGAAAGCAGGCTGAGCAAGCCATGTGTAGCAAGATAATAAGTAGGACTCTTCCATGACCTCTGCATCAGCTCCTGTCTCCATTTCCTGCCCTGAATTTCTCCAGTGATGTGGAAGCATAAGCCAATAAACTCCTCTCTCCCCAAGTTGCTTTGGTCATGGTGTTTCATCCCAGCAATAGCGACCCTAGCTAAGACACACAGGAACCTACAAACTATTGTTTGATTATATCGGACTCTAGAAATCTTTGTATTTCAAGTTCATCATGTTGAATCATTTGAAAAAGAACCTCAGTTCTCCTGACTTTTCTTGTTGGAAATTTAGTTTAAATTTTTCATGTTTAAAACTTTCTGTGTTCTTGGGATTTCTATTCTAAAAATGTTTGATCAGATTTGCCATCTCCCTAATTATGGTAGACATAATTACCATAATTATGTCTCTTCCCGGCCATTGGCTGGAATGTTTGGGTAGTGCTGTACAGAGTCAGAGAGGAAGTCCATGCCATGGAATGCAAAATGTATGACATTTGGGGGAATTAGTCACCTTCATTTTGACAAGACAAGAGAGCTAATAGAAATGGAAAGCCCAAGTAGCATCCTGTTTCTTCCTTGAGCACCATCATTCTGCCAGCAGGAGCACCAGACTGCAGCTGTGACTCCTGTGAGGGTGAGTGCTCCCTCCTGCCTCCCTTATTTGTGTGTGAATTCATTCGTGGAAAGCTGACCTCTGACATCAGAAGAGTTTCTGTGTTTTGTAAATACTTACATTTCTTCAGCAGGTAGAGCTTGAAACGCCAATTTATAGAGCGTCAGGTGCCTTGGCTGTGGCTGGGGTAGTCTCCCAGCCGCAAACATGATGACTGGAATTGGCCAGTCAAGGGTGAGAAGTCCGAGGGTTTTCTCAGGTCTTGAATCTGTGGTCTGCATTTGATATCTAAAACTAAAGAATTTGTGTCTTTTCTTATTCTTGATGTTTCACATTCCTAAGGGTATAATTACAAACCATTTGAACCAGCAATTTTTTTCACAAACTTGTTTTCTTAGGCTATATCAATATTTTTAAGTTTCTTAAATGAGCATTTTTAACATTTTATGACAATAATAAAAGTAATATATTCTCCTGGTGAGTCTGTTTTGTTTTACTTTTAATATATAGTTGTTTCTCATTTTTTCAATTCATTATTTAGTTTTAGCATTGTGTTCTTCTTAATATTTAGTTTTATTAACTATTTTGTTAGCTACTTCCTTTTAAGACATATAAGCCTAGGGATTTTCTTAATTTTTTTCTGAATAATATGAAATAATGGCAGTAATATTTATTACACAGTAATTTTAAAATGAAATACTTTTCTTTATATATTTTTGTTGTTTAAAGTTTACTTTATTATTTTGTGAGTATAAGTGTATGCCTGTACATCATGCGTGTGCCCGGTGCCCAGTAGGGTCAGAAGAGGGCATTGGATCCCCCCAGAACTGGAGTTACAGATAGTTGTGAGCTGCCATGTGGGTCTTGGGAATCAAACCCAAGCCCACTGGAAGAGCAACTGGTTCTCGTAGCTTCTGAACCATCTCTTCAGCCCTTCACATAGTTTTAAATACCTAATCTGAATGGTACAATATCAAGTCACATATATAAAGAATGTATTAAAAATCTTTTTATGTCTTTTTTATGAGCAGATGGGAGAAAAATATCTCAACAATATGTGGTTGTATTCCCAGGAAAGTTCATATTTGTTTTCTCAGTGATAAAAATGATTTTTTCTTTTGTTTTGTTCTGCAGCCAGGTCTTGCTGTGTAGCCCTGGCCATTGGTATTTGCTGTGTGGCTTAGGATGGCCTTGGGTTCATAGTGTTCGTCCTGCTTCGGCTTCCCAAGTGCTGGGCTCACAGGCAGGCATATCACATCCAGCTCACAAAAAATGTCAGCATTTCATGTAGGTACTGAAACAGGCAGAGAACTCAGGGATGCTCAGGTGCTGGCCTCCAAGGCCCTATTGTTCCTTTTTAGTCCTAGAACCTCCATATGTAAGATGTCTCTATGGTGTGAGGTTTGGATGGTATCTACATAGTCAGGGGTCGGGAATTATAATACTAACCTACTGTTCCTCAACTGTGTTATGCAGCTCTGTGTTCCAATCAGTTTAAATGCTGAAGTGTGCAACTGATTTTCTTTAAAAACTATAGCAGATTGATGCCAATCTTTCAGTGTATTTTAATGGTTCTCTGGGAAGGGAAAGAAAGGGAGAGAGTTGTAATTAGAATACCACAAACTAGACACATCCTGGGGTTTGCCAATGAGAACGTGTCAATCATGATCTTATCCGCCATAGTATATGTTTTGGTGGAAGTGAACTAAAATATGTCTGTATAATTTAGTTCTTGCTTTAAGGCCAGACAGTGACTCTACCTTAGTTATCTCTGGGTATTTATTTATTCTGTTTTAAAAGAAGAAGATGGTACTGGCGCTATGCAGCAGTAAGGGAAAGGGGAAAGGAGAAAGCGGGGAGAGCTTTCTACACACTACCTGAGGATTAGGGTGTAGGCCTCTCAAGTCCTTGCTCTGTTCATACCTTGCTGCTGGAGGTGGCCAGAGTCAGTGTTGGGGCTTTTCACATCCTTTAAGTGTGTGCAAGTGATAAAAATGATCAGGAGCCCTCTCTAAAAATCCTCACTGCTGACATTGTGGGGAGAAGTTGAAGATAGGTATTGCTGCATTCATGTGCAGTCTGAACTTTTTAGAATGGTTCAGTTTTAGAACATGATTCCTGAGTTTTGATTCAGAAAGTGGGGTTTTCTTAGTTCTACAATATACACCTTTTGATACAAATTAATATTTCAGGTACCTTAACCAAAAGAAAAGCTAAATCAGTCATACAGAAATTTTTAACAAAGGGAAATTATTCAGTGGCAGATAAAATGAATTTTTGTTATTTTCTTGAAAGCTTTTTCATTAATCTAGATGAATGGTAGATAAAGAAAAAAATAAAGATTGATGAGATGAACTTGTTTGTTAGGAATTGGCATTCAGGGCCTGAATTACAGATTCTTTTGTGTTACAGGTGCTCGTTTATTCTCCGTCTTCAGCGCCCTGGCTCTCTTTAGATGGCTTTCGGGTGAATATGATGGAGAGCATCCCTAGTGCTCACTTCTCTCCTCTTAAAAGGCAGACTACTACATCTTACAAATGAGGATCCTTGGGTCATTAGATATTGGGGTTCAGGTGTGCAAAAGGCTGGATAACATATGGCCTGTGCCCAGATGCCTTAATTGAGTTTGGGACTTCCCCAGGGGGTTTTCATGACTCTGTCTAAATGATGTGTTACATGTGCAACCGAAGGTGCTTTAGTCACAGCGAGAAAAAAGCAAACATGTACTTTGCAAAGCACACTGTAGATTTCTGAGTAGTTACTGGGGGAAGAAAACAGGAGAACCTGTATGACTGACATTAACTGTATGACCTCACTTTTGGCTGAGCTGTTCTGACTATGTTCTGTATTTCCTGTGTTTCTCTGACTACATTGTCTGGAGTCCACCTCTGGAGTAACATTTTACCTGGATGCCCTGCCGGAGAAATACTGCGTAGGTGCCATGTGATGGATGGCATACAGACTGTGAAGGATACAAAGTCTCACAGAGACTACTGTGTTTGGTAGTAAGGCATAATGATGCGGAGTATTACTTTGATTTTCATTTTTTTTGTTATTTATTATATTTGTGTTTTAATTTTACACATCAGCCATGGGTTCCCCTGTTGTTTGTGTTTTTTTTTTTATTGTCTGTTTGTTTTAAGGAGAAAGAACATAAAGTTATGTGGTTAAGGAAGTGGGATGTATTTGGTGGAAGTTGGAAGGGAATACATGAGCAAAATATATTGTCTGAAAAAAATTTCAATAATTTTTTTAATAGAATGGATTTCTGCAGTAAATAGGACATCAAAAAGCTTTATTTATTTATTTATTTATTTATTTATTTAATCTGTATGTGTATTTGCTCGAATATATGTGTGCCTCGTACATGCATGAGCCTGAGGAGGCCAGAAGAGGGTGTTGGTACCCTGGAACTGCAGCATCTTGCAGTAGTGAGCTGCTGCATGGGTGCTGGGAAACAAACCCAGGTCCTCTGCAGGAGCAAGTCTCTTAAACACTGAGCCCTCTCTCCAGCCCAAGCTACACCAAGCTTATTGAAAGAAAACCAAGGCCTAAGGACATCAAATAATTACATTAATAAAAATGAAATCGGAGAGAACTTGACTGATTAGTAGTTGTGAAATCAAAGGGGTCTCTTCTCTCATTTACTATTTCTATTTCAGATTCCAGTTATAAATATATTTTAGACTATGTTCATAGTGCTGTTTTTTATCTGGATTTAAATGAGGATTATATAGAATTGTTTGGTGAGTCATGCTTGAGTCTTTTAGTAATCTTTGTATATGATAACGTTTTTGGCTGTGCTATAGAGCTCTGAAGATGGTGGAGGTTATGTTGGGTCACAGTTGCATTATCTACAGATGGGGTCAAACTGGGAGGCTTGATGAGTGTGTGTTTTAATACCAGTGTGTGTTTTAATGGGCAGGCTCTGAAAGCAGTGTTGGAATATTTGACAGTGTGTGTAGATTGCCTTCATTGTACGAGGCAGAATGGTTAATATTGAATGTATTTTTCTTCAAGTCCTGAATATATACATGGATTCTTAGCTTGTGCATATGAAAGGACTTTGCCTTCATATTTATTTCATATAGTGGCAGCTGGAATCTTTGTGAAGGGGATAGCTATAGAGAAAATAAGCAGATATTTTGCAACATTTACATTTAGAAAGAAAGATGAAAGACTTCAGTAGGCAAAGAGGAGAAACACTGAATTCATTTTTTTTTCTTGTTTATTTTTTGTTAGCTGTGGGTGCTGAAGAAAGAAATAGACCTTTTAAAAACATTTTCTTCTCCTTTCTCTACGCACTTTCCCCCCCTGACCCCAGGGTCATTGGGTAGTCTTCTCTTTTGTTCTGAACACTGCCTGGCTTTGGTGACACACACCTCTGTCTCCTCCATGTCAGACTGTAGAGCTAGTGGCTGCTGAGCTTTCTCTGTCCTGAACTCTAATGGGCCAGACTTGGAGGCTGAAGATGAATGCACCAATGTTGCAGAGAAATCTTGGTTAATTGTCCAGGCAGCCTACTGTTTCTGTCATAACTCACATTTTTTTGGAAGTCACTTGTTTGTACTTCCTGCTTTCTTAGGTAATATTATTTCCTTCTTGGGTCTTTGAGGGAGTCAAAGATTAGATAGTTATATTTATAGTTTTCTTTATTAACAATTTCAGAAAAGAAACTCACTAAAGAGGTGTAAAGTGTGTAAGTTTGAAAGACATCAAAACATAGTTTTCAGTTGGTAATACAAGTTGGGATAGAAAGTTAATTAGGTACAACATTTTGGACTCACCAAAATAGGAAAAATAATGGAGTATTTTTTCTGACTCTGTCAAATGTTTATGGACTGGACATTGTTAATGTAATTCTTGACTGTATGTATTATATATACTTATATACTTATTGTATGTAGTTTTTCTTATATTAGTTATAACCTTCTTTTATTATTTTATACCAAAAAGGACAAATGTGGTGATATATTGTGTACCCTAATAAACTTGCCTGAGAATCAGGACAGAGCCAGCCACTACATTAGACATAGAGGTCAGGCAGTGGTGGCACACACCTTTAATCCTAGCACTTGAGATCTCAAGCCTTTAATCCCATGAAGTAATACGGCAGGACACAGAAAAGTACGTAATGTGTGAAGAAACAGGAACTCTCTTTCTTTAGGCTGAGGATTTTGTAGAGGTAAGAACTAGTGGCTGGCTGTTCTGCTTCTCTGATTTTTCAGCTTCCACCCTTATATCTGGCTCAGGGTTTCTTCCTTCCTTCCTTCCTTCCTTCCTTCCTTCCTTCCTTCCTTCCTCTCTCTCTCCCCCTCCCTCCCTCCCTTCCTCCCTCCCTCCCCCCTTCCTCCCTCCCTTCCTTTTCTTTCTTTTATTAAAAGACCATCTAAGATTGAACAACAGGGCCAGGCACTGGGATGGTGATTTGGGATAGGGGCATCTTTAGTGCCACCCCTCACGGAGGCTGATTTAGTATTTTTGGGGGGTGCACAGTGGGTACAGGCTGAGGAAGAAGGGAGATGTTTCAGACAGGAAATGGAGATGTTCTGTGATGACCAGCTTCTGAAACCAGATCTAGGCTGCATGCTGCTCCCTGCTGTGACCCTGAAGAGCTCCAGTGTGCACATCAGGTCTTTTATGCTGTCTTTTGCTTTTGACAAAACACTAGTTGTGTTGAGAAGATGTGGGGGCACCCACATGAGGAGTGATTTCAGATTCTTCTTGGGACCATTTGGACTCAGACATAGGATTCTTTATTTGTGGATTTATTTCTCCCCCTTCTTTTGATGAGAAGGAGTAGGGAAGTGAAAAATCTCAAGAGAACAAAATCAGTTTTCCGGTTACCAGGCTCATTAAGTTAATATTTACTTTCAGAGTGGATGCATTTGCCGCCCTTCCTGCTGTTTGTTTGGCAGGAATCTGACACCCACTTGAGAGCTCCAGCTACTTTGTACTTCCACTGGGCTCTTGACTCCGAGGCTGGTGTGACGCCCTGGACACTGTTGTGATGTTGTCTGCTTTCTCCTGGAATTTCATGTATCTTGGGTTTCCGGGAAGAAGTAAGACCAAGTCACAATTTCCCCTTTTTCTCTGTGTCGGCTGCCCAGTCTTGGTCAAATGATGAAATAATGCCTTGTGCTTTTAACCCATCTCCAATAACCCTGTTGAGATGAAAAGGTCAGAGTTGAACACTGTGTATGGTTTTGTCACTAATTCTGAGGGTGTGACAGCCTTGCACTGTAAAAAAGCACTGGACTGTCCATGGAGAGATGAAAACAATGCGGAGGGTATGGAAATACTGGAAGCTTAAGAAAAAGTTTCTGCTAAGTAACAACTCATTTTGTTTCAGTATGTCATTAACTAGTGATTTAAGAGTGATTGCTGGGGGTGGGGGCACACGCCTGTAATCCCAGCACTCGGGAGGCAGAGGCAGGCGGATCTCTGTGAGTTCGAGGCCAGCCTGGTCTACAGAGCGAGATCCAGGAAAGGCGCAAAGCTACACAGAGAAGCCCTGTCTCGAAAAACAAAAAAAAAGATAGATTTTCTTTTAAAATTATATGCATGTGTGTGTGTGCACATGAGTGCTGGTGCCCTGGGAGGCCAGAAGTAGGCATCAGAGCCTACAGAGCCAGAGTTACATTCCGTTGTGAGCTGCCCAGTGTAATGTTGGGAGCTGAGTCGGGTCCTCTGAGAGAGTTTGCTCTCTCTCCTGCTGAGCTGCCTCTCCAGCTCCTTATTTTTAATATTTAAACAGAATATTGATTTCAACTTACAGGTTTTAAAAAAATAAATATGATCGTGTCATAAACGATTGTTCCTTCCTTAACCTTAGTGACAATTCACTCTCAAAAGTCTGCCTTTGGTTATTTTCAAGACACTGTTTAATACATAATTGTTAGTTAAGAGTCAGAATCAATTTTTATTAATTTATTTTGTATTTTGGTAATTTTACTCAATTTTATTGATTCCAGTCTTTTTCAGAGGTTTCCAAGGTAAATAATCATGTTATCTACAAATTATTTTTATGTTTTCTTTTTCTAGTGTTCTACAAAACTCATATTTTAAAATTTTTTTCCTTTGATGCTATAATTTTTCTTAATGGAAGCTGTTAATTTTCCTTAGGTCTCCAATGAGTATTTTATAGTATCACATTTTTAATGAACATAAAATATTGATTGTTTTAGCTTCTCTGGATAGTTAATGACACAAGCTCTTCAGATACAGTTCATAGCACCATAGATGAATTTTTAAAGCATGTTATGTCAGAGAACTGCCAATTATGTTTCATTAGTAGAGGCTGTTTTGAGGATTATGTCAAAGGAAAAAGCTGTGCTCAAATGCTCTGGCTGGCACCCCTTGTCCTTCCAAGTATGTGCATCAGCAAATGTACCCATTTGGAAAGCCACAAGTACATTCTGCAAGGGTTTGTAATTCCAGCATGGTATTTATGTATTGTTGGAAGTATGAGAAAGTTTTATGAACAGTATTTGGGACATAAACTATCATTTGGGGAATTTGGAGGCAGCAAATATCTACAGGCTTTATAGATTTAGAGGTCTGTTGGGTGAGGCATTTTCCTTTGAGATTTATTTCTGATCTGTGCATGGATTGGCACCCACCTCTCAGGTTCTAACTCTGGTGCTGTGCAGGGAGCAGTGCTGAGTTCTGAGTGGAAAGCTAGAGCAGGCCTTCCTCCAGACTCTGCAAAGCCTTGTGGAAGCCTGCTTTTTCTTATCTGTCCAATAAGGATGATAATCTCTGCCAGGAGAAGTTGTAAAGCTTATAAATCCCTTCAAAGGTCTTGGCACAGAGCCTGCACTGCCACTTTTTAGAGCGAGCAGCACCCTTTACACTCATGGTGGGATGTGTGTTTGATTTTGTGAGTCCTCACATCTAGGGACTCATGTGGTGTGTGTTTGACTTTTGTAAGCCCTCACATCTGGGGGCACAGGCTCAGGGCCACATAATGCCTGCCTGCCTTCATCACAGGCACCTGTGACCTCATTTTAGAAACTGCCTCATTTTAAAGACTACAGAACTGATACTGTGAAATCCCAATTGATTCTTCCTTCTAGTACTGTCTCAACTTCTGAAGTCACACAGCCTTTTGTTGGTCATATGTTGACTGGATCTAACTGTAAGGAATGTCTACCAGGTGGTCTTTGGTGGATAAGAGTATGTCCAACCAGACAGGAGCCTTTGTGAGCACTACTAATCTTTGCTTTACAAAGAAACAGTTCTCACATATGTCATGTTTACAGTGTGCACCCAGTGACAGGAATTTCACAAAAATGGCATTGATTATCCTTGATAGAGTGGGATAAAGGTAATTCCCATTCTTTCCAGTTCCTTCTTGTGGCTTGAGGCCTCCCAGTATCTCCCTGTTTCTCTCTGGTTCTCTGTTTTTACTGACATTTTCACTAGAACACATTCATTGTCTACAGAAGCCCTGTTTCCCCAGGTCCCTGGTTCCTGCATCCCTGAATTGAGTAATCGACCCACTTCCACCATCAGGATATTCCTCTCTGCAGACTCTGTTCAGCACAGTCCTCTGCACTTTCGGACAGAAGAGACTGAAAGACCAACTGCCCAACACTTTTGAGATCATTTTAGGGAGTTTGTATTATGTGGACTTTCTTCTCACCCCCTACCCAGGAAGCCTATGGTGATGGGATAAATGATCTTACATTGTTTTCTTTCTGTGTTTTATTTAATTCTTTCAATAATGTTTCCATTAATTTCGTTTCACAGATATGCAAGAATCTTGGTCGTAGAGTAGTTAAACAGCTCAGAGCTAATAAAGTTTCTGAACTAGAGGTGATTTAGATCCCAGCTTCTTGAACTTTATATTGGGGCCCTATGTCAGGATGTTTTTATTGAATGTGTATCTTGTGGACAATTTGGTGATAGTAAAATATTTTAGAACACACGGTGACCAAAAATTAATTCTATATCAAATGTATGGTGAGGTCAACATCTTTTTGGCCATGCTTGTCCTTGTTGCGTCATGTAACTTGCTGCATCTTGGTTTTGAACACATACCATACACACCACACACCACTGTGTCACGCAGTGCCAAAGCCTTGGGTCAGACTCAGTGTTGTAGAATGTTAGTTAAAGATGTGTCTTTTATGCTGTGGAATATTTGTTTAATGATGCAAAGATGTGTTGCATTCTTTTATATTGCATTTGTTTAACTCTGTGAAACTGTTAACTTTGTCTAAAATACCTGAGCTGAACGGGCCAGTAGCTAAGCAGGAGAGGGACAGGCGGGCCTGCCAGGCAGAGAATAAATAGAAGAAGAAAAGGAGAGGAGTGGAGAGAGAAAAGGGGAAGGATAGGAGGATTCTAGGGGCCAGCAGCTGCCATGGAGTAAGAAGTAAAGAAGGGTACAGAGAAAGATAAAGCCCAGAGGCAAAGGGTAGATGGGATAATTTAAGAGAAGCTGGCTAGAAACAAGCCAAGCTAAGGCTGGGCGTTCATAAGTAAGAATGAGCCTCCGTGTGTTCATTTGGAGCTGGGTGGTCGGCCCAAGGACAAAGAGCAAAACAGTTACAAACAAACAAAGCCGACGGTGCAGGGAGTGACATGCTCGAATCAGAGCGTTTTAGCCGCACACTTACAAACACAGTGGCTTTCTTACAGAAAACAAGGGTTTACCACTTTACATCACCATTCCTCACCCAAGTATCGCATTCGTATCACTTGGGATTTTGTTAGAATGTTTGATTAAAATAATGCTGACTTCAGTTTCCTGAGAAACCATTCGAGGAACTTTAGTTGGGATTGGGATGGAATTTCCAGCACTTTCTGGAATGGCTCTCAATGTAGCCCTCCCAGTTTGCTGTCACGTGTGTCTGTGAAATGGTGTTCTCAGCACTGACAGTTATAACATGGAAATATAGATCAGTTCTGAAAAGTGTGGAAGACACTGTAGGTCTTGCAGTGTTAAATATTTAGTCAAGTTTTCATTCTTTTGTAGAAATAAGTACATGTATCTCATTAGTATATGCATTTGCTTTCCTCTTCAATAAATGGTAAAATTTATACATATACACCAACATTTGTTTCAAAACATTTCCTATTATTTGAAGCGTATATGTGTATGCCTGCTTGTCTGTACTATATCATGTGTGTGCAGGTGCCTGCAGAGACCAGACATTGGATTCCCTGGAATTGGAATTGGAATTGGTGGTTGTGAACTCTGGATGTGGGTGCTGGGGGCTAAACCTTGTCCTTTGCAACATCTCTCAGCCATGGTGTCTCTCTAGCTCCAAACTGTTTCAAAATAAAACTCATAGGATTTATTGTCAGCAAATGTTTGACTTGTGTACTTATTTTACGTGGGTATATACCCAGGGTCACATGAACATTTGTCACAGTAAAAGGGGTCACGAGTGGAGGGGAAGCCAGGATCTAGGTACACCTTAGCCTTGAGCTCAGTAGTTCCCGAGAGAGGCTTGCTGGGCTGGGCTGGCCTTTGGAAAGGAACATTGAAGATTCCTTGCTCTGAATGTTGATTGAATTGCATTTTCTGTTGAATTGTAACTTTCAAGTTGCAAATTAATGCTGAGAGCGTATTGGCTGTGGGACTAATTGAGAAACAAAGTACGAAACAAGAGTGCTGCATACAAATTGATTTTCCAACTGAGAGTACTTGCTATAAATTCTATGGCGTTTGCCTTAAGGAGACTTTCTTATCTAATTAAAAAGTACAGGCCAGATATGCATGCCAGGAACCCAGAACCAATGGCTGTTTTGCTCCTATTTGCTTGGAAACAATTCAGAATAACCTGCTTATATATTTTAAAACAAAATGACTACATAATGAGCTAGTTCTTTTTAAAAGCCCAGTGTGTGAGAGTGTGTGCATCATCATTTTGAGCTTTGGAGTTTTCTCTACCAATCTTGACATTTGTAGAAAAATGGATACAATCTGATGACCGTTCCCTAAAGCCCCCAGCAACTGGATTAAAAAGTCATGATTTCTAGGCACATATGGTGGGAGTAATTCAGGCTTTTCTACTTTGGTCCCAAGGCATGTGAAAGTGAGCCCTCGAGATTGCTCCCTAGTGTACTGGACTTTTGTATAGACTTGCCACTTGCATTAAGTGGTGAGTGGGGAGGGGCTGAGGGAGAACCTAGTGATGGTGTTAGTGACTTGAGAGATGGACTACCCTGTTCTGGACACTGCCCTGACTGTTGTGACTGCAGCCTTTCCTGCCACACTGAGTAGTTCATGCTGTTTATTTATTTACACAGCGTAAGGAAATTCTTTCTTTGGCCCTCCATCTTATCCTAGATCAAAGTTTCCACTCAGGGCCTCATCTAAACAGCAGTGTCTGACTCTGCATATTCTCTTTTCTTTGTCAAAAGTTTACTTGTTTGTCTTAGTAGTATTGTTATTTTGTAGTGCTGGGTTTGAATCTAGAGCTTGGGTGTGTCTCTGCAAAGGTGTATGCCAAAGTGGGATCTTAGGACTACAATTGTCTGAAAAAAAAAAAGCATATCAGAAAATGAAAATTCGTAGTGTTCTGAACATTGGGGTTTAAGGTGCTTGGATTATTATTATGATGATGATGACTTTTTTTCCCATTTGGCTTTGAAAAAGTAGAGCGCTTTTTGAGCTCTGGGCCTGTCATTTCGTTTCAAGTCACTTTATGGTACTGTTTTCCCATCTCATACTTGCTCAGAGCCTAGCAATTAGCACTTCCCTCGGCCATCCCGGGGAAGAGGTGATTAGGAAGGCAGCTGCAGTGCCAATGCCTCCCTGAGCTCTCAAGCCTTTTACTTCAATCAGTGCTTTTAAAAACACAGCTCCCACAGCAGTAAATCCAGGAAGGGTTTTATCTGGGAGGCTGACTTGTTGGGTGTGTGGGATTAGAGTGACAGATATCTAACCATGGACAGATTGTCACTGTGTATTTATAACAAATTTCATAGGCCTTTGGAATGTACAAAGTAATTTCTTTTTCTTTTTTTTCTTTTGAACCACTGACTTCTTGTTACCACCCTGTGAGGTATTGCGCTCACATTTTCATCTCCATTTTGTAGAGGAGGACACTGCTCTCTGAGGTAGTGAACGCTGTCCCTACGCTCCCTTCCCTCACCTCTCATTCTGATTTTTCTGCTTTACCTGGGAAAGCAGGGCTTAGAGACTTCTATTTACTCTCACCTCAAAGGGGAAAGTTGGATTCTGGAGCCCAATCTGAATGGCCACAGCCCAGGAACACAGATTTCATTTTCCAATGTGGAGGCAGTTTCACCAAGTTTTATAAGTAACAGAACAAAGAAAGTCATAGATCGAAACACTTTTCAAAAACACTGTTGGAAACACCAGAGAGGTACAGCAAGATGGAGAAATCTCCACCATATGCCTCAGACCCTACCTGACAACATGCTTACTTAGCTTTTGGGTTGGTGGGAGCTAGTGCACTGCTAAGTTAATGCATTCCAAAGGAAAACTAGTGCTCTGCCTGTAAATCGGAAGTGATTTGCCTAATGCTTGCAAAGCTGTTAGGTACAGAGGAAGGCGATCCATGGCTCCAGAGAGGCCTGAGGAGGCCAAAGATAATTTGCCTCTGCACTTGGAGCACTTGGAACTCTGCAGAGCACTGCAGTTCTGATAGGTAATCAGCCACACAAAGGGTTTGTTCTGGAATTTCTTATCCATAGTTCTCTCTGTTGGCCAAGCATCACATTTTCTGCATGCTGGGACCACATATTATTTCGTAAATATTATAATCATGTTCTTCCTTGCCAGGAAGGGTTAGTCTTAGATATAGATGAGACCGGATAGGATAGCAGAAGTCTGTTGGAGAGAAGAGATGGCTGAAGCCATTAAGCAGAAACTCCTGGACTATGTGAAAACGATTAGCCATTGTACCTGACTTATTTTTCATTTCTTTTGTCTTGCATATCTGATGTAACATTTACATGTGACATAGAATAAGAATATTATATTCTAAGTTAAGATAATTGAGAACATTGTTAGCCAAGTGGAGTTAAGGTAACAGATAAAACAAACATTTTAAACAACTAATATTGAAACATTAAAAAAAAAAGGCTTGACTGACTGTATGCCCCCCCCCCTCCGATTTACAGTTTTTGTGTACAGTGAACTCTTACTTATATTTAGAGCACTTAAAAAAAAACTATTATTTTTTTAATTTCAGGTTTGTTTTGTTTTGTTTTTCTTCTGTTCAGCTTGACCTTATACCTATAACATTATGTGGAGTGGCTAGCTCTAGTTCTGAGCAAAAGAAGCTGCATTTAATATCTAAATGACCATAAGTCTTATTTGTGGATACTGACTGAATCTGTTTTATTCTATTGCTATCTATCATGCCAGGTTTAGTTTTGAAAAGTAAATGGAAGGCCACACTATAGGAAAAGTTAGATAACAACATAATATTACTTAAAAATTTTGAACAGTATCATTTTTAAATGTACCATAACAATGTTATCTGTTAGAAACCATAATTTTATAGGATTTTTTGTGGTATAATTTTTAAAGATGATTTTGATGGTCAGAAATGGAAATGAATTCTAGAAAGGGCCACCATAGTGTTGTCCATTTTATTTTTCTTAGCGAAATACAATACTTTAAAATTCATTTTTCTTTAATACTAGCTACTTGTAATATAGGACACCTTAAATTCTCATTTAATTAAGAAATACCAGCAGTTAAAGAATAAACCATCATGACTGTTATGATATAGATAGATGTGTTTTGTATAAGTTGGGGAAGAAGAGTTAACCCAAATCTTTGAGTGTCTGTAGCTTCAGTAAATAGAGCTCAAGTTCCTTTGCTTGAGTAACCGAGAATATTATGGGCCCTTTTAGTGTTTAATTTGTTGTATCTTAACACTTCAATGTAAGTAGAAACATAGTAATAATCTTATTGGTTAGACACACACTCACATAGAATGTATTTTCTTAATAGAATAACCTTTGTCTTGTCAGAATTTGGTTTTAGGGCTGGAGAGATGACTCAGTGATTAAGAGCACTTGCTGTGGACTCAGGTTTGGTTCTCAGCACCCACATGGTGGCTCACAACCATCTGTAACCACAGTTCCTCTGCAGATACCAGGCATGCATGTGGTGAGCAGAAATACATGCATGCAAAACACTCACACATATAAAATAAGAAGAAAATCTTTAAAAAGGGGGTTTGGGTTTAAAATGTAGGTATCCCAAAATGAATTTCTGTTGGAAGATTTAAAATACATTTTTGTCAGTTTAAAAAATAGATTTCTTCTATCCAAATTATACTGTATAACAAAAAAAATTCTTCTTAGAGTCAGTGAAAACACTTGAATCTCTGAAATAAACTATAATTATATTCAAGTAAGGTAGGGGTTTGGGGCAAGCAAAATAGTTACAAGAGCGTGATTAAGGAAATGAGATATATCATTCTCATTTTTAACCTAATTGAAAACAAGATTAGCATTATTTTATCACTAGGAATACACTAAGTGAAATGTTCATTAAACATCATAGATAATTAAAAAAGTATCTATTTAAAGAGAATTTAAGAAACAAAAGTGAGAGAAATATTTAGCTACTTGGGGGGTTGATTGTCAGTGTGGTTGGAGGTGAGCTCCCAGTGTTTTGAAGCCCCGTGATGTGTTCTCTCATGAAGTTGGCACATGTTTGAGGTGAGAAATTGGAGTTTAAGCATTCATCTCCTTGAGTTTTGAGGTACAGCAGAGGTTAGTGGTACCTGGAGACAACTCCTTTTCTCTAGTCAGAATGGAATCTTGGATGTGATGTTCTTTCCTATCTTTTTTAGTTGCTGAAATCATCTGGCTTTCTTCATCCTTGAGAAAGACTCTGTAATTAAATCTGAATTTTTATTACCATATTTAAGTTTTTGTTTGTCTAAGATACTTTTTGTAAACATCACGAAGAACAGATCAATACTTAAGAAAACCTTGTTATTGTAAACAGAATGAAGCATTAATTTCCCCCCGGGTATTGAATTTTACAGTAAATTTAATAACCCTTGTATTAAAATCAACTAAAATTTAACTATATCTACTTTAACTTTATTTTCACAATCTTTCTTCAATGTACTTCAATCTTATAACATTATTGTCATCCATTTTCATTTTGTAATAATCTTTATCTTACCATGCAATATACTTTTGTTAAAAAACCATTTTTCTTTTCTTTAACCTTTATTTTTAAACCAAAAATACTCGCATAGGGAGCAAGGGGAAGGTGTGAGAGGTGCTGTAGGGAAGGAAGCAAAGGGGGAACTAAAATATGTATGTGAAACCCATAACTTTTATCCCTCTCTTGATATTTTTATCAGCATCATAAATATTACTGTTTTTATTTCAATAAAATTTAAAACATAGTTTTTTAATAAGATAATTTAAAAGGAGGACTCAGGAGGCTCTGTCTAAAACACAGAAAACATATGTGGTATTTAAAATACCTAGCAGTTATAAATTCAGTTAAAACCCTAATATTTTTGCACTTTTAAAATAAAATATGAATTAATTATTTCTTAAATATTTAATTAATTATAACAGACCCTTGAAATTATTTTTGTTAACCCAGGATAGCTCAAACAATCCTGAATAATAAAAGAACTGCTAAAGGTATCACCAACCATGAGCTCAAATTTTACTACAGAGCTATAGTAATAAAAACAGCATGATATTGGCACAAAAACAGACACGTTGATCAATGGAATGCATTTGAAGACCCAGATGTAAATCCACACACCTTTGGACACCTGATTTTTCACAAAGAAACCCAAATTACACACTGGGAAATGACAGCATCTTTAACAAACTGTGCTGGTCAAACTTGGTGGCTGCATGTAGATGAATGCAGATAGATCCACTTCCCACCCTGTGAAACTCAGCTTCATGTGGATCAAAGAAAGACCTGAACCTGAGAGAGAGAAAACGTGGGGAGCAGCCTTGAACTCATTGGCACAGAAAGAGGCTTTCTGAACAGAACACCAATAGCATAGGCACAAAGATCAATAATTAATAAATGGGACCTCACGAAACTGAGAAGCTTCTGTAAGCCAAAGGGCACCATCACCCAGACAAAGCAGCAGCCTACAGGATGGGAAAAGATTTTTACCAACTACAAATCCAATAGAGGACTAATATCTAAAATATATAAAGAACTCAAAAACTGGGGATCAGGAAACAACCCATTTAAAAATGGAATACAGATCTAAATGGAATTCTCAACAGAGGAAACTCAGATGGCTGAGAAGCACTTAGAGCAATGTTCAACATACTTAGCCCTCAGGGAAATACAAATCAAAACTACTTTGAGACTTTTCTCTTGAACCTGTCATAATGGTCCGGATTAATAAAACAAATGACCTCACCTCATGCTGGTGAGGATGTGGAGTAAGGGGAACACTTATCCATGGCTGGTGGGACTACCAATGTTTGTACCTCTGTGTTTATATGTTTCTTCTGCTTTTTTCTTTGACTCCTTGTTTTTT
This sequence comes from Onychomys torridus, assembly GCF_903995425.1. Lineage (NCBI taxonomy): Eukaryota > Metazoa > Chordata > Mammalia > Rodentia > Cricetidae > Onychomys > Onychomys torridus. The sequence continues at coordinate 67,070,307 of NC_050445.1, read as the reverse complement.
CTGTTCATTTGTTTTTTATTTTACTTTATATAGATGCCCATTCGTTTTGTAGTGAGAGAGAGCAAGAAAGGATGTTGGCTTGGGTGGGAGGTGGGAAGGATCTGGGGAGGAGGAGGAGGCGTAATTAGAAAGTAATGTATGAAAAAAAACTATTTTCAATTAAAAAATGATTGTCTTTGTTAAAAAAGGATTCCATTTTCATCAAAGTTTGTGAAACATTCAAAGCAGGATTAAGCCTGACATTTTTTACTTTATTTCTTTTCAGTCACCACCTGTTTACTTTTTTATTAAGTATGTTAATCGTTTAAATATTTTATATAACTTATTTTATATAAATTGTTTCTTTCAAACTAAGAGGCAGTAGTGGTAAAAAATATACTTAAAATCCTTGTATGTGTATACATAATCACCTACAAGCAAAACGCATCTAAAAGCATGGAGATAAATCATTCTCATCCTTGGATAAGAAATTAGCATCTCAGAGGAAGGGTTCTATCCAATAGGAAAATGTAACTTGGAGCAGAGGTAATCCTCTTAAAATTAATTTATATCCTCAGACAATAGGGACGATGTACTACAGCTAGAATTGAGTCAAGGATCAAGGAGTTGCCATCTTGACCAGAATTGTATAATTATGGTTATCTTGTCTTAAAACAGTAAGACTTCTTACATTTTAAATTAAAAACAAACAAACAAACAAACTCATGTTACTTCTCTCAAAGGAAGATCTCAGACCATTGGGGCCACCTCTGCTTGCTTCGGCACAGTGGCCACGTGACTGAATGTCCCCTCTTGGTCTTCATTATTCTCTTGTTCTGTGTACTTGTAGCCAAGCTCACTTAGCTTTTGGGGAAGGTGGAATTGGCACTTTTCCCTGAAGTTTTAGTTTTTCTATGAGCCTAAGGAACCTAGGCCAGATTGATGACTTAGTACTTTCAAATACTCTGGCACTGAGTGAATGATATTTAAACAGTGTAAGTACACGGAGACAGTGCATAGATAAGATAGATTTCAAATCCCAAGATTCTGAATGCTGTTAGTCGAGGTTATCCTCCTGTAATACTCACCTTGAAAAGGAAACTCAATACAAAAGCTCTTTAGGAAACCTATAAATCCATTACTGCACTTGTAGTTCAGCCTTAATGAAAACATTACCTTTAACAGTTTTATGTTACAGACACATTAAAAAAGAAATTATATGATTTTTCTATTACCTATGACTCATAAGAATGAAATGATTTTTAGCTAACATTCATATTTATTTCAAACCTGTTCATGAAGGCAATCCTTATTAAAAAAAATCTATGTACATAAAATTTAATTTTTAGCTTAATGAAATCTTTATCTTTTGATTCTAATGATGCTGTTTTATATGAATAATTCTCATTTTAAGGTTTTATGAAACAATAGATACAAAGTTAACATTTTAATAGTTATTAAGATGTTAAGTGTACCCAAGTTTATAAGGCAGCTTGTATTTATTAGGTCTTTTAATGCATGACCAAAATACTCACATTTATAAAACTTCACATGTATATCTTTTTGACATTTTATTATTTAATTTTTTATACAGTATATTTTGATCATGTTCTTTCCCTTCCCCCAAGCCCTCCCAGCTCCTCCTACCTCCTTACCCTCCCAATTTCGCATTCTCTTTCTCTCTCCAAAAACCCTAAAGTGTCCATAGTTTATTATATATATATGTGTGTGTGTGTGTATATATATATATATATATATATATATTTACACAAACAACACGTGAAAGACAGTTACCACAGAAACACACAACCCAATTACATGAAAACCTAGTTTAACAAAAAGGTAGAACGTTTATATCCCTATTTCGTTAGGTTGTGAGAAAAATTTAGTAATCCTGGAACTGATGGCACGTATTCTCAATCCCAGCACTGGGGAGGCAGAGATACGCAGATCTCTGAGTTTGAGGCCAGCCTTGCCTAAAGATAGAGTTCTAGGACAGCCAGGAATACACAGAAAAACCCTGTCTCCCCCCCCCCCCAAAGCATCAAAGGTCAAAGGTTAAGTTTGTCAAGTAGAGTTGAGGTAATATCTCATAATCTCTCTTCTCCCTTTAAAGAGCTAAGTAGCTGAATGGGTTATTTCTTTGATCATGAAATTTTTCTCAATTTGTATTAGGCAGTGTAGGCCTGTCCCATGTAGCCATTTACTCAGCATGCGCCCAGTTCTAACCCTCAGAGGGATACCTTTTCCCTCTGGGTATCCCTGGAGGCCCCTGGATCAGGGATGCTTGTCTAGTTTGACACAGAAAGACACAGATGTACACAATAGCTTTTTTTTTTTTTTTTTTTTTTTTTTAAAAAAAAACCTCTTATAAGGTGAGAACATATGGAGTTAAGTTCATCTATTTGACCTTAAAAATTCTAGAAGTCAGCCCCTTCTCAGAGCACTCCAGGGAAGGAAACTGGCAGGTTCCTTTTGTTATTATTAGCTTCCCAGAAAGCAGGGCATAGGCTGGAAAGCAAAGAGGAGACAGCAGGGGTTGAGAGGGAGTGTGGGAGTGGTTATTCCCCTGGGGAAGGAGCTCTCCATTGGGCTCTCGGGCTCTCCTGGTGGCCAGAGACTGAAGCCCTTCAGGAGAAGTTTTGGCACCAGCTGTGGATTTCCCCTTGTGCTCAGGCACCTTCTCACTTTATCCCCAGCAACACAGTTGTTGGGTCACAGGGCGCCTCAGTGTGGCCATCTTGAGCCAGGGTGATCTTCCTGAGGTCAGGGCTCCAGTGCTCCTTGAGAGTCGGGGGGAGTTCGTGGTGGGAATATTGAGGTCTCAGTGTCAAGCTTCTTTTTCTTCCATACACACAGACATTTGAAGCTAGTCTAATGAAGATAATTGAAAAGTGACTAGAATATCACATTTTACTATTTGAGTCAGATTTAATTCGTATACTGACTGGCCTTTTACACCTTGGATATTTTTATCCTATTAATCACTTTAAAACATTGTCTTATATCATGTCTAGGAAATTCATTATAAGCCTCTTTAAGAGAGAAGGCTTTGTGACAAAAGCCAGCTGCCCAGACATTTCCCCTCTCCTCGCCCATCCCCCAGCAGGCTGCAGAAGCAGTGTGTTGGCATGGCTCCAGAGTTCCTGAGTGACAGAATTGTTCCCGGGCCAGGAATGAGAGGAATCTGTCCTCTTTGGAAGATGGCTTGAGCTGCTTTGCTGGCTTCCGATTTGGAAAACCTCCCTCCCAAACCGCCTGAGATCTAGCCCTCTCCAGCCTGTAACATGTGCAGAAGTCTTACTGTTAATCATGGTTCTTGAGTCTACTTCTTAATTTCAAGAAAGCCTTTCTGTTTTCTTTAACGTGGAAGAACTGAGTTACTTTTAAGCTGCCACCCCACTGACATAAATGAATACCAGAGATTGATTTCTGACTGTTTCTCACCTGGAGCTGCTCCCAGGCTCTGCGGCTCTGCACTTCCTTTCCTCTCTGTACTTGGAGGTGGGAAAGTGTAGCCATTTGAAAGGCTTAGGCCAGGCAGTGATTGGCCATTGTCTATGGAATTTGTTTATCCTTTCCACTCCTACATTCCTAGACTGTGAGCGAACTGGGCATCCCTGTGAGCACACTTGGGCTGTGGCAGCCCCTATGCTGGCTTTCTTTTTATTCCAGGCTTTCTTCCTCCTTTGGGAAGGAATTCAGGGAGCCCCATACAAACATTTCTCAAGGGTTCTGCTACTTAACATTTGTTAAAATAAGTGTTGAGATAATTCTAATGAGCTTCCAGGCCATCACTGTCAACTAGAAGTGTAATGTAACTGACATTTTCCCCCGTTAGTCAAATTTTAAAATACAACAAGTAGATAAATTTATCCATCCCCTCCCCCCTTGGTTGTTGAGATCAGCCTTAGCCTCAGGGTCTTGCACATACACTGAGTCTCTAAGCAATGCTCTTAGTCTTGTGTTTTCTTGACCCTAAATATCACAGGTAGAATAATCAGGGCATAAAACAAATGTAGAAATTATCCTTTTGAATGTTTTCTTGTTTCTTTTCTGTCTTCAAAAACTCATCTTAACCACCACGCAGGTGTCCTACTGGTCCACATAAAACCAGTTGGTAACTTACACTGGTGATTACTTTCCTATCAAAGTGGTCCACGAAAGAGTCTGAGTTTGGACCTGAATGTCCACAGATATGTAGAGAGACTTCTGGCTTGTGATAAAGGATCCCTATGAATGAATTCACACGTCATGTGTGTGAGGTCACCAGACGCTGGCCAATGGAGTGTGCTCTGTCTGGGACAAGGGTTGGCAGTGTGGACAAGAACCAGTACCCAGCACAATTCCTGCTGCATTTGCTTACTCAAGCCCTGAAACCCACTGAGAACTGTGAATCTGTATTTGTTTGTGATTAGCACTTGGTTCTGTTTTTCTACCCAATTATTTTTCAAGGTTGTATAGTTTTGTGAAATAGGAGTGGGTTTTGATACTAGCTCATCGCCTCATGTTTCCTATTGCACCTTGATTTTTCCAGGTCCTTTTAATTTTCTTCTTTGGTAAGATTATGAAGTGCTGAAGGTCATTGCTGAGGTGGTTGTGGAGGAATTTCAGCCATTGGAGGATTTCTATGCTGTCTCTGTTCTAGACAGAGCATCTCAAGCTCTGATGTGGAGGTGACTCTGGGGGATCTGGTCAGTGGGTTTGATGCAGGAGGTTTGAGGTGAGCCTCAGCTTTTTCATTTTCCACAAACTGTGAGGGGATGTTATACTGCTGGTCCTCAATCCACACTGGGAGCAGCAATGATAATGGTGCCATGGTAACAAAACTCTAGGTACTTGTAGGTTTTCACCAACCTGCTACAAAAAAGAGTAAAATAAGAATAATATAGTGAGATTTCCCCCCCAGGCTAAAAGTACTCTTGTTTTATATCTTTTTAAAATTCAGAGATAATTTCTTCCTTGCCTTGTTACCATGGTTATTGTAAATGGTAGTTATTATTTTTTAAAATGACCTTTCATGGCAGAATTCAAAGCTAACAACACTTCATGCTCTATGTTAATAAAATAAAATAAGTACAATGAACTATAAACTTCTAAAGCCTGATGTTATCCTCCCTTCTAAATTAGCAGTGTGTTTGTCATTTTCTTTCTAGGTATTTATAGCATTTTGTATTGATATAATTACTTGAATAGTTGTTCAATGTCTCTTCACTAACACTAGGCTCCATTATTTATTATTGTTATTATTATTATTTTAAATCACTTTGTCCCTAGTGTTGTGAGTTGGGTCCTGATATCTATTGATTCACAGTCAGATGGGACATTCAGGGTGGCTTTAGTCTGACTAGTTCTTGGTGGGAGGGGTTACATATTTGTAATATACAGAATACACAAACAAGTGAGGACTTATTATCTACATTTTGTAAAATCTCAAAACACTCCTATTTGAGATTTAGTTAATGATGATCTCATCTCTTATTGGCCAGATCTAAGTCCATTTACAGTACAAACCTGTGCTGTGGTGTATGTGTGTGTGTGTGTGTGTGTGTGTGTGTGTGTGTGTGTGTGTATGTGTGTGTGTATTTTCAATTTTACATTGAAAATTTATGAACTTCTGAGTACTTCAAATGTTGTACTTTTATATAGGTTACTTTATAAAGACACTTCTTTTCATTTAGGCAGATTCGGTTGAAATCACAGAGCCTCTTGTGACATTACATTATATGAACTGCACTAATATATAGCTGTAGGAGGTATGGTGGCTATGAATGTGTGTTTGTACTCATTCCTGCTAGGTCACATTTCCAGTTCATCTGTAAGAAGTGTGGTAAATGTACTTTTATTTCTTTAAAACTTAAACTACTTAAAAAATAATTGCAAACACCTTATGACATCATTACATCACTTGGTGTAGTTAGTAGTTAGACCTAAGCATTCACATGTCTAGACTATATATATATTGTGGAATATTAGTTGAAGATGTATTTATTTATGCTGTGGGATATTTGTTTAATGATTCAAAGATGTGTTGCGTTCTTTTATGTTGCAATTTTTTGAACTCTGTGAAGCTGTGCTATTTTGCCTGTCTAAAACACCTGATGGACCTAATAAAGAGCTGAATGGCTAATAGCTAGGCAGAAGAAAGGATGGATGGGGCTGCCAGGCAGAGAGAATACATAGGAGGAGAAATCTGGGAAGAAAAGATTGAGGAGTGAGAAAAGGAGAAGAGGAGGACATAAGGGCCCAGCCACCCAGCTACACAGCAAGCCACAGAGTAAGAAGAAAAGAAATGTATATAGAATAGAGGAAGATACACCCCAGAGGCAAAAGGTAGATGGAATAATCTAAGTTAAGAAAAGCTGGCTAGAAAAAAGCCAAGCTAAGGCTGGGCATTCATAAGAAAGAATCGGTCTCTGTGTGATTATTTAGGAGCTTGGTGGTAGAGTCCTCCAAAGAGCTAAGAGTAAAAAGTAAAAAGAAAAAAAAATCCAACTACATATATATATATATATACAATTATTAAAGACAATACAAATTACTTTCTCTTATTTTCCATTTATGCATTAGTTTATGTATTTTACTGTTTTTCTCCCTCTGTTTGGACATTGTCTCTGTAGATTACAACTCTCTGTTTTTAAAAGATTGAAGATTTGGGGCCAGCCTGGTCTACATGGTAAGCTCCAAGATAGCCAGGGCTACATAAAGAGACCCTGTCTCAAAAAACAAAACAAACACACAAAAAAATTGAGGTGCCTCTCACGTTTGGTAACAAATGCTAATTGTATATTCAGTTTATTTATGTAATCTTCATTCAACTTCTGTTTACAAGGTCACCACAGTACTAGTGACAGCTAACACATCGCTGTGTGAAAAGTCAGAGTGTTTCATGAGTGCCTCTGTGGCAAGGGCGATGGCTTACCAGGTGGCCTACAAGTCAGACTCCTCAGGAGGGCCAGGTGTGCTTCCTGGGCTGTGTACTCTATGTGTACTCATTTCTTGTTAGGGCTCGCTGACCATTGTGGGAGGAGGGGCTTGGCTGATGCACTGGTGTGGAGAGTAGTGGTAGAGGGATGAGGGAGAGTTCATGAGTAGAACCTGATGCTGGTCAAGTGAATAGCATTACAGTGTGTTTGAACTTTCTAGGAAGAAGTTACAATCCCTGGACCAGGAATTAGTATTGCCAGAAGTTTCTGACAATTTCGTGTTTGCTGTTTAGAATGATTAAATATTGGCACTTATGAACCTATGGGAATATCTTCCTCAGCATTTACCTTGAGGTTGGACGGAAAGCCCAAAGACCAAAGGGGTGTGCATGGTGTGCACTTTCTGCATCAGAGAAGGCTCTTGGGGTTGAGTTAGGATAAATGCTAGTGGGTGCTAGAGCAGAAAGCTCCTTAAAGCACAAATAATTTCAGTCTGTTGGATGTAGCTAGAATATGGCTTATTAATTGGAACTGGAAAGACACTCAAGGGTAAGAATAAAAGGTCAAAGTGAATCCACTTATTATGAAGATCAAAATTTCATGGCTACTATGCATAGAAAATCTGATTGAATTTGGGTCTTCTATGAAATAAATCTATAACCATGAAAAGAAACCAATTCTCATTCTTTACTTGCAATTGTTTTCTAATTCTTAGATAAACAATGATGTAAGGATTTGGGGAGCATTTTCTTGTGAAAACCACATAACATAATTTGCTGTGCTTTAGCATAATTATAAAGTAAGTTTTATGTATTGATTTTTATTTATAAGGTATTAAAAGAATTTTACACATGTGTTTTGATCTTAATGCTTACAACTGTGGATTCCTTTCCTCTTTAGTTGTGAATTACAGATAATTCTGTCATTCGTTTTTTCTGTGGTTTTATGTTATTTAAGCAGTTTCCCAATCACTCTTTTCATTCTTGAGTATTATATCTGTTTCTCAGTATTGCCATGGTCTATGATGTAGTTCAGTATGGAGGGAGTATTTGTTGAACCAATTTTAGAAGTGTGCATTTTCTTGAATCATTTGAATTATGACAATGTTTGAGGATACAAATTTCATTGCAAATTTTCTTCATAGGTCTTGGATTTTTAATGTATTTTGTGATGATCACAGTAGTTTGAAGGATAATGAACATTTAACCTTTAGTTTGTATTACAGGATCTTAAGCAAGGCAAGTTTTTAAATACTTGATAGATGAAATTGTCAATATTATAAATTTATACCCCTCTATGATTTAGTATGATTTCTCTGAGTTTTGCAATGTTAGCAGTTATAAAATTTAGCTCAGTATCTTTTTGATGTTATATTTTATATGGTAATATTTCCATCTAATATGTGAATCATGGTTATTAGGTGTTTGCCTCAAAGAGAACTCTTTGTTCTTTGAAATTAATAGTAATTACAGAAAGCCTCCACACTGGATAGCATCTGTGCAGGGATCTTTCCCCTCAATGTTATGAGTAATTATCAATCATGGCCAAAGAGTCAGCTTGTAAATTATGAATATTCTGCAGACAATGAGCCATCCTTTTCTGATGCAGAGATAATGCTGGAGTTAATGGAAGCGCCATATGCCTGGAGGGAGATGTCATCAAGACAAACATTTAGTTTGTCAAAGTGACATTTAGATGACTATAAGCAATATTAATCCAGTCATAAGCTCCTGTCAAGCTAAGGTCTGATTTTAAAAGTATCTATATTAGGCTTATTTGGTTATCACTGTCTATGGGAGCACATGGTATAAAACCATCAAACCTTTAGGGTGGAAAGTAAAAGTGACATAAAATTCATTGGCATTTGGAAATCTTCTCACCAACTGTTGAGTACACGCTTTCTGCTTGATTGTTTTTTCTATTTTATTGTGAAATATTAGAGAAAGTTCAATTTCTTTTCTGGTATGTTAGTATTTCTGTCCTGTGTAGGATGAGGTATTAGCAAAGAGAGACTATACAGTGTATTAGGAGGTCATCATCTCTACGGTCTTAAAAGCAGATCTCCTCCAGGGAGGAGCATGGTGTACAAGAAGACCTTCCAGGAGCTGTGCCAGCCTGGTGGATGGAAGAGAACTGATTTCTAGGCTGTCAACTTCTGTTTCCTTTCCTAAAGCTGGGTTACCTGAGAACATGCTTCTGCTGTGTCCTGACCTTGTGCAGGGAGTTCTTCCCCACACTTTGTTCTGCTACACTGCTGTCCTATTTTACAGTGAAACAAACAAACAAATCTCTGCCCATAGTTGGTTTTGGATATTTTATTTATTTTATATGTATGAGTATTTGCATGCATCTCTGGAATCCTCTTGTCTTTGTGTCTCCAGCACTGGGGTTTCCAATGCTTGCTGTACACCTGGCTTTTTATGAGGGTGGCAGGCATCTGAACTCTGGTTCTTTTGCTTGCATGGCAAACATTTTACTGACAAAGCCTTCTCCCTAGCTTTTACTATGACATACCGACTCAAGGTTTCAAAGCCCTGCTCATTAGATACCTACCAATCTAGTTTTAACATCAGGCACATCTTTAGGACCCATAACCACTCTTTGCCCCATCTATTGTAGTGTATCACATGAAGCAGTATGCTTACTCTGTCTTGTTTAATTAGATTAGCTGAATAAAAACACTATAAAATGGAAGATTTTTATTTATTGTCACAGGAAATCAGGGGCATTTAATAACCTTTAAATTTGAGGCTAGATAGATTAAATTTGCTGCTCTTGCAGAGGACATAGGTTCAGCTCCCAGTACTCATGTCATGTGACTCACAATCACCTGTAACTCCAGTTCCAGGGAATTAGATGTGGTCTTCTGGCCTCTGTGGGCACTGCAACTGTGTGTGGGCAGACACACACACACACACACACACACACAGTAAAATTTAAAAATTTAAAACCTGAAGTATATACTTTTGTTGTTGTAGAGAAACAGTGTATTTCAGTAAAAAACTTTCAAATATAAGTTTATTTCATTAGGGTAAAATTTAGAGGGAGAGGGAAATGAAATGTGGTTCAAAAACAAAATAACATGATATAAAAATTCCACACTTCTCTACATATATTTTATATGCTTTATGGTAGGAATGAAGTCTCTGTGATATGTAGGTTTCTGTGGATATATACTAAAATTCATGAAGGGAGTTAGAAATTATATATTTGTTAAGATGTTCATATCCAGAATAAAAAAAAAAAAGCTACAGCTCAGATATGAAAGGTAATCCATTTTTTTTTTAAAAAAAACCACTTGTGTGGTAGTTTGAATGTAATTGGTCCCCATAATCTCATAGGGAGAGGCACCCTTAGGAGGTGTGGTTTGTTGAAGTAAGCATGGCTTTGCTGGAGGAAGTGTGTCACTGTGGGGGTGGGGTTTGAGGTTTCCTATGCTCAGGATACCACCCAGGGTTTCTGTCGACTTCCTGTTGCCTGCAAGATGTAGGACTTTCAGCTACCTCTCTAGCACCACATTTGCCTGTACACCACCATGCTCCCTACAATGATGATAATGGACTGAGCCCCTGAAACTGTAAGCTGCCACCTCAATTAAATGTTTTTGTTTATAAGAGTTGTTATGTTCATGGTGTCTCTTCCCAGCAATAAAAACCCTAAGACATCTTATTAATAGATACTTTTATAAAGTAGACATATGGATGATCAGCCAACATACAGAAAGGTGTTGGAGCATAGTGGTCACCAGGGGATTCAGATAAAATCTGAAGTGGTACTTGGAAGACAGGAAATTCTGAGGTCTGGTGGGTGTGCAGAGGATTTAGACACTCACACCCTGGATGGAGAAGGTTCCCCTACTTGTTGGAACAGTTAGTAGTTTCTCAAATTGGTGAGCACATAATTACAACATGATATGTACACTCCTGATATGTAATCAGGGAAATGAAAACTTACACCCACACAAAACATCTACATCAGTGTTCACAGCAGGATTGCTCATGACAGTGTGGACAATCCAAACGTTCATCAGTGATAGATGGGTAAATGGTGTGTCTGTATGATGGAATATTACTCATTCATAAAAGAATGAAATACTGTTGTCAAAACAAATAGACTGATCATATTGTGCTAAGTGAAGGAAGTCAGGTGAAGACAAGTACATGTTGTATGATTCCACTTGGAAAAGTTGTCTAAAATAGGCAAATCTGTAGAGGCAGAAAGTAGACTAAAGGTCTCAGAGTTGATGGGTATACAGACACACACACACACACACACACACACACACGGGACAAAGGTGTGTTGGTGGCAAGGCCATCTACATATATTTCCTTTTTCAGGTAATCAACATGTTCTGTGGCTGAATGCTGATGTTCATAGCTCTATAAACACAATAAAACTCATGGAATTGTATACTCTAAGTGGGTATGGTATATATTATGCAAGTTATATCTTAAACTGCTTAAAGAAATAATGTAATAGTTTTATCTTTAAAATAAAATGTTTATAAAAGCCCAAATGACATACATTGTTTCATCTAAAAAACTGGTGATGGACTGTTCAGATGTTACTTTAAAAGTCTAAAGTATGCGCCATAGTTCTGTGGTCTTAAATGATTACTTTCAGTGTTTGTACAGCATTTCTTTGAGGAGGCAGAAGATGTTACCCTTTCTTCTTCTCTGTAAGCACTTTGTGCATTTTAATGTTTTAAATAGTAATACTGGTTTTTTTTTATCATTTTATCATGATAATGATTAGTTTTCTTATTTGCAAGAGCTCTACTTTACTCATAGGCATTAGTAGCTTGCCAAAATTTTACCTACTTAGTTTGTAATGATAGAAACATGGTAGAAACAACCACCGCATGGAACTGAAGCTTCTGGAAGATCCACTTGTTCTTCTGTTGCTCCTTCACCTGACTTGGTGAAGTCAGAGCTGCTGAGCTCAGAACATCTGTTTTATGCATTCCATGGTAATACAAGTAGCAATGTTTTTTCTTTTTTTTGTCATTTTTAAGACAAATATTTTCATGTAGTCTGTTCTTTCACTGTTTCTTTTAGTTACTTTACACCTAACTTTCATCCTGCTCACAGTGAGCTATGATGATTTGTTTCCACATATACAATGTAGAAATTTTTAGTATTTATAACTTTATGGATTTCACTGGCCCAGAAGCAGCTTTGAATATGAATCTGGTTGGCATTTTGCAGATAGAAGAGTAAGGTTCTAAATCTTATAGAGCAGACATGTAGATTATGGGTTGTATGCATTCATTGTGTGTTTGTTCACACACACACACACATACACACACACACACACACACACTCAATTACAGTTGGAAGTACAGTCTGAGTCCTTTGGATCTTTGTCATTTTCCTTCATAACTAAGCCTTTAGTTTTCTTGAGCAGTGCTGTTTTAACTGTGGAAAATGCTTGTAATTTATGATCGGCTTATAATATGTCATTATACAAATGAATCTTATTTTGGATTATTATTAACAAAAGATTTCCCTCTGGACGCCTTGAAAAATGGGTATCCCCTTTAAGAGGTTTTTAAAATTTAGGCTTTCCAGGTCTGAATGAAAAGAGGTTTTGAGCGGCTGGAAGGTGTGGGCAAAGCGTTTGGAGTGTTTTCTGTCTAGACTTGATAGTCTTGCTTTAAATAATTTGTAAGGAGAATTCCAGGTATTTTCTTTGCTTTTAAAGTAGACCTAACATGTACTTGGTAGCACTTAAAATAAATGTTTTAGACAGCTACAATTTACTTATAGGTGAACGGGAAAATACTACATCTTCTGCCCAGTTCAATACCCAAGGGCCCATCGTTGACACGTTGGCCAGAAGAGAACGGGAATGTTCTCTCTTGAAAGCATGTTGTCCTACTTTAATTTCCTTTCCATGTCATGCACACTGAGAGTAATTAACAGGCACTCACTAGACTTCTTTAAAGCAGCCGCATCTGGGAAGTGCTCTCTTGGTCTCAGAAAGGGTTTGGTCAGTGGAGAAGAAAATCAAAGCTGACGTTTATGGGTGGAGTCAGGAGGCAGGGGCAGCCAGTTCTCTGACAGCATCTTACTTCTGGGGCCCTGCAGAGAGTTAGTGAAGTGAAAACTGACTTCTTTTTATTTCTTTAACCTTGCCATTCTCCCTAAACACTCAGAGAAAGGCAATTCCATCACATCTCATGATTCGCCAGGCTTTGGCAGGAAGATGAGCAGCTCATGGGCATCTCCCGTTGTTGAGTTTACATTGAGACAGCATTCTGTCCTTAATTAGTGAGAGCACACTGACTGTGAAAGACCTTTTCCTCCAAATGGTGATTTTTAACGCTTGAATGTACACGTGAGTGTCTGAAGCCCAAAGCCAGGCCCTGGCCACTCTGAATGGATGGCCTTATAAATTAAAGAGTAGCTCTAATGGAAGCCTTCCCCCCACCCCTGTTCTAGTTTCTTTGTGAAGTCTTTTTTTGTTTTACTGTTAAAGCATTAAAATATAGTTTAAAGCAGCATATAATGAAAAATTTCTTGCTGTTTCCTAGTCTATAGCCCTTCTTCCCTACAGGTTACTATGAATAGCATTTTAAGGAACCCTGCTTCTGTACATTATTTTTTTGCTTGTAAATCTCTTCCTTTCTCCATCCCTCCCTCCCTCCCTCCTTTCCTTTCCTTCTTTCCTTTCCTTTCCTTTCCTTTTCTTTCCTTTCCTTTCCTTTCCTTTCCTTTCCTTTCCTTTCCTTTCCTTTCCTTTCCCTTCCTTCCCATTCCCTCCTCTCCCCTCCCCTCTTCTCCCTCCCCTCCCCTCCCCTCCCCTCCCTTCCTTCTTTTCCTTTCCTTTGTGTGTGTGTTTTATAGAAATGGGACTTACTGTCTTACTTTGATTTTCTTTTTGACAATGTTTGGAAAGATGCTTTATATTATTACATGCAGAGAGGCAACCCATTCAGTACTTAGCTTTTTTTTTTTTTTTAAAGATTATTTTATATCACTTATATGGATGTTTTGGCTTTATGTAAGGGCACCACATGAGTATAGTACCCATGGAGGCCAGAGGAAGTCATCAGACCCCTAGGACCTAGAGTTATAGTTGTTAACTGCCATGTAGGTGCTGGGAACCCAACCTGAGTATTCTCCAAGACATCTCTCCAGCTCTAGCATCTAGCTTTTATATACATTTTGTCCTTACAAGTGTAGGTGAGTAGACAGCTTTATTCACATTTGTACATACTGAGTCATGTGTGCTGTGAGCATGTAAATTTTAAGGAAATCCCAAATCACTTATTGATAGGAACATGTTCCAAGAAATGCAGTGTGTGGTTAAGCAGTCTCATTGTTATGTGCCTAGCACAAACTCAGATGGTTGTGACATTACTGTGCAATTATAATCTATGGGGCCACTGTTGTACATAGTCTGCCATTGATGAAAGGCCATCCTGTGATAGGCACATGCCTGTGTGTGCTGCCAAAATTGCTTACTCTTACCCTCAATGTTCATTTCCCTAACTTTTCCTCTCCTGTTTTCTGAAACATCAAGATTTCCCATTTAGACACACAAACACTTGTGATTTCCTAGTTATTTCAAGGGTGAATTACTTTAGTAATGAAACTGAATGTCTTTCCTTTTTGTTTTTAAACCATTTCCTCCCCTGTGGACTCCAAACTACGTTTACTACTTACTTCTACTTGATAAGATGTGGTGTGCAGCTTTGATGGGTAGGAGCATTGAGAGGCTTGTGTCTTCCAGCTCCCTGCTGCTTGGAGCTCCGGAGGTTATCTGTCCCCACCTTCCAGTTGGGTAAGAATGATCTGTGTGACCAAATCTTTGATCATCTGCTGGAATGTGTCCAGCATTAAGGGGCTTAAAACCTCATGAGCATTTCATTCATGTTGGCTTCAACTGAGAGAGATTTCAAGGTATATTAAAAGAGTAGTTGACTAGATAGAGTGGGAGCAGCTGTTTTCCTTAAATAAATGACATTCATGGAGCCATGAAATTCTATCAGGTCCAACTGTGAGTCGAGGGCTGATGTATGTTTAATGAATCTCATTCAGTCAACTAAAGAACAAGAGATTATAATCATGCAGCACCCCTTGAGAGTACATTAGTTATGTACTGAGACACGGTAGGAAAGTTATCCCCGAACTTAACGCCTTGAAGCAACCCTGCCATCTATTCTCCCACAGAATCCTGTGTAGCAGGAGTCTGAGAGTGCTCAGCCTAGTGTTTCTGGCTCTGGTGTCTCCCACAAGATGTCAGTTTGAGCCGTGGTGCTCTGAAGGCTTTGACTGAGCCAAGAGGACTGTCTGCTCAGTGACTCACCCATTGGCTATTGGCAGAAGGCCCCACTTCCTTGCCACATGGATGTCTCTGTAGGGCTGTCCAAGGATTCTATTGTGGTGGCTGGCTTCTCCCAGAGGGAGTAATCCAAGAGAGAAAGTCCAATGGGAACCATATGTCTTTCGTGACCTTGGAAATCATGCACAGTCATTTCTTCAATGTCCCCTTGGTCACACAGATGAGCTCTATTTAGGATGGAAGGGGACTCCTGTATCTATTAAATGCCAGGAAAAGTGTGATCCTGGGGGTTTTCCTGGAGAATGGCCACCATTTCTTCAAAGCCTCACATCTCTCCCGCCTGCCAGACAAAAAACTCACTTTGCTGAAGACACATGTTTAATCTCAGCAGAGTCCAGATCTTTAGAGGGATCAGGAGCTGGTTAAACAAGTTTGGATAACTAAGAATTCATTAAAAATTTTCCTTTGTTTGGAGAAATTATGGAATTTGGCAATGTTCTTACTTAGAAATTACATTCTGTCCTGTAGATTTTTTGGCCAGAATTAATACAAAATATATTTATCATCATGGCAGAGGAATAGATGAGTGGTGCAATATTTTGACTTTCAGTCAGAAAAAATGTATAACAGTTGTTGGTTCTCAAATTTGTGGCTGAGGTTCTGGAAAACCCATATTGAAGGATTATCAGGCCAGGGAGTTGGAATCCATTGGGGAAATATGGACATCCAACTGTGCTGGCTGGCCAGTTGTGGCTTTAGCTTCAGACCTGCCATTTTAGACTTGGTTGTGAGACTGGGGCTGGAGCTGTGCAGACCGTGGTTTCCAGATTCCTCTGCCATCTGGATTCCTAGTCACTTCCACTAGGACAAGACACCCCATGCAGACTCAGAAGAAGAAGGAAGGAAACAACAGAGAACAGACACAGATACTCTTTCAGCTCCTGTTTGCATCTGGCTCAGAGCATCTTTAGGAGCCAATGATATCTCGTCACCTCACTAAGGTGTGAAAGGCCGCTACACTCTGTTTTGTTCCCACTTTGAACATCTAGATCTTGTAATTCCATGTCTTCCTTTGTGTTTCTTGAGCCTTGCAGCTACTTCTAGCAGCTACTAGTATCTGGTGATTGGTACCCCATTTTCACTTTTCAGTCCCCACACCCATGTGACCACTTTCCTCCATTAAATGTCTACGTTTAAAATTGCCTGTCATGTGAGGTTTTTGCTTTCCCACATACCGAAGCAGGTATTAAGATTGCCAGACACACCATCCCTGACAACTGCAGAGGCATGTTCGGTCAATGTTTCCTTTGTGTGTGTGTGTGTGTGTGTGTGTGTGTGTGTGTGTGTGTGTGTGTGTGTATGTCTCCTGCAGCGGGCCTCCAGTCTCCTCCTGATGGCTCCAGAAATACAGGTATTCTGTGATGCTGGGTAGTTTTGTTAAATCTATTTAATCCAGGAACTTAAAAAAAAATGTCATCTCACATCACCACGGACACATGAGATAAATTCTGTGTGCCACCAGCCCTGGCCTGAGGACCTGCTGATGGGCGTCTTCCTTGTTTTGCACAGTGCCCTCCAGCTCACCAGTGGGCACCTCCAGGCCCAGACTCACTTTCTCTCTTCTTCTTTTATGTTCCCCAAGACACTTATCCTTGCTTTGCCATCTGCTTTATTTCCCCCTTCTGTTTGCAAGCCCTAATTCCCTCTTTTTCTTATTGTCCCCAGTTGGAGTGATTGATAGTTTGTGTATATTAAAATTGGAAGCACTTGCTGAGAAGGTATATCTGCTGAATGACTTGTACTTTACATAAGGGTAATGGCATGAGGAAGCATAACTATATCAACTCATGAATCAGATGAGTGCATTAGAGGCCCAAGGAAACAGCGCAATGTCAATAATGATACTTCTGTTCTTCAGGTTAGTGGGTTGATGCAGCCTTTCTATGTCTACCAGAGGGGTTACATGTGTCTTTACTGTGTACTTACCTTTTTGCATGGTTTAAAAGACTCTATTTTCGGCAGGTGCATTTTGGAACATGGCAGTGAAGTAAAATGGCCTGGCACTTGCCTGTCTTGAAAGACCTTACTGTGTAGTTAGGGAGAGAGGACCCACAAATAGCACTGAAGAGGGATGAAAATAAGTAAATAATACTGTGATGTGATAATACTGTGTTTAGATACATGCTGTAGGGAAGACAATGGTGCTTCCTATACACAGGCACTGGGCACTTCGTTGTTTTGTGTTTATTCTGCAAGCTAATTGTATTTTGCAAGCGATGAATCTGAGGCTAAAATTTCTACTCATTTGCCGAAAGACAGAGCAACAGAAGTGATGATTTTGACTGGCTTTAGTGTGAGGATTGTAGTGAAGATGCCTCCTACCTGTGGCTGCGCTTGTTTCTGTGAGTGTTTTGAGATGGTCTGATGGCTTCTCTTTGTGTCTTTTCCATCCTGCTCTGAGCTCTGGGTGGCTAATCTACATGGATTTCACCAATGAGCACCCATGCACAATGTTTTGCAGCCAGATTTGACCAATGAGAAGCATTCAGGAGCTCAGGGGGCGAGTGCTCCTCTTTGTCAGTCCCGACCTGTTTGCTCTATAGCTCTCGCCGTGTGTCCCTGTGTGTCCCCACTCTCCTAGCTCTCTCCTTTACCACATGCTTCTTACCTGGAAAAGTGGGCAGCCCATTTCTAACCCCAGCACTGGGGTGGCAGAAATGAGGGAAAGCCGGCGAGCTAGATCAGGACAGTATCAAGGAGCTCCAGGTTCAGCAGGAGAAGTCACTACCTCAGGACGGATGGAGGGGACAATCAAGGAAGACACTCAGTGTGATCCTCAGGCTGTCATAGGCATGGCATACACACATGAGCATCTTGGAGACACATGCAGCTGTACACTTGTACATCCACACACATGTAATACACATTTGCACACATGTGAATATGTACCATGCACATACCACACACATGCAAAAAAGTCTAGTTTGTGACATTGGTTGATTACTTACTGGAAAATGCAGATAGGGGTTCCTAAATTAATTGCTTATTTTTGCTAACATGTATATTAACTTTCACTTGGCTAAAATTTTGAAAAGTTCCTTTTCTTTGTTTAGGTTGATACACTATCAAGGAGAATATAAGTTCTTTTAAAATGAAGCAACTAACTGCAGCTTGGTTTTCAGAACACATTTCACTAGAAAAAAGTTTACCTTAGGGGGTAGCCACCAATAACACTCCTGATTGGAGCTTCTGTATTTATGATTCATATGAGTTTTTTTTTTTTTTTTTAAAACTTTAAGTGAGACAGGTTTTCTCTGTGTAGCCCTGGTTTTCCTGGAACTGACTTCCTAGACCAAGTTGGCCTTGAACTCAGGGATCTGCCTGCCTCTGCCTCCCAAATTCTGGGCCTAAAGGCATGTGCCATCATTAGGTCTGACTTGAAGTTTTTGACTTTTTTAAATGACTATAGTTAATCTTTTGGAGCACTTTCAGGCTTATAGAAATTTTGAGCAGAAAGTATAGCATTTTCCTATCAGTCTTCCTACACCTCTTTCCCTGTTACTAACGTCTTAGTGTGGTACGTTTATTTTTGATGAACCAGTGTGGTCATTACTGTTAACTCCAGTTCACCTTAGGGTTCACTCTGTCACACAGTTAGAGGTTTGAAAAATGCATGGCATGCCGCTCCCATTGCAGTCAACAGACTAGTTCAAGTGCCCTGGACAGTTCTTGGTTCTCTGTCCCTTCCTCATCCCTCACTCCTGGCCCCGAACCCCCGCTGACAGCTGCTCTTTCTCTTGTCTCTATAGCTTTCCTTTTTCTAGAATGTTACATATTGTATACTTGAATATTAAGGTATGTAGTCCTTTCAGACTAGCTTATTTCACCTAGTGCAAAGCATTTAAGTCCCCTCTATGTCTCTTTGTGGCTTGGCAGCTAACTACATTTTAAAAACAGAATCTCTAAGTGACATTCTTTTGTCTCCATGTTCCACAGTTCATTTATCTGCTCACCTATGGATTGACATCTTGGTGGCTTCCAGGTTTGGCCAGTCATGAATGAAGTGGTTATCAACATTCTTGTCTAGGGTCGTGTGTGGACATGAGCTTTGGACTGATGTTCTAGATTTAAGGCAGGAGTGGAATTTGGAAAGGAGCATCAGTTTTTGTCTCTTCAGCGGTGATAACGGCCTGGCTGGTTGGACAAGTCTAGCAGTGAGGTATCAGAAGGTAGCATGGGAAAGGAAGTAGTTTTTGGAGCAAACTGCCTGTTTTCAGATGAGAAGTACAGTTTCTAATGCTGTAAAAGGGCTTTTTGATCTAGTCAAAGCCATGGGCAGATACCGACTTACTTGCTAGCCACCCTTAAGCTTAATTAAGTTATTAACTAATCAGATATTTGTGTATAAGCTGAGAATTAGAGTTGAGACACATGCTGATTATCTGATATAAATCAGCATAAACGCTTACCTGCTTCCTAATCTTACATGAGTAATTTATTTCATAGTGAGAACTCTACATGTATTTCACAATGCATATCTGGAGTATGACCACATCTTTGCGATGCTAATGTGACTCTTGCTTGCTGTGGAGTAGGCAAAAGGGCATTCATTCTTCATGATTTTCTGTGGCCATTAGTAATTCTGCCAAGGGGTTTGACATCCTGGGACTTTGCCAACCTTTTTTCAGAGAGGTTGACTCATGTTGAGAGATCCTTGGAGTTCCTGTGGTCTGTTAAATCTTCTGGTTTGTTGCCTGTGGTTTGAGCCAGGATGCATACATTCCCAGTGGAAACCTCTATGTGGAGTGGCATAACTCTTGTAAAACTACTTCAGCTTTTTGTATGTGAGAGAATCGCAAGCCCTCTCGCTGCCTGGGAATCCTGAGAGCACAGATTAGCCCATCTCTTAGAACGCTTAGAGCTCTCAGGGCAAAGTGCTTTGCAACTGCTAGACATAGCTACTGGTGCAGTACAGCTGGAAGGAGGCAAACAAAGTGTGCCGACTTGAAAACCAAATGCTCACCCTTTTCTGCCAGGGCCTCCCTTTGGTTCCTTCAGAGGGCTAATTCATTTTGAATGGGAAAGCGTTTGAGCTGCAATGGGCGAGGTTTAAAATTATTATCTAATGTTCCATCAGAAGTCTGACCTTATCATTTTGGTATCTGAAGTGCAATCTGTCATATACAGTGGCCTAGAATCTTGCTGAACCTAAGATGAAGCAAGTAAATTCTCATTCTAGTTTGTGGAGGGCTCTGAGCTTCTTGAGCTGATCATGACAGTTCCTGGGAGCATTCTGGTGTTGAGTGCTGTCTGTGTGCCTGAAGGACAGTGAGTGGCAGCGAGGCACAAGTTTCTACTTTCTTCTACTTGCTCAAAGTCATAAACAGAAAGTGTTCTTATACTTATAACACAACTAGAAATAGTTGGGAAAGTCTATTTTGTAGACAAAGACTGGCTAAAAATGATAGAATTTCATTGCTCTTGGAACATTAAGCCTCCTGTTGACATCAACCAGGTCATGCCATACAGAAAGAGGTATTTCAAATTGTTTTCTAAGAAATTTATTGATAAAAATGGATGCCATAAACATTTGGTTATTAGAGATCGCTGCCTTTTGCTTACTTAACTTCATCTTGTAGAATGAAGAGACTCGTAGTTTTACATGTTGAGAGAGCTTGTTCAGCAATCTGGATCATTAACTACAATTAAGACTTTGGTTGCAACTTTATTTATTTTTGTTTTCTTGCTCAAAGTCCTCCCCTCCCCCTGTTTTTTTCAGATACTCTCAGTGAAATTTGTTAATTCAGTCTTTTCTTTGCATTTTTATTTTCCTTACATAACCTTCAGTAGGGGTGCTAGGAACTTAAGCTACAATAAAGGGCTTAAAGTGAGTATGACATGGGCTAGTTAATTTGAATATCTTTACTTCTCTTAGAGCAGTGATGGCAGAGATGTTCTGGATCTATGCCATTGATCATTCTTTTGGATGATCTAGACCTGTGCTGTCTAATGGTGTAGCCCTTCTATGGTTCTTACTGCCCAGTCTATGAGAGGTGGCTCTTGGTCTGAAGAACTGAACTTTTCATCTCAATTCATTTAGGGACCCACATGCAGCTACTGGCTGGTTCATCCAACAGCAGAGCTCTGGGGAGTAATTTCCTTTCTCAAGCCGTTCTCAAGAATGTATTGTCTCTATAGTTACTTCATGCTAAGACTGGTGCTGAATGTTTCATTTTTACCACAGATAAGAATACCCTGAGCTCCTGCTACACTATAAGAAAAACAGGGCCCACAGAACATAAGAAGCTTGGCCGGACACAGAGCCAGTGTATGTCTTTGCTTTTGTTTATGACAGAGTCTAGTTTTTTTTTTTTTCCCAATGACAGGATCACTTGTTAGCCACCATTAATTCATGCTTTTCTAATATTTTATGATTAGATTACAGTTTCCTGCTACTTTCATCACCCTAAAATGAAATGCCAGATCCGATGTCATTCCCCCTGCCCCACCCCCTCCACTGGCAACTGTTTCCTTCATTTTTGGCTCTAAAGATTTCCTGGAGTTCACATAAATAACATCAGATTCCGCCTTGGCTTCTCCAGGCTGGTGTCGCCCAATACTCTATCCTGGTGTCTTAGAAGCATTGTGTATTTACTAGTAATAGTTCTTGAGGCCAGAGGTCTGAGATGGGCACATCAGCCTAGTCAAGGTCCAGTGAGGGTGCTATTCTAAGCTGCAGAACTCTTGAATTCCTACACTGACCTGACAGAATGGATGCTTTGCTCTCTGTCCATCTAATAAATGCACCGATGCCACTCATGAGGGTTCTACTCTCATGATTTAGTTATTTTCCAAAGGGCCCATTCCCTTACTACGACCCCACCAGAGAGTAGACTGAAATGTAACATATTTTGAGATCTGTGCCATAAACTTTCAGACCATAGCATTCACTAAATGGGTTTTAATATGAGGTTGTATTCATGTACCATAATTTCAAGGTTCATATATGCCACTGCATATATCAATTTTTCATTCCTTTTGCTAGCTTACTCACACTTCTTATATGGGTATTCCATGTTTTGTTCATTTATTACTTGATGGATATTTAAGTTGTCACCCTTTTATGCTTTTAAGAATTGCTGCTACAGCTTCCTCCTGCAGCAGATGAGAATGAATATAGAAACACACAGCCTGATGCACAGAAAGTGAGAGACCTGAAATGGGCTGTCTCCATCAAATCCTTCTCTTCAGAGCTCAGGGCACCCTCAGAACGGGAGGCAGAAAGAGTGTAAGAAGGGGATGGGGGACCCCAGGAGAACAGGCCCTCTGAATGAGCATGATCATAGCTGATAGGAACTTACAGAGACTGGGGTAGCATGCATAGGGCCTGCATGGGTCTGTACCAGGTCCTCTGCAGACATACTAAGGCTTCCAGTTTAGTGTTTTTTATCAAATTTCTGAGCATATGAATGAGTGGGTCTCTGATTCTTGTGCTTTTTCTTTGGCTCTTTTTCTTCTGTTTGTTTTGTCCATCTCTAATGTGATAGTTTTTCTTTTATCTTATTTTGTTATATTTTATTATTATCCCTTATAAGCCTGTGTTTTCTTTTTTTATTATTATTAAGAGATTTTCTATTCATTTTACATACCAACCACAAATTTCCCTTTCCTCCCTCCTCTCACCCCCAGCCTTCCCACCCAACCCAACCCCCATTCCCACCTCCTCCAAGGCACAGTCTCCCATGGGGAGTCAGCAGAGCCTGGTACATTCAGTGGAGGCAGGTCCAAGCCCCTCTTCCCTGCACCAAGGCTGCACAAAGTGTCTCACCATAGGCACTAGGTTCCAAAAAGCCGGCTTATGCACCAGGGACGGGTCCCGATCCCACTGCCTGCCTGGGGGCCCCCTAAACCGTTCAAGCTAAACAACTGTCCTGCCTATCCAGAGGGCCTAGTCCAGTACCATGTTGGCTCCTCAGCTATTGGTCCACAGTTCATGCGTTTCCACTAGTTTAAGCCTGTGTTTTCTAATGAGAGACAGAAAGGGAATGGATCCAGATAGGAGGGCAGGTGGTGAGGAACTGAGCATTAGAGGGTGGGGAAATAGTAGTCAGGATATATTATGTGAGAAAATAAAATATTTTCAATAAAGGAAAAAGAATTGCTGCTGTAAACATACCCACATAGGTATTTTTGGAGATTACAGTTTTATTTTGCTTATTGTATGTATTGTGTGTGACTCTAGTATTTCTGAGTCAGGGGTATGTTCTCTCTCATACATGTTCCCCCTCAGTCTTGTCTTAAGTAACTTTGCCTGTCCTAGAACTTGCAATGTTGGGCATGCTGGCCTGAAACTCTTGGTGATTCTTGGAGTGCTGGTTATAGAAGTATGCCACCATATCTAGTCAGAGGTACTTTGATTCTGGTAAATGTGACTGTACCTTCTTTCCTTATGGTGACTCCTGTTCAGTGACAGATCATGGGTAAAACAAACTGTAGTTTTAAGAGAAGAAAAAAAAATCAATGGATAATTGAAGAGTATCAGTATCTCTCCATTAGTTCTTGTTAAATTTTGTGCCTTTAACAATCAACACTTCTGGATTTGTACAGCCAGTGGTAAACATTGGTAATTTAAGGAACTACATGACTACTTTCCTTGTGTATTTCTTCAACTTTCTGTTTGCTGTATGTGCTGGTTGGGTAAGTGACATCCTCTCTGTGACAGGGCAAACAGGAGTCTGTAGGGAGAATCAATTGAAATAGCCAACTGCACTTTTGCATAAGTATTCATGAAATCTGGAGGGAAACTGATGAGCTCAAACCAGATGAAAATCCCTGTTAGTTCCTACCATTTCCCTGTGCCTTGCACTGCCCTGCCCTGGGGATTAGGTCAAGTGCCTCCTGCTGGTCTCTGCCACTCTAAGGCAGGCTAGCTTCTGTCTGGTCAACAAATGGCCATTTGTTGCTGAAATAACAGAAATATGAAACTGCTTTTAAAAATAGCTTAATAATTCCTTGTGTATTTCCATAAATGATTTTTATTAAAACAAGGATATGATAAACTTAGCCTATAAGAATATTACCCCAAATTGTAATACAGTTAGCTAAAAAGGGGGAGAAAACCCTATACACTTGCATATTTTGATTTACCCTATCTTATCAGGGTTCATTAGTCATACAAACAGTGAAATGAAGCAGAAATGAAGAAAAGTGGCCTGTAATGGATCAGAGGGCTGTGGGAAAGTTCTAGAAGTTCAGAAGGGGCCCGGCTATCTGAGGCCCTAAGAGGGGTACAATCTGGAGATGATGATGTGGGGTGTGTGTGTGTGTGTGTGTGTGTGTGTGTGTGTGTGTATGTGTGTGTGAACATGTGTATTTGTATATGCTTATGTGTATATTTGTGTATAAATCTTTTGTATTTATTTTTAATGGTGAAAACAAAAATTTACTGATTTGGAGTCAAAAAAGGAAATTCTTATGAAATGGATAAGGACTGAACTTAGAATTTCATAGTGAGAAATCTTTCGAGTCAGGACTAGATTTGCTAAGAGGCACATACACTTTCCAGAGGGACATTACTGGATTGCCTACATGACCACATGCTGACTGTCTCACAGTGACCATTTATAGACTCCAGAGATGGGGAAATAAGTGGCCATTCCCTCCACGAAGCTGGAAGCTTGTCTAGGAAGATTAAGAGGGACTACTGGTGTAGCGCCAGTCTCAGGCTGAAGGATCCCAGAGAGATACTGGTGCAAATCCACATAGGAAGGCAGAACAATCTGGGATGTATTTTCTGTGAGTGGTGACAGCTAGAAAAGGAACCTGCTCGAAAGACGTGGGCCACGTGCATGTGTGAAGGCTTCCATGTTCTTTCACTTTTCATCTGTCCAGGTTCCAGCCCACCGGCTCATGCCACACACAGTCTAGGTGAGTATTTGCCTCTCTTTGCTCAGCCAGGTGCCATGTGTCTCTGGAAACAGCCTCACAGACATCACAAGTGCACTTTACCCTCATCTCCCAGCCTAGTCAGGCTGGCAACCAAGATTAACTGCCGCAGACACCAATGGCATTAATAATATCGGCTCTTGGTCTGTTTAGATAATATTTGTAAATTATTCTGCAATGAAGGATTGATGCATGATCATTGCAGAAAGCTTTTTGAATATGGGGAAAGTTAAGAAAGAATAATATCATGTTGGCTGGGAGCAGAGATTTTAGCATCAGACCTTGGTGTCAACTACCTGCCCTCTCAAGCCTCAGTTTCTCCTTTTGCAAAAACAGGATCAATAATTGTAATTACCTCTTAGTATGACCATGAAGTATCAATTTGTTAATATACAAAAGAAATATCAGTATCTGGTACCTGATAATGCAAACGGGTAACTTATAGCTCTAGTACTGTGGTACAGGCAATGGAAAGTTAAAAGAAAATTTCATGTGTCCAAATTCTTACATGTTAATGGGTAAATAGCATGTACTAGTATATCTGTACAACATCAGCAAAGTGCAGTACAAGGAACACATTTTCTAAAAAAAGTCATCCTTGCTAAATTTTGTTCGAGAAAGATTACCTGGGCCTTCGCTGTTCTTTCAGAAGAATGCCGAGTAAGGCCATGTAGAGCACGTCCTGGGGACACCTTTCACTGATGGCTAATGTAGATTGTGTTCCCTGGAACTATGATGCACACAGCTACACATGGAAGTCTGAGTCCTGACTTAAACTCTGTCATGCTCTTAGAACATGCTCTTACAACTTCTTTAGAATGTATGCTGGTCTTATTGATGAAATTGGACCTTTTACTGGACCAGATCCTGAACTCCCAGTTTTCAAATAATCTGTATTTAACCGAGTAGTGCCTATATCCAATGGTGTTCCCTGAACTCCCCCTGTTCACACCCAGGCTATTGTGACATACCTTATCAGCAGGAGTCACCTAGTGACTAGTTGGAAGGATTTCTCACCCTCATGAAAATCTTTCACATTTAAGCCTGGCTTTTGTTAACTACAGCCACAGTTGCTGGCAGTGATAAGTGATCTCTCTGCTGTCTCCTGAAGGTCTGGGAGCTTATGAATGTGTTGATGCTGGAGTTTAGGAGGCTGCTCCAGTGCAGTTTCCAGCCAGGCTGGCTGTTCAGCCAGCTGCTCCAGGCAGTTTCCAGCAACTCCAACCAGTTCTGAGATCGGGAGACAGAATTCCATCCACTGTGTGCCTGAACGACTAAATATGCTGCTTGCTGGGCTCCTTGGCAGGAATCTGAGAGCAACTCAAGAAGTAAAAACAATATTGGATTTCAACACAAGGCAAAGAAAATTGATGCTATCCCCACAAGGCCATTTCCTTTGGGAGAAAAAGTTTATAAAGTGCATTATTTGCTTTAACTGAAAGCTCTAGGTACTCAGAAGAATACGTTCAGCTTGTGTGTCTTAACTTTGAGGTGAAAAAGAACTGTAATGTCATGTCGGGTGATTGTAACTTGTATGTGCTGCTTATGTAAGTTATGAATTTGTAAATTAGGGGCTAATTGTTTATGCCCACAGTTATATCTCCATGTTTGTTGGTTAGAAATAGAGGTATGAAGCAACTCTGATGATTTTCATCACAGACATTTGGGATTGATACAGTTTATCTTGAGTTCCCTATTTTACTGTGATGAAGCCAAAGCTTGTGAAACCAACTAACTGGGAAGTCAGAGTCTAGGTGGGAAGACATGATCCAGTGCCTTGGCAGTGTGGAATAGAATTCTCAAAAGTAAAGAAAAGCGAGAAACAAATCTAAGTCCTGCTTTACCCTCTCATTTCTGTCCTGAGCCAGGTGTCCTTGGAGAAGGTAGACTTGCTGGGGAGTTTAGAATCGTCCTCTCTTTGGTTGGGGTGGGTTCCCCTTCTTTGCATGTGTGATAGAATGCTTATGAGTGCTTGTTACTTACCAGAGGAAGGACCTTGGGCGGGTAAGCGCTCTGTGCTGCTCTCAAATCAGTAATCCCATTCACTCCTCCAGAAGGTCAGAGATGTGGAAAGCTAACACTGGGACTCTCACCAATACTTGGCACACAGTGGTGATGCCAGACAACCGTGAGCTGGTAGGATTGATTACCTGATGAAAATTGCCTTTTTTATAAAATCCATATACAAGAGAAGAATTACCCACACAAAGGTGTAAGTAGTCATCAACTTGTAGCCTTGCTTATATCTAGTTATTAAAAGGGGCTGGGCATCATAGCACACACCTGTACCCCAGCCACTCTGAAAGTCTGAGGATAGGAAGCTCGGGTACAGCAGTGAGACTCCTGTGTCTGGCAAACAAAGTGAAAGAACTTGGAAATGGCAGCAGCTTATTATTTTGGCATAGATAATCATGGGTTTGAATCTGAGTTCTGCTTTCCAGGTATGGCTGACATGCTAAGTGTTCAGTTTGCACATGTATAGAGATAAGACTCTAGATCTCAGTGTGAAGATGGGGGAAGGGAAGCCTTTTCTTTGGTCACACAGGTCGCTTTAATCCCTTTCTACTGAGTGTAATGTGACACACACTATGAAGTGTTTAGAAGCTGGATGGAAACACACACACACACACACACACACACACGTTCTGTTTCCTACCTAAAGCTCTCTCTGACTCTCATTACCTCTCTCTATATGAACAGCAACACCATTTTTTGCATATTTTCTTGAATTGCTTAACAACCTGGCATTCCTTTCATTTCTGTAGGCGAGTACTTCCTGAGAAGAAAGCATTGCTTTCAGTTACTCTGTCCACCCCTTCCTCAGTGAGGGGCTGGAGTCTTCCAGGAGGAAGCTCTGACATGGCTGCAGGGGCTCTCCTGCCAGTGTGTTCGGAACCCTGCTTTAGTATTAATCCCTTTTTATTAAGGGTGTCTGTTTTTGATCTCTGAGGAGCTGTGGTATTTCCCTTGTTTCCAAGTTTTCGGATTCAGTTCCTGGGCATTGAAGTATTATTAACCAAATCTGTGCTTAAAGCCTTTGGTCACATTCTTCTATTTAGTGCTGCTTTCAAAATCTGTTGTACCCTCCAGTCACTTTTAACTGTAATAAAACAAAACCAAATTTCCAGTCAGTCTTATGGTTCAAGAGCTCCTTGGTAATGCTTGCATTTTACAGTACTTTCCCTCTGCAGAGAAGTTGTTTTGTAGAAAGTATGTTTACTGTTATAGAGTCTGAAGCCAGTGATAATTATTTATAATATCAACAAGAACCTTTTAGTAGCTACTATTTTCTAAGGCTAATGTTTACATTCTACTTTTCACATTTTATTTGAAAAATTATTTTTTGTTAGCACTCAGGAGGCAGAGCCAGGCGGATCTCTGTGAGTTTGAGGCCAGCCTGTGAGAATGAGTTCCAGGACAGGCACAAAGCTACACAGAGAAATCCTGTCTCACCACACCACCCCCCCCAAATTATTTTTTGTAAAATAATGTTTCCTTATAATATTTTAATCTAAATAAGTCATCATTGTACTTTGCTCAGACTTGCTACCTCCTGCTGCTTAAAACCTTTCTAAATTGACTCCCCTCCCCCCCACTAACAGTATTTAAAAAAACCATTCACTCTGTTTGCTGTGCTCTGTGTGGAAGGTGCTGTCATGAGGTCTGGGGATAAAATGATGAATGACATGGCCTTGTTTTTTGCCCTCCAAGAGTTCACAATGTAGTGGAAAGTGGGTTAAAAAAATAATGTTCAAGAACATATCAAGGTCAAAAGAAATTTTTAAATTTTGTTAGCTCCAAAAGTAATGAATATTAACAAACACTATTTGAGATATGAAGGATTGTTGAACTGGGTCAGGATGAATGCATTGTCCCCATTATTGTTTTCATTTACAAGAATTATAATACTTTATTTCTCTAAATTTTTAAATGTGTCACTGAAATCAAAGGGACTTAGTCATTTTTTCATAGCCATTTGATATCTACCATGCATGCAAAGCCCTGAAACACAGGTTTTCAATTCCCGTGTACAGCAAATCAAGAGAAAGGACAAAAAGCATCTCATCTGTAAAATTTCAGATTTCAGGTAGAGACGAGGCTCTGTTCTCGTGTGTTTTCATCAACAAATGTCCAGCTCCACATCAGCGGTCTGACATGATGTACGCTGCTACCGTGTTCCCCGAGTTTATCAGGTAGCGGTGATGCTAGGCCATGGCAGGAAGAATTTCCTTCTCAATGGCAAAACAACAACTTGTAGCCCCTTCAAGCCCCCACGGCCCATCCCCCTACCGCCCATCCACAGTCTGACTCTGCCGTGAAAGTTGGGCTCACACCCAGTGCGAAATGGTTTCCTTTCTTATTTTTTTTTTTTTTTGAATTAAAGCAGGAAATGTCTGTTAGCAACCCAGTATCTTTGTCTTTCTAAAAATAATTTGGAAGCCAAAGCTAATCATTTGTTATCTTAAGTTAGTGGCTTTTTATGATTTTATATTGGTTTTTAATTATTTTGTTAAGTCAGCAAACAGTCTCATGGGTGTCCTAGGACGAGGTCTTTTTGTATATATATTGTTACGCTTTGTTCTTGCTCCTCTCCCTCTTTACTGTCTTCCCGTTCCCCTTGCTTCTTGCTGGTATTCTGCCTTCCTCCAGAGGCCCCTTCCTCCTGTCTGCTTTCATGTTACACACGCACGCATGCACACACACATACACAAACACATGAGCCCTATCTATATTCTGCACCTGAGAGAAACTTGATATCTGACTTTCTGAACCTGGCTTTTGTTGCTTGACCTAGTTCTTTATGGCTAAAGGAAGTTCCATCGTGTATGTATATCACATTTTCTTTTACATTCGTCTGTTCATGGATATTTAGGCTGGTTCTGGATATTAGTTATTGTGAATAGTGTAGCAATAACATTGGTGTGCAAGAATCTCTGTACAATACTGGTTTAGAGTCCTTTGGGCATATATCTAGGCGTGGTATAGCCAGCTGTGGCCATATGGTCTTTATATTTTTAGTGTTTTGAGAAACCTCTACACTGACCTCCATAGTGGCTGTATCAGTTTACTGGTTTTCACTAATGTTCTAAATGTTCCTCTTTCCCCATCCTCCCGAGCATTGTAGCCCTTTGTCCTCTTGGGGATAGCCATTTTAACTGTGGTGAGATGGAATCTCAAAGCAGTTTTCATTTGAAAGGGGCAAGGAGGATTGACTATTAGGATAGATGTAGGTAAAGCAAGAGCTAGGAGAATTTAATACATTTGATAATTATTACCATGGCCACACATGATTTATGGCTTTTCTTTTTTATTTTTTCTTTTAAGATGATTTCACTATGTATCCTTAGCTTGCCTGGAACCCTCTATGTAGATCAGGTGGTTTCCACTCTCGTAGATTTACCTTCAGCTGCCTCTTGCAGTACTGGACTTAAAGGCTTGAGTCACCATGTACAGCCAGTCTGTGGCCTTTCACTTCTAATGTGTATGACCTCCATGATAATCCGCAGCAAGCCTATAGCAGTGTGGAGGCTCTTCTGTGCTTACAGAATTAGTAGCAATCTGAACACATCAGACAGGCAGTTCTGCTGCCAAGGTTGGAAGGTTTTCTTGTAAATCTCAGATCTTGGTGAGCTCAGCCCTACCTTGGAACCTT
The DNA here is from genome assembly GCF_903995425.1 of Onychomys torridus. Taxonomy (NCBI): domain Eukaryota; kingdom Metazoa; phylum Chordata; class Mammalia; order Rodentia; family Cricetidae; genus Onychomys; species Onychomys torridus. The sequence continues at coordinate 67,039,515 of NC_050445.1, read as the reverse complement.
GAAAGTTTTTTGTTTTTTTGTTTTTGTTTTTGTTTTCCAAGGCAGGGTTTCTCTGTGTAGCTTTGAAAGTTTTACTGGAAAAAATAATTTGACATTCTGTTTTTCTTTCAAAGGGCAGGATTCAGCTGTGGCAAGTAATGTCAACTGTATATCTGGACGTCCTCTTTGCTTGTTCTTTTTAATTGACTGGTGCTGGCCCATCAATTTTTATGTACATAAAATTTATGTGAGCCCAATTCTCCTTTAATAAAAATAAAATTAGCCAGGCAGTGGTGGCACATGCCTTTAATCCCAGCACCTGGGAAGCAGAGGCAGGTGGATTTCTATGAATTCGAGGCCAGCCTAGTCTACAGAGCAAGTGCCAGGACTACACAGAGAAACTCTGTCTCAAAAAACCAGATAAAATAAAATAAAAATTAAATCAGTGCCAGTGTCAGAAGCAACATTAAATAATATGGTATGCTCTCTCTCTCTGTCCCCCCCCCCCCCCCCCCCCCCGTGTGTGTGTGTGTGTGTGTGTGTGTGTGTGTGTGTGTGTGTGTGTGTGTACCAGGCACATCTGGAAGGTCCCTCTAAGGTAGAACATGCATGCATTGAGGATAGCAAGCTCTTTTTATCTCCAGCTTTTGTATCCTATTGTTTTAAAATCTCAACATTGTCAGATATTCAAACTGTCAAGGAAGCCAAGAAACCCTGACTCCTATAGGGCTTTGAATGTGTTTAAACACTTTTTCCTTAAGAGCTCAATGAAAGACAGCAAACCAGTTGAGAAGCAGAACCGAGGACAGAGCAGGGGTGACTGTTAACCCCAGTCACAGTCTGAACAATTCCAAGAGAGACACAAGGCCCCGGCTGGCCGCACTTGGACAATGACACTGGAGTGAGGTGTGCTGGAGTCAGGTGACCAGAGTGGGTGGGAAAATGAGCGTTAGGCACGGTCGCAATTCCACTGAATACATTAAGTAAACATGCTAGAAAGTCCGGCTCCAATAGTGACAGGAGAGAAGCTTCTGAATCATGATGGGCAAGTCTTTCAGGTCTCAGGCTATCCTAGAAGTTTTACCCTCCTTCTGGAAAGGTTGCTATAAGAAAGAAAAAGGGGTATTTCCAAAGTTATTTTATGGTATGTGCACATCTGTAGTAATTCCCATACTTTCAGCAGCAGCATTGGAGAGGAGTCCTCCTTTGGGTCCGTGCCATCACCTGCCAGCTCTCATCCCTTTCATCTGGGTGCTCCTCTTTTTCTTGTCCTCTGGTAGTTTTTAAGTGCTTCCTGGGTCCTTCCACCTCAGATCCCTGGCCCCGCTATTTCCTTTGCCCTGAGTGGAACACTGCAGAGTTCATTTCTAGACTTGGTTCAAATGTGTTTTCTCCATGCACAAGCATTGCCTCTAGGAGTTCCTATCATAACTCTGCTTTGGTAGGACTGAAGAGACAGACAAGAGCTGGGCATGCACTCTTGTGGGAGACTGAGACAGGAGGGCCACCATGAGTTCAAGGCCAGCCTGGGCTACAAGTTGAGACCCCTGAGAGTAAAGGAGCGTGAGAGAATGCATGGGGAGTCGTGTGGTGTTGTGTTCAGATCGGCTGTGGAGGTGGTGCATATTCTCTGCTCTGGTTCTCTGAGAGATTACTTCATGAGCTTAATAGATAAGCTAAAGAAGGACGTGGACTCTCATGCTTCCCCATCGAGGTGGGCTGTGTCTTATTTTGGGTGCTCACCATACTTGTGAGTGTGTGAATGAATGTATTCAGTGTAATGAATCGCTGACTTTGATGCCTTCTTTCCTGAACTTCTTTGATCACTGCTGTTGAAGAACGTCTGTTTCTGTCTTGCGTATTGTTTGGTGTTGCACAAAATACAGTTTACGAAACGTGATTTTAATTAATTACAGGAAATGTCTTGGAATGTTCTAGAAGTAATGAGAATAGCAAGCAAGTTTTGTCCATCTCTGAGTGGACTCCATGACTTGGCTTCAGTGTTTCAATATTTACTTTTTTTTTTTTTTTTTTAAAGAGGATTTTCTTTAAAGTTGGGTCTAGCCTGATTGCCCTGTAGTCCAAGCACATGAAATTCAATTTTTATGTCAGTTCTTAATAATTTTTATTTGAAAAATTTAAAATTCATGTAAAAGTTAAGGCAATTCTATTCTCCAAATTCAGCTGTTACCAAAATTGCATATTATTTACTATTTTTTGCTAAACTATTTTTAAATCATAGTGAGAAATATCATTTTGCTCTTGAGTGAGCACTCACACTCAAGAGCAAAATGATATTTCTCACTATGATTTAAATCTTGAGTGTGCATACTTTTCTTGGGAGGACTTTGGATGTGGAAAATGGAGCAGGGCCTTGTGAATAGTATACATGGATTTGCTGTGCCTCTGAGCTGCTTGACCCCAGACTCAGAAGCATCTTCATAAAGGCACGTTACTTTATCTCATCTCAGTGGTATTGCTGTGCCTACCAAGTTATAATTCCCAGGTAATTGTAATACCATGTCAATATCCAAACTTGAAAAGACAGAAATGTAATCTTATAACATAAAATTCATTCTTCCATGTGCCAAGTCAGTAACTGGCTTTCATATAGTCATAAAAATATGTATCATCACCACTATCTAATTCCAGAACATTCTTACCATTCCTAAAAGATACCTTCTCATTGCCTTTTCATTTTTTCTTCTCCTCTAACTGGTGTAATTTTTGTGTCTTGATTTTGGTTGTTATGGACACCTGAATGACCCGTTGTGACTGTATTCCTTCACACATACCACGTTTTGTTTTTTTCATTCATCAGTTGGTGGGGGACATTTGGGCTGTTTCTACTTGCTGGCTACTATGAATATATTGTTGTGAACATTCATCAGTAACTTTGTGTTAACATATGTTTTTATTTTGGGCATATATTAGAAAAATTGATCTGGGACATTCCGAAACTGTGTGTAAAACTGCCAGTGGGACACTTTAAATCCCACCTGCAGTGTCAGGGAATTCTACTTTTCACATCCTTTCTGATGTCTGTTATCTGTTTGATGTTATCCATCACAGGAGGGGAAGTGTATATGGTCCAGACTGTCATTTCTGTAATGATCAGTGTAACAAAACCTTTTTGTTTTGATATTTGCTGTTATATATCTTCTGTGGAGAACTCTTTTCAAGCACTGGCTTTTCTGTCTGTCTGTCTGTCTCTGTCTCTGTCTCCCTTCCTTCCTTTCTCTTTCTGTCTTTCTGAGACAGGGTTTCTCAGTATAGCTCTGGCTTTCTGAGAACTCACACTATAGACAGGCTGGCCTTGAACTCACAGAGACCTGCCATCCATCTTCTGCCTCCCGAGTGCTGGGGTTAAAAGTGTGCACCACCACACCTTGCTTAAGCACCGACTTATAACTAGGTTGTTTGATATTATTGACTTGTACTGTGCCATGGGTCACTGATCTGGATGCTAGTCTTGCATCAGAGACACAAGCTGCAAAAATTCCTCCCAGTCCTTGGCTTGTCTTTTCATTTTTTTTTTAACATGCTCTGAAGCATTAATACTTAGGCTTTGATTGGGTCCAGATTTCCATTGTTTTATTTATATCTTTTGCTTTTTTTCTTAGATATAATTCACATCTAAGAAGCCATTACCAAATTTGAGATCTTGTACATCTACACTTTTGTTTTATTCTGAGAACTTAACTAGTTCTAGCCTTTACATTCAGGACAGTGCTCCATTTTGAGTTAATCTTGGTATATGATGTAAGGGAAGCCACACTATTAAGAATGAAATTTGACTTCAGCTATAGGATCACCTAGAATGGTAGTTATTTTCTTTTTACCTCTGTCTTGCCTTTGCACCCCTGTCCCAAATCCTCCATTCTTAACTAATAATGACATAATCAACTGGTATTTGTGTAATTCGAAGTAGTGGAAATAGAATGTAAGGGAGGACAACGTCTCCTTATAAATGTGATTGTATTGAACTAAACGACTAAGTCACAGTGGACATCTGCCTGTGTGCCTTTCTCCCCTACTCTGTTTCTCTGACAGTGAGACCTGGTCTGTCCCTGTGGAATTCCTTCCTGACCATTTGGTTTATAAATTGTCTTTGCCCAAAGAGTAGGTAGCTCAGAGATGGACACAGACAGAAAAAGGATAATGAGAGATAACCATAGTTGGTGTTAAAGAAAATTGGCCTAGACAGGAAATACAGATGTCTTACCACTCTAAGTGGACATCTGTCTATTTACAAAGCCAATATGAAGACAAGTGGGCTAAAACGCAGAGATACGCCTTTGGCTATCAGTCAGACATCTGGATCTAGCTGTGCCTGGAACATAGACCACCACTGGATATTCTGGATCTGTGAGTCTGCACATTCCTGTTCAGGTCTGTTCCTGGAAAGGTTGTTGACTGTTAACCCAAGGCTAGGATCTCAGGATACATACACTGTTTTCTGTATTCATGGATTTGGCCTTCATTTGACCTTACTGTGTGAACTACACCTGATTTTGTCAAACTCATCATTTCATAGCGATGAAAACTGGAGCCCAGTAGTCCATAGAATATGCCCATAGTTTTGATTTCCTTATTCTTGGTATATTATGTGATTCATGTAGCCAACATGAATTTATGGCTTCATGAATGATGGAAGTTCTTAGTGTTAAAACAATGTTTTATTAATATGAAAAATGTGTACAGTTGCAATTATAAAAAGTTTTACATTGATTTTTCCATGTTTTGTAGTATATATACATAACAGAAATGACATTTGAAACATTAGATTCATGTTTAAAACACAAATTATTATTTTACTTACAGATGTATAAACTCACCTACATTATTATATAAAAAAGCTTATACTGAGAAAAACCTGGGCACTAATAATCAAAAATTCACATCTATTAAGTCACAAAACTATTAATTTCACCTCTTATTTACTATATAGTATATTTAGATTTTTGTTTTCATGGCTTCCACTAATGATACCATTAAGATAACTAAATAGTATGAGTAATGAATTTTAAGTGTTTCAGTACCCACTAATTTATATCAAGGGTAGAACTTGTTTTTGTATAGATATCAAAGATCCAATAAACTAAGCTAACAGCTGGTGTCTCACTCCACATACACACTTGCTCCCTGCATCCAGTGTTCTGTGTTGATGGCATTGAGGTGAGTGTATTGTCATGGGAGCATCTGACATCTAGACACTTAACTTAGTTGGTTCTCTTGGACCCTTGTGTCATCTTGAGATAGCTTTATTGTTCATAATGCAGACAATATCAAATTGCACAGAAGTTTTGCATGAATTTTTATGGAAAGTCTGTGTCCAAAATTTTAAAATCATAGTTGTTTTTAGCAAAAAAATATAACAAAACATTTGGAACAAAGTCATTTATGACTAATGGAACCATGGGTCAGTTAGGGTAGGGTTGGGAGGGGAGTATGTAGTGTGGAAGGTCTTGCTGGGTGAGGTAGCAGGAGATATTTGGTGGACTTGTCAGACCTTGAGTAACAAGTTCCAGCCTTTGTCTGTCTTATCAGTGTAGAGAGTAGATAGCCAGAGCTTGAGAAGGACCTTTGGCCACTGGAGATGCTCTCTTAGGCAAGGCCAGTCCACTAGAGATTGTGAAGAGGGACTTTCTGCAGATGTAGACATATACTAGGTGAGAAGTGGAGTGAGCCATAGGTGAACTCAGCAGCTTAATTTGCACCCATGATTATGGGAAAGTAAAACCAACTTTAGACTTTTAGATTTAGACATTTAGGGAAGATTCTCTTCTCAGAAGGATAAAAATTCATAAAATGCATAATTATGGTTTGTGCAAGTATCTTTTCTGAAAACCATTTCATCTAGGCAATTTTAAAAATGGTGAGTAAAAACCACAGCTGCATGCTTGCTTTTCTTCAGAAAGCATAGCCTCTTCCACCCTGCATGCTGGACACTCTCAGTTTTTCCTTGGCTCTGCTGGGCTGGATGGGCCACCAAAAGGCGCTCTCTTCTCTGCTATTTCTGCCTGAAGGTGGAGCGGAGCCCCATTTGAGCCATGGTGATGTATAACCCAGAAGGTTTAAATACTGCCTGCACTAGCAGTGCATTTTGGGAGCTTTTGTTGATGATGATCCTTTCCTGTAATGTGACCAAAGCTGAGGAGGAGGCTAAACCATAACGTATCAGGTTAGTTCAGGGACAGTTTAGGGTTGGAGATTGTTTTGAGAGAGTGCTCAGGGTCGTGTGGGTCTAGCTTTTCCTGTACATTGACTTTTTTCAGATAGATAGGGATTGTTTTCCTTAGGGCACTATCCCGCTTTCCATACACATTTCTCAGTGTGTATATCCTTGTGCCAAACTATTGTCTTATTCATTGCAGCCTCGTAACTAACATATTTGCAGACTTAGTGTGCCCCTTGAATTCACTGTTTCTAAACCTGACTGTTTTCTTCTATTTAAATGTTTTGCTTTATAGGTCTGAAGATAATGCTTTGCCTTCCTAAATAAATGCTGGCATAGACCATGTAAAACTTTCTTTTTGTTGTTGTTAAAATAAAGATTTGGCAGTTCTTAGCAAAGGCCCAGCAGTTAATTTGGGGTATCATGAAGCTGCAAAGAAGGAGTGTATTCTGTCAGATAACCAACCAACTGTATCTCTGTTAAGCAGTATATATATATATATATATATATATATATATATATATATATATATATATATTACTTTAAACAGCACTTTCATGAATTTTGATCACAAATAGAATCAATTTAATGTACCTGTGTAATGTGTTCTCTTTTCTACAAAGCAAGACAATATAAAGGAGGTCACCTATTTCCTGTATTGATTAAATGTCAGCCTTCTTTCTGGAAATACCTTATATAAATAAGATCTTACAGTGATATGATCCAAAGATTGCAAAAACCTACAAAACTAAGATGGTCAAGTTGGTCGATGCTTTCTGTGGTAACCTTGACCTCAAGTCTGCTTATTGATTCCCTTAAACCCCACTTACTTTAATGAATGATTTCAGATTGCTTCTCATGAAAGCTCCATTTAACAAGACCTGGAGCTACACAAGGGTGGAAGGAGAAAACCAGAAGAGTAATGAAGAAGGTGAGCAAGAGCTGTGGACTAGGTAGGGGCCTGTGAGGCAGAGTCAGCAGGTTCTAGCTCATCAGGAAGGTACTGCAGACCCAACCAACACAGTAGGTTTGCCCACTTATCAAGGAAATGTTGACTTAGCACTTGCCATATATGGAACTCTGTGGGTTACAAGGTGTGCAGTGATCAGCAGCACAGACACAATTCCCAGCCTTTGTCAACTTTGCATTTTAGTGAAGAGAGGTTGGGAAATGGTGCTGTGTGCTTAGTATATTAGTAGTCATCATTAAGAAGGAAGGGAAGTATGAGAGGAGACAGGTGGTGTTAGTGGTCCAGGAAAGCATCCCTGAGAAGTAGATTTCAGCTAAATGTCCAAAGGCTGAGAAGGATGTAGGACTGTCAGAAGAGCATGCCCTGCAGAAGGGTCAGCCAGGGCAAAGACCCTGATGTGCTGCTGCTGGAGTGAGTGAGGAGATAGGGACCAGATGATGTGATCTCTGCTTGCAGCTGAGGACCAGTCAGAGATACGTCAAGGTCTTGGAATGAAAAAGTACCAACGCACAAACAAAACTAGTAAACCTGCCCTACCATCCTTTAAAAAATTCTCCCTCTAGTGTGTATCAAGTTTGCTTTTCTTTTTAAATATGCTTCAAGGTTCCAATATTTTAAAAAATGAAGTAACCGTGATGTGTTGAGGTGCGTGTTTATCATTTCTTTTATAATTTCTTAGAAGACATTGCAGGATGTATTTCTAAATGTGATGCAGTGTTATTTAATTAGGAAGCAGGTAGCAGAACTTTTCCCTAGATCCACTGGTGTGACAGATCCTTGGACAGCCACTGTAATAGGATGAGATGGTGAACTTTGTCTTTTAATCATGTTCCAGCAGTTGAAGCTGCTTCTGCTGACTCCTGCTGACTCCTGCAGTGTCCTTCCCTGTATCTGTCCACCCTGCACCCCAATGTTATCAGTTCCTAAAAACTTACCGTGAAGCTTGGGCTGCTTGTAATGGTTAATGTCAGATTCACTCTGAATCTTACTGTTCTTTTTCTGGGCAAGTATGCTTTGAAATCATGGTCTTGAAGTCCTGTGATCACTTTCAAAGTCTTACTGTGTTGTAAGCTGTTTCTTATTTTCTTATTTAAAGATAATGGGGTGCTGTTTTTAAGATCATGATTTCAGTTCTGTTGTGAATGTACAACCTACTAGCCACTTAGTGGAGGTTTCTTCTTTATATTTACTGGAGGGGAAGCCACTGAGTGGCTCCTCCTTTTGTAGGTGATGGGAGAGAATACATAATGTGCTTTGCTGAGAGCTGCTCTTTCTTAATAGCCCACCATCTGCGCTGGTGCATAGATGCATAGATAATCAAGCCTGTTTCCTCCGAAATTGCTGCTAGTGCTTAAGACTGGTGTTTCCCCATTTGTCTAACATTTGCAAATCTTATGCCTTTGTGTTGTGGTGGAAGTTGGGGATGGGACTGAGTATTGCAAAGGTCAGGTCTCTGTGAGTTATGCACCAGTGCCCTACTTCAGGTAGTAGCATTATTGTTTTTAGGTTGCCAGGGAAGTGGGTTAGGAGGATGCCCACTGGTGCCAGCTGTGTGGCTGGCAGGCAGCTGGTCCCTGGGTGTCTCTGGGGCAGAGTCAACAGTTGGGTCAGAGTGGCTATGACTCAGAGAGTGTAAACATTTGTTTAGTTTAAATGATTAGCAGAGCTTTTGCCTGGTTATTAGCTGATGATAAGGCTGACATGGAAGCAAGCCACAGTTCTGTCCCTGCTGGAGAACAGTGTTGTTAGATGCATTTGACCAGCTTCCAGGGAGCCCACTCATGTTTATAGAGTATCAGATGAAGCTGCAGTCTTATGAGGAAAGAAAGATCATAGTGGTACTAAGTGGGACCAGTAGAAGGGGAGAGGTGTAAGTTGTTTGTCTGACTCATGCTTTGGGAAGGTGAGGTGTTGGCTGTTGAGCCCTCTTATCAGTCACACAGGTAGGCACAGGGACAAAAGAACCTGTCCCAAAGCTTGAGAAGAAAGGGAGAGAGAAGCATTATCACTTGTATTACTATTGGTTTGGGTTTCTGTCTCCCCCACTAGACTGTAGATGGCCATGCTTGTTCATAATCACAGTATTACTGAAATGAGCTGAAAGACGGACACACTGCATCTCTCTCTTCAGGTTGGTGGGAAATTGTTGGATAAGTTGTGAGCCTTTGGCATACATCCTCCTACTTTCCATCCATTCAGAGGTACAGGATGGGCATGGGACTTAATGGAGGATGGTAGAAGAGTAGAGGCTCTCACTGGCTCCTCACACACTACTCCATCTAACTCATTCATCAGTCTGTGTGCTGGGTTCTGTCTTTTATGTCCCAGTGCTCAGAATGTGAACACAGCTTAGTGTCTTGAGAAAGGCGGACAGACTGTATTCAAGATAAAAGGGGCAAGAGAATAACAGTCACCTAGACACAGATGTTTTGAAAGAATTACATTAGGAGTTGTAAACAGAGTTGGGAGCAGTTCTTTAGGGATGTGCCTCAGTGATATGTGATCAGCTCAAAATCTCTTAACTGATTGCAACTTGAATTAAAGTAAGTTGCTGTATGGTCAAACGGAATGTTTCAAAGTTTATTACTTCAAATATTTTTCTCATAATTTACCTAAAGCATTTCTATTTATGTTTTCTAATACTAGTGGCTTGTTGGGATAGGCAATATACTATCTCTTTTATGGCCTATAGTGGAGGTTATCTTCACTGAATAAATGTGCATTTTGTTAAATTGTTTAGCAGGTTTTTCTTCTGAGGACCTCTGGAAACACCAGTCTCCAGAACAGTTTACTTTACAGTAGTGTTATAGGTAAGACAAGTGTGATAGCATACTCCTATAATCCTAACACTGTCTTAGTTAGGGTTTCTATTGCTGTGACGAAACACCAGGACCAAAAAGCAAGTCGGGGAGGAAAGGGTTTATTTGGCTTACACTTTAGCATTGCTGTCCATCACTGAAAGAAGTCTGGACAGGAACTCAAGCAGGGCAGGATCCTGGAGGCAGGAGCTGATGCAGAGGCCATGGAGGGTGCTACTTGCTGGCCTGTTCCCCATGGCTTGTTCTGCCTCTTTCCTCTCCCCTCCCCTCCCCTCCCCTCCTCTCCCCTCACCCCCTTTTCTTTCTTTCTTTCTCTCTCCTTTGCTTGTTTGTTTTTGAATTATTTTTTTCTTTTATTGACAATAGATTTTTTTTCTGTATAATATATCCTGATTATGGTTTCCCCTCCTCCAGCTCTTTTTTTTTTTAAAGTACCACTGATTTTTGATGCTTTTATTAATAAAATTGATTTCGCTATCACCCTGCCTTCTTATAGAACCCAGGACCAGCCGCCTAGGGATGGCACCACCCACCATGTGCTGGCCCCTCCCCCACTGATCACTAAGTGAGAAAATGCCTTACAGCTGGATCTCAGGGAGGCATTTCCTCAACTGAAGCTCCTTCCTCTCTGATGACTCCAGCTTGTGTCAAGTTGACCCACAAAACCAGCCAGTACAGCAGACAGACACGAAGATAACAAGTTCAAGGCCAACATGGACTACATAATTTGTTCTAGACCAGCCTAGGCTGCATACAGTGTTCTTGTCTCAAAAACAATGCCAAAAAAAAAAAAAAAAAACCCAAAAAACTATAAACCATATTGCAAAGAATGGAAACAATTGTCAACTGGTATAATTTTTTATTTTCTGCACACTGTGAGTGGATAAGAAATACTCTTGCTGGGTGCGGTGGTGGTGCATGCCTTTAATCCCAGCACTCAGAAGGCAGAGACAGGCGGATCTCTGTGAGTTTGAGGCCAGCCTGGGCTACCAAGTGAGTTCCAGGAAAGGTGCAAACCTACACAGAGAAACCCTGTCTTGGAAACAAACAAACAAACAAACAAACAAAAAAAGAAATACTCTTCAGTGAGCTAGTAGGTTTTATGAATCAATTCATTTATTGGCAGCTGTGGTTTTATTTTCTGTGCAAATCACTGAATCTCATTTTTAAAAAAATAGATTTTGAAATGAGTTTTTTTAAAAAGTATAGATTTATAATCACTGTAGGCTACTACAGAGGCCATTTCAGAGTGTTGAGGAAGGATATCTCTTACTGAGAGAAAGATTCAGCTCACAGAATTTTGTTACTATATGTTAAAGATAATTCTGTTGTAACTGATAAGGGATTTATAAACATTAATATTTTTTGTTTATTTATATTTGTGTATCTTTGTGAATATATGTATGTATGCATACATGTATATGTTGTGTATGTATATGGATGCATGTATACTACACACATACATGAAACCTTTGAGGTAATTTAGGACTGAGTCAGAAAGTTTGTCCAGTAAAGTAAGTGTATTGTGTAGCATCAGAGTGTTTTAGTATAGTGAAATATTGCCTCAGCTAATAGCATTATATTATATATTATATCTTCTTTGGATTTTGTGACACTCTCTTTCAGATGAATTTATTAAACAATTTCCTGTAGTTGGAGACCTTCTCTCCAGCCCCTGCCAAGCCCTGTTAGTCCAACAACCCATTTGTAAAATAAACACACAGACATTTTTATTATTTAAACTGCTTGGCCATTAGCTCAGGCCTACCATTGTCTATCTCTTACTCTTATGTTTAGCCCATTTCTATGAATCTATACTTTGCCACATGGCTCGTGTACCTTACATCTTTCTTGTCTTGGTGGCAGCTGACAGTGTCTCCCCCCCAACCTTCACTTTCCAGCATTCTCCTCCTCCTTGTCCCGCCTACCCTATCCTTCCTGCCTGGTTACCGGCCAATCAGCACTTTATTTATTTTTACCAATCAGAGCAACACATTTGACATACAGAACATCCCACAGCAATTTCCAATAAAAATACTCAGTTTATTTGAATGTTATGTTAGATTACCAAATACTCAATATAATTAAATTTTGCTATCTGCAACACAATTGTGCATAGAAGAGCTCCATATCTACATTGATTGGAGAAATAAACTACAGTGTGAATAATAAATTTAGAACCACAGTGTAGAAGAAGCTGTGTGAAGGCCTGGGGTCAGATGGAGTGAGTTTTTGTCTTGCACTCAGTGACGTGGCACCACATTGGAAGTCTGTTGTATAGAGTAATCTGGCCCCTTCTGATGGCTCCTTGTGACTTATGGCAGAATGTTGCCTTACATGTCTCCTTGTCACGTATTAGATGTGCACAGTGATCCACATCAGCTGCTGGAGTGTTTGTAGACTTCAGTTCCTGTGGGTCTTAGGTGGAGAAGAGCAGATAGTATCACTGTTTTATCTGCACATTTTCTTTTGTACTCTAAACACCATTGTGATCCCAAATTAGAAAACAAAAGAACTCATTTCTCATCGCTTGAAACTTTGTGGGGCAAACCAAAACCTGGTCTCATATGTAGTTGTGTTTTAGACATGGTTTGTATACAGTTCCGTGTTTTCCAAATGCTGTTGGAAAGTTAGCCTCTGTCATGGATTCTGTGAAGAGACAAACTCTGCATTGTTCTAATACACAGGTTTGAAGATGTAGGGTTTGTTTGTGTTTATTTTACAAGAGAACACAAACCAGATCTTAAATTTTCCTTTATTTTCTATAACTCCTTTTTGGTTTTCTTTTTCTTCAGTGCTGGGGATCAAACCCAAGGTACTACTGAGTTTTTAAGTGAAACAATATAATGAATACTTGACCATCTAGGACACACATTTCAAACTACTTTGCATTACCTCCTTTAAGACATTTCTGCCCTGTGGTATGGTGAAAACAGGGAGATTCTTAAGTTGAAGCTGTTTGTAAATCTGACTAAAGGTCACTTTAATCCCTGTGCACATCTGCTCATCTGAGACAGTTCACAAAGTTCTTAGTAGCTGTCGAGACCAATGTTTTCAGTACATCCTAGGCTTGACTCCATGTGGGGGTCCTCCAGTTTTGCTCCCTGTCTCCCCAGCCCTGGAGACAGACTCTCATACTATAGTCCAGGGTATCCTGGAACCCTGGGTGACCTTCCTATTTCAGCAGGTGTGAGCCACCATGTGGGGCTTTCCAGAGACTAAACTGAGCTTCTCTTCCCACATTCTTGGGACAGACCTTCCTGTCCACTCTCTCTGAGAGCTGGGACTGTGATGTGAGTACCGGGGATGCCTTTGCATAACTGCTGATCATCTTGTCCAGTAAATAGCAGGGTTATGCATTACACTTGCATCTGTAACAAAACTATACTATCACCTTCACACTTCTCTGGTCAGCTTCAGGAAGGGTTAATTTTGGCTCCTGATTGTGGGGACAGTCCACTGTGGTGAGGAAGGCATGATGGCAGAGCACTTTGCAGCTGTGTTGGTGGGAACTTGCTCACATCTCACTTCATCAGGAAGAATAATACAGGTACTCAATTGGGTTTCTTCATTTTCCTTTGTATTTAGTCAGACTGCATATACCATGGGGTGGTGTCACCTGTATTCACAGTGGGCTTTTCTGCTTCAGGTAATTCTGAGAACTTCCTCAAAGACACACATTAGGTCTATCTCTTAGGAGATTCTAAATCAAGTCAACTTGGCAGGAAGATAAACTGTCACAGATATAAGTGAGTGATAAACAGATGAAATATAAGTGCCTAAAGAGAGGATGTGATTGTTTCTGTGGAAATAAATGAGTTAGAAACATAGGATTCAGGAATGTTATGAAATTTATTTTCCTGTTGACTCAGTTGCAGAAGAGGTAACACTACAGACAGTACAGATTTCAAAGACTAATTTTTTGTTCTCACTATAGTCTTAGTATCTCCATGTGTGGTCCAGGCTGGCTCTGAATACTGCAGCCCTACAGCCTCAGCTCCAGGGACACTACAGAGCTGAGTCACTACACCTGGCTAGCCTACCCATTTTTAAATCTTCTCTTTTGAAACCTAATACTGTAATTTATAGATGGTGGTTTATAATTATGGTTAAAATCAGAGGTGGGGGAGCCTAAATTCCTAGACTGTTTGCAGAGAAAATCTGACCACCACAGAGAGACTGTCAGAGTCAAAGGTCAGAGATGACTTGAGTGGAACAGTATCCTTTGGACCTTTGTGCTAATGAACTTGTGCAGCTGTGATTGTGTGAACAGGGTCTGTGTGGGGTCAAGTCAGTCAGCATTCTAGCATGGGAGGGGAAGGGGTCATGGCACAGGAGGGGAAGAGGTGATGAACCCCCACGCTTAAATGAAGAACTATGAAGTTCTTTTAAAGATGCCTTCTTGGGGGTGGGGTCAGGGCTTTTTAAGGGTAAAGCTCCTGATAGGTCCACAGTGGATGACCCCATATCATGAGTATGTGGGCAGCACAATTGGACTCCATGGGTTAAAAAAAAGACATGAACGTTGGGGACAGGAAGAGGAGAGAGAATTCCCTGAGGGGGACAGGGAGGAGTGGGTGGATTTGTTCAGGGGAACAGGGACAAGGGAGGATCTGATCTGGGGACAGGAGGAGAGAGGATCTGTTCTGGAAGGAATTGAAGAGGGAAAAAATTGGGGGAGAATATGACCAAAATACATCCAATGAAATTCTCAAAGAATAAAATATTAAAAAAGAAAGGTAAAATGTGATATGATATTTATAATATTCTTTTATTTATATAATTATTTTAAAAAATATATTAAGCTCTTAAAGTAAAGAGATAAATTTTCATAAGCCCCTTGTGTGTTGCTGGGTCCTAATAGCTCCCTCAGGGGAGTGGTGGACATCAAGGACACAGACACTGGGAGTCAGGTGAAAGGCAAACAATAGACTTGTTTGTTCAGTAATGGGGAAAGCTTTATATACCCTCCTCCCCAGCACCCAGGCTTCGTCCAGATCCAGTGACATTGCATGGTTGCCCCTCATTGGCTATGCATGATCAGGACCCCTGACAGTGATCCAGTGACATTGCATGGTTGCCCCTCATTGGCTATGCATGATCAGGACCCCTAACAGTGATCCAGTGACATTGCATGATTGCTCTTCATTGACTGGGCACAGTCAGGACCTCTGACAGTGCCTGTTGCTAGGCCCTCAGGCAGACTCCAGGTTGGCTCATGAGGAAGTATGTTATATGTATATCTTGGCAGCTGATTTGAGTCTTCCTACACCTGTAGACAGAAAAAAAATTACTTATTCAAATTAAAAAAAGGTAGTTCTTGAGTGAATTAAGTGAAATAAAACATAAAAGGCATTTGCAATAATCTGGTTTTTAATGTCCACTTTAAATGATCTTTTTGTCTACTCACTACTGGCATTCACTATATTTGTAGTGTCTTATAGCTTTATGCCTATACCAATTTGCCTGTAACCTGTTTTGTACTGACTTTATGTTTGAGCTCCATTCATGTGTCATTTCTAATAATTTAGTTAGAAGCCTAGGATGTTAAAGTTTACATTGACCTACCTAGCAAAAAACAAAAAACAAAAAACAAAAAACAAAACCAAAAACAAAAAACTAGAAAATGATAATTTAGGAAAGTGTTCAGGGGAAATATATGAGTTTTTGTTTTGTTTTGTGTTTTTGAGACAGGGTTTCAAGGTTGTTTTTCAATGTAATCCTGGTTGTCCTAGAACTTGCTCTCTAGACCAGGCTGGCTTTGAACTCAGAGATCTGCCTCCCTCTGCCTCCCAAAAGGTATGTGCCTCCATCACCTGGCTTTTTCTTCTCTCTCATTTCTCTCTCTCTCTCTGTGTGTCTCTCTGTCTCTCTCTCATTTGTATTTGTAAAAGATGAGTTTTCTTGCAAAAGTTTTAAGTATTTAAATTTTTTTTCCATAAGTTATTTCAACTTGTAGAAAATTTTACACAGAACACTAAAATATCCTTTTTAGTGTCTTTTTCTATTCTTTCTCATTTTCCTTTCCTCTGTTTAATTCCTTCATCTATCTGCCTACCTGTCTATCATCATCATTGACATGTCTGTGTAATGTGTGTGTGTACATAGGTAGACACATATGCACACAGCCTTATGAACTGAGAGTAAGTTGTATATAAGATAGTACATGTCTGTTAGGATGATCTCTTACACTGTCATGGCATCGTTTCATCCCAGGGCAGACCCATGTCTAGAGTCATATATTGTATTTACTCGCTCTGTAGCTTTGGCTCCTTTGTTTTAATCTGGTTCTTTAGCCTTCTGTAGTTATGACACTGGCATTTCTAGGTGGAGGGTTGTTTTTTTTTTTTTTTTTTTTTTTTAATAGAATGCTGCCACATGCCATGTTTGTGCACTGTTTCCTCCTATTTAGATTTAGTTTATGCATTTCCAGCAGAATGCCGTCACTGACGTGCCTGTGCTTCTGCCTCTGCAGGCACGTGGTGCTCATCTGCACCTCACACTTGATGCTCTTTGGCCATTCTGCAAAGGTGTTCGTCAGTGTCTGCAATATGTGGGTGATTAATTCAAAACAGATGCACTGGTTCCCATAAAAACATTTCCCTCAAACCCATACCTAGCATTTCCCAGTCATTACTTGGGTGTTTACAAATTGGTGAGATATACCCTCATACTGATAGAGGCTTCCTTTGTTCCTTTTACCTTTGTCTGTTTTCTATTGCTGTGAACTTAGATATTACCACCCTCAGGTTTATAATTCATTAAAATAATCCTGGCAGTTCCAGCAGTCTGACTGACAATAGGCACCACTTAAAGCTGACCCCATGTCTTTGTTGTATGCTTGTCCCCAAATCTTGTTTAAGCATTTTCTCATCTCATGGCAAATTAGAGGTTACAGGCTCATGTCTTTATCTTATAACAAATTTTAGAAATTTTATAATATAAATATAGGTAAGCAACTATCAGAAGAAAACATAGCTGAATATTGTTCTCATCTCAGTACAGGGAAAATGTCTATCATATAAGCCAAACCCCAGAAACCATAATATGACTCAAAGATTAGGTAAACTTGAAAAAGAATGTGTATATAAAACATATATGGGAAAGAAATGTGATAAAATGGAAAAGAATTACTTGTTATATTCATGTATATAACAAAGATTATTGTCCCTAGCAATACAACAGGCTCTCAAGAGAAAAAAATTATTTTCTCAATACAGTAATTGGCAAAAGATAGAAACAAACTACACACACCAATGATGAATGATTAGTCTGCTCTTGTTGTTCAACCTCATTATAAATTAATTAGAAACAAAAGTTACAATACACAAGCAAATCAAGTTTAACATAGAGACTGTTTGATCAAGGCTACTCAGATTCAGGAAATACATAAAGTACTGTAGTACAATAAAAGGTCAATCAGAAAAATCACAGCATCTAGAGTAGCATTTGGTAATTTTCAAAACTGTTCTGTTACTTTAAAAACAAAGTAAGTTGTGCTGTGGGTTCAGCTCTGTGGAGGACACAGAGGACCAGCCCATGAGGCCTGGATCCAGCACTTGCCCACTGAGAAAAGAAAAGTCAGCTAGTCATGAAAAGGAAGGACTTTGTTTTTAACATAATGAAAAGACTCTAAGAAAACAGTACCAATCATTCCACGTGAAGATGCTCACCAGGAAAAAGGCTGTCCTGTGAGAGGATAAGCATCTCAGAACACCATTAGAAAAGAACAGGAGGGTTTTACAGTCAAGTGATTTTGAAATGACAAGTTGAGGATCCTTAATACTTTCTCAGAATCTTTAATATGGATATGCAGATAATGTAAATAAAAACACATTAAAAGATGTAGATGATTGTGTATATACCTCTGTCTATAACTATGACTAGAATTTGAAAGCAAACTTGCACTGTCCAATGGATGGATGGATGGGTGGGTGAGTGGTAGATAGATGGATGGATGGATGGATGGATAGGTAGGTCGATGGGTAGACAGATGGACAGATGGATGGATGGGTGGGAGGATGGGTAAGTTAAGTACTAAGGAATCATCAGTATGATGTTTTAGTTTTAAATTACATACCTAAATTCTTTGATGCCTCCCTTCATAAAACCGATCCCACCCCTCCCCTTTTCTGTGTCCAGGAAACTATGAGGTTTGTTACTTACATGTGGGTTGGGCACTGAAAGGTGAGGACAGAACGGAAAAGACACTGGAAACAGTAATACTTCCTAAACAGGCCTTTCTGTGTCTTTTTATTTCTTTATTTTTACTTTTGGAAGTACTTTACTAACACTCAAAAATCGAAATTCAAGGGTTAAGGAAGAAGGAAGCTCAATCAAACATGAGCTGTGATTCAAAATGGATGATACAGCCACTCTTCCACAAGAAGGAATGTTGACAAGGGTGTGTGGTAGGTGACTGACTTGTTGACTAGCTGACTGCTTGTGGGAGTAACACACCTTAGGATACACTAGGTACACATAAATCAAAGCACCGTGTTATAGCATGAACTACACACAACAGAAGAACATGAACAGCAAACTTTATACATTTTTGAGAATTATACTTGGTTAAAGTACATTCTTGGTGGGAAGGGGCAGAGACTTTAAGCAGCTATGACCAGTTTTGTTAGTTTGATGTTGTAGTGGTGGAGCACACAATTCTGAAAATTGCTTCAGATATACCACAGCTATTAGTAAATGTATAAACACCCTGATGTCTCTGGGAGTTGGAGTTCTCACCATAGTCAAATTAAGACAAAACACTATAGGGAGAATCAAATTTGAGGTTTTATATGAATTTGATAGTTGCAGGGTATGTGTGTACATATGCACCTATATTCAGAAAGCCCTAAGCATGGACGTATATATGAATACACATGTGATGTCCTCTGTATTAATTGTCGTCTCCTTTGAGAAGAAGCTTCTCTGAACAGGACTGAGAGAGACCCTGGTGATTCTTCTTACTTTATTTTCTTTTAAAATATTTGTACATAAGAAAGCATAGCATACTGTGTATCCTTTGGAAAATTACTTGTTCCATGGTCTGACTTTTAAAATGAGTAAGATTATAGCCTTCTTACAGGGAGTGTGTAACACTCAGGGAAGACCCTGTTTTCAAGATGTTAGTATGGAGCTCTCAGTTAATGAACAGCGTCACTACCATTGAGATCTCCTAAGTGTCCATGAGCTGTTGAATTTTCTTAGTACGTTTAGCAGTGTTTTCAGTTGACTTTAGTTTTGAAATATTCATCCATTCATCTCTAAATCAGCCTTTGCCTTCTCTTTCCTTTCATATAAGATTTTAAAGTACCTGTTAGAACTAGTTTAATTCAGGGAAAAGGTGTCTGGGGTCACTACTAATTTCAGTTACCTTCGACGTACTGATCAAAATGTCACCTATGTCCTGAGGTGAATGAACTTGGAAAATCAATGTAGAAATTAAATATGCAGCAAGGTTGTATGGCCTACAAAGAAGATGCTTTGTTCAGAATGATGCACCCAGAGATGGAAATGCAACAGTGCAGCTTCAAAGACAGTGTTGGGCTTCACAGCGCGTGCAGTTCCTGGTATAAATGCTGGCCTGGTGTAAACATTGCCAAATTAATGAACTAACCACAAATTATATGGCGTATGTAAGACAAGACGTATGGTGTATGCCTGCCATTATTTTCTAAAAATAAGATTCCAGGAAAATGATGAATCCAAGTTGCAACTTGGGGCCAGTAATCCCAAGATCAAAAAGTTTTGAGAGCATCAATAGAATGTTTTATTTTTGTCTTGGATTTTCCTATATGTTCAACATTTTGATGTACTTAAGTGTAATGGGTAGCCTTCCAGCCTTGGCATGGAAGTTCCAACCCCCATTGAGGCTTCAGTAATGGTCACGCCCACAAGGCGGGGCGGAGGAGGAAGGGGAAGACCCAGGATTGAGAGGAGGGGTTTCTCTTGGTTCTGGGACCCTGGACGCTGGAGGTTGACCAAGCAGAGTTCTCCAGAGAACACTGCTGGCCTGCGCCATACCTTTGCCAGACCCTGTTACCTATCCCTTCATTTGTAAGTTACCCCACAAAATAAACCTCCCTTTTAACTACATGGAGTGGCCTTAATAATTTCACCAATACTTAAGCTTCATTTTAAGTGAATAGTGCGGTTCCATGATAGTGTATGACCAAGAAAAGAGCAAAAACTCTAGCCAGAGAGCAATTTGTGAACTGTTCTCCATGGCAGAAGAAAGAATTAACAATTCATTCATCATGACAGTTTCTAAATGAGTGGTGGTCTAATTGTGAATGGCTTCTTACAGGAGCAGCTGTAACATATGAAATTTAGAGACATCAGCTAGATCACACCATCCGTTTTGCCATCTCCACTCCACAATCCAAGTGGGCTGCTGCAGAGTGCCACATGAAGATGAGAGGTGGGGAGGTTTAGGAGAAGCCTAGAGTCAGAGACATTAGTTATGTTTCTACAAGTCATTGTAGAAGATGGACTTGAGGCAGCCATGACTGACTGAATTAGGCCTGCGCAGGAGTCAAGCAAGGTTCCTTTTTGGACAGAGGATAAGTGGGGATGTTATTACTGAAAGAAGAAATAATTTTGGGATGTGGGGAGCAGAACTGCCCTTGATACATAGTATGCAAGGAGGTAGGAAAGGGAACAAGATATGCTAGGTTGTGGAAGATTTTAATACCTAGGCAGGAAAGTTTTACCCATGGTCCTTGGGGGGTAAGGGGTCCCCTTACCCTTAAGAAGGCCCTTATTTGAAAAAAGGTATTACCTTTAAAAATAAGCTAACCTCATAACTGTAACCCACATTAAGAGGGCCTGGCAGTGGTACCAGGATTTATCTCAGGTGTGTGAAATGGCTTTTTGGAACACATTCCCTAGGGTGGGATACCTTGCTCAGTCTTGACACAGCGGGGGAAGGTCTTGCCTCAATTTAGTGTGCCAGACTTTGTTGATTCCCTAAGGGAGGCCTTACCCTCTCTGAGGAGTGGATGGGGGGTGGGATTGGAGGAGGTGGGGGGGGCAGAAGAAGGGGAAAAATATTAAATAAAAAAATAGCTACCTCCCCAAAGGAACTTAAACCAGAACGGAGTTATTAGTCCTGAAGAGGCTTAGGTATAACAGCAGTCTCGAGGCACCCTGAGGAATGCCCTTGTGAAGTGGTGGTGTTTTTTCTCCCACCAATGATGTGAACTAAGGGCAATCACTGCAGCTGCAGCAATGGCGGCTGCTTCAGGACAAGACGAAGCAGCCGGTAAATACTGGTTTAAGTCCGCTGGCAGATGTGACTGCTGAGCAATGCGACTTAGAATTATCGTCTCCCTTTTTTATCAGTCTCCCATAAATCAGTGCGCACAGTATATGGATGACAAAATGTGAAGTGAACGTCCACGGCTTCTAGGAAACTCTGTGGAGTAAAGCTGAGGAGATGAAGGTTGGGTTGCAGTGGTCACAGCAGTCAGAGTCCCCAAGTACAAAACACCCAGTGACCCCCCCCCCGCATTGAAAATGAGCGAAGAAAATGATTGCTTCAGAGATTTTCTGTGGAATCCAGTATCTGGTTTTGACACCTGGGATCAGTCATAGACCAGTGAATTCAGATTTCTAATGGAAGTCAGTAATGACACCTTATAAAAAAAAGTAAGGGGTAGAAAAATGAAAGGAAATAGCATGTCTTGAAATTAATTATATTAAAAAACCTAACTTGAATACTTGGTTTGTTTTCCTAGGACACAAGTAGCTTTCCATATATATCACTATACAGTTACACAGTTAAAAATCTGTTTACTTATTTCTGCCTGATAAAGAATTGTTTCTTATTTAAGGAGTATATGGAAATGACTTAACAGTCATGTATATTTAAGCCTGGAGTCAGTAATCCTTGGCAGTATAACTGATGCTAACAAAAAATCCACAGCTAGTAGACTATTTATAAAAGTAAACTGGAAAATAAATGTATATATTTTTGTGTGTATTTCAAGTGCCATGGTGTTTTGAATGTGTCTAACGGTGATTCAATAAAGACCCACCTTAGTGTCCCAGTGGGGTTTGACCTAAACCGAGCTTTCTGAGACTGCACAGGTTTGGCTCTATGCTGCTGTAATTAGTGCTGACTTCAGACAGTTTTAAATAGCATTCATGTGAGTAAACACCGGTTACAACGATGCTATCTCTCCATCAGCCTGGAGCCTGCAATGAACTGGCACTCCTTCCCTCCCTTCCTTCATCCCACACACCCACAACCGTGCTTTTAAAATCAACCTGGCTGTTAAATACGAGACTGACCCTGGCCTTCCCTCTTTCCCTTAGTGGAGCTTGATCTCTGCCATCCTCCACTCTTTCCCCTCCAGGGCCTTAGATCTCAGACAAGTCAGCTGACAGTTGGAGTACAGTACCGACATGAGCATCTCAGCTATTTATGTAATGATCTAGAATTCTGATGCACAAAGACAACCGTGTGGTTGGAGAAGTATAGAGAGACTTGTGGGCACTCTCAGGACCCATAGATGTGGCTGCTGCTGGGTTTCCCGATTACTTTAGCCTCAGAACTTAAGGGCTTTGCTTTTGGTTGGATTACACCAGGCTTCATCACCAGCATCCCTTATTATTTTGTGTATGGATCTCAGGGGTCATCTGGGAGGCTGGATGAGAAGAGAGAACCCCTCACATTATTGAGCAAGCACCAGCAGAGTGTGGAGAGACATTAGAGTTGGAACATGTGGCTGAAAGGCAAGGCTGTGTTAACTGAGCCTGTGGTCGGTGAAGGCTTGGCTTCCTTTGAGAGAAGGACTTTGAAGGTATTACAACCACGGTTCCTCATGCTGGCTCTCGGGGAGCTGTGGTGGACAGTTTAGTTTGTTAACCTGGAATATGTTAGCTGCTTTCTAGAAGCTTTCTTTGATTGTTGGGGGGAGATTTTTTTTGTATATTCAAGAGTTTATAAAGTTGACCTTAAAATGACATTTGAAAAATGTATACATAATATGCTCAGGTTATTCTGAAAGCATTAAACATAATTATATACATTTGAATTATCATTTAGGAGGGTTCTATGAGTTTGTAATTGGTTGTTAAATGGATGAAAGAATTTGCAAGTTGCTAATAAATTAAAAATAATTTTCTAATGACTCAATAGAAAAGCTTGTTTTTAGTCTTTGAAGAAATGTTTATACATTTTAGTATTCCTGGTTATGTTTAAGATTGAATTAAGCTTACTTATATAGCTACAGTTTTGATGCCTGAATCTACTTCTTGAGATTTTACATTTAAAAATATTAAATAAAAATAATGTATTTTGTTCACATACACACACACACACACACACACACACACACACACACAGAGAGAGAGAGAGAGAGAGAGAGAGAGAGAGAGAGAGAGAGAGAGAGAGAGAGAGAGAGAGAGAGACAGAGAGACAGAGAGACAGAGACAGAGAGATTGATTAGAAGAATCTGATCATTTATCCTAAAGGATCTTTATTTCTTTTGTGTTGTTTCTGAGACCTGGTCTCACTGTGAATCTCTGCTGGCTTGACACTGTATATAGACCAGGCTGGCCTTGAACTCACAGAAATCTGATTGCTTCTGCCTCCCAATCACTGGGATCAAAGGTTTGTGTCACCAAACCCAGTTTCCAAGGATCTTAATTTCAAATAAAGTAATGTATCCCCCAAAATGTAAGTCTGTAGCTTTAGATTTCAAGTCAGATCCAGAAGTATGCTGTGAAAGGCAAAGCCACTGGTTAACTTGGAATCTGCTGTTTCAGAAAGGGAACGTCATGGGGCAGTGAGGAGTGTGAGCTCTGGGGTCAGGTGACAGGGGTTTGAACTGTAACTCTAACTGGCTCCCATTTAGATGGTTTATTTTCTCAGTGTCCTAGTTTCTTTATCTGTGAAATAGAATTAACAATCATGCCGACCAAGCTCAAATAAGTACTTGTCTATTCAGTATGGCAGTACACACAAAATTCACTTGGCAGTTCCAATTATTATTGGCAATAATTACTAAATATTACTATTTTCTTAAATTTCTGCAGTTTTAGTTTATGAAGGATTTATTAACTATGCAAAATGTCACAACTTAGTTTATTTTATCTTAAATAGAAGTCTCCTCAGAAACACTAACTACAGTGTCATAGTGTGACTTCTCTCACATTGTAGCATTCTATAACTTCAGAATTATGACTCCTTAAAAACATTGCCTCAAATTGTCCAAAATCAAAACATTGATGCAGCAAATATGTGGAATCATTTATATAGTTGTAATTAAACTGCTTTTGTATCCAGATACTTTTAAGAGAAAAAACAACAGCAACAACAACAATAACAACAACAACAACAAAATTAAAATTACACTGATTGGGGCTCCTTTCATAAAGATCACTTTAGAAAGTAAGAAATAAAAACAAAAACAATTTGTAAATTATAAATATGAGCACCCTTGGCTCTCAGGTTACATTTAAGTACTCTATATTGTGAATTTTTAAAACTTCATTATAATCATTTGAAGCTGTCTTTTTAGACTTTAAAATGTACTCTCATTTGACCACATGCAATCTAGTGATTTGAAGATCATTCACAAATGTCATAGTGTGTGTGCTTATCTCTATTCTGACCGTGAGGATGCAGCAGTGGTGAACCAGATGAAATGGAGCTCCACTGTGGAGTGAGGCAGGCAATAGCACCCAGCAGGACTCACAGAAGGGATACTCTGTAAGACATGAGGCTAGGAGAGGTAAGGCATGTAGATGCCTGGGAGTGGACCATGGTGAGTGAGGGGAAGGTTGTAGGGATAAAGTCAGAAATTTATCCTACACTGTACACATCGCAGGCTGCTCAAAGACATCATTAACTTAGGAGACAGGAACTGGGAGACAGTTGGATTGTAGCCTGCCCCTTTTAAAAATGGTTACCCTAAGAAGTAAGACCCCAGAGCCTGGTAACTGTCATCCACTTCTCCCTCTACCTCCTGCAACACTTAAGGGACAAAGTTAGAGGCTTCCTGTGCTGTGGTTTTACAGCTCCTGATTGATCTTCCTCACCAATACTGGCTCCTCCATGTTCTTTTGTCAGATATGCTGTCTGTCAGTCTCCATTAGGGTTTCTGTTGCTGCTAAGGAACACTATGACCATGCAACTCTTTTTTTATAATGTTTTTAAATTAGTTCATTTATTTTATGTGCATTGATGTTTGGCTTGTATGTGTGTCTGTGTGAGGGTGTTAGATCCCCTGGCACAGGAGTTCCAGACAGTTGTGAGCTGCCATGTAGGTGCTGGGAATTGAACCTGGATCCTCCGAAAGAGCAGGACCTCTGGAAGAGCAGCCAGTGCTCTTAACCACTGAGCCATTTCTCTACTCCCACCATGGCAACTCTTAATAAGGAAAGCATTTAATTGGGGCTTATAGTCAGACCTTTTGGTTGGGATTGCCAGCTCCCCAATAAAGACACAGAGACTTATTGTTAATTATAAAAGCTCAGCTGATAGCTTAGGCTTGTTCCTAATTAGCTCTTTCAATTTAAATTAACCCATTTTTATCAATCTGCTTTTTGTCTTGTGGCTTTATTACTTACTCTGTACTGTCCATGCTTCTTCCTCTCCCTTAGACTAGCAACTTCCCCTTTCTTCTTCCCAGTGTCCTGTGTGCCTGAAAATCCCACCTAACTTTTTGGCTGTTCAACTTTTTATTAAACCAATCAGAATGACACATGTTCACAATTTACAAAAAGATTATTCTACAACAGAGACTTGCTTACAGTTTCAGAGCTTTAGTTCATTATCATCATGGCAGGAAGCATGGTGCATAGGCAGACATGGTGCTGCAGAAGGAGCCGAGAGTTCTACATTTAGATCAGCAGGTAGCAGGAAAAGAGAACAACACTGGGCCCTAGCCTTGGAGACCTCAAAGCCCCCTCCCAGTGACACACTTCCTCCAACAAGGTCACACCTCCTAATAGTGCCACTCTCTAAAAACCTATGGGGGCCATTTTCCTTCAAACCACCACACTATCCCAGACAAAAATTACATGGTGTAAAACTTCTTCCTAGCCCTGAAAACTTATAAAAGCCAGGTACTTTTCTTTGTTCAGGGGATTCCTTTGAAGGCTCTTTTCTACCCCCATATACCTCATGGAGGCTTTATCTCTCAATGGCAGTCCTCCAGGTTTTAAAGGTAAGTTTCCCCTTTAAGGCTGTTATGGTGTTTTTACTGTATTGTTACTCTTTCTAATGCTCTTCTGTCTTAAGACCCAGTCAGGGTCTTGTGGCTCCTTCCCTTGATAAAGCCCATTCTTGAAGTGCAGTTACATGTCAGCTCCATTCTGGAGTCATACAATGGCTGCCATCCCATTTGTATATCTAAGGTTTGGGGTTTTGAGTCAGAGTCACTATAGCTTGGGTTGCCCTTAAACTTAAGATCCTCCTGCCTGAGCCTCCTGAGTGTTGGGATGTCAGGTGTGAGCCTGAACACACAGCTGGTGGCTAGGGAGATGGCACAGTGGTCAAGAGCACCTGCTGCCTGGTAGAACACTCAGGTTCAGTTCCCAGCACTTAAGTGATAACTACAGTCCTAGGGGAATCAGCACCGTCTTCTGGCCTCTAAGGGTACCAGAAACACATGTGGGACACATGCACGTATGCAGATAAAACACTCATACACCCTAACTAAAATAAATTTGAATAGGATAAAGTGGCTTCATGTCTGTTTTAAAAGGACACTGTATCAGTTATGTTGAGAAAAGACAGCAACAGCAGGAAACCAGGTGAGATGCTCCTGCAGACATCTTCCAGAACAGTCTTGTAGTGATGTCATTATTGCCTCACAAGGACAGCTGTCCCAGAGATCCTGAGAGATAATTAGAGTCGTTATTTTGGAAGCAGACTCAGTAACTAAGAATCCAGAAGATGTGGGTGAGCTGCTCCCAGGGCTGTTGGGGGCCAGTAGAGAAGTGTTCTGGTTCAGATGAGTTAGCGTTGAGAGAACATGCAGTTTTCACACCAAGCATGTCACATGGTGTATCTACAAACTAGAGATAAAGGAATCATGGTGTGCTTTGACCTGAGAAATGTATTATGCATTTTATGTTTAGAGTTGCTTTAAAGATGCATTTTATTACAAATACTTGGGGATTTGTTCTGACTTCCCACTTTACATTGCTGATCTGTCACGACACTTACTATGGAGGCCAAAAATGTACTTTTTTGTTTCATTGCTTCAGTTTTTAGAAGATACACTCAGATATTATATGTCTACTTTTGAAGGCTTACTTTCAGATATAATCTATATTGAATAACCATGTTTTATTTGAAAATGGTGCTATGATTTCCCAAATACTTTTTTGAAAAGTTTCTCAAAGTTGATTTAAAAATTTGCCTATAAGCCATTTTAAACTCATGAATTTGTTTTGGCACATGGTACACAGAGATACTCTTTTTTTTTCATTTTTCTTTATTAAGAAATTTTCTGCTCACTCCACATACCACCTCTAGGTCACCCTTCTCCCTCCTCCCACCCCAAGCTCTCTCTCCTAAGCCACTCCGCATCCCTACATCCCCCAAATCAAGGTCTCTCATGGGGAGTCAGCAGAGCCCGGCACACTGAGCCTAGGCAGGTCCCAGCCCCTTCCCACTGCTGCACAGAGATATTCTTTAGAGCCAACAGGTATACTATAACACATTGCCTTTCTTTTCCACTTTTTGTTTTGCTTGACTTAGTGAATAACTTTCCCATTTGCTTATTTGTCTATGTCCTTGTCTTCTTCCTCTCTTCAAAGTCATCCTTGTGAGTGGATGCATTTAGGTACCTGTGTCCCACAATACCTGCTTTTCCAGATCTAGGCTCCCTGATCACTTGATCTTAGTCCTGAAGGACTTCCATCATCCTGCAGACTCTTCTATGTTCCTAACTGTTTCAGCAAGATCTTATGCCTCCTGCTCTCTAGGTTTGCTTTTTAAAACAGGATCTCACTCTGCAGCTTAGCTGATGGCAAACTCCTCCTACCCAGGTCTCTCAAGTGCCATGATAGAAGCATGAGTCACCATCCCTGGCTTGCTTCCTTATTTCCAAGAATGCTTAACCAGTGGTTTCCTAAGGACAGTTACAGAGGACGCCTTCTGCCCTTATTTCTATTCTTACATTCAATTGATATGTTGGCTTCATGTAGAATTGTAGTTGAAATATTTTCCCTGAAGACTTTTGAATCATCATCTGTTGTCTTCCAGGTCCCTTCATGTATTTCCCCCGTTTTTTTTTTTTTTTTTTTTTTTTTTTTTTTTTTTTTGTATTTTGAGACAGAATTTCATTATGTAGCTCAGAATAGCCTTGAACTTGCAACTTTCCTTCCTTCTCCTCCTGAGCACTGGGAATCTAGGTGTGCAGCACCATAGCCAGCTGGTTTCTTACTTTTAAAGTGTTTTTCTGATCTGTGTGATATCTGTTATATGTAGTCTACCTCTTCTCCTGCTCTCTATATGCTGTTCTTACACGTTTGCAGCTGTTTGTAAGTGCATGATTTGCATGATTATCATATACTATCCAGTGTGTAAGGAAAAGTCTTGAAATGCTCTTTGATTAGCCCTTCCCTATATGTGAAGCTTATTAGCAAGTTGCTTTGCTTAATGGTAATGACACAGCAACCAAAATGGCTTCCTCATGGGAGTCAATTGTTGTTGGAGACATTTTTCTTTGGGATGGTTAGGTTGGGCCTTGTGTGTGTGTGTGAACAGATCAAGAGTGTTGATGTCAGGGTCCTAGTGAGCATGGTATTCTGTTGTGAAGTATTACTTTAACTATGTAAAGATGTGTTACATTTGTTTATGTTGCATTTCTTTAATTATGTAAAGATATGTTGCTGTTTTATCTAGCCTGCCTAAGGCACCTGATTGGTCTAATAAAAAGCTGAATAACCAATAGGTAAACAGTAGAGGGAGAGGTGGGGCTGCTGGACAGAGAGAATAGGTAGGAGGAGGAATCTAGGAGAGAAGAGAATGAGAGGACAAGGGAGAAAGAGGGAGATACCCAGGGCCAGCCAGCCAGGCAGCCACCAGCCAGCAGCCATGAAGTAGGACAAACAGAAGGAAGGAAAGAAAAAAAGCCCCAAGGCAAAACATAGATAAGAGAAACAGATTAATTTGTTATATGAGCTAGCAAGAAACACAAGCTTAATCTAAGGTCGAGCATTCATAACTAATGAATCTCCATGTCATGATTTGGGAGCTGGTTGGCAGCCTAAAGAAAGTCTGCTACAATATTCAGTCCTTTGAATTTAGTGCTGGTCCTCAGTCTGTTTCCCCTTCATGATGTCTCCTGTTTTCAAGTGCATATGGTAGTATCTCCAGAGGACAATCTGTGTACACTGGGTAAGGATGTCCAGGGACTTGGAGCTTTAAGTTGTGACCTGAGAGACTTTGCACAGCTCTCCAGTTTCTGCATAGCTTCTTGTCTTCCCTCCCTTCCCCTTTTCTGACCTGTCTGTATTTGGTGTAGAAATTAGTTGCCCACCAGCTTCCTCTGCTCACTCAAGCCAGTAATTGCTCCTTAATTTTTGAAACGTTTCTAGCTTTGTCTTTGTCCTAGTGAGTTTATATCTCGTTTTGAGAAAAAAGGTCTGTGGTCAGTCTGCCATGTATAACCAGATGTCTCGGTCCCACCAAGCTTTATGGGTTTTTGTGTTTTGTTTTAGGGGTTTATTTTTATTATTTTAAATTATGTGTATGCTTGTGGGAATGTACATGTAAGTGCAGGTGCCAGTAGAGGCCAGAAGAGGGTATTAGATCCTCTGGAGCTGGAGTTATAGGTGGTTGTGAACTGCCTGATGTGAACACTAGGAAGAGAACTTAGTTCTCTGCAAGAGTAATACACGTTCTTAATCACTGAGCCATCTCTCCAGTCTTGCTACTTGGGTTTTTATTTTAACCTGCTGTACTGGAAGAATTTCACATTCTGCCTTGAAATTATTTCTAGAATAAGGCTGAGTCTAAAAACTTTTAAAAGTTCCCTTTGAAGGATGGTGTTAATTATAGGTATGGTTTGGTGCAATTGCAAAATCTCTGCATATGGTCAGTATTATTCTTATTTTATATAACAAACACCACGTATGCATCTGTATATCGTGTTTATTCTGTGACAAAGCTCTGGTCTAGGACTTTAAAAAAAGTCAACTAAGTCCTTTCCACATTCTTCAGAAGTTGATACTGTCATAATGATTTCCATTTTCTGGCAAGTAGACACCAAGGGTGAAGGAACTTGCTCAGGGTCGACTGCCTGGAAAGTGATATGGTCACATTATGAACCCAGACAGTCTAGCCCAGGCTCCCATGACCTATACAACTGTGACAGAAGAATAACTAAGACCAGGATGATGATGTTGACTTTGCATCAACATAAAACTTATAAACCTTTTCCATTTTTTTCTGCAGCATGGTAGACATTAAGGTGCTTGCAGAATGCGTGAAAGATTATGAACAAAACTTTGAAAGAACTGTTGAATGTGATAGTACTCACGCAATAAAAATGTCAAATTAGGAATCTTAACAGGCTTTCTAAGTGCCTAGCCTCAAAGCACAGCTGTATGTGTGCCTTCTGGGAAGGTAGGCATGGTGAGCAGAGAATACCCAGGACTTTGTTTGCTGCTACAATTTCCTCGGTCATGGAGATGGACCCACCTCACTGCTGAGGTTGTCTGACTGTCCTCAAGGCAGATTGTAACCACATTGATTTGGTAATTACCTGGGAGATATTGTCCTTGTCTAGCTGTAGAATGGCACAGAAGGTGGAAGGTATGGTACTTCAAGTGTCTCACAGAGATATTCTGGAGACCAGATCTCTGTACACTCTCCTCTCTGTAATCATCCATGGTGTGTGAGTAGGTCTAGGCACATTTTCAGAGGCGATAAGATAAATATTGATGACTTCCACATGGAGCATCTGTTTATTTTCTTTGTGAGGTGTTTAGGCATTAAACTTTACTAGATAGCCCAATGATTGGGTCCCTTTTGTATCTGTGGCTCAGTGGATAAATACCAGAATTGCCCAATTTTTATTTATGTAGGGTCAGGGAGTCCTCTAGGGTATAAGATGATGTAGATGATATGCCCCCTTCCTAAGAACCTAAGTTGTTTTGTATGGAGAATTTTAGATGATCCAACCTTGGAGCTATAACAATTGCAAATCCATAGAGCCCAGATGTGACACATGAATGTCCTCATTTGTCTGCAGCCGTCACAGCACTCCCATGTTCTGTGGAGGAATGATTAGTATGAAATGAAAGACCAATTCATCAAGACCCTCAGATACCAGAATTTGATTCACAGTATGGAATCTCAGTGTGGTTCATTAAGAATTATATGCTTTTAGGCAAACAGTGCTTTCTGGTCACCTTCAAGTTCAGAAGCCTGAGAGGCTTGGAGTGTAGGCAGCAGCAGAATGACAAGGGCTGCCTTCAGCAGGCTCCACCTGGTACCCTGTGACGTTGACCACGCTGATTGGCAGCTCTAAACTCCATTTCTCTCTTACCTGACGTGGTTGCAATAATACTGCCCATCTTTGAATAATAAATGGAATTGAGTAGGATAATGCAAATAAGCATTTAGTAATGACTAGGACATTGAAACAGCCATTGTGCATTTTACGGTGACAGGATTCATCTCATGTCATTGCAGCACACCCCTCTCTTTGACAGTCTTACCCTGTAGGTTTCAGACACTAAGTATTTCTCAAGTTTCTTTTCTACACCTGTTACTGTGGTTTTCATGTTTGTCTCTCACCTCTACTCCTGCAGGAATGTGTTGTTTGATTGCATTGACTCATCAAAAACCTGTTCTCATGATTCTTGATCAGGTGTGTTCATCTGTGTCCGTGTGTTCAGGCCCCTTCACTGCTCCATGTCCTTCAGAACTCTATCATCGTTGGCACAGGCACACTTGTGCTCTGGGTACCCCCTTGTGAGGGTTGTTGAGGTGTAAGCCCTAGGTGGTTGGCTATTTTCTGCTGTATGCTCAGTTCCCATTCTTGGAGAAGGGGAGTGGGCATTGTTCTGAACCTATGACGTCAGTCCCTAGGCAGCTATCATCTCAGCCCCCACCAGTGATCGCCCAGCTTCAGTCAAGCCTCTGTATACTTACCGAAAACACTTCATACCTAAGGAGTAGAATGGACTTGCTTTTATTGGATCTCAGTTGGATGCCTTTTTCTTTTACATACATTCTGTGTTTATTATAGATTGGGATTTTACTGAAATGTAATAGGGTAGAGGGGATTTTTATCCAACTTTGACAACACCATTATTTCCATGTATCTGGGTCTTTTTCTTAATAAAATGGCAGTATTTATTTGAACTTTTAAAACATTTATTCTTCCCTCATATATTACATCCCAGCTGCAGCCTCCTCTTCCCTCCACTCCTCCCAGTTCTTCTCCCTAGCGCTCTTCTCCACATCCACTTCTCCTCTGTTTCCCTTCAGAAACCATCAGGCCTCCCAAGAATATCAATGAAACATGGCATAACAAGTTTCAATAAGACCAGGCACACCCCTTATATGTATCTGCTTTTCACCATTAGAGAATTTGGGAGGAAGGCTGGCAGTCAGAATCAGTCTCTGGTGGTGTTTTCTGTGGGAAGGACTTCTCATGCATAAGCACATTTACATTTTCTTTGTTTCAATTGCATGAAAGAATTCTAAAGTCATAGATCTGATTCTTCACAGATACAAATCCAGGCTTCATATTCTAGCTTACAGAATTCATTTATGTTTTTCATTATATTTTGCATAGAGGTCATCACATATTTCTGATGAGAAAGAAAAAAAAAAAACTGCTTTAAATTCGAGCCATTTTGTGTATCAAGCTAAAAATATTTTTCCCCCAGGGGAAAGCATTTTGCCAGCAGAATTCTGTAGTTTATGGTCTAAACTAGGAAAAGGTGCATAAAAATGTGAAGCACATGAATGAAAGAAGTGTACTTTTAGCCTGAGTATGAAAACCCAGATTCCCTTCTCTTGTGCTGTTATAGGAAGTATTTCAGATTTTGTACATATTTGCTCTTTTTCCATTTGGAGATGGTTGTGCTGTGTGTTCTTCGCAAAGGTATTTAAAATGTGACTACTTCTGTGGAATATAAATATTGAGGTCGATGTCTAAAGGTTGTTTTTAAAATTTAAATCATCTACACTCCTTCATGCTTAAATATTTATTGAAGAGAAGTTGTATAAGTCATGGGCACTGGTGGGGGACTCCTGACCCAGAATAGATCCTGGGTTGTGATGCCAACAAAGATTTGGTAGGAGCAAACCAAGGTTAGTGCACATGAAGTATGTACTCCTCAAGCAGACAGCTTCGGAATTTTCCCATTATTTTATAAGGAATCTCTATAAGGAATAGCTTATGTAGAAACCTGTCTTTATGGCTCTCCCAGAAGTATTACTCATTGAGTATTGTGCTATTTGGAGCATCTAAGAAAGGCTCTCTCAGAGCAGTAGATGGGGAGAGCACTTATCAGTGAGTCTGTTGCAAAGAACAAATGCTGTCTTCCTTTGTCCTCAGTGCCTGTGAAGAAGCCCCAGTGAAGGAAAATGGATTTGTCCTTGTTTTGAATATTCTGCCCTTTTCATTCTCTTAATGATTCTCTTTCTAGATTCCCTCTCTCTTGGCATTATTCATAAACTTGCCAATGAAACCGAGGGAAGTGATCTAAGAAGCTCTGGCATCATATGCTGTGTATTTTCTGGTTATTCTGCTGTCCATTCTGCTGCTGGTGGTGGTATCCTTGCCCCCACTTCCTTCTTTCCTTTTCCTCTTCCTGATTTTCTTTTGAAATAAGGCTCTACACCATAGTCCAGGGTGATCTGAAACTCACTATGTAGCCTAGGCTGGACTAAAACTTTCATCAGTCCTTCTGCTTGGCTTTTGGAGTTGGGATTATAGTCATGAGCTGTAACACACCTCATACTGCTCTGCTGCTATGGGATAATGCTTTTGTACACTGGTTTAATACGATGCTGATTGGCTAGCAGCCAGGAAGGAAGTATAGGTGGGATAAGCAGATGCCAGCTTGCCATCCAGGGAGCAGCATGTAATGGCACACAGGTAAAGCCATGGAACATGTGGCGACATATAGATTAACAGAAATGGGCTGAATTTAAGTGCAAGAACTAGTCAGTAGTAAGCCTGAGCTAATGGCTGAGCAGTCTTAATTAATAAAAGCCTCTGTGTGTTTACTTGGGTCTGAATGGCTGTGGACTGGGCAGGACACAGGAAAACTTTCATCTACACTCTGCTTTTCTGGATCAGTTATGTAGAGATCAATGCAAGAAGGATCGTTGAGGAAGAACACACAGACCATTGGAATTAAGTCTTTTTGATAGGTAAATGAAAGCAGAGAAAAGTAAGCCCATACTTTAGAAGAATCTACTTGCCACTGTGGATGCCCAAGAGATGGAAAGGAAGATAATCGGCTGGCTCTTGGGATACTATTCATAGGGTGATCTTAAGCTTTATTTCCTAGTGCTTGGCATTGTAACTAATGGATAGTAGGTGTTAACTACATTTTTGTGAAGCAGTTGAAGATGAAGTCACAGAAAATGGGGATGTAGATAGTAACTCTGAGGTATAATAGGAAGTTAGTGATTAAATTACTAATTTTAAGGATATAGAAGAAGCTTAGAAAAGAAGGGAGATATCTGAAACAAAATCCACTGGAGAAAAAAATGCCCATTTCATTGTAATTGAAAGACATTTGACTTAAAAACAACAACAACAACAACAACAAAACCTGAAGCCAGGTATTGGAGTGAATGCTGGAAGATCAGAGAAGCAGAACAAGCCACAGCCACCTTACCTTGCCAATTCCTCAGCTGATCCTGTTTCCTCAGACTGGAAGCCTCTCAGATTCCAGAATGAATCTCAGCTGAACTGCTGCTCAAAGCCTGAAAACTTAACCAGCTATATTTCCTGGTCCTCGTGCCTTATATACCTTTCTGCTTTCTGCCATCACTTCCTGGGATTAAAGGCTCACTTCCTGGAATTAAAGGCGTGAGTCACCATGCCTGGCTGTTTCCAGTGTGGCTTTAAATTCACAGAGATCCAGATGGACCTCTGCCTCCCAAGTGATAGGATTAAAGGTGTGTGCTACAACTGCCTAACCTCTATGTTTAATAGTGTGGCTGTTCAGTTCTCTGACTCCAAATAAGTTTATTAGAGTGCACAATATTTTGGGGAACACAACACCACCACACTACACTAAGTATTCAACATTAATATTCTATTAACTAGTAAATATTAAGACTAAACCTGCTGTTTTAATCTTACGTTGATTTTAATTTTAGTGTGAAAATTAAAATGAGTTTCCATTGACTCTTTGCAGTGAACACTTGCAGGTGAAGATGTATGGACAAAGGGGTTTGCTGCTGCTTCCACGATGGGATTTTTTATTTTTTTCACCTCTTTTCTCTTAAATTTTATTTTATTTTGGAGGGCGGTGCAGGGGTGGAGGGCAGATGTGAAGGGATAAGGAAATGAATGGGATCAAGATACATGATGTAAAAGATACATAGAATAAATAAAAAGAAAGTTAAAAACAAGTTTAATTTAAAATTAGTATTTAGGATTTCTTATGCTTCTTGTCTAAGCCAACTGAAATTCCTTGCTTTCTTTTATCTTTTAATGGCATATATTGTGCAAAATAATGATGCCATTGTGACATTTTCATAATGTCTTTAATGTTCTTAGACCACGGTCACTCTCTCTATGCCCTTATATCTCCTTTCTTGCTGGTTGCTCTTCTTTTCCATTAATATTCTCTTTTTTTTCTTGACTACCATCCCATTGCACATTGGAGAGTAAACAGGCAATATTTGTCTGTAAACTCTTTAAGTTTTTAGTGGAGAGATTCTAGATTATTTTGCTGTTTCAGATGCCAGTTACTTAAGTGTATATATTTTTACAAATCAAGACAGCTGTAATTGAATTTTCTTCCTGAATCTTTCACTACTGAAAGGAGAATTTATTAACATTTAATGTTATAAGTAAGTTAACTGATTGTGCACACACAGGAAGCTGTGCGTTAATTAACGATTGTAGCATAAGTGTTCTTGAGAAGCTAATTGATTACAAGCTGAACATATTTAAAGTAGAATGTGCTGAGGTTTATCATCATTCTACATTGCTTTCTGTCTTGATAAACACCACGATCAAAAGCAATTTGGTGAGGAAAGAGTTTATTATAGCTTGCAGGTTATGGTCCATCATCAAGGGATTCCAGGGCAAGAGCTCTAGGCGGGAACTGAAGTAGAAACAGAGAGGAATGCTGCTTACTGGCTTGCTTCTTTGGCTCATCAGCTGGCTCTCTTGTGCAATCCAGGCCTAAGGATGGCACCACCCACAGTGGGCTGGATCCTCCCTCATTAGCATTAATTAGTAATTAAGAAAATGCCTCATAGACATGTCCATAGGCCAGCTGGGTGGAGGTAATCCCTCAATTGAGGTCCCCTCTTCCAAAGTGTTGTCAAGTTGACAACTGAGCTAACTATGACAATCACTGAGAAAACTGATCAGCAAAAGATGTAGCAAGACAGGGGTTAAATAATCATTCTTAGTTGATGACCTTATGTGTCTTTGTGCTTCTTTGGGGCAGTGAGATTGCTACTTCAGTTACAGAACAAACATGACCATATGAGCTACATAGTTTTATCTATTCACGATCACTTTTCCCAGATGAAGTTCCGATTAGTGTTTTCCTGCTTGTGACACCCAAGTTGATGGATGCTCAGTTCCGATGCTTGCACTGGGCCTGGCATGATGTCTGCTTGTCTGACTCTCTGCCTTGTCCCAGCTCTCCTCTCCCACCTGCATCCTTGCCTTGTTCTCTGCACTCTCCTCAGGGTTTCTGTGAGAGCTCCCTGTATAGAAAGGATGCTGGAGTTTTGTCTAGAGGATGGGTTAACTAACTGGAAGGCTGTTTTTAGAAGGAGGAGTCTTGAGAAGAGGAGCAGTGTTTTCAAAGGTTAGGCACTCAGGAATTAAATTTTGGATTTGGTAAGTTGGAGATTTGTGCTCAATTTCTGAAGGGAGTCGTCACATAAATTGACCTGATTCATTTGTTCATTCTGCAGTGGCAGGGTCTTGAGAGAGAGGACCAGGGGACCAGAAGATAAGGAAACAGGAAAAATTTGGGCTCAGGAGACCTTTCACAAGCTATGTCTTATGCCAAGCAAGCTTATTAAGGAATGCAGCATTTTATATACCACTTTCAGAAGGAAAAAAAAAATGTGAGTCAGCAAAAAAGCATACAGTGGAACGAAATCAGTAAGAAGCTAATTAAACAATGCTTTAGGAATTGCTCAGCATCACTAATTATCCGGGAAATGCAAATCAAAATGAAATACCACCTCTCAGAATGGCTAAGATCAAAAACACAGAAGACAGCTTATGCTGGAGAGGATGTGGAGCAAGGGGAACTCTCCTATACTGCTGGTGGGAATGCAAGCTTGTACAGCCACTTTGGAGATCAATATGGCGCTTCCTTAGACAATTGGGAATCAATCTCCCCCAAGACCCAGCTGTAGCACTTTTGGGCATATACCCAAGGAATGCTCAAGGGGACAGGGGCTATCTTAAGGACATTAGAGACCAAGCATTCAGTAGTCTTAGGACTGATAACCATAACTCACTGAAGCCCTGGCCCCAGACCTTTACTGGCTTTGCCAAGCATGTTCCTGGTTCTAGAGAAGGACCTGTGTTTCTTTTCTTCTCCATTCATCAGGGCCTCCGGGAAAACCTTGGATAAGCCTAGCTCTAAAAAATAGTGGGTCCCGTTTTCTAGGTAGCCTCCCTGGAGTTGTATAGCAGTCTAGTCATCTTTGTTTTACATCTAGTATCCTCCTATGAGTGAGTATATACCATGTTTGTCCTTTTGAGTCTGGGTTACCTCACTCAGGATGATTTTTTTCTAGATCCATCAACCTCATGATGTCATTGTTTTTCTCTGCTGAGTAGTACTCCATTGTGTATATGTACCATATTTTCTTTATCCATTCTTCAGTTGAAGGGCATCTAGGTTGTTTCCAGGTTCTGGCTATTACAAACAATGCTGATATGAACATTGATGAGCAAATGCCCTTGTGGTATGATTGAGCATTCCTTGGGTATATGCCCAAAAGTGCTACAGCTGGGTCTTGGGGGAGATTCATTCCCAATTTTCTTAGGAAGCGCCATATTGATTCCCAAAGTGGCTGTACAAGCTTGCATTTCCACCAGCAGTATAGGAGAGTTCCCCTTGCTCCACATCCTCTCCAGCATAAGCTGTCTTCTGTGTTTTTGATCTTAGCCATTCTGAGAGGTATAAGGTGGTATCTCATTTTGATTTGCATTTCCCGGATAATTAGGGATGTTGAGCAATTCCCTGTCTTTCAGCCATTTGAACTTCCTCTGTGGAGAATTCTCTGTTTAGTTCTATAGCCCATTTCTTAATTGGACTGTTGGGCATTTTGATGTCTAATTTCTTGAGTTCTTTATATATTTTGGGTATCAGCCCTCTGTCAGATGGACCCTAGGAAAGACATAGGGATCACCCAATGACAGAGAAATGGATGAGATCTGCATGAACAACCTGGATGACAGTGGGAGTAATGAAGGGCAAGATTTGAGGGAAAGAAAGCTTAGGGGAGCAGGAGATCCCAGCTTGATCAAGAACAGAAAGGGAGAACGAGGAATAACAGACCATGATAAATGAAGTCCACATGAGAACAGGAATAGGCAGAGTGCTGGAGAGGTCCCCAAAAATCCACAATGATACATCCTCTGTAGACTGCTGGCAATGGTCGAGAGAAAGCCTGATCTGACCTAGTCTGGTGATCAGATGGCCAAACAACCTAACAGTGGTGCTGGAACTCTCATCCAATAACTGATGGAAGTGGATGCAGAGATCCTCAGGCCCCAGGTGGAGCTCCCGGTATCTAGTTGTCGAGAAAGAGGAGGGACTGTAAGAGCGTGAATTGTTGAGACCAAGATTGCAAAAAGCACAGGGACAAATAGCCAAACGAATGGAAGCACATGAATTATGAACCAACGGCTATGGAACCCCCAGCTGGATCAGGCCCTCTGGATAAGTGAGACAATTGAATAGCTTGAACTGTTTGGGAGGTATCCAGGCTGTGGGACTGGGACCTGTTCTTAGTGCATGAGCTGGCTGTTTGGAACCTGGTTCTTACACAGGGACACTTTGCTCAGCCTGGAAGGAGGGGACTGGACCTGCCTGTACTGAATCCACCAGGTTTAAATGAATCCCCAGGGGAGTCTTGGCCCTGGAGGAGATGGGAATGGGGGGGGGGGGTTGGGGGAAGGTGTGGGTGGGACTCGGGATGGGGAAGGACAGGGGAACCCATGGCTGATGTGTAAAATTAAAACACAAATATAATAATAATAAAAATAAGAAAAAAATAACTAGTGGAGTGTATGAGTCTGAAGATGAGGGACAAATAGGGCCTAGAGATGCAAATGTGGACACCCCAAGTATACTGGTGCTGTCTGAATAGTGGAGAAGGATGAGTTCACCTGTGGAGAGAGTGTAGATTGAGGCAGGGATGGGTCCAATTGCAAAGAGACAGAGCTAGTCAAATAGGAAAGACCCGGGCTTGTGTAATTGGAGCCTCCATGAGGAGCTGGGAAAGGAGGAGCTGCTCCATTGTGCTAGGTGTTCCAAGAGGTTCTGGTCAGGCTTAGCATTGGCCTATGGAGGCCAAGGATGACCTTGAGTGAGATAGAGAAGATAGACCTGTTTTTAAGGAGTAAAAGAATAAATGTAAAGAGGAGTTGAGAAAGGCTAAGTCCTCCTTTTAAAAAATTTAGTAGGGCTGGAGAAATGGCTCAGCAGTTAAGAGCACTGGTTGTTCTTCCAGAGGACCCAGGTTCAATTCCCAGAGCCCACATGGCAGTTAACAACTGTCTGTAACTCCAGTTCCAGAGGATCCAACACCCTCATTTAGATATACATGCAGACAAAAAAAAATGAACATAAAAAAATTGGTGTAAAGGAAAAATAGAGAAATGGAGTTGGAATTAAGGAGATTTAAGGTAAAGGTGAACTATGGGATTTAAAATGGTTTCATTCTGCTCTGTCTTAACAAACATAAAGAGGTCCTTTGGGCTACAAGGCTGTGCTATAAACAGGAGAAAACTGTCACTGAATGAGGTGGAGCTCATTTTGTCTCTGTGGTGCCAGCAGTATTTATAGGGTGTCAGCCCCTGTTGTGGCAGGCTGCTTTCTTCTTTAGGCTATGGGTGTTAGATGGTGTCTTTGAGCTGCTGTAAAGCTGAACAGCCCTGCGTGAGATGTTCTATAAACTTAGAAATAATTTCAGTGTAAAACTAATAGAGAGAATTTCTAGTCAGAAGTAAAGTTGGTGCAAGCATTTACATTCTTTTGAGATGTTTAATGGGGTTAAAAGACTCAGCCATGGCTTGGGGATTTAGCTCAGTGGTAGAGCGCTTGCCTAGTAAGCGCAAGGCCCTGGGTTCAATCCTTAGCTCAAAAAAAAAAAAAAAAGAATCAGCCATTATTTTTAAAGTAATAATTGCTTTAAAAGATACATTTTTATGGACATGCCATATGCTTTTGTAAAGACAAGCTTAAGCACTGAGTGAAAATTAGTTGACACATGCTGCTTTATGTTTATCCCATAGGTAGGGAAGGGGTGAGGAATGAGAAAAGGAGAAGGAGAGAAGTACATCAGGGGCCAGCCACCCAGCCAGCCACAGAGTAAGAAGGAAAGAAAGACAGATAGAATAAAAAAAAGATAAAAACCCCAGAGGCAAAACATAGTCAAACAGAAATGGGATAATTTAAGTTAGAAAAGCTGACTAGAAACAAGCCAAGCTAAGGCCGGACATTCACAAGTAAGAATAAATCTCCATGTATTTATTGCAAGCCAGGTGGTGGGCTGCCAAAGAGTAAAAAACAAACAAACGAAACCAACTACAGGGCACTGTGTTGGAGAAAATTATTTCTGCAGAGTCTTGGGGTAGGGACATTTCACCTGTGCTTATGTACATAGTTTTTTTTTAACAATAATTGTCTTTTACTAGTGTTCCTACTGTCATTTTAATTTCCTGTTAGTTGGAATGATAGTACATCAATAAGTTCTACTTACACATTTCCTTACCTACCATCAAAATGCAGGTTCTTAGTTGAAGCAGAACATTTTCATCCATGAGAGGAAACTCAGCATTGCAGTGGGCGTCCCTCATTTGAGATTTAACCCATTTGGGAAGTTCCTGTTTCTGCAGAGATCCATGCATCATGGATGATTCACCTGGTTTTAGAAGGAGGCCAGTTATCTGTGTATGCATTCAAACCAATACCTCATTATTTTAATCCTGCTGTGCTCAGACAGAATGTTTTTGTTTAGGACTGCCTCAGAAGACAGAGTCTGGCTTTCTGATTGGCACCCTCTTTTTCTGAGAACACCCTCTTTTTTTTTTCTTTTCTGAGAACTATGTGCCTGTCAATTTAAAACTGTTTATTTGAAAAGTTACTTGGATGTTATTAGTGAAATTAATTCTTGATGAGTTATTTTTTAATGTTCTCTCATTGAAAGTGTTTTGTGGTAAGTACTCAGTTGTGAATACATTGTGCAGCTGATTTTCCTATTGGCAAATGCAAATTTCACCTCTTCTTTGTGTGAGTGTGTGTGGGGCACAGAGACAGGGTCTCTCTCCATAGCCCTGGCTTCCTGGACCTTACTGTATAGATCAAGCTAGTCTCAAGCTCTGGAAACTCTAGGTTTTCAGTTCTGACTTGAATCTTCCATGCTGGAGCTTTGTAGTTAGTTACAATGGGGAAATACAAGCTGAGAAAAGACAGATGAGAGGATGGGGACAAAATATTGAATTATCAATAGGCCTTCCATCTTTAGTCAAAGGAAATTGGAGCACATATCAATAAAGCCTGTACAGACATCCTTATGAGTTTTTAAAAAGGTTTTCGATTTCTTGAAATAGTGTGAAAGGAGGGTGCATGGCAATGGAAATAGAGATGTTGGGGAATAATCTGTAGAAACTGATGAAGTTGAGTGACTGAGAGAGAACCCTGGGAGGCCTTTAGCTCACACACAGAAGGAAATGTGTAGGCTGAACTGAAGCAGGGGAGCTAAGACTGGTACCACATTGCATGCTGGAGCACAAGATCCAAGAGGCAGGACATCTATGTGTTCAGTGCCTGGTTGCTCCCAAATGCAGATGATCACTAGAGTTGAAAACTGCATT
Source organism: Onychomys torridus (assembly GCF_903995425.1). Lineage (NCBI taxonomy): Eukaryota > Metazoa > Chordata > Mammalia > Rodentia > Cricetidae > Onychomys > Onychomys torridus. Next base: position 66,997,311 of record NC_050445.1, on the reverse strand, counting down.
ATTGAGCATTGTGGTGGTAGTTGTTCTTGTTCAGTCTTACAGGAGCCCTCTAAAGCATAGGAATTCAGATTGCTCCCATAAGTAAGGTATCTTGCTGAAGGCCTTTGGTAGGAACTCATCTTTCTCCTATTCTTGATCTTCCTTTCTCCATCTGACTGTTTTGCCTGAGTCTATGTTGGAGTTAGTAATCGAGGTGCCTGTTTTTGTTTGTTCATCCATGAGGTTGCCCCCCACCCCCATTGAAGTGGTTTGATCTCTTAAGAATTCTGAGCTAATAACGTTGCTTCAGTGTGTCAGTCAAGGTTTGTTTTTTGCAGCAAAGTGGATCTGGGCTGTGTATGGTTCCTTGAAGTCATTGGGTGGTCCAGTTGCAGCTGCAGTTCGTTTAGAACTTGCCCATAGAAAGTTTTGGTTTTGATTGGGTCTGTTTGGAAGCAACTCTATGTTTTACATGAGTTGAATCTTCTTGAATGAGTGGAGCATTAATTAAAGAAGTGGATGCTTTAGCAGTAGGTTAATAAAGCCAACATAATTGATTTGACTTTTTCATTGTGGTAAGTAAAACCATAATTTTTTTTTTTTTCTGAATTAGAATGACTACTGGAGAGAGGAATTGGAGATGGAAAGATGGTTTCCAAATTCTTTGAGTCAAACTATTGCAATGGTAGCCAAAGTTAAGTTTTCTTTAAAATATGGGGGAAAGCTTTGTGTCTGCATCCAGGGCAACTAGGAAGAAACACATCTTTGAGTCATGGAGGTAGGCAGTGTGCTTGGAGACCCTGGAGTCCATCCAAAGGCTCTTCCACCAGAGGCTCAAAGAACCATTGTGTGTGAGGGTTTGAGTTACAGAATTTGTTTCACTCTTCTGAGCTATGCCCCTGTGGCATTACAAAGCCTCATTGTACGTTATCAAGCTGCATTCACATATAGATAACGATTCTTGTGTTAAGTGTGATCACTGGGAGTCTTTGGCTCTATAGCTCCCACCTCACACCATCTTACCCATTCGGTTCTTTGTGATTTGAGTATTCAGAATTTGACGACCTAAGCTGATATGTGCCAGACTTGCTTGATCCTTCCTCTGAAACCTCCTTAGCCCGAACTCTCAGTGTCTTCTGTCATGAGCTCCATGGAAATTATTTTATTTGTTGTATTTACTATTTTGAGTGTTTGTGAGGACAGCAGTGGTGCCCCATCCATCTTTACCCCTGTGATGTGGAATTCAAAACTCAACAAGTGGCTGTTAAAATAATGGAACATGGAGAGAAATATCTTAGGAGTGAACAAAAAACATAGTTCTCTATAAATATCTTCTTAGCTTTCTCTTTACATCCTCCGTGTATCTCTAGAGTACTACTGTGGCTTTTTCAAGAGTCCTGTTGCTGTCATGGCTTTTAAAGGCCAGTATTGAGGCAACAGACTGACTTCCCTTTTGCAGTTTCTGTAAATTTGTTAGCTGCTTATGAGTAGTAATATTCACCCCCAGCATATAGATATCGGGCCTCACATTTTAATGCTTGTTGTCACAGAAACTTGGATCCTGTCCAAACTAATTTGCCAAACCATCAGGCTTCTAAAAATCCAGGTAAGTGGTTAATAGTTATTATTCCATGGCTTTCCCTTATAAGTTATAAATATAAAAATTTTAATTTGATATTGAATTTAGTGAAGATTTACAGGATTTTACATATAATGTAGTTAGACATATGAAGTAGTTTTGGAAAATACTTTGATTGGTTTGCAGCCCATCTTTTCCTACTATTATCTCAGTCAGGATATCAATCATATACCCTCTTTAGTTGCTCTTAAACAACACACCTGTTGAATTATTTAGTCTTCTAAATGTGTGTATTGGTGCTTCCTAGCTCAGCACCCTTTGTGTGTAGAGATGCTCATCTATATGAATACTCCGGTTACAGGAGTGAAAGTCAGTTTAAAACATGTAAAGGAATGAGGAGATTCATTAGAATGGCAATTATGGCAAAATAGAAAGAAGAACTGATTTACTGTGTTAGAGCCCCAGGCGGCCATAATGCTGAGGTCCTAGGCCACATTCCACGTCACTGGCCCTGTCACGTTCTGTCTCTGCTCTCACTACTTGACAGAGTCAGGATCTCTGTCCAGCTCCTTGAAGCAGTTTGAGATGCTGCCAGTGGACATTTCTAAGTGGATGCTCTCTCTGCTTTGCTACCATCAAAGCAGAGGGATGCAGTGCAGTTGAGCATTTGCTGGAAGGGCCCAGGGAAGAAGGACTGGTCCAAGTTAGATTCTCTGTCTGGTCCTGGATGGGATGCATTCTTTCCTCGACTGCGGTGAACTGGTGCCAAGTGGAGTCATTACCAAGGAAGATGGAATAGTTGTGTGAGCTACTCTAAGAAATCGACTTCTCTTTAGAAGCAGGCATCTATTCTATTTTAATAATCACTCAAGAACATTCTACAGGAATGCCAAGAAGCACTCAACCGGTGTTTGAGTTTGGCTGTTGTTGTATTACTACATTGCTATCCTTTCTCAAGTCTCTCCTTTGTTTCAGTTCTTAGGGATAGAAAGTGGGTCAATGGAAGCAGATCATTTAGTGACTCATTTTTATTTTAAAACTTTAAATGTAAACAAAACCACATTTATTTATTTATTGTGTGTATATTGGTGTGTGTGTGGGTGGGGGGGGGCACATATGTGCCATGGCACCGCGGAGGCCAAAGGGACAGCTTTCTGGAGTTGGTTCTATCTTCCGTTTGTTTTGAGGTGGGGTCTCTGTTTCTGATGCTGCACTGTATGCTGAGAGCTGTCTGGTCTGCAGACTTTGGGGGTTTCTCCTGTCTCTGATGTGTGCCAGCACACCCAGCTTTTCATGTTGGTTCCAGAAATGGAACTCAGGTGGGATAGGCTTGGTAGCAAGTCCCTTCACCCACAAAGCTATCTCTCCACCCCTCCCTCATTTTAATACCTTAAACAGCAGGTCAGTGACAGTTTTCTGGATTTAAAAGTGTTAAATGTAATTAAAAGATACTTGTCTCTGTCTGTTTGGTATACTTCTAAGATGATTTTCTCCTTTTTGAGATTTTCCTAAATTTTGTGCTGTTTTAGAAACCTGAGATAATGTATCTAAAAGCAACAAAGTTAACCCATAACCCTGAGTTAGAATTTTACTTTGTCTTTTTTCACATTGCAAAAACTTAAGCAAGTTTAATAACAAACCAATGAGCAACAACAAAAAACCAAAATGAGCAGTGGCTCCTTAGGGATCTGTGTGACAGCCATGGATTCATAGAATCCACTCTTACTACAGCCCTACCCACAAGAGGAGTCATTAGTCCCTTCTCAATGTGGTTGGCCTTCCTTTCGCTCCCATCTCAGGAATTTGTGTGTGCCTTTGAAGTTTGTAATTTAATTTTCATTTCTTGCACCATTTAGTTCTGAACATTTTGAACTCTAATATGGCTCTTTTGTGAAGATTGTCACTACAAAGTCACTTTTGCATCCAAGTTTTCACCATTGTATATACTTGGTGTATGGCATCACATCAGGACTCCATGTGCTTCTGCTGCATCATAAATAGGGAAAATGCACACATAGCTCTTAAATCACTCAAATAGATTTTGAGTGTATTAAGTGCACATGCATGTGGATGTAGATGTAGAAATAACAGGTATACAGAAAACTAACAAATTTTAAAGCAAATACAAATTGGATGTGATAGAGATTTAGCAAAGGGGAACAAAGACTGAGATGCAAGCACACTGTTACCAGGGTAATTGAGGAGGTAATGGATGAGGGTGGAAAAGGAGTGGACTGAAATCCAGGGAGAAGCATACCTGTCCTGGAGGGGATTGCAGAAAGCCAGGTGAAAATGAGAAAGCCTGCTGTATTATTGCAGTCTGCACTGACTTGCTTTGTATTAACCAGCACTACCCTCTTCTATGCAGCTTCTTGCTAGCCATAACCAACCAGAGTTCCTCTGCAACAGTTCTGTCTTTAGACTTTCAGTTCCCAGCTTAGATCAAGTTCATGGCTGAATACTTTCTCACATGGACATGTTTTCTTCAACACAGATTAGTCTTTAGCCAAGAAGCAATGATGAACTCATCACTTACAAACCCTATTTATACTGTAGGGAATGCAGATCAGCCTATATTATGTCTAGGGGGGTCCCTAAAAAGATATGAAGTCAACTTTTCAAAACAGTGGTTGTACTACATGCTCATTACAGCTCAATTTATAAAAGCTGAATTATGGAATCTACTTATGTGTAGATAATAGATGAATGGATAAAGAAAGCATGATGTCAGAGCTTTTCTCCAATGACTGATGGAAGCAGATGCAGTGATCCACAGCCAAACACCAGGCAGAGCTCCAGGAGTCCAGTCAAAGAGAGAGAAGAAAGATTCTATGAGCAAGTGCAGCAATATCATGATGGGGAAACCTGCATGATGACCAAACCAAACTAGTGGGAACTCATGAAGGTTGGATCAGTGGTTGTGGAGCCTGCATGGGATTGGGCTAGGCCCTCTGCATGGCGAGACTCTTGTGTAGCTTGATCTGCTTGGGGGGCCCCCTGGCAGTAGGATCAGAATCCATCCTTGGTGCATGAGGGGGCTTTGTGGAGCCTACTACCTATGATGGGACACCTCTGCAGTCTTGACACAGAGGGAAGGGCTTGGACTTGCCTCTACTGGATGTCCCTCCCCATGGGAGACCTTCCTTTCTTTTGGGGGGGGGGGGGTTGGGTTAGGAGGGGGATGCTGGGGAGGCGGGAGGAAGGAACAGGAGGATCTTTGATTGGTGTGTAAAATGAATGGAAAAATTTTCTTAATAAAAAAATAAAAAAAAAAACAACAAAAGAAAGTGTGATGTACATACACAATGAAATGGTATTTAGTCTTCATAAAGGAGGGAATTTTGTAATTTACAGCAATGATGGAGAACATTATACATAAGTTAAGTAAGCCAGGCATAGAAAGGAGAACACACATCCTCATGCATGTGTGGAATCTAAAACAATTGAACTAACAGAAGCAGAAAGTATAGTAGTGCTCACAGAGGCTGAGGCATGGGGCAGTTATCAGTTGGTGGTCACAAAAACCTAGTGAATATACTAAACTGTAATGTGTAGTATACATTTTTAAATTGCTAATTCAGTAAATTTCATATGTTCTCACCACAAAAATTCTTATTTGAAGTGATAAATGTGTTACTTAGCTTGATTGAATGCTTTTACAAATTGTTCATAAACCCTGTCATCACTTTGTACCATATACCTGCATACTACATAAATCATCAGTTAAAAAGTTACATAGTTGATAAATTTTAAAAAAAAGAAGAAAGAAGTTAGGGACACTGTGAGTGTGTTTGTTAGAATTGTTTTGTTTTCTTTCCTGCTTGGAGTGCATAAATTCTGAGAGTGCCCTCTGTCTTCCTTCCCTACCATCTCCCTTCTGTAAGTTGCAATTTAACAGACTGATGAAGTTTTTCAAGAACAAATTTTTCATGTCATGATCGAATGAGGGGTATTCATTGATAAAACTTGTTTCCCCTCTAGAATCCAGAGAACACTCAAATGAGGAAGTGAACAATCCAATGTTCCCATGAAATGGCACCACTGACATAGGATAGTTTGAGAGCACTTATGGAATGGCTTTTAAACAGTTACAGCTCCTTCAGAGTTGCAGGGTTTTGAGGAATTTTTTTTTTAAGCCAAATATAGGGATTGTGGATACTGAGTGTCATTGACTTAGAAGAATTGTGTTGTAAAAGTTTCAGATTTACTGAAAGGTTATGTTTATGTTTGGTAATATAACACCAACATTTACAAATCAGTCAATATAATGAGTATTTCATTGTAAATGCTTAATCATAATAATTGCTAGGATTATATGGAATTGTAATCAGTTGATAACCATCTTATTTTGGTGAATCCCCATCTTCTATCACTTTTCAAAATAACGCTAAAGTTTATCTCATAGCTTTAATTAAATTAATTCATAAAATGGGCAGAGTTATAATGCATTACCTAACCTTTTCTGGTACCCTTACCTAATCTTTAAACAATTTTCTTAGTTGATGTTTTATTTTCCTTTATTTTTTAATACATTCTTGTATTTCTATCTTCCATTGCTTTGTTTCTATCTTGTTTCATCCTCATGTTTCATCTTCTGCAGGGATAGCTCCAGGTCATGTGACATGCATCCAGGATGTCAAGGTAGACAGGAACCACCTGAGCTGGTAGGATAAAGACTACACTATCATCTCTGTTCCCAGCTCTGCCTTGAAGAGTCACACCTACCCTCCAGTCATGATATTTCCCCAATACAAATGTGGCTGCCCTGAGACAGGGAATGGAGGTGTTAGAAGGAGCCTGCAGGAAAGTCTGGTGGACCAGAAAGGAGGAGTCTTGAGTGAAGCAGGGAAGTGCATAGACATCAGATTATTGAGAGTATCCCCTATACGCACACTGTGAAGCTGAGTGCGCTTCACTAATGTTCAACCGCACCCAATCACCAGCTGAAGTAATAGGAAGATTGTGCTTATAATCTAGTTTTGAAAATGAAGGAGCACAAGATACATTTTAGAATTGGAAAAAGCAATCTGATGTAAGGGTAAGTATTTCAGGGGATTAACTCTGGTTTCCTTGCGGAAATGAATTTACATAGATGCCAGATTCTATCCTTTTTTTAAAAAAACGACAGTCTCATTTCCCATTTCCCCTCAAATCCAATGAGATGTCTGTTTGCAAGACTTACTGTCTGTCTTTTTTCTTTGAATCTCAAACTGTTTTGTAGCCCCTACTGTGCTCTAGTGATGTTTCATGTTGTTCAGCTTTCTACAGGCTCATGTTGGAACATGATAATGTTGTTTTTACTCCTTTACAGGGCCTGCCACCCCGCTCTCAAATAAATCAGACACAGAGGCTTATTCTTAATTATAAATGCCTAGCCTTAGCTTGGCTTGTTTCTTGCCAGCTTTTCTTAACTTTAAATTATCCCATCTCCCCTTTGCCTCTTTCCTTTTCTTATATCTGTAAATCCTACTTTCACTCTTGCTCCGTGGCTGGCTGTGTGGCTGGGCAGCCAACCCCTAACGTTTTTCTCTCCTTTTCTCTTGTTCTTTCTTCCTTTCCTCCCAGATTTCTCCTTCTATCTATTCTCTTTGCCTGCTAGCTCTGCCTATCCTTTCTCCTGCCTCGCTATTGGCCATTCAGTTCTTTATTAGACCAATCAGATGTTTTAGACAGGCAGAGTAACACAGCTTTACAGAGTTAAACAAATGCAAATAAAAGAATACAGCACATCTTTTCATCATTAAATAAATGTTTCACAGTATAAACAAATGTAACACACCTTAAATTAATATTCTACAACAGTTTCAGATACATGTTGCTATTCCTCATGAAGACATTCTTCATTGCATGAAAACAGTGATTAATTCCCTGATGTCTTGCCCCCACCACTGTCTTTACTGCTGTTTTATTACCAGCCATACAGTTGTGTTTGTTGACACCATGTTTTTTTCCCCCCCCCACATGTTCTCCAGGCTCTCTGTTCATTTTCACTCTACCCCGACCCACAGACTTTGTTTGAATTCCTGTCACCAGCCCCTATTTATGGAGGTGCTGGGGAGACCCAGGACTAATGCAGAGAAGCCCCTACTCCTAAGGAATTTATAGTGTGGTTGGGTGTGAAGATAAATAAATAAATAGAAGAAATTAGTTTATAGAACCAGTGAAGTGTGATGAGGAGGGAAGGGTGAGACTATGCTTAGGATGTTGCTGAGGTCCAGTTGTGTAGAGCCAGGGCCAGCTGAATGACTCAGTGATTGGCTCGGCAAGACCATGGTAGACTGAGAGAAGAGCAAAGGGCAATATGGCTGCCGCAGGTGTAAGCACCGAAGAAGTGGAAAATGGTCCACCTGACTGAACAGAACTCAGCAGGCTCTGCAAGTACCCCTCAGTTCTGCACAGTCAGTGGGGACCAGCCCTGCCTGGAGCTCTTGCTCTCCAGGCCCACTCAGTGGCTGCCTGCCTACCTGCCTGTCTGAGGCAACAAATGGCTTGTCTTCTAGTTTCAGGTAGACTGATAGTGGGTACAAGCATTTTATCTGTGACTGAATATTTCTTTATTTCTCCTTCTTTGTCCTGCTTTTTCCCTCTCCCTCCTCACTGAGAAAATACCCTCAAGAAGTTGGGTGGACTAGTGTCTTGGTTGAGCCCGGATATTAGAAAACTCTGACTCAAGATGTGTGAGAGGCAGCACGCTGTTGAGCATGTACATGTGCATAAGCCAGAGCACAGCTTCCTCCGCTCCAGCTGCCTGCCCTCTCTGTCTGTCTGTTGTTTATGACCCCACTTTCTCCCTGTCTTTCCGGAAGTTCAGAGCTGCCCTAGGGTTTCCCCTTTTTGTGAAGCCTCCTGTTCACTCACTCAACAGGTAATGACACACTTTTATCTCCCATCTCTAATTCCATTGCTGTCTTCAGGTGTTGTCTGAACATTTGTCCTTGCTTCCTGAGCCTCTGTCCCCTGTCCTCCTGTCCAGGTCCATTTTCTGTAGCATGTCCATGTTGAAAAATGAAAAACCCCATTCTGCCCACTTTCTGCTTTACAGTCCCATAGGACTTTCCTTTCAGATTCCATGGCAACTTCATGTGGGGGTAAAATGGCTAACTCTTGGTATGCTTTACGAGACCCTTTATGCTCTGGCATTGAAACTTCTAGCCTACAGCCTGCACAGTTACTACTGCTGTGCTTGGCTATCCCCTCAGCCAGCTTCCAACTGAGGCTTCACGCTGCCCCTCGCGTGCCCTTCCCCTCCTGGGCCTCAGATTTATGTTGCTTCCTCTGTGGAGTCTCTTCTGAGCTACTGAAGGGAGGTTATTTGTACCTCCACATGCACTCAAAAACTTGCTTCTTCAGGGCTGCTTGTGTCTAGCACTCAGGAGACTGGGGTATGAGGATTAAATGTTTGAGGACAGCCTCATCTTTATAGACTACTGAAGGCTATCCTGGGCTACATAGTGGGGCCCTGTCTTAAAACAACACCACTATACTTATTTAATTACATTATAATAACTTGCTTTTATTTCTTTAGCTTTGTCTTATGATAGGTTTTTATTAAGTGTTTGAAATTACTAAAGTTTGTTTTTGAGTTTGATCTAATCTGATCTAGTCGCAAATTTGATTTCTCACAAACATAGACATTTGATAATTATAGATAATCTCATGTCTTGCACTCCTGTGTTTAAATGTCTGTTTATAGTGTTAGTGTGTACTCAGGTCCTCGTGCATAATAGGCACTTTATTTCTAATCATCCATTTGGTTCTTTGGATGTAGAGAACAATGCAATATAAATACATACTTGTGGAATAAATAACTGGAAGAGTAAAGGAGAGGCTTTTTTTTATTAACCCTTTGATTTTTATACAGAATACCTTTGTAAGCAAGAATATATTTCTCACACAGTTTCAGGAAAAATAAACCCTAGGGATATTATGGTGAAATGACCAAGCTGACTTGAAACATGGATTATTTCAGAGAGCATTGAATGATAGGAAGGGAGTTTGCCTAAGATAATTTTAGGCCCCAAATATGGAGTTGGGCAATTGATTAGTTATTTTAAGAATTTAATCAGTGTTTTTTAGATGCCCAGCTTTGTGTTACAGGGGAATGAAAAAAGCCAGTGATTGGCATGGCTTGTATTCGAGGGCTTTAAAATAGGAACAGTACCAATAATAAAAGAGTGTTTTATGAGACAGCATATAATTCAATCCTAAATGATTCAAATACGAAGCGATGTTGGCTTTGCAAAAGGGAGCGTTGGTGGGTAGGAGGCGACAACTTGGGCTGGGGAGCCAGCTCTGTCGTCAGATGTTTGCAATGCAAGCATGGGGACCTGAATCCAATCCCAGAACCCATGTAAAATGCCAGGCATGGTGGTACATTCTTATAACCCCAGCACTGAGGAAGCAAGGTAGATTATCTGTGAGTTCCAGGTCGGTGAGAACCTGTCTCAGAAAAGCAGGTGAAGGGCTTCTGAAGAGTGACACTGAACTTGACTTCTGACTTGCAAATACACATCCATATGCATGCACTTAAACACACCTCACCTCCTGAAAGTGTATAACTGATTTCTTAGCTTGATAAAGAAAGAAGTACACAATGTTTTTTATTTTAAAACGTCAGTTTGTGTTGGGTAGGATTTTGCAGGGACTTTTCTTTTGTGTTGCAGAAAAAGAAAATCAAGGTCATTATGTCTGAAGTGTCTTCAGAAATTATGAGGCTGCACTAGCAGAAAGGCAAGGGGTTCATTTGGATTAGCTGGGATGGCATGGGCATCCCTTCTTCCTCAGCCTTATAGACTCAAGCCTACAGCTTTGGGAGTATGACCCACTCACCATTAGCATAGTAGTTACCACCTCTCATAACTAAATTCACCATACAATTGAACATTTATGAGGTGAGATTACCATGTCACTTTAAAATTTCTTTTGTAAATGATTTGCCAATTTTGTTGTACCTTACTCTAATTTATGAACCTTAGTGGTTCTGTTTTAGGCATAGGAAATCCTAAATATGGGGGATAGATCAGCCTCTCTCCTGTAGGGGGCGCCAAGAGAGTAGTAGTTTAGTACTCCTTTGCCACCCAGCACCTTCTGGCATGACTTGGCACAATTGACTTAAAGATTTTGTGCTCTGGTTTGTGTTGGTATTTTATTATTGAGGGTGTCCTGGGTCCTAAAACCACAGTAATTCTTCAGGCTCATAACTATGCATTCTATCACTTTGGTTCAGTAAATGCTACACCTGTGAGAATTTTTTTTTTTTTTAACCTCATGTATTTGAGGCATGGTAATTTTAGAGTCCTCATTATGTCTCATTTACATAGGAGAAGTGTATGCATATAGACACATTAAACCATTTTCCAAGCGTTTGCAACATTAATGATGGTAGCCTAAACTTAGCCATTTATAGGACCTCAGATTATTATTTAATGGAATTGTCACTCAGGACACTTAACTGGCTTTCTCTAGTGCTTTAAAAACAGAATTGTGCATGATAAGGTGCATCCCTTGATGAAATGCTTTTCTCATGTGCAATCACCATTAGCTGTTTGGCTTCCATTCTCTATGCTTTTGAGCAGCCCTGCATTGCAAATCAATATGTTTCTGGAGAGACAGTGTGCTGTGAATTGCCTGGACGGCATATGCATGGTTACTTTGGCTGCAATGCTGCTGCAGAGCGCGGTTACTCTGCCTTCCTGGGAACTCCACAGGCAAGTCCATCGTGTTTGGAGGAAAAAAAAATAGATTATTTTAGGGGAAAAAATGAACTGTTAAAGCTTTTGCTACTGAACATTAGCATGTCCTTTGTGCTCTTTTGATAGCATTTTTTGGTCCTGCTTCTCTGAGATCAGCTTCTCTGAGTGATTTCTGGATTTTTTCCCCCCCTGCTTATGCTTCCCCCTTTCTTGGTTGTAGTACGGCCGTACCATTTCAGCTTGCTAGTGCAGAAAGATGTGAATTCAGTTGCTGTGTGAGGCTGGCCTGGTGCAGACACATTGCTAGAGATATGTTAAAGAGTTCCAGGTGAATCCAGCTTGAGAGAGACAGCAGCAGACCGGTAAGACAGAGCATGCCTGGAATTATAGCAAGGGCTTTTATTGGGAGCATCTCGGCAAGTCTGAATCCTGACTCACTCATTTACAACTTGAAAAGGATTCATTTTATGCATGTCATTTTACTCACCCCCTTCTATTTAATTACCGAAACCATCAGAGATTGATAAAGGGGTGTTTAAATTAAGGATCTGATGAGGTTACTCAGGGAGTCTCCGGAGGCTCCTGAGGCTATTGCCTGTAGTTTGTAAACACCAGTAGCAGAGATGAGATGAAGAAAATGTTCAGTGACTGCTTCTTTGCCAGAGCTGAGTCTGATTTGTTTGGAAACTAGTCCTTTTTATTGCTTAAAGAGATCTTGCAGGATTGTTTGCCTGGTTATGCTCGGCTGAATGCCCTCTGAGTCAAGCAACTGAAGGACGGGAGACCACTTTTCCTCTGGGTAAACTGATGTCTGTGAATTTAGCTGGATTGGATCTGAGTGGAATTGATATGTCTACTGTATTACTGCTTCTCTGCCCATCTCATCCCTCCCCTCCTTGAGCTCTGAACACACCTGGTTTAAGTGTGTGTTGCTGAGTAGAGGTCAGGGAGCTGCATTTAGCACATTATATCTATAGTGGCTCTGCTTTTCTGCATAGAAGTGATAATTCTCCATGCGGTTCTGCCTCAAGTGCTAGCTCTGCTCGTGGGCTGTTAGCATTGTAGATGCTGGTGGAGAACCCCTGCATGCTTGAAAGGCTGGGGTAGTAGACAGGCTACTCTAAAATGAGGCTTGCGTGCTCATGAAGAAAATGAAGAGCGAGGTTGGAATCTACACCTTGACAGAGAATGAATTTCTATTTGTTTTATTAATTGGGGCATAGTATTAAATAGTGAAGGGGTTTGAAGTTGAAGGATATATTTTCATATTGTTTACATTGAGACTAATGCATTAGATGAATGTGAATGTGTCTGGGTCCACCTTTTATGTAGGTGCTGAATATTAAGGATGTCGCCGGCATGTGATATTTTGCTTTAAAATATTTTACTTTGTATGCTTGAACATAGGATTTCTCTTGAAATGTGAATGTTATAGTCAGTGAATATCTGTTGATCAAACCATCAGTAACTTGCATCTTGGCCAGAAACTAGATTTATATAATTTTGTGATAAAAATCTAGGAAAGCATACTTCGTTATTTTATCAGCTTATTGAGAAAAACATTGATGGAATTTAGGATTCGCAATAAGTGATTTATTGGAGGAGGAGCCTCTGTACTTACTAAAATTTAAGTGTAAAACTGGACTTTGATTTCTAGGAATAAACATTTGGATTTTGTTCAAAGGAGAATTGGAATTTTCTTATGTTTTGGCCACTTACGATTTTTCAAAAGTAAATGGAAACATGAACGGTTATTTTTTTTAATCTAATTGTATTGAGATGATGCACTGTTTGCTGTGTCTTTTTCTGAGAGTGATATGTTCTAGCTATTTATATTTTTACCTTCACTTTGTGTAAGCTGTGAGGTTTATTTTTTCATCCTGTGACAGAAGGAATGGTACATTTGAAAAGGGTAAGACTAGTAGAGCAGCAATTCGACATGATTCTACAACCCCACCTGTGTCTTCACTGGGCAAACATTTATTATCCCTATACTGTGTATAAGACATTGGCAGACATGCTTGCAGGAAGTAGAGAGATGGAAGGGGCATCTGGGTAGTAATATTTCCATTTCCCCCTGCAATCTACATTGTGTTCTCTCTCAGAAAGTCACTTTGGAACTTTGCAAAGAGTGTGGTGACTGCTGAGGAGAACCTCTTTCCTGCAGCCATTCACCTACAAACATTTGAGCACAGTTTACTCTGTGACTGTGAACAAAACAGGTTAATCTGCTTCCAGTCCTCCTGAAACTTGGAATGTCATTCTAAAACCTGTTTTTAAGGGAAATTCTGTGGGAATTTTTTGTTGGCAAGTGTGAAAGAGATACTGTCTATTTTGATTTTTAAAACTGTATTTAAAATGCACATTACACAGAACTCACCAGTTTCGCCATTTTTAGATGTACAGTAGACTGGCATTATTAAGTATATTAAGTATTTTGTAGTAACTACCCCTATCCTCTCCCAGAACTTCCCACCATCCCAAGCAGTTAAATAATAGTTAACATTCTCCCTTCCCCCACCCTTGATAACCTTGATTCTACTTTCTGTGCCTGTGAGTTGGCCTTTGCTAGGTACTGTTTCTTGTCAAGGGGAATGACATAGTATTTGGCTTATTTCACTTAGCATGCTTTCACAGTTCACTGATACAGTATCATACATTGAAATTTCATTCTGTGGAGGCTATGCTTTGATTTTAATATGGAAAAGATAGCAGTTTTCCTCCTGAGTATAGGGGTCACTAAATCAAGTTCCCATATGGACACTGTAGTAGGTAACTTAGAGCTTCTAAAAATATTAGCCCATGGAGGCTGCAAGGAATGGGGACTAGAAATGCACCCAGGGAGTCCACCCACTGAAGCTGGGGTTATTTACATGCGCCGGTGATTGAGGGTGATTGAGCATAGTACCTGGACTGCTAAGATTTTCTTGTCTATTCTTTGTTGATAAGGGAGCAATGTTCAGCTGGAATATTCATTGTGAAGCTGGGTTGTGACTTTTGTCATCATTAACATTAAGATTTCACCTACTGTGCTTCCCATGCATTGCTCATCCTAACTATAAAAGCAAAGAAAGCCTTAACAAAACATCACCCAGGTGTCCTATGTACTCTGTGAGCTACCTCCCACCTCCAATCCTGTTTCTAGTGGACACTCAACCAGAAACCCCTAGACAACCTCTGCATTAGTCACGAAGAATAGAGAAGGGGGTATATGCTTGATACAACAGTAAACAGTTTTCTTTAGATAGGCAAGCTTACCTTCATCATTAAAGTTTTTCTTTCTTGCTTCCTTTAAATCCAAGTTAGTTTTCCAATAGTTGATTTCTTTTTAAGAGATCATGTTATGGACCCACCCAGAGCCATCTATCTGTTTGCCATCAACTGATTTGACAATTTCTGTACTGGATCCTTAGAAATTTTATATCTGTGTCTGTAACTAACTCCCTGCTCAAGGCACCTAAACATATCCAGAGGAGCAAGATTCACCATAGCAATATTTATTACCCGAGTCATCCCATCTTTCTATCTAACTCTTCTTGTTTTCTTTGGGGTAGGATCTCATATTGTCAAGCTCACTTTTTCAACTCAATATATAGCTGAGGCCTCCTGCCTCTGCTCCCCATGCCGGGATTACAGATGCATGTAACCACACATGGCATCCTGGCCTTAATGTTTCTTAATGCATTATGCTCTTCTGTTGTTTTTTTTTTTCTTTTCCTTTCTGTTATAGCCTGGCTTTTTATATGAGGCAGACTCAGAATTAGATTAATTAAATGAATGTTTACTTGGGTGGTGAGTTGGAAGAGAGGAAGGAAGGGCAGGCCAGAAAACCACATCCCAGTTACTCTGTGTTGCTTTGATATGCTTTTTCTTTTGCATCAGGAGAGAGGAGGGAAAAAAATGGATGGGCATCATTGCAGGTGAGGCCTGTCCTTTGTTTATGTAGGATGTAGGTTTCTAGGGACATGTGCACATTGGTCAAGAGCTTCTGCTCTGTAGTTTGGTCCTGCAATGAATCTCCACTCCTATGTTTACTCTCTGCACGGCCTTGGACAGGCTGCTTAGTTCATGTGTATTTCAGTTTAATTACCTGTGAAACTGAGATAATGATGCCCCCTCTTGGGACTCTTGTAGAGACTGAGAAATTATGTTAAAGGTGGTTTTCATAGTAACTTAACAGTAACCAGAAGAGTTCCATAATAGCTAGCTATCATTATTACCATTGTCACCTTATCTAGAAATGCTCCGTTTCCATCTCAGTTTTTTAACAACTGCATTTTTAGCAGGTCCCAGATCCTTCTTCAGGTTGTGTCATTAGAGGGCAGAGATGAGCATCTCTTACTTTTACAGGATTGAGGAAGATTAAAGGAGGTTATGATAGGTTGTTCCAGTTTTTTCTGCTTATCATCTGCCAGACTTTGGGAGGGTGTGTTCTAAAGACGTTCTCTCTGTCCAGTTGACAACTCATTTCAACCAGCAGCCAGTCCCTCACCTAAATGAGATCTTGCTAACAACATTGGCAGTGAAGTGCTTCTGGAGCACTTGGTTTGTTTACAGCAGCAGACAAACAGCAGGAGATTTACATCCCGCTGCTCTGCTCTGTTCACCTTGGCCAGCTTAGCCAGGAGTCACTGTTGACTCTTCTCTGTTGTGGAAAATGTATACAGAGCAGGTCTTCATGAAGTCAGAGGGCTTTATTATTAAAGGATCACTATCAGATTATTATTGCTGAAATTTTAGCTCTCCACAGTGGATGGACCAATTGTGAAGGCTGCATTGAAAGACACTTCCTTTTTTTTTTTTTTTCCAAAGGCTTATTGTTCCCTAGGTTTCTTCTCTTCAGGAGCTCTGTGTGGTTACTGACCCACATGTGATTCTCTGAAAATGGTACGAGCTTCAGAAGTCTGTCTTATATTCAGGGATGTCCTATATTTCTCAGAATTCTTTGCTTGGATTTGTATTGGAAGATAAATATCACATTTTAAACAATGTAACATCACTCTTGACCATATTGCTAAGTTATTATCCAAGCACTAATAATGCATTACATTTTTTTTTTATTAGAAAAGATGTTTGACCCAGGTGAGATGATAGCAATTGTGTTCATTTTCTATATGTTTCAGAATAAGATGGTAGTATGGCATTTTATTCTTCTTCAGGGAAGAATTTTTAAAGCATTTATAATCTTTATTAATACATGTTATTCATCAGGTGAAAAGAATTCAGGTCCAAATGGATCAGACTTATCTCCAGTGGCGTATTCTTTTCAGTTTCCATTGTTTAATGTTATTGTACTTTCTGGATGCTTTATCTTGCATGAGCGACAGAATAGAGCGGTACTTGAGAGGTATACACATAGACCTAGCCTGGTTCAGCAGAAACAAGCCAGGGGCGATTCAGAAGCTCAGAAGTGAAACAACAGGATTCAAATGGCACCTGGGACTGACCTTTGCACAGCCTTTCTGACAGATGACGGCTTCTGGAGTCTCTTATGATGTCTTTTAAAAAGTGAAATTCAAACAGTAGGCATTCCAGGATGGGCACAAAGCCATCCTGGTTATGATACAACATTGATTTCAAACTCAGCCTATTTTATTTGCTCTTAGTACTTCTGAAATGGTGGAGGGTCTTCGTTTTTAAATTGCTGTGGTTCATGTTAGTCTTCCTGGCCAGGTTACTTCACTAATGCATAATGGGAGATCTTCTGAAAATATACAGTGACTTCCCCTTCCCAGGCAGGACCAAAGACAGAGCTTAATAAAAAGAAAGGCTGTATAGTCTTTAAAGAGAGGAAAAATGTCCTTTTATGCAGGAATAGGTGTTTGTTGTTGTTTTTGTTTGTTTGTTTTGTTTTTTTGAAAGCTTTAAGGAAACAGTGTCTTGATGAAGAAACTAATTAGCCATGCATTAAGAGCTGGTTTGTATGGCTTAACGTTTCAGTTTCAGTGAGAATGGACACTCTACTTGTCGAGGTGTGGGGATTTTGTAGGTTGGTAGAGCCTTCACTTTGTGGAACAGCAGAGCAGAGAGACTCCTTGCCATGTGTGGATTCTCATCCTCATACATACTCCTTTTCTGGTCCCTCTGACTATAGATGTGTGCTCATAGAGAAAATATAGGTATCAGTTCTACAGTTTCACCTCCCAACACTGGGTACTCATATGGCTATCTGGCATGAATGCTATTTCCTTAACTCTCTTTTCACATGGTGGTATTTTAACCAGATTACAATTGGGGGTATCAGGCAGGAGTCAGAGAATTTGTTTATACCTTCTTTGACCATTTGGATTGACACTGGGACCAATGTTTGAAGGGTGTTCCATTCGGCCTTCCACAAAACAGGAATCAGAGCCCATGTGCTCTTCCAGTCTGGAGAGGATCTTTCCATTCTGCCATGATACAGGTAGTGGGCTCTCTCCCAGTGGATGGCAGGTGGTGTTGCAGGGTAGGCACACAGTACTTTGTACACATCTGTGTCTTGAAAATGGTATCTTCTAGATCTAGGAGTAACTTCTTTCTAAACTTTTCCCCTCCAAAGATGCCAAATAAACCTAGGTAAATAAGCAAAGTGTAGTTTGGGATTCAATTCTCTTGAGAAAAGTGTTAATGACATTAAAAAATATAGTCAAGATGGTTAATGTTGGCACCTTTACTAGAAAATATAAATGTTCCTTTACTAGAAACATGTAAGTACATCAACCTATAGGCGTAAAGCATGCTCTAATAATCTGTGTGTTTTATTCATTCTTACCTTAATTTCATTGCTTTTGTATTCAAATAGAGAGTACTTATATATACATTGGCTATTTATTGTTAGGAAACTTTATTTTGGTGTTCAAAATAATAGTAACTATCTAAAATTGCCATCATATTTTGTGGGAAGTTTGGGCAAGTTTTACTCCAAGATGGTGACATGCTTATCACCCCTGTGGTATGAAGAAACTGAAACAAAATTTGTTTCTTAAGGAATTGACCTATATTTGACCAAAACAGCAGAATTTAACATTACATGGTCTAGGACATTGTGTCTCAAATATCAGTCCAGAGGGACATCTTGTTAAAATTCAGATTCTAATGTGGTAGTACTATGGTGGCCTGACATCCCTAATAGGGCTATTCCTACTGGTCTGTGAGCACCAAGAGAATTATAGAGTATCCTAGATGAAGTGGGAATCCCTAAAGATAATAACATGACTAAGACCCATGTAGGCCTTCAGTAATAAAAGAGATGTTGCTTTTACCCTTGCTATGGAGTCATCATTAAACCTTACCTTAAATTTATCATTATAATTCAAAAATGGAGATACTAGAGTTTTATAAGTAGATGCATATACCTTTATGAGCCTGTAGACAAAACTATATCTCATATAAACCCAGTACTGTAATAAGTATTATAGTAGAGAAAGCTACTTAGAATTATTCTGATTACATTTACTAAAACTTTAGCTGCAGGATGCATATATACATATTCCCATTAGAATTAATAAAGCGAATTGTCCAGCTTGTTGATAGGAAACATTGGAGCCCAGAAAGGTTATAACAGATCTACAGTCCCTGAGGCAATATTACATGATTCAGCTTTGTCCATCTCCATTCAGCTTTGCTCATTAGTTGATGAAGGAATTGTCAGATCCAAAGAAACAAGTCAGTAGAGAAATACATGTTTTATTACATTAAGAAACCCAGTGGTAACAAATCCTGGTGAGGATGAAGAAGTCATTATCTTATGGTTGGTGCATCCATGATTAAAGTCAGTATAGGAATTACTCAAACTCAAACCAGAACTTCATGTGATCCAGCTATATCATTCCTAGGCATGTACCTCTGGGAACCTAAAGTTAGCATTACATAGAGGTACAGGCACATCCATGATTAGTGCATTACTGTATGTGAGAGATGAAGAAGCCTGTTGTGGGGTATCAGTCAATGAGTGGATGAAGACAATGTGGTATATATGGTGAATGGAGGTGCTTTTTTTTTTTTTTTTTAGCTACATAGAAGAAAGAAGTCATGTCATTTGCAGGAAAATGGATACAACTAGAGATCATCACATGATGCGACATAAGTCATACTTAGAACTACAAGTATCATATTTCTTCCCTTCATATGCAGAACCTAGATTAAGGGAGAAAAGACACAAAAGTAGACTATTTGGAAATAGAAAAGGGGTCAGCAGGAAGGGCATGGGCAGGATGGGGAATGGAATGTGTGTAAATATGTGTATGACAATGTGATAATGCAACCCATTATTTTCTATAACTAATATATTCAAAAATGGGTGGAAAAGTAAATAACATTTTAAAACCCAGTCACCTTAATGAACATTGAATTCTGGTGGGTAGGAACAGCTGTTGAGAGCATTTTCCTTGACCAGAAAAGACTTCAACTTGGAGGGTGTGTTCTTTTAGTTTCTGAGGATGACTTTTAAGATGGCCTAATTTTATTTATAGGGAAAGACTTATCATTGAGTGATTATTAACATAGCATATATTTTCTCTGCATAGTTTTATCTTTTTGGACACTGAAAACATGGTTTATATACTCCAGGTATTGAAGTTTGGGCCTGAAATATAATTAGTGCCTGGGAAAGGTAACAACAACAAAAGAAAACAGACCAACTTCCTGCTGTTCAGACAACTGTATGGAAGCAGGCTAACTGTAGCTTATATGAGTACATGACAGCAGCACTAATTTAGGATAGGTTTCGCGATAATCTAAAAGTGATATAGTTCATAGTAAGGGCATTTGTGGTTGCAGCAGTGACATTGATCAGGGGCAGAGCTACTGTTCAACAGAGCCAAGGGTGCCAAATATCCTACAGTGTGAGTTGCTGCACCATGCTTTACATGATTGATTCCTTAGCCAGAATGTTTATGCTGCTGTCACTAAGAAATGATTCTGTGATCTCAGAGTTAATGAAAATATGAGACCTGAAATACCAAGGTAAATGTTTATGGTGTGTACCACCTTCATACTTTCTGAATCCTAAATTGCTGAGGTGGAATTGCTTATAAAATGAAACACAAAGAAGTAAATTTATTTGCCTGGTACTTAATCTACTTAAAATTATTCACTGGTTATAACCTGGGGCCCATATTTTCATACTAGAGGCAGGAAAGGTCAAAGAACTGCTAAGGACAACGGCTGTGCTGTTTAGCAAATCAGAAGACAGACCTAGAGTGTTTAGCAGGCTTACTGTAAGTTGTTCTGAGTTATGTATGTCAGCTAGTGCTGTTATGAAGAGCTTGATTTTGGGAAAACAAAATGGCGAGTAATATAATGTCCATATATATCTCACCATATCTACATGCAGTTAACATATCCTATGTCTTTGTTCCATGTGTTCATAGAACCACCTTTATCTACATAGCTGCACAGACACATGGACATGCAAACACTCACTAATTGATGAGGAAAGAAACCACAGGCTACAACAAGGGAGTGGATAGGTTAAAATGACAGACAATTGTGGCTATCATGGGTATTATTCCAGTGGCCTTATAAATTTCTCATATTCCCCCACAGTTCTGTGCCTAGCTATCTTTTTATAGCTGAAATTCCTTTTAAATGAGGAATAGTTTTGTTTATAATTTGTAAAATTCAGATATTTTGGGGGAGATAATACTTTATACATGAACTTGTAAATGATTGAAGGTGATTTTCAGTGGGAGTAATTTTAAGAGAAATTGTTGATTAGGAGAACATACTTAGTCTTCCATGGAGGTAATGGACAATGCAAAAAAAAAACAAAACAGCAATAGCTACAAATATATGACATTGTCAAGATTGGGCTTATCTCATAGTTTGCACTGCCCCCGTGAACATCAGAAGACCATGACCTAGTCCCTGCTACATGTGTGGGGCATATTTGACACGGGTCAAGTTTGCATCCTTGAAAGCCCATCTTTTCTGGAGCTGCCTTCCATATCAATGTGGTGTAAGCGAGTAGAAAAGGTCACTCCGGGAACTTAGAAACATGCCAATCACCAGAAAATGGCTGATTCAAGGGGACAGTTTTCACCCTGAATGAATTAACTTTAAACGAATGCCAACCTTAACTGAATTAAGTTGTGCTCTTTCACATCTATTGCTGAGGCCTCAGTAGACAGTTTTCTAGGTGTTACATAGCTGCAAACAAAAATCAGAGGTCAGACTCTGCCCTTTGCAGCCCCCAACAGTGTTTGAGTATCTGACTTTTTCTTTTATCAAACCAAGTTAGGATCTACCAACAAGTTAGCAAACTTTCCTTGAGGTTGAGCAGGTCAACTCTATGAGATAGAACATACACCTGATATCATTCATGAAGCTAAATAATTCATGGACCCAGTGAAGACCTACTACGATTATTCTGCTAAATTAACACAGCAGTAAAATGACTCCCAATGGTATTGCTGTACCTACAGAACAGTGCATTGCTCAGCCCTCATCAGAGAAGCTTCTTATAGTGTAGATGGCAGTTAACATAGAGGCTCACAACTGGACAATGTTCAGAGAGTGAGAAACTTGGAGTACTCAGCAATGAATGGGATGTTCCTATCACACTCTTCCCTTCAAGGCTCAGGGATCTATGTAGAAGGGGGTGGTAATGGGATTTCTCCATCACACTCTTCCCTTTGAGGCTCAGGGATCTATGTAGAAGGGGGTGGTAATGGATGTCTCTGTCACACTCTTCCCTTCAAGGCTCGGGGATCTATGTAGAAGGTGGGGTAAAGACTATAAGAGCTAACAGTGGTGGACAGTTTTAGGAAACAGCATTTTCCAGACACAATAGGGCAGATCACATATGAACTCACAGACTGTGACAGCGTGCACAGGACCTGCACAACCTCAAGCCGGATGAAATCCCAACATGAAGGAGGGGAAGTGGGCACAGAGGCCACACCATTCACAAATGATAGCTGCTGGGAGAGGGAAAATCAGTTTTCTTCAGTTGAGTGACACTGGGTAGGTATATCAACATACTCGAGAGTCGTTGGTCAACACAAATTGGACTCCAGCTTTTTAGTGACTTTTTGTTATTTTTTTGGTTTTGTTTTTTATCTTATTAGAATGAACATGAAGTTTATTGGAAGGGAAGCAGGGAGGAGATGGGAGGAACTGGAGGATGGGAAAAATATGATAAAATATATTCTATGAAATTCTCAAAGAACAAATAAAACAGATAAGTGGGCCATACTTATTCAGATAAGTATCTCTATGTGTGGTTTCATCTCTCACATAGATCAAAATTTTAAGTTCTGTTGAATTCACTGGAAGAAAAAAGAAGTTTATTCTGGTATTTGTGATGATTTCTTCTTTTTAAGTGTTTTCATGTACCACAAGGCATCCCTGCTTATGTAATTCTTGTCACTTCTGTTTTTAAATGAAGTGTGAAAAACTGCAGCTGGGGAAAATACACCCTTAATTTCTATTAGTGTTTGCATGTCTTGTTCTCACACAGGGTGATAGTGTGACTGTCTACTGTAATTGGCCTTAGGCACATGTACCCAAGATATTTTTTCCTGGCCCCATGATTTGAGAAGAGCACCTTTAAACTATAGAAGCCTCCCATTCCTCATGACTTTGTCAGCAAGATTCTTCATGGGGACCTTTGAAGACAACATGCTTTTGAGGGCTGTCAAATGAATATAAGACAAAGTCATTGGCCTGTGGAGGACATAGATTGTTATCATTGTTAATTAAAAGGATGTGTTGCAATATAACTACATGAAATATAGCAGACTAAATGCAGTTATTGAAGGGACTCTTAATAAAGCTTGCTAAGTGCGATTGAATCATCAAGGGCCTCTGGAGGTAAGTTTTTAGCACAGTTGTAGCTTGCCTTGGGAGGAAGGCTGCTGTGGGAGGTGCTGTATGTCAAATGTGTTGCTCTGATTGGTTAAAATAAATAAAGTGCTGATTGGCCAGTAGCCAGGTAGTAAGGATAGGGTAGGCGGGACAAGGTGGAGGAGAATGCTTGGAAGTGAAGGCTGGAGAGAGAGACACTGGGAGCCACTGCCATGGCAAGAAATAGATAAGATACTGGTAAGCCACAAGCCACTTGGCAAAGTATAGATTAATAGAAATGGGTTAATTTAAGATAGAAGAAGTAGATAACAAGAAGCTTGCCATGTCCATACAGTTTGTAAACAATGTAAGTTTCTGTGTGTTTACTTGGTTGGGTCTGAGCGTCTATGGGCTTGGCGGGTGAGAGAGATTTGTCCTGACTGTGGGCCAGGCAAGAAAACTCCAACTACAGAAGGCCCCTGACAATGTCTATGTAGCAAATGGTGAAAACTGATGATCTATGGAATGGTCTCAGTCTCCTATGCTTAGAGCAGCTTTAGCCTGTAGTCTTTGTACATGGCCAAGTACTCATTCATGTTCTTAAAAGTATATGTAGCTAATACAATAAATTAAGAATTAATTTGGGGCTGGAGAAATGGCTCAGTGATTAAGAGTGCTTATTGCTCTTATATAGGACCACCATTTGGTTTCCAGCACCCATGTTGGGCGGCTCACAACAGCCTGTAACCAGCTCTGAGGTGTCTGGCCTGTGCTGGTACCCATATACTTACTATATATGTGTTCTCGTTCTCTCTCTCTCTCTCTCTCTCTCTCTCTCTCTCTCTCTCTCTCTCACACACACACACACACACACACACACACACACACACACACACACGTGTTCTATTTCTCATACTCTCACTGTCTTTCATACTCTCACACTCACATGTAAATATTTAAATCCTTGAAATTTTTCTTTCTCAATATTTGATCTCTGATTACTGACTTAATCAAAGTGCCCAACTTTCACATACTAATTTCCATGATTCTGACATATTTCATATACTCTAAATAAAGAACACAAGAATGAATATGTTTGTTGCAAATATGATTGCTGCATTTATGTGTGCCCTGTTCTAAACATAACACTATGAGTTGGATTAGTTTTACTTATTAAGCCTTCCTAAGCATTATAGATCTGCTTACTTAGCTTGCCTCCCAAGGAAGTGTGGTGATAGCTCTTTCTATGTGTTCTTGGATTCTGTTATCTTTACAGTTGCACAGTAGCATAGGTTATAGAATCTCATTATTGATCATTTGGGGGTCTTGGTTGTCTTGTCTAAATTAAGTAACTCAGATTGGAATCATAGAATGGAAATCAAACTGAGTTTCCTTTTTAAGAGTCATTTCACATATACTGTTAAAAGTTAACTTATTTACAAATTGCCTTCTGTAAGTGGGCATTCCTTTTTTAGTCTGTTGTCTGTCTACCAGAGGTGCATTTTGGAATACGTCACTGGGGGACATCACCTGCCCTTCAGCACACTGCACTGTTGCAGTGCCCTGGCCTGCCCTCCCTGGAGCAGACCTGTTACTTTTGCTTCTACACTGGTACCACCCCCATCCCCCAGGTCCTGAACAGTCACTCAACTTCTTCAGTAAACTTCCTGCTTGGTCTAGACCACTTGGCTGCTCAACACTCTCTGTGTTAAGACTTGTCACGTTGTATTGCGTTCATTCTTTCCTGTTGAAATTGCTGTTCCTACTTGAGTAGGTTTTGTCCTTTGAAATCATATTGAACTTACGCTTTTTCCGTGACTCGTTGGATTTAAACATGGTATTATGTTTCTTTTTCATAGTTGAATAAGCAACCAGTTCCATCAGTGGGAACTCTGAGAACAATTCTCTTGTCTTGCTAATAGCCTTCCTGGTATTTTAAAAAGGTTCCCAGCTTTCCAATCAATAGCTCTATGTTTCCTAGTCTTCATTTCTTTTCTTCTTCTTTGATTCTTTTCTCCAGCCCACCCCTGACACTTACGTTCTGTGAGCTGGAATCTGTTTTGTTTTGTTTTGTTTTTCAGTGGGAGGTATAACATCAGCCAGAATCTAGGCATGTAGTCAGGATGAGTATAAAAGTTGGAAATAGCCAGGTGGTGATGGCGCACGCTTGTAATTCCAGCACTTGGGAGGCAGAGGCAGGTGGTGAATCTCTGTGAGTTCGAGGCCAGCCTGGTCTACAGAGCTAGTCCAGGACAGGCTCCAAAGCTACAGAGAAACTCTGTCTTGAAAAACCAAAAAAACAAAAACCAAAAAAATGTTAGAAATAGATAAAAAGGCTTACTATTTATTGGCTAGAGAAATCTCTGTGGTGAGGTGTGGGGTTTTGTCTTTAAGCCTTCTTATTTATGAGGTTATATCTTTAACCACGATTCTTACACACTAACAGGTTATGGAGGGATTCACAGGAAGATGTGGGTGCAGGGGACTAGCACCTGTATGTAATCTGTCTTCCAGGAATCTCCTTCTGCTGGGTCTGCAGCACTTAATGGTTTTATGCTAAGAGCTTCTAGAAATTACAGCTTCCAGCAAGACGTGGACATGGCTATTATTTCACCTCACTGGATACTTTTCTGAACCAGAGTTCTTTAATTCAGGGTCTCCAGGAGAACTGTCACATGAGTGTCAGGGCAGCAGAGCTGACTACAGGTATTTCAGGAGGACCCAGGCTTGGCTTTCTGTTGTGCTCACAGGCAACAGACATGGGCAGATCACATTGAGTTCCGTGTCTTAAATACTGGAAACGTGAAACCTGTCTAGAAGAGTTGCTTTATGTTATGTGGAAAACTCAGTATGTATTTCTTCCCTTGATGAAGATGCATGCACAGAGGAAGTGTGGGTACTAGTATGATTCATAGCGGTCTGATTGTACTAGAGATGAGCCTAATTTGTATATAGCCTTAATTTTATGGAGACACTTGTTCATGAGCTTTAGCGTACTCCTGAAGTTATGATTGGTGGTACTCAATACATAGCCATTTATAGTGACAGCAGTCATGACAACCATTGCTTATTTTGGCCTGGATTTGATACAGTGTGTCAAATTTGTTAGTGGTATATGCAGTGGTGTTTTTAAATTCTGCTCAGGTATCAGAGTGCTTCAAGCTGTTTCAGTAAAATGAACATATTAGGTTTCTACTCCTGGGTAACATAGTACCAGAGAGGCACAGGCTTATCATTTCGCAGTTTCAATGGGTTGAAAGTCTGGGTGTGGCCCAGAGTTGCTTTGTCTGGGATCTGCCAGGCTGAGCTCAGGCTGCTGTCTCCCTGGCAGTCCTCACTTGGAGCTCAAGGTCCCCTTACTTATCGACAAAACTAGTTTTACTGTGTGTGCAGATATGTGGTTCCCATTTTCCTGACGGTTGTCAGGCAGAGACGGTGTTAAGCTTATGGTCCATAGCATACTCTCAGCATGGTCATGGCTGTGTCTCAGACTAGTCAGCCTCCAGCTTTCTGACTTCTTTTTCCTGGTTTGGGAGGCCTCTCCGGGTTTTGTTTTCCCCACCAGGAAATCTAATGTTTGCATAGAGAACAACATAATTATATCACGGCATACTTGCATGGAAAAGGGAGGGAATTATTCAGACAAGTGATACTAGGTATTGTTTTAGAATCTTCTTCTTAGAAACTTCAAATTTTGGTGATATCTCTTCATAAGCATATATATTTATTATTTTTGTAGCAGCATTGCACTTTTTAAATAATAGCTTTTGGATGAAGGTCTCAAAGCCTCAACTCTTTTGTGTAAAACATATGATGAATTGGATGAATCTTTTTGTATATGAGTTATTACAAGAAAACTGAGCACAGCATCGTGGGAAAAGGGTACAGTAACATAGTATGGCCCTTACATTCATCGACTTAGGTAAAGAATTGTTGAATCTCAGCTGCTGGAGGGAAGGCTCAGCAGATAAGAGCACTTGCTGCCCTTGCAGGGGATCTGGGTTCTGTTCCCAGCATCTACTTGGCAGCTTACAAGTGTTTATAACCCCAGTTCCAGGGGCTCCAACACCATCTTCTGGGCTCTATGGGCACCAAGCTTGCATGTGGTGCATATACATATATGCAGGTAAGATATGCACACATATAAACTAAAGTAAAAAACCTTAAAAAGAGAAGAAATGCCTCTCACTTATGGTCTGCCACAAGGATGCCTGAAAACCATGGTGCTGCAGAACTGCTCTGGCATGCTGATTTATTAAATTCACCTCTGAACTGGAGTCAAATTGAAAGAAATCCGCTTCCTTTCACTCCTTTGTCAGTCTCTTCTAAGTACCTAATGATGGACTCCAGGTTATATCTTTATATCTTCTTTTCTGCATTCATTTAATGTTATATGTTTATCCATATGTAATACATTATATTTACATATATGTATATATATTAATATTATATGTTTATGAATTTGTCTCAGGACCCCTGTGTTTAGTAGGGTTCAGTGTCACTGGAGGCTCATGTGTCTATTGACTGACTCAGTGATGGTGATATTTTCTTATTTATTGCCTTCCTATTTTTAAAAAGAACACAAATCCTTAAAAATATGGAGCACATTTAGCATACTTATGATATATTATTAAGTTTTGATCATGAGTATAAGATTCTATATTGAATCTTTAAACGATATATATCTTCAGAGCTGGAGAGATGGCTCAGCAGTTAAGATGACTTGCTGCTCTTCCAGAGGCCCAAGTTTGGTTCCCAGCAAATGTGTTAACAGTTTACAACCATTTGTAACTCAGCACCATTTTCTGGCCTCTCAGGAGACTACACAAATGTGGGGTGTGTGCATGTACGCACGCATGTGTGCATGTACGCACGCATGTACACACACACACACACACACACGAGTCAGACAGACCATACATATACAGAAGAAAAACAACAAGAAAACCCAAACTCTCAAACATCCTCAGCACTTCTGAGGTATGCTAAAAAGGATCTGTCTCATTTGGTTTAATTATAATTCAGCCTATCCTTAACAATGGTGGCAAAGTCTTGAGACAGGATGGATGGTGAATATTGAATTAATTTTTTCCCCTGAAGCGTTAAGTACACACATTTTACTTGTTATTTCTTATCATATAAATTTGCATATTTAGTATCATAAATTTAGTAATCTTATCTTTACTTGTGTCTGCAGATATCTGATATTCTGTGTGATGCTTTTTCCCCACTGTGCTTATACACACTCTGAAACATTGATGCCTACAGCTGTATCTGTGTCTATGTTTACATCAGTGTGTGCATCCATATACGATGATACATGTACTCTCCAGATGGACTCAGCCTGTTATGTTATTCCAAAAGTTGATATTTAAAATTTATCAATATGAGCTCTTATTAAATGTTTTCCAGTTTTTCTCATTTGATGGCATTTCTCATTTGATAGGGATACAGAAACTGTTTACTTGAAGAAAACCTGTAAAAGCAGTTTCGTTCAGAATAATCATTCCTTTAGATAGAAGAGAGAACTTGTGTGTAGATGTTTTCTGTTGCTATAACAAAATGCCTGAAATGACCTGAAAGCAGGAGAGAGTTACTTCTCTCAGCCTTGCATCAGTTGACTGTTGTTCGGGACTGTGCTGAGGCAACACCACAGTTAAGGGGCAGAGCAGAGTAAAGATGCTCATGTGTGGTTGCTGTGAATCATATGGAGAACAAGAGCAAGCTAGAGAGAGAGAAGCAGAGTGGGAGGGAGAGGGAGAGGGGGAGAAAAGAGAGAGATTATGTTCTAGAGTCCAGAAGCTAAGGAAATGCACACAACCACTGGACTAACTTCCTTCTGCTGGGCCCATCTACTGACTCTTCCGCCAACTTACAGTGCTGTTCGTGGTGGGGACCACCAAGACTTTCACACATGGCCTTTGGGGGACACCCAAGATCCTTATAGGAAAGCTAGAGGCTGCAAGGTAGACTCCAGAATTTCTAGAGGGTAGGGAGAATGAAAGAGCTGGGACACAATGTGGTGAATGGGAACAAAACACCAGAAGACTAGAGTAAAATGTGCAAATGGAGCAGGCTGAGCTGTGGGAGAGTGACTGTGGGTAGTGGGGGAAAACAGAGGTCCAGGACTGTAAGGTAAGCAACTGGTGTCATCTCGTGTGTCATTTCTTAGCTTTGAAAGTAAAGAGAAAAACACACAGTCATCCTCATTATTTATCGCCTAACCACTGTTTTCCCTCCAGTTTGGACATAAGTGAGGATGGGGCAGAGTTTTCAACCTGAGTCTTCGGATCCAAACCTTTGAAACAGAAAATCAGCTTTCCGCCCTTAGTGTCTGTCATCTCCCACCACCGTCAGTAGGGCCCCTCCAATCCGAGCCAACTGTGGCTGTGTGCAGGTTCTTATTGTTGCTGTTGTATGTTTGTTTGTTTATGAAGTTGGGTTATCCACTCTTGATGATTTAAAAATATCCATTTGCAGTCTGATAAAACCTGAGACAGAGGCCAGAACCTTGTAGGAGATAAGGACTGAGCCATACTGATTTTTTTTGTTTGTTTGTTTCAGATAGATAAATTTTCTTTTCTTTTCTTTTCTTTTTAAAGTGTAAGTCATGAGTTTATATAGAATAGTTACAAGGAATTTTCCAAATTGTGAGTATAGCTCATGAAAGTGGGCTTTTTGGTTATTTCCTGAAATTGAAATGACACTGAAAAAATTAGTGTGTTTAGTGATCATGATGTTTCAGTGAAGAGTCCTCAAATCATTCCTTTTATTTTCCAGATATGTGTCACAAAGATGTCTACACGGAACTGCCAGGGGATGGATTCAGTGATCAAGCACCTGGACACAATCCCTGAGGATAAAAAAGTCAGAGTTCAGAGGACACAGAGCACTTTTGACCCGTTTGAGAAACCAGCCAATCAAGTGAAAAGGGTGCATTCTGAGAACAATGCTTGCATTAACTTTAAGTCCTCTTCTGCTGGCAAAGAGTCACCTAAAGTTCGAAGGCACTCCAGCCCCAGCTCGGTAAGCTCTGCCCTCTCCAATATATCATGGGGTAAACCCCAAGCCTAGCCTTCAGCATAGCTGCACACTGTGAGGAAGAAGGCAGGTGGTATTTGCAGTGAATTTTTGTGCATTCTCTCCCAGGGTGGTTGAATGTTTTGGAAGAGAGAAAGCTATTCACAGACTCTTGAGTTAAGAGTATCCAGCAAGCAAATGAATGGAATTATTTAACTTATTTTTAGAAAAAAAGCAAACAAACACTTTTTTCTTCTTCTAAAAATAAGATTGTTTGGAGTAAGACAAATTGACCATTAAAAATCCTATGTATTTCTCCCTCTTAGAGATGATTGTGAACTTTTCTGTGCTTGTGAGAAGTTTTCTCTTTTTCCTTTTTTTTATATTTTTATTTTATAATTAATTTAATTTTACATATCAGCCACAGATTCCCCTGTCCTCCCTCCTCCCACCCCCAGCCTTCTTCCCCAACCCACCCCCCCATTTCTACCTCCTCCAAGACAAGGTCTCCCCTGGGGAGTCAGCTCAGCCTGGTAGATTCTGTTGAGGCAGGTCCAGTCCCCTCCTCCCTACACCAAGGCTGAGCAAAATGTTTCAGCATAGGCCCTAGGTTCCAAAAAGCCAGCTCATGCACCAAGGACAGGTCCTGGTCCCACTGCCTGGGGCCTCCTAAATAGTTCAAGCTAATCAACTGTCTCACTTATCCAGAGGGCCTGGTCCAGTTCCATGGGGGCTGTTTTCTAAGTTGGCAGATTCACAAAGCATTTCACCTCAAGAATGAGCGTTGATCACTTGTCGTCCCACAGTTTGATTCCAGTGGAAATATTTTAGAATTTAGCAGCAAGGCATTCGTTCTCAGGTATAGGCTGTTATATGTTAGGAACAATGATCGAAGTTCAAGAATCAATAGAAACTTGATATCAGTATCTATTATCCATACTTGTGGGTTTTTTTTCCACCTAGACCATGGTATGTTGAAATTCAGGGGTATTGTAAAGAATAAAACTCGTAGTAATTAACATATTTTAAAAAGATATTGGATAGTTTGTTTCTAGCATTTTATATTATCCACTTTTTATAGTATTTAATAGTATTTAATGCTATTACTGACATGATAAGCATTCACTAGCCTTTACTGTTGCCTTCAGCACAGCCTATCACCACACTCTTGCTAGCTGAGGCTATTAGGAGGACTGTAGGTAGATGCTTGTCTTGGTGGTCTAGGTTAGAACGTATTTCATTGAGTTGGGCTGACATCTGCTGAGCCAAAACAGAGTTTATTTTCAGAAATTTCATATTTAGGTTAGTTTTCTCCATATATTCTCCAAACTGCTATAGATTTACATCTTTCTATACCATGAACATCTTCATGTCATGATAGGTAGTGCTAAATCTGGAGAGAGAGGAGGAAGGTCTGGGTTTGCAATGGGAGTCCACACATACTCATCCTGGCTGGGGTCATGTCCACTTGGCATTGCTTCCTTTCTGGTGAGAGTGAAAAATCCCCACACGGAACTAAGCCTCTTTGTCTACTTGTTTCCATGGCTGGTATTTGGGTCTATACCTTTGTCCAGCATTTAGATCCTCTTTGCAATTAAATTATCTGTTTACCGTGAAGTGCCTTAGTGATGGAGTAAAACTCCTGAGAGATAGAGCCTGTTCTGGGGCTCAAGGAACAACAGAATGACTAGAGGCAATCTTGAATCTAAGTCTTTGTTTTGAGGTTACAGAATTCTGAGTGAACCCTTCTCTCCCTCAATCAAACACCCATGCAGAATGTAGAGTACTGCAGCTTCCTTAATTGTGGCTTTCTTGCAGTTAATGGAGGTATGGTCCTGATCTTAAATGGCTGCCTGACCAAGGCCTTGTATTAAAGGCTTGGTTGATATGCATGCCTCATGAAGTTGGACCCATGGAAAGGAAACTGGGTTGTTGGAGATGTGTCCTTAAGGAATAGTATTTGGACTACCTGCCTACTTCTTGTTTTCCTAGTCTCTCACTTTTCTGTCTCTTCTTCCTCTCCTTCTCTTTTTCCTTCTCCCTCTTTTCCTCCCTTCTCCCACCCCCACCCAAACTGCTGTGGGGTTTCCAAGGCCTTCTGTATGCTCCTATTGTTTGGTACTGGACCATCACAGGCCCAAAGCAGTGGAGACAGGTGACCATGGACAGAAACCATGAGTCCAAATGCACCCTTCCTCTTGTGAGTTATGTGTCTTAGATACTTTGTCAGGAGGCATGGACCACTGATGGACACAGGGGCTCTCAGCTTTAAACAAGTAGTTCTTACTGAGAATGAGAATGAGTCTTCAATAGAGTCAATGTGGAACTATGGCTGCATCATTGGGATGTACCTTTCAGGATACTCATACAGTGTATAATGATACAGTTTAAACACTCATTCCTACTTCTAGGAATGAGATTTCAGCATTAAGATAGAGCTAAGCACAATTCAATATTTTCCCCCATTTGGGTGAAAGTTAACCCATGGGCACTATTTTACTAGGTAAGTAGTAATAAAGGAAAGAGATTTTTCAGTTCACATCAATTTATTTTAATTCTAGTTCTGCTAGTAGCTACAGAATCTTAGATAAGTTTTGTTATTTTTCCAGCCTTTACATTTTTCATGTCCAAATGGGATGTATAATAGAATGAATCTTATGATGGGTCTATTGGTTTTAAATTTAGATAATAAAGGCCAAAGGCTAGGACTAAACCTTCAGTACTTTTGGTATTTGTTACTGCTATTGAGACAGTGAAGTGGAGCTGTTGAGGTCCTGCCTTGTGGGTGGCAGGGTGATGAGCACTGTTCATCTGCAACATCTGCACTTTCCATTACCCAGACCCATGTTCCCCTCCAGTGAGCCAGACAATTGACAGCCCTTGCACTTCTATTCAGTTTTTAAAAATGTATTAACATTATGTCATTACATTCAGTGTCTCCATGGAGTGTCTGTTAGCAATTGCACAGTAGCCATCTGTATTTCCAAGTTACCATGGTGCTTCCGAGAGTGCATTCTTAGGAGAGAAGTGATAAGAAGGAGACAGTTGTCCCATAAGACTGTTTGCATCCATTCATGCACCTGAGGTCCCAGAGCCAAAGCTAATGTTCAGGGTTGACTGCATCTTGGTTTGTTCTAGTGTTTTCATTTAAACAGGAGAGTATAATAAAGTTGTATGAAGAAAGGCAAATGCAAGACCTCAGCCTTAATTTTAAGGTAGGACCCCCCCACCTTTGCATTATTCTCAGTTTTTTTCATTTGATTGGAAAGGCTTTACTCTTGGCCCCTTTAAATGCTTGGCATTTGGATTCCTTATTTATATGCATGGTAATTGCACAGCAGACTACTTTCCATGCTTAAAATAGGAGACTCACTTTGTAAGAATCTAATCCTCAAAGCTTAGACTATCTCATACCGTCCATGTTCCAAGGAACCATTCTTCTACAGTCCAGAACTGTTTTTAGAGAGGAATCACATGCTTTTAATTTGTCTAAGGAAGACTGTATTGATCTGCAAATTACAGGGTATTTCCACAATGTCTACATATCAATTCCACAGGGCAAATAACTGATTGTTTTACTGCAAAATGTGGCAAAATATTAATTTTCTGTCATTGCAGTGTTAATAGAATATACTTTAACTGCAACAGTTAATACATCCAAATCCATTTAGTTAGAAAAACGGACGATATGTGTCATTATTATCTTCTCTTACTTGTTTGTCTTTCTTGTAAATAAAATGGAGATTGGTTTCGGTCACATAAGAAATGTTTCACATTTTTAGAATTTCCTCTGTTCAGTTTTTAAGTAGTATCACTATGTCTTATTTGAATGCTGTTGCATATTCAAGGCAGAGTGAAACATACAATGCTTAATCAGTTATTTGTGCCTCTCCCGAGAGAGGAAAACTGCTGTCTTCCATTCTCCCATCAGTTTGTGCGGCTTGTACTTGCCTTCAGTATGCAGGAGCCAAGTAGGCCGTGATAGAAGCAAAAGGGTTGTAATCTGCAGCTACCTTTCTCTTTAGCTTAGATCCATGCTTAAAGGAGCACAGAAGCAGACATGAAGATTTTCACTCCGATTCAAAATAATTTAGAGAGGAACTGTGAACACAATATTTTCTCCATTGAAGATCATTTATACTAAGTTTAATGTAGGTTTTAAAATTTCTATTTAGAACTTGGGCTCAGGAGGGTGATGGTGAAGCACGACATTCGCAAGCTGTTTCCTGGCGATGAGAAATAAGTGAGAACATAACCCACACAGGACTAGTCAAGCAGCTCGGAATGCAAATGCCCATTACATTTTACTTGATTCTTATGTAGTTTTTGAGGAAAAAAAGAAAAAGAAACTCCTCAGTGTAATGTGTAACTTAACATATGTGGAATCAAAATATCATTAAAAAAATCTTGCATCTCCTTTTCACATTCCCTCCCTGTCTATGTTAAAATTTGAAGTATATTTGTCTACCATCAAGCTGTCCATTTTTCTGTGGTCTGCATTGCCCTGCTCCATGCCCCCCATCTCTATGTTGATATTCCAAACCACAGTACCCCAGACCCTATTTGTAGATAAGATCCTTGAAGAGGTTACTACGTTCAGATGCGTCACTGGGCTGGTTCCTCCAGCTGTTGTTCTGAGCCTAGGGAGGGACACCACAGAAATAATTCAGGGAGAGGAGAAGCAGGATGGGGACACCAGCCACACAGAGGCCTCAGCAGAAACCAAAACCTGCTCTCACCACCATCTCGATATGCTGGCTTCCATAATTGGGAAATACCATTTTTGTTGTTGATGTTACTGAGGCTACAGCATTTGGACACCTCTATCGAAGTAATTAATATCTAGAAAACAATGCTTTGTTATTAGTTAGGGTGTTTTCTTAAAATATTGTTCATTACCAAATTTTGCTGTTTTTCCCTCGTACTGCATGCTGAATGGGAACATTAAACAGATGAGTTTTGCTTTGAGGAAAAATGTGTTTAATTAAAACTCAGCAGATAGTCTTGGGAAAGTCATCTTTCTGGGAGACTCTCCTATTTATACACTTAGACTAGCGTAAACGATGCCGAAAGTGTTGTGCAGCCCTGGTTATTTCTGATTTCTGTGAAGACAAGAGTTCTATTTTCGGTATGTACTTCATTAAAAATTTAGCAACATGTA
This sequence comes from Onychomys torridus, assembly GCF_903995425.1. Classification (NCBI taxonomy): domain Eukaryota; kingdom Metazoa; phylum Chordata; class Mammalia; order Rodentia; family Cricetidae; genus Onychomys; species Onychomys torridus. Next base: position 66,962,114 of record NC_050445.1, on the reverse strand, counting down.
ACTATGGAGCTTGGTGTGACTGTGTGGAACTGTCCTCTCATTGGATACTTTGTTGAAGAAATGGGTTACTATGGTGTTCAACTCCATGGCAGATTGAATAATTGACCCCCAAAGCTGCTTATAGACTTTGTTGGTGCCTTTGACACATTCCTTCTGCCTGTGAAGATGCTCAGTCAGCATCTAGAGATATATGGGTTTAATAATTGGGACCAGAAAATGATTCTCTTTATGTCAGTAGTGAAATTAGAAGCAGAGTTTGCCTGCCTTAACTTCTTAAGTAGATTCATAACTCCAAGTTACCAAACATGCCATATACACTTGGAAAAGTTGACTTCATAATTGGCAAATTGACCTTTTCCTTCCATCATTGGAATTTTGTTGTTTTGTTTTTTGTTTCTTTTTTGTTTTTTGAGACAGGGTCTCACTATGTAGCCCTGGCTATCCTGGAATTCACTCTATAGACCAGGTTGACCTCAAACTCACAGAGATCCCTCTGCCTCTGCCTCCCAAGAGCTGGGATTAAAGGCGTGGGCCACTACACCCAGCCTCTGTCATTGGAATTTTTATTGAGATTGCATTAAATTTGTAAATTATAGGGAACTGACACCTTGAGGTGACATTGAGCTATTCCAACTAAAACAAAAGATGCCTTTTCATTATCAGGTATTTTATGGTCTTATTTTTATTACCATTTACTTAGCATAAAGTAACAGTTTTCATTATAGCATTTTTATGAACATTTCCTTTTGGATGAGGCTCTTTTCTACTCTTTTCTCTCTCCTCCAATACCCCGTGCCTATTCTGTTATTGTGTCCTCTGTATCTAGTATTGTCCACATCCTTTCTTAAAACCCTCTTCCCTGTCTCATGACCCCCTTTCTAGTCTCATGACCTTTAACCACACTGACTCCCATGTAAATATAAAAATTAGAAGCCAGGATCTGCATGAGAGAGGATGTGGTTTTGTCTTTTGATATTGGATCAATTCAGTTAATACAATAATTTCAAGATCCATCATTTTTCCTTTTGGATTTATAAAGTTCCATTGTATATATGTTCCTCATTTTCTTTATATTCATGAGTTGTTGGATGTCTATGTTATTGTGTTTTCTTGCTATTGTAAACAGAGACAGTGAACATGTTTGTGCTAGTGTCTCTGTGTCAGGATATAGAATGCTTTGGGTGTAAACTACAGTGGCATAGCTGGGTGAAATAGTGTGATGCTTCTAATTTTTTGAGAATCTCCACTCTGATTTTACTACTGCTGAACTTTTTATATTTCCATCAGCAGTGAATAAGGTTTCTTCTTTTCCCATATCCTCACTAGCATGAAATGTCTTTTTCCTTGATGGTAACCATTCTGATTAGGGTGAGATGGAATCTCATAATTACTTTAATTTGTATTTTTCTGATGGCTATGGATGCTGAACCTTATTAAAAATATGTGTCGGTCATTTGTCATTTGTCTTACTTGTCTCCTTTTTTTTTTTTTTTTTAAGTTTGGTCTCCAAACATTTCAAACATGTATATAAAGCATTCTGGTTACTTCCTGCTCATTTCCACCTCTGCAAGCCAACACCCCCCCCCCCCCATTTCCTACACAGCTCTTTTTATGTATTTATTACTTTTTGTTTTGTGTCTGACAGACTTTGTGAACTTGGATTTGAAACTAGACATTAGATACTGCTAAGCTCATCATTGGGTACAACTGGATACTATGCTCTCCTTCAACAACTGAAAGTAATTCACCACTAAGTGGTAGGGCCCTGTGAACACATTCTGTATGTATGGCTAACTGTTGAGTGGACCTGACTTGTATAGACCAAAGCAGTGGGCACTACCATTGTGAGTTCATATTGCCATGGCCTTGCCATGCTTAGAAGACCTCAGTTTGCAATCCTTTCCTTATCTTTCAGATCATACATTCTTTCAGATTCCTCTTCCAAAATATTTTTTGAACTTTAAAAGGGTGCTGTGAATGTCTTGATTATAGTCAATGCTTTAATCATCCAATATTCTTAGTATCTTGTGGTGCCATGGCTCTCTGTATTCACCTTCACTCACTACAAAGAAAGGCTTCTCTGATTAAGGGTGAGAGTAGCCTGTGCATGTGGGTAAAAATATAGATATTAAGAAGGTGGCTTGAATCTGTGTCAATTCAGCTAAGCAGCAGAGGGTTTCTCCTCCTCCCAATATGTAGGTCTTCTTCAGTCACAGGTTTTTGACTAGATTTATAGCATTAGGTCTGGATTGGTTATCTCCCACAAACTGCTAAATGGTTTTATTAATAAAAAACGAGGGGGCTGGAGAGATGGCTCAGAGGTTAAGAGCACCGACTGCTCTTCCAGAGATCCTGAGTTCAATTCCTAACACCCCCGTGGTGGCTCACAACTATCTGTAATGAGATCTGGCGCCCTCTTCTGTGTACATAATAAATAAATAAATTTTAAAAAATGAGGAGACAGATATTGGGGTGAAGCTGAGAGATCAGAGGAATAGAACAAGCCACAGCCAACCTCACCTTACCAAGTCCTCAGCCTCCAGGCGCTGCTTCCTGTATACTCACACTTATATACCTTCTGTGCCCTGACATCTCACTTCCTCTCTCAGCCCAGCTACATCACTTCCTCTTTTCGCCCAGCCCTATCACTTCCTGTCTATCTGTATATACCTCCAGACCTGTGTGATTAACTAGTGCTGAGATTAATTAAAGTGATGTGCCACCACTCCTGGCTCTGTTCCCAGTGTGGCCTTGAACTCACAGAGATCCAGATGAATCTCTGTCTCCCGAATGCTAGGATTAAAGGTGTGTTCTGCCACTGCCTGACCTCTATGTTTAATATAGTGGCTGGCTTTTTCCTCTGATCCCCAGGCAAGCTTTATTTGTTAGAGCACAAATAAAATATCACCACATGTCACTCTTGTACCAATGGGTACATCTTGTCTAACAGGTTGGTTTTATGGTTCACAGAGTCCACAGCTGGGTAAGATCATTGATTCTCTTATTTTCTCAACACACTACATTGCCCTGTCCAGCACTCCTGAGAGCTAGTCAGCAGAGAACAGGCTTGAAGCTCTGGATTTGGCATCCAAGGTGTGCAATGCCTTCAGCAGTAGAGTCTTAATCACTAGTTTTGTGGGCAACCAAAAGGAATGCTAAGAACCTGTATCCCACACTTGGTACTAAGGTTTTTGTCTAGTGACCCACTGTTCCCAAGAATGGCAATGTCTGGTCTTGAAAATATTTGCTAAATCTTTTATGCTTTTAAATTAGGTTACCAGATGGTGGCTTTCATAACTCCCTTGCTTTAATAATTGCCCCCCCCCCCCCGTCTGCCCACCCTCCGTTTGAACCCTTCTGCCCCAGTGTCTGCCCCTTCCATGTTCATTTATGCTCTACTGCCCTCTTCCTGAAGGTGCCCTGTCCCCTGTGCAGTGTCTCCATTCTGACTTTCTCATTTCTGGAGGTACTCCTCGTTAAAACATGAAATTAAGGAGTGGAAGCTAGGACACACATGTGGAAAGAAATGCAGCTTTTGTTGTTTTGTGCCTTGGTTACTTCCATCAGTATAAAAATTTCAAGCTTCATATATTTTCATGCCAACTTCATGACTTCAGTTTTGTATATAGCTGAATAAAATTCTGTTTTGTATGTATACTCTATTTTCTTTACGCATTCATCTGTTGATGGACAACATTAACAAATGTGGCTGAGAATCCTGGATGTTAACATGTAAAGAATGTAATTAGATCCCTATATCTTACCCTGTACAAAACTCAATTCCAAATGGATCGAAGAACTTGGCATATGACCTGATACCCTGAGACTGATAGAGAAAATAGTAGGAAGTACCCTTCAATGTATAGACAAAGGTAAGGATATTCTGAAAGGTACTCTGGTGGCTCAGGAAATGAGACCAACAGTGCACAAAAAGGATCTAATGAAACCAAGAGGCTTCTGTAGAGCAACGCTAACTGTTAATTGACAGGAAATTAATTAATAAGAGGCAGCTCACAGAATAGAAGAAATTATTTCCCTGATATATTTTCCTCTGATAGATGACTAGTAACTAAATAAAACAAAACAAAACAAAGACTAAACTCCAAGAAAACAAACCAACTAATAAAAATCTTTGGAACTAAACAGAGAGTTCTTAAAAGAAGAAATTCAAATGGCGAGGGAAAGCTTTAAAAACATAGCATCCTTAATCATCACAGAATTCATACTTAAACCACTTGTTGATGTCACATTGCCACGGATCCAGGCGACGGCTCCTGTGGGTGTGGTTGTGGGGCAAGGGGACCTGTACACTGATGGTCAGAGTGGGACTAGCCCAGGCATTCCAGACACCACTCTGCAGGCTCCTCACAGAGCTGGGAATAGAGCTGCTGTGTGACCCAGCCGTGCCATCTGGGCATGTGCTCTGAGACTTACAGCCTAGTACAGAGGCACTTGTACATCTGAGTTCATCGCTGCTCTAGTCATTTTAAATTAATTGTTATAGTTGGCATACAAGTAATGGGCTTCATTGTGACATTTCATTTGTCTGTATCATTGTATTTTTTTCTTATTTATCGTGACCACTACTCTCCCCTATAATTTCAATATACAACTTTCTCCCTGTAAGTAGTCTCTCCTCTGCTTTCATGTGTGTGTATAAGCAAATCTAGATTCTGCTTATGAGGGAAAATATTCGATATTGTGTTTTCTTCTTCCTTTACACAGCCCCCTCCCACCTGCTGCCACATTTATCCCCTTTCTGTAGCTGGAGTTCTCTCCAGTCCTGTCCAGGCCTGCAGCTACTCAGACCCAAATAAACACACAGATGCTTATATTATTTAACTATTTGGCCTAATGGCTCAGGCTTCTTGCTATCTAGTTCTTATATCTTAAATTAACCTATTTGTATTATTAAGTTGCCACGTGGCTTGTGACTTACTGGTACTTTACATCTTACTTCTCATGGTGGTGGCAGCTGGCAGTGTCTCCTGACTCAGCCCTTCACTTCCCAGAATTCTCTTCTTTGCTTGTCCCGCCTGTACTTCCTGCCTGGCTACTGGCCAACCAGTATTTTATTTATCAACCAGTCAGAGCAACATTCACACCATACAAAATATATCCACAGCACTTCCCTTTTCTTTTTCTTCAAAAAGGAAGGTTTTAACTATAACTTAGTAAAATTATATATAACAAAACAGTTACCAAGCAAGAATTAGTTACAATATATAGTCTATTTATAATATCTAGTCTATTTGTTTGAAAAAATTAAAGAAGATATCATATCTATCTATCCTATATTTATGAGTATAAGGTTTTATATTTAACTTATCTTTTATCATAACTAAGGAAATGATAACTATCTAGTCTTAAATTACATTAAAGACCTCAGAAGGATATAATATTACCTAAGTAAACAGGAAGAGCATTGTAAGCAACTTCCAAAAATCCAGAGTGACAGAGACAGCTGGCTTCCTGGACAGTCACCCAAATTTCTTCTGCAATGTTGGGGCATCCAGTTTTCAGCCTACAGGCGTAGAGTCTCTCAGTCATTTCTCTCTGTGTCCTGTAGAATGTCTGGCAGTTTCCTCTGTGAAGCAGGAACCTGAAGGACCAGTTCTCCAATCAAAGTTCAATGATCACCTTTCTATGGGTCCTGCATGTTCAGTCAATCAAGCAGTCCAGGCAAGAATAGTTTCTTGCCCAAATGGCTATTTTTGCCAAGAAGAAAATAAACTCCATATACATTGTCTTCAATGCCCATCTTTCTCTCTGAAGTAAATTGGTGCTGCCAGGAGCAGACATGTCTCACTGTCCAGAAAGTCTAAATTTTTAAAATATTTTAAATGCCATATTTTATAGGTTTTGAAGTATTTGAAGACTATCTATCTGTCTGAAATATATCTGTATATACCTAGAAAACTAAACTAACATGACTATGATTATCATAGAAGACTACTTATTAATCTGTATTTTTAATTATCCATTACAATCTAAATGAGTTACATACACATAGTACCTCAAACGAAAATAGAAATATATATACAGTATAACAAAATTAAGTTTAAACTTGTATCAATAAACTAAAATCAATAGCAATGTAAAACATTTCTAAACAAGTTGTTACCCTTTCATCCTGTCATATCTACATCATATCCCCTTTTCTTCTTTAGAAGAGATCGCATTTATAATCAACCTGCTTTAAATAAAAATAATGGTTTTTCTCTGTCCCACACCAGAGGGCTTTTCTGATATGGGGCAGAGATTTCTCAACCTTTTCTTTCAATAATATGCTTGGGTTTGAGAAGGAGTGAGCCAATTCCACCTCCAAAGCCAGCTTGGTATATTTGGGAATTTGGGTGTATCTTCTCATACTACTTCCTGCTGGAGGGGGGCACTGTAGTCTTAGAGGGACACAAAGAAAATTTTAGGTCATCTGAGACCTTTCAGGGGGTCTTGGCTGGTCAAACCTGATGTATCTTAATCTGGAACAAATTCATAGCCTCTTGCTTTCTGTGGAAACAAAAGCAGAGCCTCCTTTCCAAAGCAACATATCCTTAGATCCAAATTTTTAAGTTAAGGTACCTTTAAAATATACATATTTGTTTACCTGAGCAGTCTTTACAATCAAATGTCTTTCTGCAGTTAAAAATACCAAAGACAACACAACCCAGATTCTCTGTGTAATATCCATCTTTATGTGGCTTATTTTTTATATTACTTTTACTTTCTCTTTAAATACTTTATTTTTTAATAACTATTTCTTTATATAACTGCATATATCACTTTTTTCTCTCTTCCAAGCCTATGTACATACATTGTAAACTGTTTAGAGGTTTATCCCATCTGAATCTGTCTTATTGTGAATCTATTGCTTTAAACTGCAGTGGTTAGTACTGAATGACTCTGCCCACTTCAGCTTTCCAACATGGTGGTGGTATGTTTACTGCCAGCTCTGGGTCTGGAAGCCATCAACTCTCAGAAGCAGTGGGTCTATGCTTCTATCAAAGCAGTGTGTAGCCCAGAAACCTCTTTTTTTTTTTTTTTTTTTTTTTTTTTTTTGTCTGTACTAGAAAAGGCTAAATCTAGCATGCAGGGTAATATGGCTTGCAGATGCCTCATTCCCGCCATGCTGTAGGTCAAGTCCTCATACCACGAACCTGCTATAGAGCAGCTCAAGCCCACAGGCTGTGGCTAACTTGGGAGAGACCATTAGGAAACTGTTTTTAGATCCATGTTAGAATCTGCTTTCTCAGATTTTAGGTGGAAACTCTAGCTGTTGGGCTCCATTTATAGCTGGAGTTATCTTCAGTCCTGCCCAGGCCCACAGCCACTCAGATCCAAATAAACACACAGACGCTTAGCTCATATTAATTAAACTGTTTGGCCTAATGGCTCAGGCTTCTTGCTATCTAGTTCTTATATCTTAAATTAACCCATTTCTATTAATAACTTGCCCCGTGGCTTGTGACTTACTGGTACTTCTCATGGTGGTGGCGGCTGGCAGCATCTCCTGACTCAGCCCTCCACTTCCCAGAATTCTCTTCTCTACTTATCCCACCTGTACTTCCTGCCAGGATACTGGCCAATCAGCATTTTATTTATCAACCAATCAGAGCAACACATTCACAGCATACAGAACATATTCACAGTACCTTTCCTCCCTCATCATAGTCTCTCTTTTTGCATGATATCTGTACGTCTTATATATGAATTTACACACACCTCACACACAGATATATAAATAGGTATGTCCATATATGACAGAAAACATGGTTCATGTATTTCTGAGTCTGACTTGTGGTGCTTGTGTTATTGTTATTTTTACATAACTTTATCTTGTCAGTGATAATCTCTATCAATTTTATTGAAGATGCTATGAATTTCAGCTTCATTATGGCTGAATAAAATTCCATAATTCCATCATAATAATAAACCATAGTTTCGTCAAATGAATCTGCTGCTGCTGCTCTTGGTGGGTTGCATGTCTTGTATATTGTGAGTTCCTTACTTCTATAGTAAAATTACTAAGTAACTCTCTCACCAGCAGTGTTTCATTGTGGTGAGATAGCATTTCAATGTTGTTTGAATTTTCTTTTTCTTGATAGCTAAGGATGTTGAACAGTTTCCAGATACTGGCCATTTGTATTTCTACATTTAAGAAAGTTTCTATTTATTCACCTATTATTGACTAGATGATTTTTCATGTCTAATTTCTTGAGACCTTCCTTTCGTTGTCTATGTTAATCTGTAACATATCTACTTGGCAAAGATTTTCTCTCATTCTGTAGGCCACCTCCATGCTGATGCTTGTCTCCTCTGCAGTGCAGACATTCCTTGATTTCATGTGCTCTCATTTGTCAGTCCTTTTTTTTTTTTCTGACCTATTAGAATCAAGACTAGAATGACCAGTTATCTCTAAATAGTGTACTTTATCTATTTGATTTACTGCTAAAGTATGTTGGAAGAGTATTTTTTGTAAGTGAATATTGTATACAGTCATAACTTAGAAGATTATTCCATAATATAGAAGATGTTCATATCACATTGAATGTGAGAACACAGATCATAAAACATGCATATTGAGTGTGACAACATCTATATAAAAAGTCAGTTTCCAGCAAGACAGCTTTGGGTGATGCTATATCAAAATATTTACAGTGCTCCCTTGGTTAGATTATGGGTAAATTTAATCCTTCAAGTGTTTGTTTTGTATGTTCTGAATTTGTACTATCACTGTTTATTGCGTTGTTTTAAAAATATTCTTATATCAGAAAAAGTTATTTATGCAGTGTCAGCAAATTGGTACATTGATATAATCTGTTTTGTTTTCCCTGTTTTATGTTTAGCCGACAAGTCCCAAGTTTGGAAAAGCTGACTCATATGAAAAACTGGAAAAGCTAGGGGAAGGATCTTATGCAACAGTATACAAAGGGAAAAGCAAGTAAGTTAAATGTTTTAAAGAATGTGTCATATGTGCAGGGTATCTGTGCTCTTACTATTAAATAGCAGCATACTTAAATAACACAAATTTACAACATAGTAGATTGTCCTGCTATTTGGTATCCTGGATCCTGTGAATTTGCTTTAAACAAATCTAAAGGCAAAATGGCTATTGTTTTCCTGAGGCAAATGGCTCTGCAGACTTCTCTAACTTAGCTTACTATTTCTCAATGGAGCTAGAACCCCCAAATGGGAATTATTTTCCAGGTGAATGAAGCAATTAATTTCTCATGGTGGTTTAGTGTTTATTATTATTTTTTCCATTTTTCCCATTTATTGAAAATATATTCTTTTCTCATACAATATATACTGCCTATGTATACTTATGAGACCCACAGAAATACTGAGTTTAAAAGCTGTAATATATACATAGAGAACCTGCTGCAGACCCACGTAAGCCCTGTGCCTGCTGCTTCAACCTCTGAGAGCTCAGGTGTGCCTTGCTTAGTTGATTGAGCAGACCTTTTTCTCCGATGGTCTCCATCCTCTCTGGCCTCTTCTTCCCCGGCGTTCCCTGAGCTCTGAGGGTAGGGATTAAATGAAGACATTCCGTTTAGACTTTCTCTCCAATAATGTATGGCTGTGGGTCCCTGCACCTGTTCCCATCTGCTGTCAGAGGAAGTGTCTCTGCTGATGACTGAATAATGCACTGATCTGTGAGTATGGCAGAATATCATTTTATTGTTTGTTGTTTTTTAGTTTAGACCAGCAGTGTTTGGTTTTACCCTAGGTCTCTGGTTCTTGGTCAGCCCAGCAGTGACAGTTATGGGTTCTATCTAGTGATGTAGGTCTTAGTCAAATCAGACATTGATTGTTTACTCCCACAAGTTCTGTGCCACTGTTATCCTAGCATATAAGGACAGATTGTAGGTCAGAGTTTTTATTTCAGGGTTGGTGTTTATGTTTCTCTTTTGCTAGCCTGCGACTGCCTTCCAGCACCTAAGACACTAGAACATAGGGCTGAAGGCTTCATGGAGACACCAGCTGGACCTCTCCATGTTCAGTGAGTTGTGTGGGTGTTGTCCTCAGCAATGAGGCCCCACTGTCAGATTGTAGAGAGCGTATATTATCTTAGCACCACCCTGGCTTGTTTGAAGATTTTCATGTGATTCCCTTAGACAATAAGTCTGCAACCCAGTCCCTGTACTGGAAGCCTTGTTTAGCAACAAGAGATGACCAGCTGATTCCTTATCCCCCGTTATTAGGAGACCTCATTAGGATCACCTTCACATGTTTTAGGAAGTGTCACTGCACTGGGTTTCCATACCCTCCCAGTGCCCTTCAGTTTCCACTGTTTCTCCCTCCCCTCCCTCTCTGATCCTCCTGTTCCTGTCCCACCTGCCCCCAGGTCACTGGTAAAATCTGTTCTCTTTGTCCCTCCCAGGGAAATCCATGTGCTCACCCTTGACCCTTTCTGTATACCTAACACTTCTGGGTCTACAGACTGTAGTGTGGTTATCATATACTTAATGGCTAATCTCCACATAGAAGAGAATATACACCGTATTTACTTTTCTGGGTCTGGGTGACCTCATTCAGGATAATTTTTTTTTCCTAGTTCCATCCATTTGCCTTGAAATTTCATGATGTCATTATTTTAACATCTGAGTAATACTCCTTTGTATAAAATGTACCACATTTTATCCATTCTGCTGTTGAGGGACATCTAAGGTCTAGAAAAAATATGAGTGATCTAAATCCAAACATACTGTCACTGTTGCATCCTTTTGTATTAAACATTTATTCCTCTTTGCCCAAGTCACTTACTTTAAAACTGTAAACTCTCATTTCCTTCTCTTTTACTTGTCTACTTTGGCCTGTACTTGCACACAGAGAACGCCTCTTTCCCTCTTTCCCACAGTTCCCTTCCTCCATTGCTTTCTTGAGATTAAAGGACAGACTTTTTTTTTTTTAAGCCAGTGACTTTATTAGGATAACTAACAGGAGTTTGGGCGATAGATATTTGTTTTTGTTAAAGAACAAGGGTGCCTCAAAGGCAGATTTATGACCATAAGCCCCTTCCCCCCAGCGTAGGTGACTCCCGTAAGCTGCCTCCCTGGAGGTCTTGGCAGACTCATAGTCAGCTGAACAGCTCAGATCTTCTTCTGCCCGAGGACTGTTACTGCTTTCATCATCTGTGAGGAGCCTGGTGAAACAGTGTTTGTTTGAGGAACTTCTGAAGACTTTTGGGTGCTTGAACTGACTTTTGTGAAACTGCCTCACCATCCAGAAGAGAATGTTTCAATTTGGATGAGTTTTCTATACAAATATCAGTGACTGAATAATGATACTATATTTTCTCAGATATCAAAGAATGCTTTTAATCATTTTATATTACATTTTCTGTTTTATTTTATTGAAATTTTTTCATATAATATAATTTGATTACTCCTTCCCCTACTTTTATTCCTCCCAAGTCCTCTCCACCTCCCCTTCCATTTGGATCTGCTCCCTTTCTGTTTCTCATCAGTAAAATAAAATATAAGATATATTTCCCCCCCCCCCCCCCAAATCAACAGCAACAACAGCAAAAAACAAAAAACAAAAACACAAACCACCACGCTGGAATAGGACAAGAAACAAATATAGACACAGAGACCCACTCATTAGCACACTAAAGAATCCCATAAAACCCCAAATCATAAGCCATAATAAATACATAAGGATCTGTAGGATAAAAAAAACAGAAAAAAGATCAAATTAAATAGAAAGAAAGGAAGAAAAGAAGGGAGATGAGAGAGAAAGAGAGGGACAGAGAGAGAGAGAGAGCATGAGCACCTGGGGAAGGGTGCCTAAGTTATTTTTTCTGTTGGCCATCTACTGGAGGCCTACCCTTAAGAGTGCTTTGTCTCCCCAGTGAGATTCCCATGGAGAAAACTAAATTTTCATTCACTAGTGGTTATAAATTGGAGATTGCTTCTGGCTTAGGGATGGATGGGGCCTGTGTCCACTTCTCCTTTAGGCTCTAGGATCCCATCTGGTACTGACCTGTTCAGGCTGTGTGTATGCCGCCTCAGTCTCTGAGTTCATGTGCTGTCGATCTTGTTGATTTAGAGGGCTTTACTTTCTTGCTGTCCTCCATCACCTCTGGGTCTTACACTTTTTCTGCTTCCTCTTCTGTGGGGTTCCCTGAGCCCTGAGAAGAGGGATTTGATGGAGACATCTGTTTTAGGGTGGCATGTTCCATTGTCTCTCACTTTCTGCAAAATGTCTCTATATTTATTCTCATCCCCTACAGGAAGAAACTTCTCTGGTTCTCTGGTCATAGCTGAGCCAGGTGCTGAAGTTTGGGGATAGCAGAATGCCATTTGGAGTCATTTTATTGCTACTTTTTTTTTTTAAAAGAACAATAATATTCCATTTTACTCTAGGTCTCTAGGCTATCTAGTCTCTGGTTCTTGGTTACCCAAAGCATTATAAGGTGTGGGTTACATCTTGTGGCGTGGACCATCAGTAAAATCACATATCATTTTCTCACTCACACAAGCTTTGTGCCACAACTGCACAAGCATATCTTGTAGACAGAACATCATAGTAGAATGAAGATTTGAAGCTGGGTTGGTGTTTACATTTCTTCTGTGGTAGTGTGCAGAGTACCTTCCTATACCTAAGATGCTTGCCTAGATAGGCACCATCTAGACTTCTCCATGTTCAATGAGTTGTGTAAGTGTTATTTTCAGGAAGGGGGCTGTGCTATCAGTTTGTGGAGAGTAGCTTATAGTCTTAGAAGCAGTCTGGGTTGTTTGGGGATTCTGATGGGACCCCTTTGACCAACAGCTTAATTAGATGTAACCCATTCCTAGATGGCCAGTTGGGGGTATGTCTCACCCATTATTTGGTGATTTCATTTAGATTGCTTCTGTATATGTATGTGGTGGTTTAAAAGAAAATGGCCCCCAAAAGCTCATAGGGAGTGACACTATTAGGAGGTGTGGCCCTGTTGGAGTAGGTGTGGTGTTGTTGGAGGAAGTGTGTCTCAGTCTCTTCCTGCTGTATTTGGATCTGTATATAGAACTCCTAGCTACCTCTCCAGCACTACGTGTGCCTGTATGCCACCATGCTTCCCACCATGATGACAATGGAGTAAGCGTTTGAACTGTAAGACAGCCCAATTAAATGTTTTCCTTTGTAAGAGTTGCTGTCATTGTGTCTCTTCATGGAGTAGCAACCCTAACCATGAGAACTCACATATTTTAGCAAGCTTCGGCTGTATTAGGTTTCCATACTACCCCTTACATGGCTATTAGTTGTAGCTGTCTCTCCCTGTATTCCATCCCCCCCCTTTGCTGCTTGATTCTCCTGTTCCAGCCTGCCCATCTATCCATAACTATCTATTTTTATTTCCCTCTCCTAATAAGATCTATTTATTTCCCCTAGTTCCTTACTCTATACCTAACCTCTGCCTCTATGGATTGTAGCTTGCTTATCATTGACTTAGCAGTTAATATCCACATACAAGTGAGTACATACCATATTTGTTTTTCTGAGGCTGTAACCCCATTTAGCATAATTTTTTTCTGGTTCCAACCATGTACCTGCAAATTTTGTTTTTTTAGATGGCTGAGTTATACTCTATTGTGTAAATGTGCCATATTTTCTCTATCCAGTCCTCTGTTGAGTGACATCTAGGTTGTTTCCAATTTCTGGCTACTATGAATAGAGCAGAAATGCACATGGTTGACCAAATGTGTCTTTAGTAGGATGAAGTGCCCTTTGGGTCTGTATGCTCAAGAGCACTGTACCTAGATATTTAAGGTAATTCAAGTCCCATGTCCCCAAGGAACTGCCATACTGATTTCCATAGTGGAAGTGCAAACTTGTGCACTTTTCCATAGTGGCTGTACAAGTTTGCATTCCATCCTTGCTGTGCTATTGAACTGTCACTTGGGTAATTTTTTTTTGTACCCATTTTGGCAGACATTGATATGCATTTTCCTGAAGGCTAAGGATGTTGAGCATGTCTTTTAACTGTTTCTAAGCCATTTGAATTCCCTTTTAAGAATTCTCTGTTTGGATCTGTACCCCATTTTTGATTAGGTTGCTTTCTTGATATCTAGTTTCTTGACTCCTTTCTGTATTTTGGATATTAGCCCTTGTGTGGCTGGTTTTTTGTATCAACTTGACACAAGCTAGAGTCATCTGAGAGGAAGGAGCCTCAGTTGCAGAAATGTCTCTATGGGATCCAGCATTTTCTCAATTAGTGATTAATGGGGATGGGCCCAGCCCATTGTGGGTGGTGCCATCTATGGGGTAGTGGTTTGGGTTTTATAAGAAAGCAGGCTGAGCAAACTAGGCGAAGCGCATCAGCTCCTACTTCCAGGATCCTGCCCTGTTTGAGTTCCTGTCCTGACTTCCTTCAGTGATGAACAGCAATGTGCAAGCATAAGCTGAATAAACCTTTTCCTTCCCAACTCGCTTTTTGGTCATGGTGTTTAATTGCAACAATAGAAACCCTAACTAAGATAGCCCTCTATAGGAGGTATAGCTGGTAAACATCTTTTCCCATTCTACTGTCAGCTGCTGTTTTGTCTGAGTGATGGTCCCTTTGCCATGCAGAAGCTTCTCAGTTTTGTGCTGTCCTGTTTATCAGTTATTGATCTTAGTGCCTGTGTTAATGGCTTTCTGTTCAGAAGTCCTTTCCTCTGCTAATGAGTTCAAGGATATTCCTTATTTTCTCCTCTCTATGGTTCATTGTATATGGTTTTCTGTTGAGTTTTTTGGTCTATTTGGAATTGAATTTTGTGCAGGGTGAAAAATACGTACCCATTTTGAATCTTTTACATACAGCTTTTGTTGGGTCTCTTTGTGGTTTGGATGTCAGAGTAACTGTGGCCTCACACAATGAATTGGGCAATGTTCCTTCTGTTTCTATATTGTGGAATAATTTGAGGAGTATTGACATTAACTATTCTTTGAAAGTCTGGTAGAAATCTATGCCCAAACCATCTAGTCCTTGGTTGTTTTTTTTTTTTTTTTTTTTTTTTGGTTTTGTTTTGTTTTTTGCTTTTTTTTTTTTGTTGTTGTTTTTTGTTTGGGAGAATTTTATCAGCTGTTTCTATTTCACTAGGAGTTATAGGTATGTTTAAATTGCTTATCTGATCTTGATTTAACTTTTGTAGGTGGTATTTATCTAGAAAACTATTCTTTTCTTTTAGATTTTCCAATTTGCTGGAGCACAGGTTTTTCCAGATTTGGAATTTTAAAAAGCCTCCCAGATGTATTTCTGAGGATTCCTTCTCCCACACTTTCCCATCTCTGAATGCTAGGGAGCAACTGTATTTAGTGACAAGAAGCTTGTAGGAAGCTTCTGTTTTAGGAATAACTCAAGGCAAAAGCCTTGTTTCACCTTAATAATTTTACCAAATGATACTGAAAATAATTTTGCAAACCCTCCCTGTTGTAACATCTTTATGAAATATATGACAGAAAATTGAAACAGAACATGTAATGGAAAATTTTGATTTATGTCTAATTTGGGAGAGAGAGAGAGAGAGCTCATTTTTCTTCAGAGTTTTTAAAGAAAGAAGATTACACATTTCTTATAAAGATTATGTGCTAAGTAGTAATTGTGTTAACTGTGAGTGCTACTAGAGTGTTTATTTTTTTCAATATGGTGTCAACATGGCATGGAAAAAAAAGTAGAGCCAGATAACTATTCTATTTTTTTAAAAAATTATTTATTATGTATACAGTATTCTGTCTGCATGTATGCTTGCAGGCCAGAAGAAGGGCCAGATCTTATTACAGATCATTGTTAGTCACCATGTGGTTGCTAGGAATTGAACTCAGGACCTGTGGAAGAGCAGCCAGTGCTCTTAACTGCTGAGCCATCTCTCCAGCCCCAGATAATAATACTATTAATGATGTAAGCAGCTTGGGAGCATGGAAGGCCAGAGTAATGCTTTGAATGCTGAAGCTAATGTTTACAGAGGTTGCATCTCAATATTTTTATTCTTTCCTAAAAGAAAATTAGTAGTCATTATATAAAAACTGCCTGTACATTTAAGATTAATAAAGTGATGCTAACTAGCCATTATGCAGCAATTATTTGGTATAAACCAAATTACCTATTTTTACCTCATTTAACTCTTGAAATGACCTACATGATAGAGGTATCACAATCTTCCCCATCAGCAGCCTTGTTGCATGGACTTTCATCAACTTTTCATGCTCACACATGTAGTTAGTAGCAACACATGTTTAGCTCATGTCTTTTTGGCTGTACTACATTTTTCCCCTAATCACTACACCATTCCTTCTTATTATACAAGCTGGAAAACCTTGGAAAGATTTGGTCCTTGTTGAATAATCCAGATGGTTCTCACATATGCTCTGACTTGTTTCAATTGTGATTCAGACAAAAGCAAACATACTATTTGATGATAAGGAAGCAAACAAGCACTTAGAACTGCATGCCACAAAAGATGCATTCAGCGAACGTGCAGGTTAATAACCATTAAATGTTTAACATGCAGATTTTCTTGAAAACCTGGAGAGTGTTGAATGTTTTTCCATTTATTGTTCCTGGATATGAAAAGAGGCTTCCCCAGTACCTATACTCTTTGAGAAAGATGATTCTGGACAGTTGATAGTTTTCATTCCAGTATGTTTGTTGTTGTTGTTGTTTTATTTTTGTTTTTCAAGACAAGGTTTCTCTGTGTAGCTTTGGATCCTTTCCTAGAACTCACTCTGTAGCCCAGGCTGGCCTTGAATTCACAGAGATCTGCCTGCCTCTGCCTCCTGAGTGCAGGGATTAAAGGCATGAGCCACCACCACCCAGCTCATTCCAGTAGTTTTAAAATTATCTTGTCAACATTTTTTGAGAAATCTCAAGCCTGCTGGTCACATGCAGATTTTTATTTCCTTCAGCAGGAGATGAATACCATTGCCCACTCACCAGATTTAAGAAATGATAGACTGTCTGGTCTCCCTTGCTTTTGGGTAGCAAGGTCTGGATAAGACAACAGCTATGCACTTTCCCTACAGAAGAATATGAGAGTTTGTTTGGTACATCCCTAGAGTGCTGCATAATCATAGGAGCCTTTCAAACCACTGGAGCTTGTTTCTCTTCAAAATTCTGTCATAAATGTCAGCATCCCTTCCTCTATCTTGAGACATTTTGTTTAGGATCCTCCTCAGTTTTTCATTATCTTCTCAAACAGCTACTTGGACTTCGAGGTTTCTGTGATTCTTCATTTGTGAGGATTTCACACACATGTTCATTGTATTGATGTATCGGTGTCGTGTTTAGATTTTATCACCAACCTCATTGTGGTTGCTGGCCAGGGCTGGCAAAACAAAGAACCACAAATGTGGTGGTTAAATATCAGAATTTTGTTGTACCACCGTTCTGGAGCTGGAAGTGAAAAGTCAAGAGAGGGCTGTTTGTACCTTCAAAGACTTCTGAGGGAGTTTATTGCATTCCTTTTTCTAGCCTTTGGGGGTGCTGGGGGTCTTGGGGTTCCTTGGCTGTAGATTCATCACCACACTGAAGATATTCTGCCTTTAGTCTTCACAGTCCTGCTTAGTGTGCTGTGCCTGCTTCTGTCCATTGTTCCCTTTGAATCGGGACATATACCACATGGATTAATTTCCTTCTTAATGACCCACCTTTGCCTGAGGGCTCTTTGATGACAGTGCATCATCAAAGATGCGCAGTGCATGTATAGGCCAGAGGTTAATATCAGGTGTTTTCGTCTATTGTTGTCCACCTTAATTTTAAGATGGGGTCTCTCACTGAACCTGGAGTCTTCCATTTAGGCTAGAATAGCTGGCTGGTAAGGTCCTGGGATCATCTGTCTTTATGTTGCCAACTCTGCAGTTACAGTTTTGTGCCTCTGTGCCTGGCTTTTCCATTGGTGTTGGTGATCCAAACTCAAGTCCTCATATTTGTATACCAAGCATTTTTACAAAGGAGCCATCTCCCCAATCCCCAAGACCGTGTTGTCATATAATGTCCCTTTCTGAGGTGCTATGGTTAGAATGGAAGCATATGTTTTCTTGGAGGACACCGTTTAATCCTCAACAGTTACTCATTTCAAGCCTCCCAACTTGGCACTGCATTCCAACAGTCTTCTTTTAGTTCCTGTTAATACCTATCCCTTAGATCTTACATGCTTTAACAATGTAAGCAAAGCATACTACTCCCATCAAGAGGGTGTTGTATATGTTAATTTTGGGATAATGGTAACTAACCATGGTTTAGAAACTCATGGAGGACTAGAATGAAGTTTTCATTTGTTTGTTTTGTTTTTCTTTGAGTTCTGGCCTCTTCTTGTAGAAATGCAAATGTTGTTCACTGAGATTCTTACATAAGTAGCCTGCCTGGCATGAGATTGACTCTAGAAGAATGAATGGCTGCAATGTATCTTTTACTTTTCTCTTTGAAATATACTCACTTTTTATTTATTTATTTTACCAAAACTTGGAGAATTTACCTTTTTTGGTTAATTTTCAAAAATAATTTTTGTTTTTTGAGATTAATTACATAATTTCCTTTTCTTCCCTTTAAACCCATATACCCCTTTTGCTCTCCTTCAAATTCATGACTCCCCTTTTTAAACTGTTGTTACATGTGTGACACACACACACACACACACACACACACACACACACACACACGTTAACGTGATGTCACTTATCTGTTTATATTTTCGGGGCTGACCATTTGGTATTGAGTAATGAGTGAGGAGGCTCTTTCCTGGAGAAGGACGTCTCTCCCGCTCTCGGCATTCCTCAGTTGCCCACAGTTCTTTGGGGTTGAAGCCTCTACTTACCTCCTTCCATGTCTACTAGTGCAATCTCTGTTCAGTTCATGTTTATGAAGTCATGTTGATAAGACCTGATGAGTGTGGCTTCTCTGACATTCTAGAAGACACAGTCTCAGAGCACACTTCCTGTTCCTCTGGCTCTGGTTCTTCTTATCATCTTTTTTGCCCCTCTTCTACAATGATTCCTGAGTCTTAGGTGTAGGGGTTGTGTTGGAGAGTATCCACTGGGACTGGGATCCACTACTCTGTATTTAGATTTGTTGTGGTTTTCTGTAATAATTGTCTCCATATGTTGCAAAGAGAAGCTTTTGATGAGGGGCAAGAACTACATTTGTCTGTGGGTATAAGGATACATATATAGAATGTAGTTAGGAATTATTCAGGTTTAGTGAAGTCATGGTTGTATAGGCTCTCCTCCAAGATCCATGACTTCACTAGTCCCAGGTCTAGCTAGGTTCCAGTATCAAGGTATAATTTTCTTCTTATTTAACAGGCCTTCATTCCAACCAGAGATCTGGTACCACCAAAGTATGAGTGCTGCTATTGCATCCTTATGGGACCATGCTGACATACTGGTCATTGTTGTATTTTATAGGCACCATAGCTTGGTAGGACTGTTGGTTGTATCCCTCCTTAGAAGCTTGCCATGTACCTTCTGGTACCATGAAAGCTAGTACTCAGGTAGAAAGCTTTCAGGTCAGATCAAGCTCAGGTCCTCTGGGTCCTGAGTCTGAGATGCATGTTGTCTTCAGCAATAGACTAATTTTCTACTTCTATGGGGCATCCAAGGATGTTATCAACAGCATATATAGTTTTGGAATCTCATGGACAACTCTGACCAACAACTCAAAAGATGGCTGCTTGTGCCGAGTTCTGGGGCTCATTAAGATAGTCTGTGGCTCTTGTGGGGGGTAGACAATGCATCTTCTTTTTCAAAGCTCTGAACTTAACCATTTTTCTCTTTTATTGAAAATAGATTCTTTTCTCATACAGTATATCCTGATTACAGTTGCCCCTCCTTCTACTCCTCCCAGCCTGTACCTCCATCTAGATTCACTCCTTTACTGTCTCATTAGAAAAGAACAGGTATTTAAGGGATAATAACAAAATGTAACACAGTAAAATATAATAAGAAAAAACAAAACCCACCATATCAAAGTTGGACAAGGCAAACCAACAGAAGGAAAAGAACCCAAGAGAAGGCATGAGAATCAGAGACCCATTTGTTTACACATTCAGGAGTCCATACAAATACTAAGCTGGAAGCTGTACTATGTATGTGGAAGACTTGGTGTAGACCAGAGTCAGCCCTGTGCTTGTTCTTCAGTCTGTGTGAGCTCATATGAGCCTTGCTCAGTTGATTCAGAGGGCCTTGTCCTCCATCTCCTCTGGCCCTCACACTTTCCCCCCTCCTTTCTGTGGATTCCCTTGACCTTGAGAGGAGGCATTTGATGGAGACATCCCATTTAGAGTTGAGTATTCCAAGGTCTCTCCTCCCACCCCACCCCCCTCTGTAATGTCTGGTTGTGGGTCTCTGTTGACCATACCATATTTAATTAGGTTTTTAAGTCAAGGCCTTACTGCTTAGTCTAGGCTGCTCTGGAACTTGCTATGTGGACCAGGCTGCCCTTGAACTTTCAGTAATCCTTGTGGCCTTTTGCTCCCAAGTGCTATGGATTTCAGGTATGCACCACTTTCCTGGGCCAGGACTCATTAATAATATTTTAAAATATTTGTTAATTTATTTTTGTGTGGCCGTGGTGTGTATGTGGAGGAGAACTTGTGGGAGATGGCTCACTCCTTCCATTATGTGGGTCCTGAGATTAAACTCAGTCACGTGTGGTGGCTATGGACTTTACCCACTGACCTATTTTGCTTATCCTTGTTAACATTTTTAGAGTTTATTTTACCAATGTTTGTTGTGTTTATTTATAATTATCCCCTTCAGTGCTGCATTAGTTAACTTACTCACTGCTATATCAAAATAACTAAGAAAAGCAACTTGAGGAAGGGTGGGTTTGTCTGGCTTACAGCTTGAGGGGATACAGCCACAGCCAGCAATGCAGGAACTGGTCACGTGGTGATAGTCAGGAAGCTGGGAGCTGTGAACGCTGGTGCTCAGCCTGCTTTATTGTTTTTTTTTTTTTTTTTTAAACTTAGTCTTGGATGTAAGCTCATGGGATGGTACTGTCCACATTCTGGGTGAGCTTTTTCTTCTCAGAAAGACTCTCAGGCATACTTACCCAGAGGTGTGCCTTTTAGGTGATTCCAAGTCCAGTCAAGCTGATGATGAAAGTAATGGTGTAGGAGAAAAGGACTAGATGTGGATTCACCCTTAGGAAACTTAGTACCATCATCATCATCATCATCACTGTCATAGTTCTTTGACATTTTCAAACATGTACATAATATATTTCTCATTATTCTCTCCCCAAACATCTCACCTCCTCTGATTCCCAGTTATACCCTTGTCCCCCTCCTGCCAGTCCCTCTCCTAGAGGCATTACTTCATATTTTGTTTTGTAACCAATTTGGTTTAGCCACTAGAAAACGAGGCTTCTTTGATCGAGACTGAGAGGAGTATTTGTGTATGTGTACAAAGATAAATATTCATTCAGAAGACAGTTTGACGTTGTGTCCATTTAGCTGACAAACAGTATTAAGTGCTTCTGCTAGGGCCTATGGCCTCCCCAGCCATGGGATTTTGACTGGGTGTAAGGTAATAGGTATGGTTTTTTATTTGTGGAGTGGGCCTCAGATCTACTTAAAGCAATTGGTTATCCCCACAACAGTCATGTTACTACTGCAACAGGTGACCACATCTTGCCTGGCAGGTAAGTGTCATAGTTCCTAGGATTCATAGCTTGGGACACCAGTTGATGCCGTTGAGGACAAAGCTGCCATCTTCTCCGTTCCATCCTGATTGCTTTGTGGCACAGTCAAGGTGTGGGGTGTCTTCTCATTTTGAGGTGTGTGACTCCTCAGAGAAATGGCAAGAGTCTGTATGACTGTGGCTTCCAGATCCTCCTCCCTGACCAGCAGCAGCTCATCAGGAGGTGTACTGTACTTCGCCGTCAGCCTTCTGTTTAATAACTGATGGCTTTTGGATGGAACTTGATCTTGAAGAAAGATGGTAGAGGTTCATAAGTTATTTTATATAAGGTGGGATTTCTATGTCCTATATAAACTAGCATTTAGTTAGACAGGTCTAGCTAAACCGGTGCGGTATTTCAAAAGGGAAAAAAGAGAAAGGATATTGTTGACTGCAGAATTTGAAATGTGAAGCCCTAGCTTCTGTGCTGGCAACCAAGTCTGCCTCATCACCATGTTCCTTGTGGGATTCCTCATGGTTCCCTTTTGTGGCTGATCTCAACTCCCCATGAAAATACAAGATTTTAATCTTTTGGTATTAAGCCTAAATTTGTTGAACCCCGAAGGTCTCAAAATAAAAGCAAGTGGATTTATTCTGGTATTGTGCAGATTTTGACTAAGCAAAAGTAATTGAGTATTAACGTGGAATTTAAGCTAAGCAGTATAGTTTGGAAGGATTGGCATGGCTTGTGTGGGTAGCCATGAATGTGTGGTTATTGTAAATAGAGCTAAGGCCTCCTACCGCACCAGCTCCCCAAATGAGATGTGTGTACTCATAGTCCTTTGGTGCTGTTGGCAGAACAAACCTGAATTCTCCTTAAGCTCAAATGTGGGATCCCACGTGCATGGTAAAGTCATCATCCTTTGCTCTCTGCAACTGAGTAGGCAAGGCGGTCAACAGGTAGGACTGTGACTGTGTCTGATTTTCCCAGACTTTGTGTGACATTCATAGAAAGAACAACAGCCTCTTTGGTCTACCTCTGGAACTGGAGTGTGGGGCTGATCCAAGTCACCCCACAGATGGTCATGATCACCAATCATTTTCTCAGCTTATCCTCAGTTTCTGTGGCTGTGAAGATGCCAAGGCCTCCCTCCTCAGGAGCTTGCTAAACTGCTTCTGAGGAACCTGCCCACACTGGTTTGTGCCAGCAGTAAATTGTTATCTCAGAGGTCAATAAGAACAATGGAGGAATTTGCTCACTTTATGTAACGTGAGATTTATGTGATTGAAAGTGTCAATCTTCTTTAGCATTTCATTCTGCCAATTTGTGCTGAATAATTGAACTTGAAATTAAACGACCTCATAAATTGAGAGGGTAGCCAAACCCAGACTGATATGTACTAAATGCATTTCAAAGAGCTCTTCAAAGCCCCAGGGAGAAACGGGGTGGGGAGGGGAGGAATGCTTTAATTAAAACAAGCACAGGAAGAGAAAGGCAGCAGCAGCAGCTGACCACCTTTCCAGAATGTGTGAGATTACAGACAGAGTTCTTACTGCTTGCCCTCCAGGTCAATGCCATTGAAACACTATCAGGAGGAGTTGGAAGAACTGTAAAAGTCAGAAATCCCTAGATGAAAAACACTGCATTCCAACCTTAGCTTTTTATACATTGATTGTGCCCAGAGGTTGCCTGTCCATAGATAGGAGCTCGGTACGGAAGAAAGGCAAATTGGATCACATCTTGAGGCTTGTTTGGGATGCTCCTGTCTGTTTTTAATTAAATCTGCCCCTATGCCTTTTAGATTTGGGGGTCTATGGGCCTAAGATGTCTGCAACTTATTTCAAAGGTCAAACTGGGACCAACCCTGTTAGTTGTAGGGTATGAAAATGGCACTACAGCACGCAACTGTGTGTATTTTGTGACTTAATGCACACAATATGGTATTACAATGTACAATAGGAGAAATGGGATTTATATAGAGTAGCTATGTAATAAATGAGGTTTGTCATGTGATTTTAGTGTTCTTTGTGTATAGGGGAAAGTTGAAAAATAGGGCTCTTATTCTTACCTATTCCAAGGAGGATAACAGTCCACCCACTCACATCTGCTAATTTTATTTTTTAGAAACATTAAAGCTTTCTCAAATCAGATTCCAGCCCTGATTTCCTTTGGAACAAGAATGCAGACATTAGAGTTTGGTTCATTGGTACAGCTGGTTTCATTTAACTTGCAACAGATAAAACAAACAGTGCCTAATCTTTTTGACAAAGGCAACAGTAAGGTTATTGTTTAAGCAAGAAGCACGATTTCAATTATTAGAATAACATGTACTGGAACAACTTTCTATTAGACAGTGCTTAAGTGCAGCGGCCTCTGTTAGCCTTTTTTGATTAGGTTCTTTGGTCGTTTCATTTGGACACACTCAAAACAATATACTGAAGTCAGTGTTAGTGTCTTCTCTAATTCTTTTTGAAAGATTAACTATGGAAAGTCTCGATTATTGAAATGATTACACTTCACAGTATGAGGGTCCTAGAATCTCTGTTTAGGCCCATGAGAGTGAGGGGAAGGCTGCGATGCTGTGGCTTGCTTCAGCCATCATCCCGAGTAGCATCCTTATTAGTTTGAATCTGGATGCTAGATAGCAGCACCTTACTACTGGGAGCCAGCAACTCTCACTTGCCTACCAGGATACATTTGATAGAGTCTGGAAGTTTATTGTGTTTTCATTGCTTGGGAGGTGGTAGTGGACACAAGACACTGCCATGAAATATCCTATAAATTAATAAGAGCATCTCCTGTAACTAAGAAGTATTTGGCAAGATGTCAGTAGTCCTGGGATTGATAAATCCTGCTCTAAACCATGGGATGCACAGAGACAGGATTTGTCTAAAAGAGCTCATTTTTCTGAGTTTCTGACTAAGCGTTTACTGTGTTCTGTGTGCAGTGGCGATATAGTGAACAAAACTCATAGGCTCTCTTTTCATGGAGCCTGTCATCTAATGGGAGAAAGCAGTAATTACTGAATCAGTAGAGAGACATGTCTATACTTGCAAATAGTGTGAGGGAACTGTGAGCAATGAAAAAGAGAGAGGTAGAGGGGGGAGGCATGATATATATGGGCGGACATTGGGAACCTTGTTGAGAAGGGACATTATGCTGCTGATCTGAAAGAAAAAGTTCATTTATTTATTTGCTTTTATTTTTGCCAGCCAGTGTGGAAACGTATTTCAGACCAGACCTCAAGGTAGAAGAGCTCTTGGTGAAATAGAATTGGATATGTTCTGCAGAGAAAGACTAAGAAAGACATGTGACCATGGCTATGAAATAGTACAGGGCAGTTTGAGAAGTCTACAGACCTTGAGGATTATCCTTGCATATTTGTGTTTACGTGACACAAATATCAATCATCCAAAATGAGCCTTAAAATAGCTATCATCTGTTATCATGTGCCTGCAATTGGGACATGGCTGGATATAAAAAGGTTATTTCTGGTCATGTTGGTTGTTTGGTGCAGTTTGACTGGTATATGAGGGACCACTGGCACAGTGGTCACTATGTGGCTGAATGCTGGTGCTGGTTCTTCCCGTGATCTGGTTTTCTAATGGTACAGTGGGCATTCCAGGACATAGAGAGACTTAAGGTCTCACTGCTGCCATGGAAAGAGCTTGAGCATTGCCCTTCCAAAGAAAAACAGACACCTAGAAGTGAGTGTCTTTTCTCATCTCTCAGATAACTGAGAGAATTGTCCCAGGACAAGCCACTGTCCTGATCTCTATAGAGAGAGATATGGGTGTTCAGTTGTTTGTACCAGCATCTGCTTGCTTACAGGACAATCACTGAAGCTATTAAACCACTAGATATTTAAATGGTAATATGGACAAGTGGAAAGATTGCCATCAATCTTGGAAAGGGGTAGGAGATAATAATGTAGGAGATTCTCTGAAATGAGGTTTCTGTGCAATATCTGATATGATCCATTTATATAAAAATGGCCTTAGATTGGTTAAAACCAGATGTTATATATTTTAGAGCAATCATTATAATAATGTTAAGAATGCATAAGATATGGGAAGGCACAAAATAGGATCATATAAAATTCCCAGTTAAAATCAGAAAGAGCAAAACATCAGAAGGGCAAATACAATAGACAGAAATTAGTCACAAAAACATTCCTACAACTCAATCAAAATGACTTAATATAAGTGGTCAAAATGCACCAATTAAAAGACTCTACATGGACAAAACCAAGAGTCAGTCAGTTATCTGTTGTCAAAGACAAATCCTCTGAATATAGAAGCTCAGATGAAAGGTGAATGGACAGAGTGAAAATTTACCATGTTAACAAATAATAGAAAGATGAATTCGCCGTGTTAGCTTCAGCCTAAACGGAGATTTTTGGTAATTGAGAAGATTTTTCAGGGATGAAAGGACAATTACATAATGATAATAGGGTCAATTCCCCAAGAAATGTCAATGTGCCAGAAAACAAAATAAATAATACCAAAATATGGAAGGTGGGACTAGATGGAACTTTCAGAGAACAGCATAGCTTCCTGTTGTAGCAATCTTTCTGCTTTGTCAGTGAGTCATTCCTCAAGCAGATGGAGAAATCAGTGAGGATTTGAACAGCACTGTTAACTGAGATTGGCCAATAATTTAATGTATGGTGCCCTGTTGACCCACTGTATTGATCAGGTGTTCACAGAGAGCATAATCATGGGCTGAGAGCATAGGCTACATTCAATGGGGAGCATGGATTAGCTTTGGGGCCATGTTTAAAAGCTTCATGTGGATTTGGGTTTTATTTTAATCTGAATTTCATTCTTGCATTTCATCTTGTACAGTTTTCTTCTCTGAGCACTTATCCTTTGGGGATTAGCTCATAAAGTTTTTAGATACTTTGTGTAGAAGAGGGAGGGTCCATTTGCCCAAGATTTGTTGTTTGGAAGGGGACCTGTTTCCTGATTTTGTTTGTTTGTTTGTTTGAGTCCTGATTTATGTTTATTGTCTTTGGTTACCAGTAGTCATCACTTCTTTTTTTCCTATAAATGAAAAAAATTATATGATAATCTTACTTATATAGTACTTAATGCTCCTTGAAAGTTGGTAGAATATTTTTCCCTAAAACAAAATTGGACTAAAGTAGTTTGTTTATTTTAGGGTCAACTTGAAGATTCAAAGGCATTAATTTCAATGACTCTGTAGAAGCATTTTGAATTATTTGTGATCGTCACTTACTGTTTAATTCAAACTTGTCAGTTAGTTTGAAAAATTTTCTTGTACATGGTATACATACTCAACTTTATGATTTTTGTGAAAAATGACCAGGCTAAAATTCAAGTGACCTCTCATATCTTTGGTTACTCATAACTTAATGATGTGCCTTGAATAATTAAAGATAGCATCAACAGCTGGACATATGAAACAGGAATTCCTGAGTAAGCTGAAGCTTAGCTGAACTAGGTGCTATTTGATTCTATATCCAACAAGGTGAACCATCAATGAATTCAGTCAAATGTTTACTACCTATTTAGCATGAACTCAAAACCACGTATATATGCTATTAGTAATAATGATAGAAAGGTGAACAAGCCCCTGAAATTCCTAGTATTAATATTTACATTGAATAATCAGTGTAAGATTGTATTATAGACATTGTTCCCATCAGAGAATTTGAAACATAGACTATCATAGTAGAGTAGACGATGAGAGAAGGGAAGGGCTTTAGAGAAAGGAGCAACCCTTCTTCCAAGTGTGCATGGGTTGCCAGAGAAGTTCAGCTTCAAGGCTGTGTTTGTGGTTTCATCCTGGAGCAATGGGAATGATATATATCTCTGTCTGTAGAATCTGAAAATGGGAAATGTGATATGAGCTTACTGGCTTTGAACCAACAAAATATCTGAGCTTAAAAAGTCTCAGACAGAAAGGAAATTGTTTGAAGATCTCAGGCATAAAACATTTGTCATTTTTTAATGGTTGATTCCTGAGCAACTATGTTCTTTCTCTCTTGCATTCCAAGGAAACAGACACTTCCCTGCATAAATGAGTCCTTTGTAGTTATGAAAGCTAATTCAGTATCAAGTTCAGAATGGCCTCTTTGGGATTGATGTTTTCAGGGATTTAAATCCATGACCTTACAGATCTGCAAGCATTGTCTCAGTTGAGGGAAATTGTAAACATTAGGCAGTTGGGTTAATATTTGTAATCTGGTAGAGAATACCCTAGAAGTTGTTTCTAATTGGTCTGATGGGTTAGGCTGGAGAGTGAAGTTGGAGGCAACATAGAAGTCAGAATCTGGAAAGGGGGATTAAAGAACCCCCAAGGAAGCAGAAGAGGAAGCAGAGACTTTTGTTGCATGTCTGATCAAACCTCTCAGGAGAAACACTGGAAAATTGAGATATTGAGAAAGCAAGTAGGTAGCATTACAAATGAAGCCTTCTGGGATTCCTTAGCAATCAGAATTCCCAATGAGAAAGAGAGAGACTAGACAGTGGCACTTCGAAAAAAGAAACAACAACAACAAAGAATTAACTTCCGGATCTTAGGAAGTTTCACTGCTAAACTCTGGAGGGTTCTGAGGGCACCTGGGAGTATGGCCAACTTCAAAGCTTAGTGGATTATCTAATTAAAATATTGTTTAACCTCTGAATGGAATAACAAGAGTGAAGTGGTAGAGTAGTCAGGAGAGAAACAGAACAGAGGGATCTTAGCAAGAGGGGAGAAGGGATCCCAAGTGGGCGAGCAAGCGTGAGAGAGATCTGAGGAGACAAGGTCAAGGGTTCAGAGGCATCTGAAGGGATGCCAGGACATTTGTCAGTACGAAAGTGTTCTTTAAGTGTGTGTAGGGGACCAGTGGGAATGGAGATTGCGAATGTGAAAAGAAAATGGAGAGTAAAAGCCACTGTCCGAGGGATGAGGCATGAAGACTGAGAGTTGATTCAGGGAGAGACTGAGAGGTGAGGCGTTCAGATCATTTTAGCTTTAAAGCAAATAGGAAAGAAATATAGAGAGAGACTAGAATGAAGGGGTTAGTAGAAAGGAGGGAAGACATGACTAAGGAAGCCCTTCAGATACATTCGTATATTCTTGATGGAAGAATTTGAACCCTGTTTCTGTCAGTTGAACTCGCTTCCACATGTCTCGGATAATTGCTCTTACCTTCCTTGTTCTGACAGTTTGGGGATCTCACATGTTGCATTTTGATGTCAGCTTTATCTTATTTAGGATTTAGACCATATGGAAATTATCCTCATATTTCTGCAGCCTTTGTATTTATGGTTGTTTAAGCAGCAGAGAGGCCATGGAGCCTTAGTGTGTGACTGTACTCTTGGCATTTCTCACATTAATGCTAGTGTGATTTGTTAAAGTAACATCTATTTTTGTGTGAATCTTCTTGCTATTTCTTTTCTCTGTAATTTAGATTCATGGAATAAAGATAAAGTTTTAACACTGGGTCATTCTTATAAAACTAGAAGACTGTGGTTGACTGAGCACGTCTAGAGCGTTTAGAATGCTTTATCACTGTAATACGTGCCCAATGAATGCATTTTTTATTTATCATTAAAAAAATCTTAGAAAATCTTTGAAATAAGACAATTTTCCACATTTTACTAAGAAAGAAACTGATGTCCCTGTAGTGTAGAAAATCCACTACAATCACATACATAGCTAACTGACTCCAACATAAATTAGGACAAGTCAGTCCAACTCCAGATATGGTACGACTTTTTTTTTTTTTTTTTTAACATTTATCACTTTTAAGTCTGTGCTTATTCTACTTTCTTAAATCAACAACTTTGGTAATAGTCTCAAATCTTGCCCTATGTTAATGGTGCAGTTTGTTTTTAGCCATTTACCTATATTTCCACTGCCCTAGGCAACTCTGAGATGATATCCTACCTACGTCCTCACTTATTCCATCCTGGTAATTTGTGAAATTCTGTGCATGGTGGTAGATGTGTGAGCGTGTGTGTGTGTGTGTGTGTGTGTGTGTGTGTGTGTGTGTGTGTGTGTGTGTGTGTGTGTGTGTGAGAGAGAGAGAGAGAGAGAGAGAGAGAGAGAGAGAGAGAGAGCGCGAGAGCTGCTCACTTCTTCTTTCTGGTGGGCTGTGTATTTTAGAGAACGGTTTCCATTTTATTGCTGCCTTTTTATGTGAACCTAAGCTCAAAATTTCATGGCATCCCTTTCTCCTACCGCTTTCCATTTGTTGCCATATGAGTAAATGGCGAGCATAACTCCCAACTCACCAGCATGTCTATGGCCTTTTATACTCCTCACAAATAGAGGAGAAATAGCACAGCTATTCTTCAAAAATAAAAGTCTTTCCAATGGGATTTCAAGTAAATTCAAAATTCAGATGTTTTTTACTCTCATCTGAATCATATCTCTGCTGTGTATTGTGACTGTAGTTAAATGTTCTTTGAAAATGGGCTGTGAGGAGAAAATGGCTCTCTGCCTCTATTGTGTGCCTTGAAACTCTTGCCAAAATTTCAAGGTCTTTCTTCTCACTTTTATTCACTTCTTTGTGCTTTAAGTGGATATGTTTGTGTTGTAATATATTTATATAAACTGTCATATGGGTCTTTCTTTCTTAAGCTGCTAATTATTTTTTTGATGACTGCTGTGACTTAAACTGACTTAACATTGGTCTAAGAGGGGCTTATTTCATTGATAAGGCCCAAAGAGTACCAGTGTATGCAAGGTTGTTTTGAGCAGTAAATACTAGGAGTCACAAATGTCATTTTGAAGCTGGTGTGGCCAGGTTTCTGCGTAGAAATGCTCGCAGCAGCTTATAGCAAATGGCCTGCACAGCTGTGATTCCTGCGGCACTCTTCAAACCTGCTCCCGTGTATGTTATGGAAGAGACCCAGGAGAGGACGCAGAGGTGGTGGGGTTTGTAAGCAGATAAGCAGAGTTGACAGGTGGAATGATGGGTCTGCATTTTCACAGCTGATTGGCAATGGCCTGCACTGCAAGTGATGTCTCTACTTTTTAATCTGCCTCTTTCTCACTGCACCTCAGAACTGAGGCCATTCCATCTACCGAGAATTTACAGAGCCCTCTCTCCTTTCAGATGTATAATTCAGTCATATTGTCTCCTTATTCACTCAAAATTAGTGGTCTTGTCTTATTTTCAGCAGTATATTTATATCTGACACACTTCCCCTCACTTCTGTAAAGTCAAATTCTGTAAGTTCAGTTGAGTAATTAGTACCCTGGATTTTAAGATCTTGGTAAAGGAAGAAAATAAATGACATTTTCTTTAAAACCTGGGTTTTTAAGAACAAACAGAAACATGCTAGAAATGTAGCTCAGTGTGTGGAGAGTGTCTGCCTAAAACCCAGAAAACAGAAAAGATAATTTAGACAGTGTTATTTGTTTACCATAGGCATAGAATCTTGGTTTTAATAGTATTCACTTGAATATAAAAACTAATAATTTTTATAAGACTGAATTCCATTTTAACAAGAAAAGCATAAAAGAAAATAATGAAGAAAAAAAAAGTAGACAATTACTAACCAGTGTTTAAAAACCTTTTTAAACCTTTGCAAATATTTGATTTGAGAAAGTGTGTTTATGTGTGTGTTTGTGTGTGTGTGTGTGTGTGTGTGTGTGTGTGTGTGTGTGTGTGTCTGCTCAGTTTACCAACTTTCAGGTTTAGTTTCTTTAAAAGTAAAACTCCTTAGTAGCAGGAGCTGTGTAACATCATTTTTATTTTTCTGGGCTGGATTTTTACATGGGCCCGTAGTGGAAGAATTCCTCAGAGTGACCACTGGGGATTTCCTTTCTGCTGTAAATGAAGTGTGTCATGACAGTTGTCTGAGTTACCCATTATGATTTTGAAATGAGCAAATATCTAATTACTCTTGAATGTATTGAGCCCATGTGGCCAGAGATTTTTCCTTGATGCTCTCTTTCAACGTAAATGGAAACACCCAGAATGTTTTCTATTGGTGACTATGAAAGAAAGACGTTTTGGATAGCTGATTTTGTGACTTCTTAACTAAATGTCTTGTTCTGTGAATAACACCAAAACAAAACTCTGTTGTAATCTGTCTTCTGAAGCGGTTTGCTATTTTAATCCTTATTTCAGATAGTTGACTTCATTTCAACATTGAAGCTAGGTTGCAAGAAAGAAACCATACAACATGGGGCTAAGTTGTGCTGTCGCACATGAAAAGATCTAAGATTTCATAGTAGAAGCTAAATTTGGTAGCTAAAACTTCATGGAGTAGCTTTTGTGTAAGACCTTGTGGGTAACCCCGAAAGCATAGCAGAAGAGCTCTGCAGGAAAGCGATGTGGAGACCGTGAGCAGCACTGTGCGCTTGCCCAGAAAACACCCGGGACAAAGCAGAGGTGAATTCAGGAAATTATGTGTTCACGTTTCTTTGTTGTAGGGATCACAATTTATGATATTTTATAGTGGATGTGTATAACCATGGTATTGACATACTGGGGCTTTATGAAATATTTTAGTGTGCTCCATTCATATTTATAAAGATATTAATTTTATGATTTGTTTAACCTAGACTCAGCATGTAATATGTTTGCTAGGTTTTATGAATGTGGTTTATTATCTTTTATTGCTTAAGATTCAAAATACATATTTAACTTCTTCAGATGGACATTACCTCAGTAGTTGATTCCATCCTTAGTTTACACACACACACACACACACACACACACACACACACCCTCTGATTGTTTTCTCTAGGCTCCCTGTGCTTTGCTATCTCCACTCTTGAACCCCTGTTTGTGTTAGGATGCTCTCATGCGAGTATTTAAATGTCTCGTCTCTCCTTTGAACATGTTTACATGTCTCGTCTCTCCTTTGAACATGTTTACACATTGTTCTTTTAACATGTTTACACATTGTTCTGTCTTGGAATCAAATTCAAAGCAGACACACCGTGAAAACCTTTATATATCTGAAATGATCTCTATGTCAGGCTTCTTTAAACCTTCTTGCTTGAGCTTTGATCTTGGCCCCCATCTTTCACATGCCCACTTAGGCCCGTTTTAGCAAGAATCCCTCTAAGCCAGTGCATGAGAGCACCCCTGCGCCTAGACTACCAGTCACCTGCATGCCCTTAGTGTGAATCCTGCCAGGCCAGTTTAGCAAGAATCGTTAACTCCTTTTTTGGTATCTTAGTATGTTTTCATGCTCTCACTGGCCTGTCCTGCTGCTGGCTACAGTCCTCCCCGTCCCTGCTTAGAACTCAGCAGGGTGTGCAATGAGGTAGAGAACCTATCATTAGAGTCTTGTTTTCCACGTGTCGGGATATTTGATACGTATTTCTGTTCCTGCTTTTCTTGGTGTCTCCTTTACTTCATCTGCGTTAACTTATTCGTTAGCACACCAGTCCCAGTGCTGTTAATGGTCCTTCAGCCAATAAATGTCACTATATGTGATGCAGGAAAATGTTTAGGAGTGCTTTGATCAGAAAGTGTGTGATGATAAGAGTTCTTGTGTTGGCTTTTTGTCACTGTGATAAAATACCAGGAGTCAACGTGGAGAGGACTGGTTTATTTTGGCTTGTGTCTCAGAGGTTTCTACCTTGTTCTCTTGGCCCACTTGCCTTTAGCTGAATGGTTGGAGGGAGTACATAATGGTAAATCATCTGGTAGAAGAAACATGCTCAGCTTGTGTTAGTCAGGAAACAGAGTGTGAAGAAAGGACTTGCAACAATGCACACTATACCACAATGACATCCTTCCTCCAAGGAGACCTCTGGTTTTCAACAGCCTTTTACCCCATAGATCCATAAATGGATACTTCATTGATGAAGTCAGAGTCTTTATGATCCAGTCTCCTCCCAAAGGCCAAGCCATAGCAACACAAGGCTCTGAATGATGGCTGTAGGGGATAGAACCTTAGAGCCAGGACACAGGGATTGTTTTTTCTCAGCTGTACACTTGGATATTAAGCCTTGGTTTTCACAGGTCTCAAGTCATCTCTCTGTGTTCATGGAATAAAATCTGCTAGCACATTTGTCCTGAAAATAATTTGATTTTTATTTATTGTCACTGAGACTGTGATACTCCCATTAGAGTAATATGTAGCCAGGCCATCTCAGAGGCATGCAATTGCACAGTTCTTGTCCCCACATGGTTGCCCATACAGTATGTCCTTAGTCATTCCTTTAAGACTTCTCATGGGAATCCTCCGAAGCCTGTGAGACAACAACCCTTGTCATAAACAGTGTGGAAGGCAAGGACTAATGCCTAAGGTTACCCTTTGATCTCCACATGTATACCATGACGGGTGTATATCCTCCATACATGAACATATACATCCATACATCGAGTGCAGGCACACAAGCATGTGGGCGTACACACATACAAATGCATACACACTCAGACACATAAAGATGAAATAATTTGGTCCTGAGTATCTTGGGAAGAAATGGCTGGTGGTAGAAGCAGTGCGCCTCTGATGAGTGAAGAGCTGTGAGTGCTCTTCAGACCGCCCTTTGGCAGTTTTGACTATCACTTCCCCAAGTTCACAAGAGGACTGACCTAGATCCAAGGATCAGGGCTGCATTCCCAATCCTCGGAGCCACTTGTACCTCCTTTCCTCCAGAAAGTGAGCTCGTAGTGTATCGATTATTGTAAGGAGTTGTAGGGAGGAAGTGAAACAATGGAAGTAGGACCTGCCACTCTACAAAAGTTAGTAATGCTTTATAAACACGTTACCAAGGGATTCAGGAACTTGGTGGTTTTCGAGTTGAAGACACTCCCCTCCTGGTTTAGCTTTGTCTTGTTTTTAATGCTAGAGACAGAACTGGAAACACACAGGTACTAGGGAGTGTAGTGCCCTGTACCGAGCTGAATTGCACTACAGGACCATCCATCCATTCATTCATTCATTGTTTGTTTATTCATTCACTCATTCATTCATTTGTCTATCTATCACCTATCTATCTATCTATCTATCTATCTATCTATCTATCTATCTATTTTTGCAACTTCTTGACTATGTATGACACCAGTTCATTTCAAATCAGGCTAACTTTGTACTCTGACCCTACTGCAAGGTTTTAGAGGTAAGACAAGCTTCTATCTTTCTTTTTAACAATGATAGGTGTAGCATGAATGTTAGAGGGTCTTATTAATAAAAACAAACCCAGAGTCAGGAATTGGGGAGAATGCTGGAAGATCAGAGAAGCAGAACAAGCCACAGCCACCTCACCTTGCAAATTCCTCAGCTGATCCTGTTTCCTCTGACTGGAAGCCTCTGAGTCCTTATGCAGAATGAATCTCAGTTGAACTGCTTCTTGAAAGCCTGAAAGCTTAACCAGCCTGGTTCCTGGTCCTGATGCGTTATATGCCTTTCTGCTTGCTGCCATCACTTCTTGGGATTGATGGAGTGAGTCACCATGCTTGGCTGTCTCCAGTGTGACCTTGAACTCACAGAGATCCAGAGGGATCTCTGCCTCTGGAATGCTAGGATTATAGGCGCGATGCCACCATTTTTTGGCCTCTGTATCTAGCGGCTTTTCTGTTCTCAGACCCCAGATAAGTTTATTAGGATGCACAACATTTTGGGGAACACAATACCACCACAGATAGGCATTTTTATAATGGTCTTTCTTTAATCTACTTTTCAACAATGTGTGAGTTAAGATCAATCTCTGTCTTCAGCAGGTGCAGGTAAATTTCTCAGCTTTAGGTTGACACCTAATTTACTTCTAAACAAACCATTTTAAGGAACACTTTCTATTAGCTTGAGGTCATTCTGAATAACACTTGTTGTAAAGTCCATTTACTATAAAAGATTTAAATCATAGCAAAAAAAATGTGTCTGTACTGGATAGTATTTTTTTATTTTATAATTTAATTTTACATATCAGCCATGGATGCCCCTGTCCTCCCTCCTCCAGCCTCCCCCCCAACACACCCCCAATTCCTACCTCCTCCAGGGCAAGGTCTCCCCTGGGTATTCAGCTCAGCCTGGTGGATTCAGTCAAGGCAGGTCCAGTCCCCTCCTCCCAGGCTGAGCGAAGTGTCCCTGCATAGGCCCCAGGTTCCAAACAGCCAGCTCATGCACTAAGGACAGGTCCCAGTCCCACTGCCTGGGGGCCTCCCAAACAGTTCAAGCTAATCAGTGTCTAATTTATCCAGAGGGCCTGGTCCAGTTTCATGGGGCTCCTCAGCTATTGGTTCACAATTCATGTGTTTCCACTAGTTTGGCTATTTGTCCCTGTGCTTTTTCCAGTCATGGTCTCAACAATTCTTGCTCATACAATCCCTCCTCTTTCTCTCTGATTGGACTCCTGGAGCTCCACCTGGGGCCTGGCCATGGATCTCTGCATCTGCTTCCATCAGTCATTGAATGGGTACATGCTCAGCAATGTTCATAGCAACATTATTTGTAATAGCCAGAACCTGGAAACAACCTAGATGCCCTTCAACTGAAGAATGGATAAAGAAAATATGGTACATATACACAATGGAGTACTACTCAGCAGAGAAAAACAATGACATCATGAGGTTTGCAGGCAAATGGATGGAACTAGAAAATACCATCCTGAGTGAGGTAACCCAGACAAACATGGTATATATTCACTCTTAAGTGGATACTAGATGTGAAACAAAGGATGATTGGATTGTATTTTAAATTTCAGTTTGAATATATTTAATGTTTTCCATCATAATTATGAAATCAATGCCTTTTTATTGGAGAAAATCCCTCCTCCCCAATCCTCCTGGCTTAATCTGGTCTGAAGTCTTTTCACAAGGTTAATGTGAGGTTTCCTTTGCTAGTTTCCGTAAGTCTTTGCAGGTAACCACCAGAAAGAAAATACTGATTTTCTGTGTTGGTAGGAATGTAAACTGCAGGGCTGTTTGTGTGTGTGTGTTTTGGTCTTTGTAAGAATGAGTAGAGGATACTCTGAACTCTGAATACCTTGTCATGATGACTCTTCAGGGCTACATTAATTGCTTTATACAATAGAGCTTCAGGGCTCTTAACTTCATTTAATTTCGTATGGTTCTTTTTTAATGGGAAAAGCAAGGTTTCTATGGTGAACACCAGTTGGCAATGAGTATTAGGGGACTCTTCAGAACCTTGCAATGTGCTTTCTGATGCATCTCATCTGCTTTCTGTAGGGAGGCTTTCATCCTGAGAAAGGGAACATGCCTTCACACTCTGTGTGGGCCTGGGCCAGGGCCAGGGCCAGGGCCAGGGCACAGTATGGCTCTGTTAGATAGATGGGAACTGGACTGGGAGGCCAGAAGAGCTGTAAGGTTGAACATCAGGCTTTATCTGCTTCCCCTTAGCCCCAGCTCAGGTGCCGGCTCACTATCGTTGTGAGGCTGTAATCATACTTCTCAAAAAGAAAATGACAGATGAATAGATTTGCCTTTCCTTCTTTGATAGGATTGAGATGTGATTATTAAGAGTTGGCCAGAGCAGAAGAAGCAACCCAGGCTTGGGGAAAGAGATAATATCATCAGGAAGTAGAACCATTTCTTTTTGGCTCATTGGAAACATTTTCTGTCAGGGAGTAGGGAGGAAAAAAAAATCTACCAAAGATGCCAATCCATTTGAAGTGGCCCCTTGACCTCAGAAAGAGAAAATGTGATTTCTCCAGAAGTGTGAAATGCAGTGTTCTCAAAGCCCTCTGTGATATGTTTCTCCAGACAAGCGTGCTTTAAAACAGGAAGGGGGCAAAACAAAAGAAAACCAACCCAAACCCCTACCTCTGCTTTTCTCTCTCTGTATTTGGTGAATCTCTGACTTAGCTTCTCATCATTCTTATTTTTCGGTGTGCATGAGTCCGTGTGTGTTGTGTTTTTATGAGTGAATATTGCACAGTAAGTTTCAGGTCGTACTTTGTGGGAATCTGTAAAGCTGCCTGATAAGAAACTATTTCTTTCTAATGAAATTGGACATTTTCCCCAGTCGTTTTGGTCCTTTCTGGTCCATGGTGGACTCTAACTAGTAAGCCAAATACACCCCTTTTTCCCCAAGTGGCTTTAGTCCTAGTATTTATCACAGCAACAGAGACCTAAAATTGTTGCCTTCATTCATCATGATTTTGGGTTGCTGGGTAGTGTCTCATCTCCCCCACTAGCTGGTAATCTTCTCAATAGCTGTTTGTGGGTTGCTTCTTGCTCTCCCCAGAGGGGTTCCTTGCACCTTAGAGACACTTGTCTTTAGAGTTTTGAAAAGTTTACAGTCCTCTACCTCAATCTAGCAGAAAGTCATGTATCAAGATAAATGATGACAGTCTCTTGAAACTCAGCCAGACCAGATGAGTCCAGATTGCCCTAGTTTGAGATGCAGGAAGTCCTTTGAGGAGCTCAGGCCCCAAGTCCACTTACAGAAGATGCTGCTGCCATAGAGAGAGGGCAAAGAACAGATGCAATTACTCCCCTTCCCTTTTGCTTGTATCACTGCTAGTGAGGAGCATTTGACTCAGTCCCCAAGGGCACAGAAGGGACTTGTACTGTCGGATGTGTGCTGTATGGTGTTGCACCACCAGATGTGTGATGCACCGGTGGTGCACTCTGAGATGTGTGATGCACAGTCAGATGTGTGATGCACAGTGGTGCTCTAAAGACTTGTTTTCAGACCATAGATGACTGTTCTGTAGAATTTTAAAGAAGTCTATACTTGAGATTTTTATTTAACTGTCAACTTTCTGTGGAAATTATGAAAAACCTCAAGATACTAGTAGTCCTGATGTATTTGAATGTTCAAAATAATGGATCTTGTGAAACAGACCTGAGACATAGTCTGGCTTTTCTCCTGCATGCCCTCCTTGGACACTTGGAAAAGAATATTGTATGGATGGTTCTGAACAATTCTCAAGTAAAATAGAGTTTAAGAAGTTGGAAAAAATGGTGCTATACCTAAATAACTTTTTCTATTGAGAGTGTTAAACTGTGTAGCGTTAATAGGGTAGTGAACTAATGTAACCAGTAAGCATATTTTCTTGCCTATAAATATTGATAGATGTATTTGATTATGTAGTGGTAGGAAAGAAAGTTCTGAGAAGTTGGATTTGCTGTTATCAGGGTGTTTTGATAAAGGGTGGTTAAGTAACCGAAGAGCTGTAGAGACTCTAGTGTGTGCTATTTCAGCATGTCTTTTACAAAGTGAGCAGTTGGCTCACTTGTTACTACTGAGCCCCAACTGTGAATGAAATTGTGCTGTGCACAGTTTTCCTGAATAGTTTAGTAGCAGAGTAGAATATCAGTGTACTTATTGGTGACAGAGAGCTAAGGCCTGGCTGTGATAGGAGCGTGAACATCAAACATGTTTGGGAAAGTGGAGTTGGGGGAGACATGGCAAGGAGACAGAGAGATAGAGAGACAGAGAGGTACAGACACTTGAGGCCAAGGGCACTGAAATGAGGGTGGTTTGGGTCCAGAGTGCAGTGCCAGAAAGCACAGTGTTGGCCTCCCTGTGTTCAGTGTTTTGTTCTTTTGAGGATGAGAACGGAGGATGCTAGGTGGCCCATGCCTGTCATAAGTAGGACTGAAATATAGAATCAATGTTTAGAGGCATGGGCACTGGGTACCTGTTAACAGGTTGGAGTTTATTAGAGAGAAAACATACTCCTGAATCCTATTTTAAAAGGTGAGAGATACTGTAATTTCAGGGTCCTTGAGGACAACTCTTTGGCTCAATCAGTCTGAGTTTGCAATGTTGTGTGGCTGTCACAGTTCAATGAATGCTTAGGCTATGCTCGGTTTCCAGAATGGGGTAGGTAGTGTCCTGATCTGCTTAGCACTAATACAGCACATCTGGTAGTTTGTGCTTCCTGACAGTCAAGCTTGAGAAGGAGCAGGCGG
Organism: Onychomys torridus; assembly: GCF_903995425.1. Classification (NCBI taxonomy): domain Eukaryota; kingdom Metazoa; phylum Chordata; class Mammalia; order Rodentia; family Cricetidae; genus Onychomys; species Onychomys torridus. The sequence goes on along the minus strand of NC_050445.1, from coordinate 66,922,722 downwards.
CTGAGGGTTAGCAAGAAGCTTTCAGCTGAGGCACAGAGGGACTCACAATATTAGGAGACATCAGTGCAAGGGATGAGGCCAAGGAAGAGCTTTGAGGAAGGCCAAGGAAGCTTTGAGGCCAAGGAAGACTATGAGAAGCTTTTTTTCAGCCATGGTTAGACATTAGAATCACCAAAGGAATTTTTCAAAATACAGGTGCTTTTTACCCCTTCCCCGAGCCCACACCAGTTAAATCAGAGGTATGATTGGCCACTGTTGTGGTGTAGCTCTGTGGTGGGTCTAATATGCAGTGAGGGCTAAGAAAATGTACTTAATCTATCACGTCAATGCCTGGCCCCATCCTGCTGCATACCTTGACTGCACACAGAGGAGACAGCTATGCTGGCAGCATCCTTAACAGTATCCTTATCCCCATGCTTCCAAGATACTTTCAGGACTGAGTCTCTTGCCTCACATCACTGTTACACCAGATACCACCCAAGACCTAAATTTAACAGTCTTCCACTCTCAGAACCCATTCATATTTCTTTGTGTAAGCTAGTGGTACCTTCCCTCGCTCTTCAGGCCCTTCCAGATCAAGAACTTTGCCCTCAGATTAGCAAATTCTTCCCTACTCCACATCTCTGTTCTAAGTGCTTTCTCAACTCAGCATCCTGGCTGTTCCCTGTAGTATAAATGAATCACAAATTTATGTCTGGCTTAGAACTTTGTATCAAGATCCAGACTTATAAATATCAGTGTGTCAGTTGCATCTCCATTTAATGTTTCCAGTTCAACATCTTACCAAATAAAATCCATGTCCATCTATCCAAGTTTTAGTCCCCTTCATATCAACAAATGGTACACACATGCTGACATCAGGAAATTAGAAATCAACCTTTTAATTTCCCAAGACCCAGTCCAGTTTGTCCTGACACTCTCGTGGTTTTGTCTTCAGAAGTTTGTTTCTTTTCTCCATGTTCTTGCCCCAGTATGAATGCTGACATCTTTCTCCCAGACTCCTACTTCAGCTTCCTGACCACCCTTCCTGTTGGGAGGCAGCATATTTCACAATGTCAGCTTATCAGCAGTTACCACCACTAAGAAATCCCCCCACTCCTCCTCCAGCAGCCGGTCATAGCCAACAGCTCCTGGGAGAGCAGTGGAGTCCAGTAAGCCTCTCCCATCCATGGTGGAACGTTGATGGGTTCCATCCTGTGCAGATTCTGTGCAGATAATCACAGCTGCTATTAGTTCATGAAAGTGGGAGCCATGTTATGCTCAGAAGACAGCATTTTATGCACCCCTTACCCTCCCAGCTCTTTCCTTCTTTCTGTACCTCTTCGTGTGGAAAATAGCTAATAGAAGTCATAGTTGTCGTCAACCCTTGTCAACGTGTCGCATGGCTTTGGGCACTGTCAGCCCATATCTGATCTCATTCTGTCGTTTAATGTCTTCTATTAGCTTTGAGAAAAACTCCAAATCTAATTGTTTCACAGAATATTTATTATTCAAAAGATGGCAACTCTTTTATTAAAATACAACTATGGAACTGGAGCTTAGGGCCTTTGCTACTTCTGCAGAGCACCAGAGTTCAGTGCCTGTAACTCCAGCTCTAGGGATCTGAAGCCCTCTTCTAGCATCTGAGTATATCTGGAGACACAGCGCGTGCGCAAGCACACACACACACACACACACACACACACACACACACACATACCTATCATGTTCTAACATGACAAAATTAAAACAAATATTAATATCTTAATAGCATTTAGAGCTCAGGTAGTGTTTCTTTGAAATTGCTTTGTTCAGGTTTGTTCCTCCTACAGTGTCTGATAGTTTGGAATTTTCAGATTATAACTCAGTAGGTATTATTTACTTTGTTGATTATATTCTCTAAGCAAGCACTTAAATCTAGGTATGTTCAGATTTGGATTGGATTTATTCTGTGAAGGAGAATGGAAGCTTCTACCAGGAGAAGCATGCTTTCCAGCAGCACTTCTTAGGACCTCTGCAAAGGAAGCACTTACTACAGCATCTGTTTTCTTTAACCAGATTTTCTAGTAAAGAGAGGACCAGAGAGTACTCCATGTATGATCAATTGGTTTCATTAGTTTTGTTATATAGCTATAGATTTAAGCATATTTGATGTCTTTCACTTGCAGGTTTTATTTTACAGATGGCCAAATTGAGCCTGCTGACTTCCTCTCATTGTCTCCCTCTCATTTGATTTTTAGGTCATTATGCTGGACTCCTGGGCTGGACTCAAGAGCCTTATGTGCAGGGATGTATTATTACTTATTATTTATCCCAAGCACAAACTCAAAACCTCACAATTAGTGTTTGTTGAATAAGAAATGAATATTTAAACTTTAATGGAGGGCTGGACCATGGGAGAGGCCTTGGCATTGTCTTTGTTGGTTCAGAACTTGAAGCAGAGGGTAAACTACAGGTGGCAGATTTTCTTTTTTCCCCTCTGCAGCAGAAAGAATGACCTAATTTGGATGTCTGTAGAGGGGTTCGAGTTCCACTAAGTCTCTGAAGGACTGCTTTGACCAGGGCAGTGGGAGTATACGGACCCATGGCCAGTGGGGGTTGTCCTCTTCTTTGAAAGCTCCATTGCCACTGAAGTTCCTTCTGATAGCAACGTCACTGTTGCCAGGTGTTTCCAGGGTATTAGCTTCTTATCCAAAGAGTTGAAAATTTTCTTTGGAGCAAAGTTACAGTACAGATTAAAGATGGCTGTACTGTCAAACTTGATGGGCCACATGAGTGAGGATGCTCAAAACCCCAATTATTGTTAGGGTATTCCTTTTATGTACTTGAAGAGAAGGTGGAGTTTGTTACTAAGGGACACAATTTGAGTGGTTTTCTATTTTGATTGGTAAGTTAAAAATATTTTTTTCTATTGCATATGTTCTTCCCACAATATGTTTAGTTTTACTCATATGCCTGACCAATTGTGCAGAGGCATAAGATGGGAAATAGGGGATTTCCTCTTAAAAGGTTACTAGAGGCCACTGTGGTTTTTTCCAAGCACTCAAAACCACTTCCAGCCAGGTTGGCTCTTCTGGTCTTTAACTTAGATATGTTAGGGGATACACTTGAATGGAGACTCAAACTGTTTTTTGAGGATGGGTGTATGTGGAGTCCATTGTAGATGGGGATTAAGGAGTGCTGATATTTCTTTCCTAGGTGCATTGTTTGGAGAGGGGTGTGTATGCATAGTATATCCAGGTGACAGAGTTAGACTGTCAGGTACAGAATTACAAAACCCTGTGCATAACCCTAAACCAAATTGGGGATGGGGTAGGGTCCCAGGGCACTTAACTATCTTCTGCGCTTGCCTTCCTTAATAAACTTGTAAAATCCTTTGTTAATTGATTCTAGTTTGGGAATGGTACAAAATTGATCAGCTTAATATTGTGAAAATGGGCACAGTTCTCTTTTCTGCCATGAACATAATAGTTATTGTTTGGTGTGGTGATATTGTGTTCCCCAAAATATTGTGCACCCTAATAAACTTATCTGAGGTCATAGACAGAACAGCCACAATATTAAACATAGAGGTTAGGCAGTGGTAGCACATGCCTTTAATCCTAGCATTCCAGAGGCAGAAATCCATCTGTTCAAGGATACAGCCAAGCATGGTGACTCACGCCTTTAATCCCAGAAAGCGAGCCTTTAATCCCAGGGAGTGATGGTAGAAAGAGAAAGATATATAAGGTGTGAAGACCAGAAACTAGAAGCATTTGGCTGGTTAAGCTTTCAGGCTTTTGAGCAGCACAGTTCAGCTGAGATTCATTCTGGATGAGGACTGAGAGGCTTCCAGTCTGAGGAAACAGGATCAGCTGAGGAACTGATGAGGTGAGGTAGCTATGGCTTGTTGTGCTTCTCTGATCTTCCAGCATTCACCCCAATAACCAGCCTCAGGTTTGATTTTATTAATAAGAACTTTTAAGATTCATGCGACAGGTTGGTTTTGTTCTTTTGGGTTTGTTCTGGGCCTGCCACCCAGCTACCAAATAAATCACACACACAGAGGCTTATTCTTAATTATGAATGCCCGGCCTTAGCTTGGCTTTTTTCTTGCCAGCTTTCCTTAACTTAAATTATCATGCCTAACTTTTTCCTATGGGCATTTTGTGGGGGCCCACAGGGGATCCCTAGTAAGACCTTACTCAGGATCAGAGAATCTGAGTTTGCTTTACCCAGTAGGGCTGCATAATGGGATGATTTGGCCATGGGCATGGTTACCAGGTATTTTGAAGGGTCTATACTTGGCTGTATTTTGTGCTTTGATCTTGAAAGTAGGGAGGTCTTTTGCCTCTCCCTTTGGTAGTGTATAAAAAGCCCATGAGCAAAAAGGATAAGGTGACTGGGTATTGACCCAGAGTCCTCCTGAAGCTATCCTGTGTCTCTGTCTTTCTTATTGTCTCTTTCTATCTTTCTATCTATCATTTCCTCAGTCTTCTCTCCTCCCACCAAGAACTCTTTGACAAGTCAGAGCTGGACTCCAGCAGACTCACACAGCTTTTACCTTTTTTTTTTTTTTTTTTTTTAAATTTTATAAGTCTTACCCTTACTCTGTGGCTTGCTGTATAGCTATGTGGCTGGGTGGCTGGCTCCTCCTTCTCTGGTTACTTCCTCTCTCCCAGATTTCTCCTTCTGTATATTCTCTCTGCCTGAAGTCCACCTATATCCCTCTCCTGCATCACTATTGGCCGTTCAGTTCTTTATTTAGACCAATCAGGTGTTTTAGACAGGCACAGTAACACAGCTTCACAGAGTTAAACAAATGCAACATAAACAAAAGTAACACACCTTAAAATAATATTCTACAACATATAATGATTCAAAGTGTCCAAACTAACTTTGTTTGAAAGTATTTTGAGGCTGTATATTTGATAAAACATTTAAAATTATGAATTATGCTTTAGTAGCAACCATTTGTTTTTATGGGTAATAGTTGCTGACCGAATGTACTCTTTGCTCATTGTATTAAATGCTCAGATTTTGTATTCTTAGTCACATCCTATCAAATAGACTTTATATTGTCATTTTACTAATCTTAGATTTTATTAAAAAAGAAATCATTTAACAAGATTTAGTATGAGTCTTCTTCCAATTCTGTCCACATAATTTTAATACATATCACTTCAAGGGGCTGTTAGAGTTTATCTTAAAATTCTAATTATTCAAAATTTGTTCTCTCTTAGAGTAAGGTATGGGGGTTAGCATTATCAAGATATGCCAGAAAACAGTGGTTGAGTAGTGTTGAGGTGGCTTCTCATTCATATCCCAATAAAAGATGGATTTAAAGACAGCAGTGAGGCCATAGAACAGCTAGTTAACTTCTAACTAGATACTGAATATTTGAACTACTTTAAAAAGAGGTTGTTAATAAATGAAGCCTGATCAGGATAATTTTCCAAATAGTTTTAATAATTTGCCCCAAATTTATAAACCCAGCCCAAAACACTGCTCTGGCTCTGCCATGGCTTGCTCTTGCCTCTGTGTCAACACAGCAGGGGACAAAAGCCTTGTGCCTGGCTTCTCTGGCTGGTGTTTTTCTCAGCATTTTCCCTTGATACAAAATCATAATGGATGAGGGAGACAGCATATATTAAGTTTCCCAGATATATTAAATTTCTTCTAGGTATACTGCTTTAATTTCCTTTATATCATCCAGACATAATCTCTTCTAAGTGTGAACACATGAACAGTACTTTCTGAGATGGCCTAGATAGTATTTGTATTTTGTTTTCTTGCCTAATTTATCCTATTAATTTGAGGAAGAGAAGACTTTCCAGCCTTCCCTTGAGAATTACTTATGTGTATGGAAATTCTCTTTGAGCATCATTTTTTGAAACTGGAAACTGTGCCCTGAGCAAAATGGGAAGTCTATAGGTCCAGCAGAAGTAGAAATAAACAAATCAAAGGATGGATTAAAAACAAAACAAAACAAAACAGTAGGTTGTTGTTTCTTTTTAAAAATTCTACACTTTAGGCAATCATAAAATCACAAAAGAATTTTATATCTGCAAGTGTCAAGGGGCACATGGAATTACGGATACAATTTCTGAGTTAGAGTTTTGAAGCTGTGGTAAGAATCTGTTTGAAGCTGGATTCTACTTGAATCTCACTACCTAGTGTCCCAAGGTCTCTGTGACTGGACACTATTTATACAGCTCTGCCTTGTGCTGCATTTGGCAGCTCATTCCTTGCGACATAGAGACCAGACTAGAACACTGGAGTTACTCATCCTGGGGCTTACATTGTATCTCACAGTGATGCCATGTTGGTAATGGGGGTTGAGTCTGAAGGAAAATGAGTCCATGTGTAGGTTATAACAACTGGAGGCAAAACTGGCTGTATCTTCAAAAGACTGTTCTACAGCAATATTAACACAGGTTAAAGCATATTTTTCTCACCATGTTATTTATCTGAATGTTTCCACTGGCAATCAAACCTTGATTACCTTTTATTCATTAGCTTTTGATTTAATTAATATGACTTGTTAAAGGAGAATCGTCAGTGTTTTTTTGTAAACATCTCTGATTTATTGATTCAATTTGAATTATGTGTTTTGAGCACTCATAAAGTAGATTGAAACTATAAGATAATTAGAAAATATGACTTTTTTTTTTTTTTGCTTTTTAATGGATGGTATCTTATTTGATACCCTTAAGAAGTGAAATGCAGGCATAGCTAGTACCTTAGAATTTTTTTTTTTTTTTTTTGATTTCTCTGTGTAGATTTGCGCCTTTCCTGGATCTCACTCTGAAGACCAGGCTGGCCTCGAACTCACAAAGATTTGCCTGCCTCTGCCTCCCGAGTGCTGGGATTAAAAGCGTGCACCTTCGCTGCTGCCGCCGCTGCCACCGCCACCACCACCCGGCAAGTTCCTTAGAATTTTAAGTACTTCAGATAATCGTACTAAAAAAATGCATTACACAAATTAGAACATTAGACAATTTGATAATATTGTTCTTCCCAAAATCCTTTTTAGAACTGTTGAGGCCGTGACTCAACATTTCTTCTGGACTTTGAAGCTGAAGGGCGGGAGAGATGCTGGCCAGGTTATCAGGGTGCTGCAATGAGTCTTTGGCTGTAAAAACGTTAATCAAAGCATTCTACAAATTCTAAAACTTCCGGAAAATGAAAGCTTGTCAATATGCATAAGAATCAGAGAGACTCACTTTTAATCTTGGGGTGGGGTGCAAAAAACCCCACAAAAGACAAAAGGAAAATAAAGAAATCCTTGAAAGTTTTATAAATTTTTTTGTTTCTCTGAAAATTTTGGAAATAATAAGTTTCTACTTTATTCTAGATTTATTTGGCATAAAGGAAAGGGAAAGTATCTATGAATTAAGTACATCAATATTCATTCTGTAAAAACATATGCTGTGCCAGAAAGGTTCTGGACACACAGCAGTGAAAGTAGCAGTCTCTTTTTTTCTGGAGCTTATAATGTATGAACTTTAAAGACATTTTTGGTTTCCTTTGAGATGATATCTAAAACGTCAATGTCAGCACCAACTGAAATGATCATAGCCCACAAAATCCACTAACACTTGGGGCTGGAGAGGGGCCTCAGAACCTAAGAGCACTGACTCTTCCAGGACACCCGAGTTGGATTCGCAGCACCCACATTGTGGCTCATAGCCATCTGAAGCTCCAGTTCCAGGGAATTTGCCATCTCTCCCTGGCATCCTCAGTCACCAGACACAGACATGATGAACAGACTTATATGCAGATTAAACACTCATGCACATCAGACAAAATAAAATATAAACAAACAAACAAATAGATCCCTTAACACTTGGAGTTTCAGTTCATGGAAACTGCAGCATCGTAATTCCATAAAATTGTCACTTGTGTTAGAGAAAGAAAATTCAAAGGAAGTGTTTTTATCACCACAGAACGATGTAGATTGATCTTGGAGAGTGCTCAGAAGGATGCTGTCTTGGTCACCTGTTCTGAGGAGACACTATGACCAAGGAAACTCATAAAGGAAAGCATTTAACTGGGGGATTGCTTACAGTTCAAAGACTTAGTCCATTATCATCATCATGGTGAGGGCCTGGTAGCACTGGAACAGTAGTTGACAGTTACATTCTGGTCTAGAAGCAGAGAGACAGAGAGAGAGAGGGGGAGGGAGGGAGAGAGAGGGAGGGAGGGAGAGAGGGAGAGGGAGAGACAGAGACAGAGACACAGAGAGACAGAGAGAGAGGGGGGAGGGAGGGAGAGAGAGGGAGGGAGGGAGAGAGGGAGAGACAGAGACACAGAAAGACAGAGAGAGAGGGGGAGGGAGGGAGAGAGAGGGAGGGAGGGAGAGAGGGAGAGACAGAGACAGAGACACAGATAGAGACAGAGAGACAGAGTGACAGAGAAAGACAGAGCGAGCAAGCAATCGAGCGTGTATACCTGGGACTGGCATGGGTTTTTGAAACCTCAAAGTCCACTCCCAGTGACACACTTCCCCCAACAAGGCCATACCTATCCTAACAAGGCTACACCTCCTGATGCTTCTATACCTTAGAAACAGTTCTACTCCCTGATGACTAAGCATTCAAATATAAAATCTAATGGTGACCATTCTTATTCAAACCACCAGGGTGACTTCAGTTGCATCTCATGAATAAGTGTTAAGTCAAGTAAAGGCCCCATTGTTTTCCATGTGCTAAGGACTAGTCATATGTTGTGGTCCCAGGGCCTGTTTGAAGTGCATGGCCTTTAGAAGTATGAAATTCCATATTCCAGAATTCAGTTCCTGGTACATAATGCTTGTCAAGGGAAGTGGAAAGCTTTGAGGGAAGAAGGTGGTGTGTGTGTTTTATGGGTGAGAGGAAAATGTCTGTAAATGAGGGGAAAATTCCAAGGCGTTCCTGGAATCAGTTACTGCCTCCTGTGGGAGCCACTGATGAGCTCAACTGGGCTGAGAAGTCTGTGCAGATGTCAGTTCTGACTGCATCATGGCCTCAATCCCTGCCAAAGCCTCCCTGAGTTCTCAAGCACAAAGTGAGGATCACAGACTGTGAAGCCAGCTGAACTGCACATGCAGGCATTTGTTGATGCTTGCACCTGGGTACCCAGAGCACAAACAGGCTTTGGGAAGTCAAGGGGATGCACTCAGGAGAGAAAAATCACTAGGCCTGCCTTCCCTGCTGATGAGATCCAGGGAAAGGAGGAAGTCTTCCAAGAGGAAGACCTCACTTGGTGGAGCCTTGTCACAAGATGTCCCTTTCTCATTGCTATCACCTGAATGGAGTGTCAGTGGGCTCAGGGAGAAATGCCACCTGGCAGTTGGATTGTGATGAGGACTCTGGCTTCTGGGTTTCCCTTATGGAGCAGGTTTTTATAACAAACATAAGTTCGTTAGATATTGTGATTTTTAATTTTTCCTTTTTTATTTTAAAGACATTAACATTCATTTTTCAGACTCAGACACAGGATTCTCTGGGTCACATGAGCTCTCCATTTTGGTTCCTCTGAAGATTTCTAGTAGCAATCACACTTATAATAAGAAGCTATGTTGACCTATAAGATTAGCAAACCAAATATTGATAACATAGAGGAGACAGAGGAAAGAAGTAGGAACTGTCATTGTTGCTATAGGAAAGGTAAATTGGTTTCTGCTTTGTAGTGTGAAATTTGAATTTTCATCAAAAATAATAATTAGAATTGTATATATTTTGATCTTTGAATTTTTTATTCACACTTTTTAAAGTAAGGGTAAAATATACAAGGATATTGTATCACTGTAGTAGGAGAAAATTGTGACTAGCTAGATGACTCTTAGGTGAAGACTAGTAGGAAATTAAGTATATTATGCAAGGAGTTGCAGTGCACCATGTATCATATACCAACCTTTCCGTATGTGGTTTTCTGCACTGCGCAGGTCTGTATGTAAACATATGTCAATTTATATGACGTAAACACATAGACATAATTTATGTGCGAATATGGAAGGCCTAAAAACCAGAGAGTATATCTGAACAGTTGGCTTCAGAGGGTGGGAGATAGCTAGGTGGTGGGAGGAGTATGGTTTCTTTTTCACTAATTATCTTCTGTACTTTTTACATTAGTTTCTCCTTTAAAACATTTTAACGAACAAGGGAACCAAATAAAATATTCCATCAGGCCTAGTCAAAGTAGAAAATAAAGTAATCAAGAGGACCACAATATATAGTTATGCCTTTGATGTTGATAGTAGTAGAATTGACTGAAATTAAAGAATAATTAAATAATTAAAGAATTATCTCCATAGTGTAATCTTACCTTAGAGACACACATAATGTGTTTTAAAGAAGCATTTGCTTTGGGTATGTCTTTTGTAATTCATCTTTTTTTTTTTTTTAAGGTTTATTTATTTATTTATTTATTATGTGCATTGGTGTTTTGCGTTCATGTACCTATGTCTAGGTTAGGGTGTTGGATCCCCTGGAACTGGAGTTACAGACTGTTGTGAGCTGCCATGGGGGTGCTGGGAATTGAACATGGTCCTCTGGAAGAGCAGCCAGTGCTCTTTACTGCTGAGCCATCTCTCCAGCCCCCTAGTCATCAAATTTTTGATGAAATACTATAACACAAAACAACCAGATTAATTACAATTTTCAGAAGCGCTTACTTTAAAAATGGGAAAGATGTGGGTGTGGGTGGGTGTGTTGCTGAGAGAGAGAGAGAGAGAGAGAGAGAGAGAGAGAGAGAGAGAGAGAGAGAGAGATATCAAGGGAATGTGAGTGTCAACTTCCTGTCCTTGGGATTAAATGACCCTATCCAAAAGTGACAATGCAGTCTGAGAAACAAAGGAAAATATCCCTTTCACTGCTTTGCTTTGAATTAAACCGAGAATCATTGCCAAGTGTTTTTGTTGAACTCTAGTTTTACTGGATGGAAAAGACTAAATCATAGAAATATCAAGTTCAATATTAGCCTATTGCAAGTGTATTTACAATGTGAATATTTACAGTGATCTAGGACTCTGCGGCAGAATAATTGAGTTGCTGACATTCTCAATGAAGAATTGCATAGAACAGAAATGTTAGGGTGCACAATCAGAACCATAAAAGACAGAGTTCTACAGCGTCACTTTTACCTGTCTTTGGTTTCCTGCAGGGTAAATGGGAAGCTGGTGGCTCTAAAGGTGATCAGGCTGCAGGAAGAAGAGGGGACACCTTTCACGGCCATCCGGGAAGGTAGGCACCCTGCCCTCTCTTTGATTCTGTATTTATGTGATGTTCATAGCATGGTAAGGATGCTGCATCTCCAGACATGCTAAGCTTTACAGTTACACTGCTAAATGTCTTATTTGATTGTGTAAACTGAAATTTTAAAACATTCAGTACCTTCTACAATCATACCAAGTCATGTTAAGCAAGACAAGACTATCTTTCTATATTCAGATTGGGGGGGGGGAATTCATGGTGGGGCTATCTAGGCAAGTGGAGAACATTTTTATGTCTGATTCTATTTGCAGCACTACTAAAATATCTCTGAATGTCATTATTCTACATTCATGATTTTTAAAGGAAATTCTTAAAAATGAAGGATTGTCCTTATCTTGTTACTCCTTTGAATTTCTTTTTTCTTGGTTTCCTTGTTTTCTTCTTTTTTCCTATTTTTTTGTTTTAATTCTTCTCTCATATATTACATTCCAATCGTGGGTCTCCCCTCTACTCCTTCAAGTCCCTCTTCCCTACAGCTCCTCTCCCCCAGACCCACTCCTCCTCTGTTCCCCTTCAGAAAACTGCAGGCCTCCCAGTGATGTCAGCTGAACACTGCACGACAAGTTACTATCAGACTAGGCACAAATGCTCACATCAAGCCTAGGGCAAGACAGTAGGAGGGGAAGGGTCCCAAGAGCAGGCAGAAGAGTCAGAGATGCCCCATTCCACAATTAGGAGTCCCACAAGAACACCAAGCTGTGCAACCATAACGTATATGCAGAGGTCCTAGCTCAGACCATGACAGTGTCTCTTTAGTCTCTGTGAGCTCCTATGAGTGAGTCCTGACTAGTTGGTACTGTGGGCCATGTTGTCTATGGTGCCCTTGACACCTCTGGCTCCTACAGTCTCCCCCTCCACATCTGTGGGTTTCTCTGAGCTCCACCTAATGTTTTGTTTTGGGTCTTTGCATCTGCTCCCATCAGTTACTGGATGAAGCCTCTCTGATGACAATTGGGCTAGGCACCAATCTGTGAGTATAGCAGAATATCATTAGTAATTGTTTCATTGATTGTGTGTGTTTGTGTGTGTGTATGTGTGTGTGTGTGTGTGTGTGTGTGAGAGAGAGAGAGAGAGAGAGAGAGATAGAGAGAGAGACAGACAGAGAGAGAGACAGACAGAGAGAGAGACAGAGACAGAGAGACAGAGAGACAGAGAGAGACAGAGAGAGAAAGGGGTGTCTCTGGGCTGTCCAGTCTCTGGTTCCTAGCCATTCAGGCAATGACAGGCATTGGCTCCCTTTCATGGTGTGGGCGGCAATTTGGATTGGTCATTGGTTGGCCAGGCCCACAGGTTCTACACCACCATTGTTTTTATCCTTTAGTTTGCCTTGGTTGTCTCATTCCCTTTATACATGAGTGTTATGTATGTTGTAATATTCCCTCACTGTTATTTTTCTAAAAGTTCTCTCATAATGCAGTAGATTCTATGTATAAGGCGTTAGTTTTATGAAATAAGGTTGAGCTGTCTTTTGCTTTGTTCATTTATTCATAGGAGGGTTCCTATTCTTAATGAAAGTCATCTTATTCATGGGAATTTTTCAGTGCACTGCCATAACTATTAAGATTAGTAGCTTCACTTCTACATCATTTAAAAATGCAAATTATCTTTACCTAAGACCTCAGTTCATTCTCCCATCAAAGGGACCACAGCTACATCTTCTGTTGATCCAAATGATGTTTCAGTGTTTTGCCACCTAGTTTTGTGAAGGTACTGACAAATTAAATATACTCTGTCATTATCTGGTTTGTTATTTGATGATGATGATGATGATGATGTGCATCTTCCTTCTCCTCTTCCTCTTTCTATTCTTCCTCTTTGTCCTAATTAGAGTTTCTATTGCTGTGATAAAACACCATGACCAAAGACAACTTGCGGAAGAAAGGGATTATTTTTCCTACACTTTCATATCACAGTTCATCATTCAAGAGGGTTTGGCAAGGAACTAAACAGGGCAGAAACATGGAGGCAGGAGCTGATGCTGCTTACTGGCTCCTTATGACTGGCTCATTTGCTTTCTTTCTGTTATACCCCTAGACCACCTGCCCGTGGTGGCACCACCCTCAATTGTCCGGGCTTGCTTACAGTCCAGTCTGGTGGGGGCACTTTCTTAATTGAGGATCCCTCTTCCAAAATGATGCCAGTTTGTGTCAGGTTGTCATTGACCAGCCAGAACACTCTTGTTCTACTTTCTCATTTCATTTCTCCTTTCATGTCCTTTCAATTTGACTTTTTTCACTACCATTTAGCTGAAACATCTTAGAAAATGTGTCCGTTGCCTTTTTATTATATCCAAAACTTCCCTTTTCTGGGTTCTTTTTCTAACTTTAGCCGATTGCACATAGTTGAAACAGTCTTTTCTGCAACATCAGAGACTCTAGGCACGTCGGTTTTTCTACTTGCTTTATGCTGCTCTTTAGGTTTGTAGAACCTAAGGAGAGAAAAAAAAGCCACCTTTTCTCTAATAACCACCCATTCCTGGATAATTTCATTCATTTTTTTTAGTTTAAATAGCAGGTTTAAGCTGTTGACTTCCATACATGTGTTCATTTAGTTAAGAATTTGTCTTTGTGTCCATCCATCTGCCCAGTTGGGATTTCCCCTTGAATTCAACAACCTCTAAGAAGAATAAGATATCACCACCAAGTAAGGCTGGTATAACAAATTACCTAAACCTTATATCCAAAGATAATCCTGGTCCTTCACATCTCATGTAGTATTCTCTGTACATGAGTAATTGTAATGTCCAGCACTGCCTACTGAAATTATCCAAATGTGGTTCTGTTGGTTACATCTCTAAAAGGTAGCTCACATCTGTCCACAGCTGATATGAGTCTCTTCACTATACTCCAGGAATCACCAGTTCTTCTTGGATTATTGCAATAACTTTTACACTATATTCTCTCCTTTGTCATCCTTATTGTTTCTTCTTTATTTTGAAACTCTTATAATCTAAAAATGTAAGCCATGTTTTATTAATGCCCCCTTTAAAAACCTGTACCCAGTACTCTGGCTGGTTTTTTTTTTTTTTTTTTTTATCAATCATTCCACAGTGTCCCATCTCAGGGCCCTCACATACACTCTGCCACTGCCTAGAAAGCTCTTCACTGGCTGCTTTTAGGTACCAGCTATAAACTCATATGTTCTCAGAGAAATTTCCTATAGCCATGCTGCCTAAACAGAAGCTAGCTATTATCTTACCCATCTTTATGCAGCTCACCATGCCAATAACCTTGTTCATTTCCTTTACAGTTCTTACTGGAATGTGAAATGTTCTCCCTCCCCACTCAGTTCATATGTAGAATTTTAATGAGGTTAGTGACCTTGTCTGACACCCTCCCTGTAACAGCTATTGAGTGACTTACAGAGCACCATTAAGCTAGAGTCAGTAAATAAGATGGAGTATTTGATACAGACGGTGCTCTTGAGGAATCTGTCATCCAGGTGGCAGGCAGAAGATTGAAATAATAAGTCAAAGAATAACATACCATGCCATATAAATGAAAAATCATTTCTGATGTATTGTGAATTCTTAGGAAGGCTCTCTACTAGTGAAGTGTGCTAAGATATTGGCTGGACCTTGAGCTAGACATCAGATGATAAACTGTGGAGACTAGATTGAGAAGTTGCTGTCTAGACCAGCACAGAAAATGTGCAGAGGTCAAAACTCAGTACCTTGGGCCCAGTGCAAGGAGCAGAGATAATTTTCATAAGGTGGTCTCAATGAATGGTGGTCATGTGACAGTAGGTGGGTATTGTTCCATACCTGTGTTTTGTTTATACATGTTGGAGTCCTGAGTTCATGAGACATCTATATGAAAGTATCTAATGATGTGAGGATGGAGATCATCGAAGTTGAATATAAACAACATATTTAGTGAGACCCTTAAAATAATAAACCTTCAGTTTTATTTTGTTACATTTAGAAGAGAGATTTATTTGGGTTGATATTCGGGAGGATGGAAAGTGTAAAAAGTATGGTTGTGGCACTTGAGGGGCAGAAGTGTTGCAGTAGAGGGTAGAGGAAGAACAAGAGTGAAAGAAAAGGCAAGTTCAATGTTCTTGAGGCCCAGAATTCCCGCGCCAATGAGAGGTTGACTGCTAGTCAAGGTAGTCTATAGAGTAGGCTTTGGAGTCTAGCATTCTCGGTTTTGACTGAGGCTTTGTATTTCATCACTGTACAATGTAAGACCAACCACCTCAGAAGGCTGCCAGGCTTCTATGACAGCATAGTACACAGGAATAGTTACTGCCTCATAGTTTTGGAGACTGGAAGGCCAAAGCCAAGACACCATGACACCCTTTCTTACAGCTGAGAGAGATGATCTGTCCTAAGATTCCTCCTTGGCTCATAGACAGGTGTCGTGCCCCTGTGTCTCTGGGTTTTTATTCTGTGCTTGTTCATATACAAATGTCTTCTTTCTCTAAGGATACTGGTCATACTGAATTAGAGCCTACCCTAAAAACCTCATTTTAACTTAGTTACATCCATGCAGACTCACAGCCAGCTACATACTAACATACTGAGGTTAAGACTTCAGCATACACTTTTGTTGTTTTGGTGAAGGGTACATTTCAGCCTATAATACCACTTAATAGCTTTGGGCCCAAGAAACCTTATTTGCAGAAGGTAGGTGTTGACTCGTGTAATTGATTATGAATTTTCTATATTGACATGGTTCTTCTGATTTCCTGAGGATTCTTGAAATTCAAATGTTTTGAATATTCCTATGATGGAAAGTGGTGGAAGCATTGTTGAGGCCTGAGATGACCAATCACAAAATGACATTGTGTTTTCTTTAAATATAGATTTTTAAGTCTTTCTAATAAAGCCTGACTTCTAAGTGATATTTTAAAAAGTATTTATTTACATTTTATGTGTATGAATCTTTGCTTACATATAGGTGTATATGTCATGTGAGTGATTTTTCCTGACTGTAGGTCACAATGTGAGTGCTTGGAACTAAACTTGGGTCCTTTGTAAGAGCAACAAAATGTTCCAAACCTCTGAGCTATCTCTTTATCCCCTATGTTGTTAGTAGAAGTAAAATGACATCATGATGATAATAAGAATGAAACAATGGGTCAGTTTTAGATGGGTGTTCCTCTCTTCACTTCTTTCACAGTCTTTTTTTTTTTTTTTTTTTTTGCTCTTTATGTATAGGAGCAACAGCTGTTATTACTGCTGGGCTTGTCAATCACAGCTTTAGAAAGTACAAGTTGTGTGTGTATCAAGTGGTAGAGGGTATGACACTTGGGGTAGGTTAATTTTCCATTGTGGAGGGAACATTATGGCCGGGTTAATGAGAGGGAGAGCTGGAATTTGAGTTTACCTCTATTCTGCTATTCTGGCTAATTCTTCATTCACAAAATGTCAGTAGCTTGAAGACTGAGTTGGGAGAACACCGTGCCCGGGAAGTGATTTTAAGTGCCTGCTTTCCACTTGTCGGATTACTTTGGAACTTGGGCATTAACATCATCTCATCCAAGTGGAATTGCTTAGCAACTCTAATCTTGCCTAGATTTGTGTCTCCAGATAGACTGAATTTTCTCTTGTTGAAATTGAGTACACACAGTGGCTTATCTTAGGTTTAAGTACTTTGAAACTTACAATGTCTTTGATGGCAGCTTAAAATAACTGTGGCAAAGGTCAGCTTTCCTGTTTCAATTTAGAATCCTTGTGTGGTATCTTCACAGCTTGTGGTACTTCTGATAGAGGGTCATGAGCACAAGGAAAGGTTTGGAAGGGAGTGGATAAAATGTCTTAGGATATCCTACCTTTTAAGACCTTCAGCACATAGAAGTTCTTATTCTATGGTATCACTTTGTATATCTACTATAAAATTTTTCTGAGGTTTCTATCCATTATGGCAAGGGAAACAGTTGTCATTTCTATGGATTCTTGAATGTAGTTTTCAAAGGTAACTAAATCTAAATACTCTATAGATAAGACAGGCATAAGTTAAAATAGTAACAATGTTTGGCAAGTATGGTGGCTCTTGTCTGTAATCCTAGCACTTTGGAGGTAGAGACAGGTAAATCAGGAGTTCAAAGCTGTTCCTAGTGAGTTCAAGAGCAGGCTGGACTTCTCTCTCTCTCTCTCTCTCTCTCTCTCTCTCTCTCTCTCTCTCTCTGTCTCTCTCTCTTTCTCTCTCCATATATATATTATTAATTATTCTATGAAAATCTTTTATATTTTTAATATCTAGTTATGATACCAGTAAGGAGAAGGTGGGTAGAAGTTGAGAAACAAATTAGGGAAAAAATGTGAGCACCTTTCATGTTAGATGTTTAGTTGCTTATAAAGTGAGTAGCTAACTTTTGTAGTTAACCTTCAATCCTCTAATTAAATTCCCAATACTGCAATAAATTTAGTACATGCAATAAGAGTTGTTATTTTATAAACTTGATAACATTATGAAACAGAAAATGAAGTTTGATAACATTATGAAACAGAAAATTAACCAAGCTATTAACAGTTGTGGTGTAGTCAGATTTGGTTTTCTTCACATCTTTGTTGTAGAACATTTTAAGAAATATTTGTTACTTTTTTGTTATTTGCATCATTCTTTCACCTCTAGATGCCTGATAGAATTTGCTTGTGAATAATGAATGTTAGTTTTGATATCTCATTGAGATATAATTGAATTAGAAATTAACAAAGCTAAACTTAGTATTTACGCTGTTGCATGGCTTTTCTGTAGCTGCAGTTATAGAGGACCACAAACCTAATAGTTTAATGTCCATATTAACTAGGAGTATAAAACCAAAGCATCCACAGACCAGGCTCCCTGTGAAAGCTGCAGGTGAGAAACACTTGCTGTTTGCTTGCTTTGGCTGGCCCTTGGCAACCCCGGGGTCCTTTGATGTGTGTGTGTTTCTCAGCCCTCTGCCTTTGTGTCTACATGGCCTCCACCTCTATATCTCACCCTCTCCTTAGAAAGATGCCAGTCTTTGCACTTCGGGCCCACCTTAGTCCAGTGTGGGTTTTTTTATTATTATTATTATTACATTTATGTGTGTTATTTGCAAGTAAAGCCAAACTCTGAAGTTCCAGATAGACAGGAGTTTGGGGAAATATTGTTCAACACACTCCAGACTTTTATTTTTGTCATTTTAACAGAGACATTTGAAAGTGCTGCATTTTTCCTTCAAAAGCTTAGCAGAGAGATATGCTATGTAGTGGTGATAATATTTGCTGTTGCTTCCCTGTTAATAAAATGTGTGTGTGTGTGTGTGTGTGTGTGTGTGTGTGTGTGTGTGTGTGTACTAGATGTATGAATTCATTAACATTCTCCAAGGTGATTTGGCTATTTGTTATTTTTCATTTTTTAAAAGAAAAACATGATTTTCCTCTGTGACTAAATGACCTGAGGTCTGTGGCTTGTAAGGAGATGAATTGTGTCTTGTCAGTGAGCATGATTAAGACATTGGTAGGTAGTTTGAAGTTGGAAGCAGGGAGAAGTGATCAAAATAATACAATATATTGTAAAATGATAAAGATCTATTTGGCAGTTGCTCAAACTGATAGTTGTGATTTCAGACACATTAATTCGAAAGATAAAATATTTTAAATCTTAGCTTCCCAGTCCATTCCACAAGAACATGTTTGATCCAGGTAGAAAGTCTAATGAATACACACCTCCTCTGTTCATGCAGGACTGGGCTGATATGTATTTAATCATCCATTTTGTTAAATGGCTGGATGCTGGGGTGCACTTTCTCCCATCATTCCCCCAGTGGAGAGAAAGCTTTCCACTCAATCTCTCTTCTCTAACACAAATGCTCTTGTGCCTGGGTTTTTGGAACTGCATGAGAGAGTGTGCACAGAGGGGAAGAGGGACTCCTGGGACAGTCTTCCTCTGTAACAGACCTGGAGGGCGTGCTGGAGAGGCCAGAGATGACTACTGTGGCTCCATATTTGTGGTTTTGTCAGTCTTGGTGTTTTGAATTTTTCACCATCTTGTAGTGGTTTCACAATTAATAAGGAGATCATAATGTGAAGTTTTAGCTGTTTTACTCCATATTAGTACAGCACTTAATCTTATAGAGTAGGTAATAGAATAAATTGTCTCTCTCCTGTCTTAAGTTTAGGACTTACTGTGTCTGAGCTGAGCTTAGGCTACAATTAGCTGTTGTATCAACAGACTTTTTTAAGCCATAATTTGTGCCATGATTGTTTGAAGTTCAATAACCAAATTAGTATGAGAACTAATTTGGAAGCTAAGCCACATCATAGAGATAAGTTGTTCAGATGTTTCTCAGTTGTAGTTGGGTTGGGCTCCAGCTTACCTCTTAGGATTGATTTTAGTCAATGGGCCTAGTAACCAGCAAGAGGCAGATTCATCTTGTATTTTAGTATGAATTCTCAAACCTAACTGTATATATTGCTATTTGCTTGGATTCCTGCCTGAGTGTATGATTTTGAGCAGGCCTTAAATTTTGCATGCCTCAGTTTCCCCTTCTATAAAAGAGGATGACAATAGTACTAATTTTAGTGATCTTAGAATATGAATCCATTAAATTCATAATGCTATCAAATAAAAAGAATCATAGAATGAAAATTTCTTGGAAAAATGCATTACTAGGAAATAAAAATTCAAGAGAAGATTTGATAGTGAATTTAAGAAAATTTCCAAGAGAAGGACCAAGAAGAGTTACTTTCTCTGATATCTCTGAGGGTAAATGATAGAAGTATGAGCTTTCTTCTATATTAGCTGTTTTGGTCTCTTTCTGACTGGAAACATCTCTCAGCTGCCCTGAGATCTTAACTACTGATTTACATTTCAGAATCAGATGTCTTGATTGGCACTGGTTGTGTGCTCTACCCCTCCCCCCCACCTTTTTCCTTGCTTCTCATAAGATACCAATGTAGGACAGTCCTTCTGAAGGAGGCTTTGGTTTCCACATGAAGGCTATTGACTCTCTGGCCTAGAGGATTTAAGTTTGCTGCTTACAGTATGAGGTTGAGTAAGAGACAGGTAGCAGGGATTTCCTCTGTTTCAACAAGCAGAATTATTCTCTCTCAATTTTTGGTTCAATCATGTAGCTAGTATAAGAGAGACTAGAAGGTAATGAAATACTTAGGGAAAAAAAAAGACAAGTGCTGATTTTAGGAGATGGATCTGTGGTTCTGAAGAGGAACAACACGTAGGGTGAAGTGTGTGTTTAGACATGGAGCTCAGTGGGCATGGAGATCTTCAGGATGACATGCAAGGTTTTTCTTGGGACATGGGCTGGATTATAGACCCCATGCTAAGAAAGAGTCTATGAATAAGGATGGAGAATAAGAAAAGTTTAGGGCATTCAGTCTTTCAAGTGTCAGATTTGAAACCTGGCATTCATGTGCCATTTGTTTACATAACAGCACTGTCGAAATCACAGATCAATTACACCCTAATTAAAGACCTTACTAGTAGTATTCAGATAGTCTATTTCACTTTTCTGAGGAAGGTTGACTTCATCATCTTCATGTTATCAATTAAGAAGCTGGAGTCTCCAGATACTTTTGTCAAAAGACACCACAATTAGATAGTAGTATGAGTCTGGTGAACTGTCTCTCGCATAGTAGACCCTCAATGCAATGACCAAGCATGAATACATTCTGGATCCTGTCTGCTTTGCTGTTGAGGCAAAAATCTATCTGACCAAAACCATACAGATTATTGTAAGTCAACTACGGGAAAGATGAGATGAGACTTGAAACAACAGTGCACAGTTCAGTAAATATTGGTCCTGGTGGAGGTGGTGCCACCAGCCCTGTGGTCATGAGCAGACACTTGGCCCACTACACCTTCAGTTCTTCATTTCTGAAATGAACTTTCTTCTAAAGAGCATTGTCTTTGACTAAACCCTTCTGTAACAGCCTCCAGTTAAAAGTCTGTTTACTAGGAAGCTGTTTTGAAGGACTGTTTATTTATCCTAAGCCTCAACTTCCTTATCTGCACCTTAGAGATAGTTCTTATCTGTTTATTAACCCGGGATTGTTGTGAGAAGTACATGAGGTTAGAATCTTTAATAGCTTAGCAAGGTAAAACCGAAGAAGACGACTTCAGGGAATTTTCAGCAATTAGAAATGCATGCAGGTGGGGTTTGATATCTAATCTTTCTTAAATTGTCTTAAACACAAATGCATCTTAGCTTAGCTTATATTACTGGTTGAAAAAACAAGATGAAATATAATACTTTTTCAAATTTAACCAGCCAAGAAAGCAGCTGCTTGATTAAAAGACAAACTTAAATCTTAAAAATTAACAAAATAAAAGAAACCCACTATTTTCATAGGTTTTAAAACCATGTGACCCAACAGCTTTCAATTTTTTGTTGATATTAGCTGGCAGACACCCATTACATCCTCAGACTCACAAAGAATTACAATTGGGTCAATTTACATAAACTTACTTAGAATCACAGTCTAGACTCATGGATTTTTTTTCCTTCCATTACAAAATTTTGCCTGTCAATTGTAAAAAGCTCTATAGCAATTCATGTTAATTTTTGCAGTGACAGACATAAATGAATATTATTAATCGTTTAAAAGAACTATTTTAGCACAATAAACTCATGTCTCATTACAGCATGTGTGTGTGTAAAGAACACTGATGATACAATTATGGGTTTTTCCAGCTGGTAAAAGATTGAGGCTAGTACTATTATTGCAAATAAAAGTCTCTGAATACTTAAAATTGACTAGCAGTTCCTCTGTACATCTTCGGTTCTTACCTGGCCATGCTGTTAAACATGCTACCTCATATATTTCCCTCAACAATAAATGTCAGTACAAATGTCTCTAAGCTGCTAAGAGAAAGATGAGGCCTAGAGATAAAGAAATTGCCTTTGTCATGGATTTTGCTAGGAAACAAAGGTTTTAGGTATTTGTTCATAGATAATGCATTATTCACTTCAAAGTTTCTCGGCTAATTTAAAAAAATGTTACATAAACTTACCTTAATAATTTTTATACATAGAAACTTATATTTATTGATTATATAACAGTTGTTATCATAGTTATAGATTGCTTTAAAATTATTGCCATAAATTTATTACTTCTTAATATTTGAGAAGCCATTACATTGTTGTGCTATATACCATGTATACTACCTAGTAATAGAAATAGTCAAAAGATAGATGAACTATGAACAGAAATTCATGGCCAATGTCATACTTACTGACAGAATTTGGTGTTTTATGCATCTTCAGGCTCCATATTAAGTTACATTTTCTTATATGTTCAATGAAGATACCAAATAATGTGACTTTTTTTGTGGTCCTTTTGAAAAAAAAAATACATCATGTATATTGGAAAGAAGAGATAACATTGGGCAAAGCATGATTATAAAAGCCCCTTAAAATTCCATGACTGCAGACATGTCAGTAGACTACAATTAAAGGAGTCACAAAAAGACCCACTGGTAGATTTATGAAAGTAAAATTGCATAAAGAAAAAGACAAATGGAAATCTCCAAGATTAGGAAGAGATAAGCAACTCATTATAGCAGAGAAAACTGTACTAAAAAGCTGACCTTTCATCTAACTGCCAGATGTAGGAAGGCAAGGTACTGACATATTCCAAAAACAAAAGAAAAGAAAATGAAAACCTGTCAGTTAAAATTCCGCTTCTAACAAAACTATCCTTTAGAAAAGAAGGCCAGAGCCATGTTGAAATCAGTAAAACTGCAGTGAAATACTAATGGAAACATAGCAGGCAGATGCCAGTGACACCAAAACCACTTTTTAGTGGAAAAAATAATAAAATATTGAAAATGGTAATATGTGAGTTGGTATAAGCAATTTTATAAAGATATTATTCTTTCTAATCTCTTAATCTATAAATTATTAGACTGTTCAGTATAATGACTATAACATTATTAGATATATGGCATTATTAGATATAGATCACATTATTAGATATAAATGTAATGTCTGTGAAAGAGAGAAAAATACATTTTATAAATATTAATTTAATAAATATTAAGTCAATATTAGCTTGGAGTAAATAAAGCTGTAAGTTTAAATCACTAAGAGAGTAATATGATTAAAAGTCAACAAAATATGGTTATATTTCCAAATATAAATATTCCAAGAATATAAAAATGTAAGAATTTGTAGGATGCAGATAAATGAGTATTTGAGAGAAATGCTGAGCTGGAAACATGAATTTTAGAAAAGATAAATATGATCTCAATTTATAAAAATCTAATCTTTTATCTTAAGCCTATTGAGAAAGAGCAACAACTTTATCTTCCAGAAAACAGAGGGAGGATAAAGATCACAGCAGAGACCAGTGGACTAGAAAACAGAAAAGCAATAGAGAAGCCAGTTAAGCAGAAAGCTGCTCTGAGTATATTAATTAACACTCAGCCAACTGACCCAGATGAAAAGGGCACAAGTTACCAAGACACCAGTGAGAGACCATCTCTATTGACCGTAGAGAAATTATAGGACTTTAAAGAAATATTATGAGCCACTTAATGCCAACAAATGAAGACAGCTGATCTCAAGAGGACAAATGATAATTTTTATAAAAATTGTTGCTTTGACCATTAGATGTCTAAGTGCAAAATAGATTAATACTTAACTTACAACAAATACAAATTTCAAATCAAACCTTATGCATTCAATATAAAAACTATAGGATTTCTGAGCATAAACCTGCAGGAAAGCTTTCATGATTTTTGGACTAGAGATTAGCAGAGTTTGTGGAACAAGATAGCTCATAAATTAAAGTTGTGGTCTTTGAACACAGGCCTAGAAAAACAAAGAGACAAGTTAAAAAAGAAGAAAGTATTGCCAAATAATATATTTAATAAAGGATTAATATCTAAAACATATAAAAGAGGCCTAAATTAAATAATGAGAAAACTCATATGTTACAGATTGTATTACAAGGTTACATGTACAAAGCTTGTTGAAGCGTGAGGTAGAAACCATTGGCAGCAAGGGTCTTTGGGGTGAGCAGCAGCATCTCTAGAAGGGTGATTACAAGTCTGCACCTTGAGGCCCAGACACTGTCATTTTTTGACAAGCAATGTAATCACAACATACTATTTGTTCATTGCAAGAAAGTAGCTCAATATGAGAAAAAAAATCATTATATTTAACTTGTACAACCAAGAATCTTATTGTTTGGGGCAACTGACAGGTTGAAGTTTTATGGCTTGCTAGGGGAAAAGCAGCCAGAGGAAGCATATGTTGAGGGGAGGAAGGAATGCAGGTGCCTTTCCCTGGCCTGTACCCTCCCAGCCCCCAACTCTAACTGAAACACCTTAAGACCTCTTTAAATACTGCCCCTTCCCTGACATTCTCTTGCCTCTCATAGTGATAGTCCCTTTCCTTTTCCTCCTATTTTTCCTTTGCAGTTTATGTTGTTTGCTTGTATAGGTATATTTCAGTGCTTGACTACATTAAGCTTTCTGGTCAGATGTGCTCAATTGTGACCTGTTAGTAACCTCCTGGTGCTGTGGAGCTTGTGGTGTGGAACAAGGACTCCTCAGATGCCCATGATTCCCCTCCTGCTATCAAAATGGAGCTAATCCAGAGTGCAGCTAGTGATTTAATAAAATTTAGGCAGCAGTAAATTGGGCCATGATTGTTTCAGAATTAAGAGTGGCAGGAATCGCTGGCATAGTCATAGGATACACAGGATTTGGTCTGAGAAATGGGCAGAGGGGACTTGTTGCTAAGTAGCTGAAGTAGAAATATTCCCCCTGCCACCTAACCCCACCAGTTTGTCTGGCTAGAGGGAATTCTACCTCATGACAGTGGGATGTACATTGTTCAGAACTTTTCTAATGCAACTCTGCCTATTCTTATGTCCACTATAATTCTTTCAAAATGTGAACCTGTGTATTGTTCTCATCAGCATCTTAGTTTTTATATTACCACTATGTTTGGGATCTACATGAAAACTCTAAAATTTCAGAAAAAAAAGGAGGTAGAACTGGGTGTTGAATACATCCATTTCAGGGGCATTAATGAGTAAGGAGAGCTTGATGTTGATAGATAGAACCACTCTAAGTTGTGTGGTCAAAGTTACTGAATTCATGCTATATTTTATTAAACCCGAGAGCTCAAGACATTTATCCCCTGAAGGGACTTAATCCTGGGTTGTGAGGGATGTGAAGAGCACCAGAGATTATGTAATCTACTCCTGTCATTTACAAAAGATCAACCGAGTCCTGGGGAGAAGTGTTAAAGTGGTCACAGTCAGATCAGAGCCTTCAGACCTGGGGTGAAAGCCCTCCGAGGCAGACCTGCAGAGAAGTCAGACCTGGCCGTGACTCTTCTGCTCTCCAGATTCTGCTCTCCCCTCACACTGGATCCAGTCTGTGTGAAGTGCCAAAAAACAGGCCGTTCAGATTTCCCCGCATCTCTCATTTTCTTGTGACATTTTAGAATGCAATGGAACTCTTCATAAAACCATCAAATAATAATTCTTATCTTAATTAATAAAAAATCTTAGTTAATAGCTAAGCTATGGAGAAAAGTACCACATAGAATATTGTGGGAAGTTCACAAGTGCAAAGTTAAAGGATCTAGAATGGGATATTTATATTTTTTGGATACATGCCATCTCAGTCAGTTCTCTGAGAGTACCCAAGAGCATTCAGTTGATAGTAGTTCTTTTTAAGAAGCCCTAACGTTTTGAACAGGACCCAACAAAAAGAATCAAAGGAAATACTCAGCAAAAACTTGGCAATTGTCCTGTTATCTGTGAGCCTCTGTGTGTGTGTGTGTGTGTGTATGTCTATCCTTTAGCTTAGGACTAGTGTGAGCAGGATCCAACAGCAAGGGTCACTTACTGATGATGAATTGGTTTTATAGAAGTGTTTATGGTTTATGGTTATAAACTTTTCTTGATGGAGACAGAAATTGTTTTTACAGTGTACTGGGCCTTTTTTTTTTTTTTTTTTTTTTTTTTTGGTTACAAGAGAATTATGCCCATTTCCACAATAAACAGAAAAATAGTGACTTTCGTTTGTTTTAGCTGTGTAAATCTTTGAAAAAGCTAAATCTAGTCAATAAGTGGTTGTCTGTGACTTCCCTCCCATTTTCCTTTGCTCCTTCCTCCCTCACAGGTTCTTATTATCTAGTCCAGGTTGGTCTTGAACTCACAGCAGTCCTCCTACCTTGGCCAGGAAATCAGACTTCTTTTCTGTCCCCTTCCCTTTCTGTCTGTGTTGCAAAGGTTTCTTATGTAGCTCAGACTGTCTTCAATCTCTCATTTCTTTTGTTTCAGGCCTAGGGTTTGGGGGTTACAGATATGCACCACCACACCTTGCTCTCACCCTGTCGTTTAAATGCCTTTGATAACTGTGAAGAGGGCAAGCCAGTGAGGAGCAGTCAGCATTTCCACTGTTGTGTGGCCTTCCAGGATCTGGAGTTTATCTTTCCTTCTGCTCCCCTCATATTAATATGTTTTGAATACTACAGATGGTTTGATAGTGGTGATGGCAAAAGATTTATAAATCTGTAGAATTGATGACCAGTAGACTCACTTCAAAGTCCATCTCATTTACCAGTGGGATATGTGGTTTCACTAAAGTGAAGTCCCAAGCAATGGTGAAATTGATCTGTACCATGCTTTGTTGCTGTCTCAACCAGGAGCTGCAGCCAACATCTGGCCCCAGTCTGATATACACAGCCCTCCACTATAGGATCAGGAGTGTTAGAAAACAACCAATGCTTACCTGGTAGGAGTTCACTCATCACCAATTAAACATTGAAATAATGGATTAGCCAATATTAAGACTCTTGTTATTTTATAAGTCAATGTCAGAACATACTTACTGTGTTCATGGTGGAACAATTTGTGCGAAAGAAATTTGAGAACTAAACTACATTGAACATGGGAAGACAAGACAGTACAGCTGCTATATTATAGCTTTGTTTTCAAAGGCATGCTTCATTCAGTGTTTTCAAAATTGAAGATCTGGTGGTTTATCTATAATTTGAGCACCTTACTTCTAGATGGTTCTTATATTTTCTCAAGATTTGTGCCTCAGTATTAACTTACTGAAAACAATTGGGAAACAAGTCCATGCATAATTCTAATTTTCATATTTACCTAAATTGTTAAAGTCACAAAAACATTCTGACTAAGAAATTAATAATAAACTTGGTTTGTTCCTTTGATGTGAAAATTTAGAAGAATGTTGGAAAAATTATCATCATTGAATTTGCAGTACTTATCAGATATCCTGCTTTCTTTAAGTAAAATATTAATCTAAAAATGTTTTGAGCAAGAAATAATTGAAACCTACAAAGAGAAAATGGCAATTTTTTATATACATAAACATGCACAATTTTCAGCCCAACTTTTATTTGCTGCTACAATGCTGTGTGTGTGTTTCTGTACTTAGAGCAAGATATGATCAGGATATCATGGGCATACTATTTTAATGACTCCATAAACCTGTATACTGTTTTGGTACTTTGTGAAGCACATAGGCAAGTCTTCCAGTTCAGGGTCATGTTGTATAGGTTATGTGTAGAGTTGTTGGTATAAGCTTTATGTGTCATTGGAGGGCAGTTTGTGGCTTTTCATACTTTAGAGATGAAATATAGTGCAAAAGCTAACTTAAGACAACAGTCACAGTGGAGACTGTTCAAACCTTTGGATTTTTCATACAAAGAATATTTACTGTTTCCAATACAAGGATGTATCTGAAGTGATTTGTTTGTGGATGTGGCTCACAGGGAGGCCAGGAACTTTCCTTAAGGCTTATATTTCCAGTAGATGGTACTGTGCACATATGTGCACATTAATCCAGTAAATACATCCCTGAAAATGTAATGCTTATTTTAGACAACTCGTTCTTTGTAACAGCATTCTGTGTTTTACATTTTCCTGCTGAAAAAGATGTCCTTTACAAATTTCACAGTAATAAACATGAGGGAAACCTTTTAGTTGCTGTGGGCCCATTAAATCGATACCTAGTCATTAGAGAAGAGGGAGTACACACTTTAAAATTTTTTGAATGATTACCTAAAATGCATATATTAATTTAGAAATCCAACATTTTGAGGACTCCCAGTTTTGTGAGGCAGTCTTTTGACTTCACCCATAGAAAGAGGAGCATTTGCAGTGCCTGACATATGTTCTTTTGTGGGTGGGCAACAGAATTCTCTTTGAGATGATTTTCATAAAAGAACAAGAAGTCACTCCATTAAGACAAACACCACAATTCACGCATGAAGACTAATCTTTTGTGGGATTTTATAAATAAAAATCAGAGTGTTTCCCTAGAAGGTTATAAGAACCCATGACCTCAAATTTTTTTATTCTTTTTAACTTTGTTGAATTTAACACCATTTTCCACTGTCACTTACAGTTGTTTTTCCTCTGGGATGCCATTCATGTCAATGCCGAGTATTTCTGAAGACATCCCTCCCCCAACCCCCAGTCACCAGGTAAAATATGAGGGCTGGCCAGTTCAGATAAACAGTGAACGCTTTTGAGGATAAGGATGACCTTTAAAGGATACCTAGGCATCCTATGTTCGTATTTGCTAGTTGGCCATCTTAATTCTGCCTTCCTCTCTGTGGTGATCATCTTTGGCCATCCAGAAATCGATTGCCTTTGACTAGCTACACTTTCCTATGCAATCTCTGTGATGATTCCCAATCCTCTTGGTGATAACTTCCCATCTACATCTCTACCTTTGAATTTCAGATAGTGAAGTGTAAGTTTAGTTGAATGTACTGTTTTCTCTATCTTGATACTATGCCAACTCTATTCCGGGTGCATCAGACCATGTTCTCCACATTCCTTCAGGGTTAGTATTTTCACTGTCTATTGTGTTGTCAGGACCAGGGTCTCTTCTCAACTTAAGTAATCTCTCAACTTGTTTGTAGAGTGATCAACAATATAGCTACTTCTCTATGTCTTTTTCAGCTTCATGGCAATGATCCCAGATAGAAAGTGGTGATGAGTGTTGAAATGCTATCTATCCTTTCTGGGCCCTCTTTGTATGTTCCTTCTTTCTGTTTCTCCTACATCCTTCCACAAGGGTCAAATTCTTAAAATATAGTCTTAGATCAACCCTGTAACAATCAAGACAGAATCACATGCAAGCTTTTGGTGGAGAGGGTGGGAAATGACAGAAGAAGGTCAGGTGGGAAGGAATAGGCAAAGAGACGCTGATACACAACTAAGTTGTACCTGACGTCTCAGTTGATCCTGGATATTTTGAAATTAGGGTAGACCTTCCAAGTACACAAAAGGCCAGGTGATGATACCAACCCTTGTTCTCTTGAGTGGCTTTGAGCTGATAGATTATAGACCCTCTAGTTAACCCCCTTCATGGTTGTTTTTTGCTCTGTAACTCATATATTAATTCCTGTCTTTTTCCACCTCAAGTGCCTGAATCTGAGAAAGTCATCCAGTCAGAGGAAACATAGAATGGGAACAGGCTATGTCTACAGTCAGGAGCTGTTCCTACCAAATGGCAAAGCTGTGGGGCAGCTGCAGGATGTAGATGTTGCTGCTGCTACTGCTCCCACCAACATCACCATGTTACTTTCCTGTTGGAACCAAAGATAGTTCAAGGTAAATGTTACACTCAGACTTCAAGGGTTCTTCTGTTGTCTCATTCTTATTTGTCATTGTAGGAACTTTTCCTGTAGTGTCTGCCCTACTGTAAAGGAAGAATTATCCTTCCCCAGTGGTCCTCTTCTGTTGCTTTGGAGCCATTTACATATATGTTCGCTTTAGGCCTTTGCTTCAGATGTCTTCTTTCTAGGCTGTCCCTCTTTTTTTCAGTGTTGACAATGATGAAATAAGATGGAGGGACTTTTCTAGATTGTGTTTGAATAAAGAACCAAAATTTCTTGAGTTTCAAACTTATGGGTTTCTATGTTTCAATGGCTCCTGTGTGGGCCTAATGTAGGATCTGATCTCAAAGTACCTGTTGTTTTCTTTTCCTCATTTCCCAGTTCACTCTTGCACATGGAACCGGGCCATGTGTACACTTGAACTTGCTTCTCTGTGATTCCACCCGACTTTCAGTAACCCTTTGTGTCTTGACACCCTCCACTGTTTCCCTCCCTCACTTTCTCTTCAGTGAAAATCCATCCCTTATGCACAAAGAGGCTCCCCTGAGCCCTGATTCCTGCTTTTCCTTTCAACACACACACACACACACACACACACACACACACACACACACACCCCTATGTGAGGGAATTCCATTCACAAATATAAAAACATAATGTTGGTTGAAAGATGGAAGACCACAGAATAACACATGATTCTACAAAATATGGGGAGAAACTTATGTATGATGTTTAAATCAGTGTATTGATAACTCAGCAATAATATTTAGAAGGAGTTATTTGTAAGGACTTGCAGAATGCTAGGGATCTTTCATTTTTTTATGTGATATCGTACAATTAATGTTAATATAAGCTTGTGATTTATACCCACTTGTGTGTGTGTGTGTGTGTGTGAGAGAGAGAGAGAGAGAGAGAGAGAGAGAGAGAGAGAGAGAGAGAGAGAGATACTCTGATAATAAAAGTTAAAATGATCACTCTCCTATAATGGCTGAGTTCTTCTATGAACAGAGCTTAGTGTACCACTCCTCTCCAAAGTATTGCTTTAAAGATGGAATGATGATCATAAGTTTGGGCACTTTTTTTTTCACCTTCTTCATGGTGATTCTTGGGGAGAAGTTGGAGGATATGGAATCCATCTTTTTTTCTGCTGAATGTGGTAGTTTCAGCCCATAGCCTCACAGACTTAAATGTTAAGTTAAAAAAATCCTCATTAGCTCCTCCAGAATATCTAGCAGATGGGGCATGTAGATTTACATTGAAGCAGAAGAACAGTTCTTACTCTGTTTTTTCCCCTACTTTGTTCAGTTCAGATGTGCATTTTAATGATGCCATTGCTTCTAATAACAGTAGGCCCTACTGGGCCTTTCAATCCAGCTTGTGTGGGCATTCATTTGATCACACCTATGCAGCCTGTGTTAAACTGGCCTTGTTTCTAGTCTGGGTCCCAGCACTTAGTAGGACTGCAATGTTGGGCAGAGTATTTATCCTGTCCTCTAGTAGACAGGAATAGTGTGTTCTTCCTGTGTGAGGTTCTTGTGAAGACTGGAGAAGTTCCATGTCCCATGATGGTCACTATCATGGTAATGTGAGCTTGGGACTGAGAGGTCACATTCTTCCAGATTTCCATTTCAAACATACAGTGCCATGATATAGATGCCAGTTAGCAAGTGCCTTTTGTTTCCTTGGGAAGTGAAAATAGAAAGCATTTCTTGCTCATGGAAAGCAATATTTTTGTGAAATAACTAAAAATGTTATGGTATATGTTAGCCAGTCCAAGACCTTTCATAAATACAAAGGGACTCTATAGCAAGCAAAGATTCTTGTGATCTGTGTCTGGAAGGGATATATACTGTCAAATAGAGGTATGCCTCTAGCTGAGTTTTGGGAAATTAAGCATAAGGGTAATACACAATATTGCCTTTGCAAAGATGATAAACCAGGTGTTTGATTTCCTACTTTAGATTCATTATCTCAGCAGATCTACATAGCTGCCCCGTGAAGTGTATCTATTGGCATTCTCCCCAGTATATATGAGGAGGACAAAGCTTTTAGGGAAATGATGTAACTTGCCCAGAGCCACATAATTCCTGAAAGAGTGGGTAGTTGTTTCTGTCCAAAGCTCTTGTGGCCAACTTCATCATCCTGAGTTGGAATGGTGTTGGTAGGGGATGGTGCCAAAATAGTTTTGAAAACAACTGCTCTTAGGGAAGATGTGAGTCAATGACTCTGTTCTAGTGCACAAGGGAATGGTATACTTTACTAAAAGATCCCACTGTATAATGTAAGGGATGGGGATGTGTAGTGAGAACTGGCTTCAAATGGTGTGCTGTGGAGAAGTTACTCAACAGAGTTGGGCTTCTGTCTGCTTCACAAGAAGTGAGTTCAAGAAACTGCTGTTTTCTTTTTGTGCTGTTGAGCTATTATGCTAACAGGTTGGGTTTATGAAATTCTCTAAGTCCTAAAAAGCAAATTCTTTTTGGTAATTGTCTATTAATATCCATTATGATTGTGATATAATCCCTATAATAATCTTGTTGTAATGAAAATAGACTATGATACTTTAGAATTACATGACCACACAAGGATTAAATTGCCCTTTACTGGCAATATTTCAAATATTTGCTGATTAAGTTGTTTTGTTAGATTTTACAGTTCTTGTTCTTTTTGGCTCAAAGAAGCAATTAAATTATCTTCAGGAAACTGTGGAAAGTTACCTTTGGTTGTAACTGCCAAAGTTACAACCAATACAATCAATACATCCCATACTGCCAAAGTTCTGGTTTCAGCTCAGGATTCATGAACAAATTAACATGCGAATCATTGGAGGTCTCTTTATGAACAATGGGGTTATGCCCACGACCAAAACTTACACACACAGCTGATGGGAGCTTGGATTTAACAATATAGCAGGGGCAAGAGACTTCATCTCTTCTCCTGTTCACTCTGACCTGCTCTGTGTCTGTGGTAGTGTTCATACCTGAGTGCATATCTGGCTCATTTAACCGAGTGCATCTATTTGTACCTGGGACTTTCAAGGGCCCCAGAAAGCCTCCCAGGAAAAAATCTTCTGTAAGTGACAGAGACAATAGTCTCATATCAGTCATTTGTAATTCTTCTATTTAAGAAAAATGCCCCTGAGTATAACTAACAATACAGAATGACTCTTTGTAAAATCTAAATTCAAATACTCTTCTCTGGGATCTAGCTTCAGAGTTAGGAGACATTGTAGCCATTGCGCCTGCCTGACTTGCTGTAGTCATGAAATGGAGATGTGTACATATAAACCATTACCCAGAAAGTGATTGTTTTTATCTTTTACTTAAAAAAAAATTGAAGCAAGATTTTGCTACACAATTTGGACTGGCCTCAGATTCATGAGCCTGTGTGCTTCAGCCTTCTGAATCCTCGGGTCACTTTCAAGACTGTCTGACCCAGAAGAAGTGATTGTTTTTACATAAACTCTTTTTTGGGATAATGCTATTTTAGAAAAAGATAGTCTTGTATGCAAGTTGTAACAGATTCAGTTTCTCTCTCTCTCTCTCTCTTTTCTGGTAGAAGGAGCCTGAATATCAGGAACTTGGCAGTTACTTTAATAGGCTCTTTTGCTGAGATGACTAACTAGGATTGACATGATTCCTGTACCATGAGTCTGTCATTGTTTACAGATGCTATTACTCACGCTTTGGTAAGGGCTCTTGAATGACATATGAATGTAAAAATGACCACAAAGAGTGTTTATCCCTCTCCCAGTTAAAAGTCCTAGCAGTTTTATTTTTTAAATTAAAGACTTGATTAGTCATCTGGATAGAAATTTCAGAAACTGCTTTTGCAATTACAGTTATCTATCAAGAATTCCTCCCAGAGAAATTTAGTAAGAATGCTAATTAATTCCAGCTGTTGGAGTGAATTACATGTGAGAGTCTGAGTTCAGCTTCCAAAAACTTAGGGGAAAGCTCTTAAGTGCTATAATTAGCAATGACAAAAAAAGCCTTGTAGGCTATTAATCTATTCACTTTGAATTCTTCAATGAAACTTGACTGTTTTGACTCTTTAAGAACTCAGTGTTCTGGCCTCTTGGCTATGTCTGTAGAAATGGTGGTGGAAGGGAAGCAAGACCAAAGGGAGATTTTTTTTAAGAGTTACTTTTAAATTTTGAATTTCTCATTATTTTTAAACTTTAATTTTCAATAAAAGTCCATATACAGTTACATGTGTTTTAAAAATTAAAACTATTTTTGACTGATTTAAAGATTATAGAAAAATGTGTTCAAAGCCCACAGTTTCCACAAACCTCTCTCTTTTGCCATGATACTCTTGTTAGAAGTGATGAAGAAATACTGGCATGTCATTATTAATTGAAACCATAGTCTATATTCTGCTGTTTGTAGAAGTGATGTCCTATATCCATCATTACTGTATCACACAGAACACTTTCACAGCTTTAAATTTTCCTCTGCCCCATTTACTAAACCTCTCACATTCATTCAACCTTCGTCAACTGTTGATCTTATTTGCTATTGCTGTAGTTTTCCTTTTCCAGCATATGGTATAGTTAGAACCTGAGAACTGAGCCTCTTTATAACTGCTTTTCCTCTCAGCAATGAGCAGTTAAAGGCTATGCATGTCATTTTGTGGGTTGGTAGCTCATTTAAGATGGAATAGTATCACATTGTATGAGTATGTCATAAATTACCTACTTGTCTACTCTCAAGTTTCTTTGTTGATTTAAGTTTACACAGTTGTGAACAAAGTGGATATGGATATTCTTATTTTTTTAGGATACATTTATATTTATTTTAGATGTATGGATGTTTTGCCTGCACATGTGTAAATGTGCCACATGCATACTTGGTTTCTGTGGATGTCATAACTGTAGTTACAGACAATTAGGAGCCACTACATGGGTACTGGAAGCCAAACCCAGGTCCTCTGTAAGAGCAGCAAGCACTGTAAACACCTGAGTCAAATCTCTGGCTATATTCATTCTTACACAAGTTTTTAGATGAACATAAGGTTTCAGTTCATTTGGTACTGTACTAAACTTTGTTACTATCACACTAACTTAATGGAAAGGATATCAAGGAGGAAACTTATATTTTAGCTCATGGTTTAAGAGCTTTGTTCTGTAATAGTAGTAGAAAGGCATGGTGGGTGAAAGCTACTTGCCTTGTGGCAACCTAGAAGCAGACAGGACAGACAGGAAGGGTAGAAGGACAGACAGATTCTTTAAAGGTACAGCCCAGTGACCTTTTTCTTTCAGCAACTCTTCACCTCCTAAAGTCTCCTGTGCTTCCCAGTGTCACCCACTAAAAATAAGCCTTCAGCACAGGAATCTCTAGGCTGTATTTCCAATCCAAACCTTAACAAGTCCCTGCTTTCTTTTAACTGTCACTGAAATGAGGCAGACATTGAATGTGTATGTTAGGGTCAAAACCCAACAACACCCCTTCCATGAGGAGATTAGTGCCTATTGAATGTATAAAGATGTGTTAGTAGAGCATAGGAATAACCTGGAAGGACATTTAAAAATAACTCTATATTTGTTTATTTTTATGTATGTGTATGTTTGTGTGTGTGAACATGTACAATATCACGTGTGGATGTCAGAGGACAGCTTGTAAAAGTTGGTTAATTCCTTCCACCATGTGGATCTTGAAGACTTGAGCTCAGGTTGTCAGGGTTGAGCCTATATGCTGAGCCAGCTCACCAGCCCTGGACAGATATTTTATTAATATTAATAAAGTAACCTAGAGAAGTACCAACTAATACTTAAGTCCTATTTTAAGCTTCCTTAATTCAATAGCTAAAAACTTTATTAAAAAAATGATTTTTTTTAGTTACTTGATTTATGTACTTGTCCATGTGTTTCTCTCTCTCTCTCTCTCTCTCTCTCTCTCTCTCTCTCTCTCTCTCTCTCTCTCTCTCTGTGTGTGTGTGTATGTGTGCATGCCAAGTGTGTACAGGTGACCACAGAGTTCAGAAGAGAGTCAGATCCTGATACATTTCTGGAGGATTGTATTGGAGGTTATGAACCACCTGGCATAGGTTCAGGGAACCTAAATAGGGTCTTCTGGAAGACTGACAAGCATTCTTCACCACTGAGTTCGCTCCAAATCTTTATAAACACTTAAAATACTTTGATAAATTTAATATGCTTGGTTCTTTTTAAGCATTCAAATGTTGTAATTTTATAACCAGTACTTCTTCAAGTATTTAACCCCTCCTTATAAACCTAGTAAAACATATTTTAAATGTAGGTCATATAAAGCATTTCAATATTTGTGGGAAACTATTAAAATTTTCCCATATGTTTTCATTTATATGAAGTTTAACATAAATTAAAATTGCAAACATAGTTTGTTGACATGTGAAACTTAATAATTATAAATACATTATCAACTAACTACTAAATTCTGTCCATATGATTATGCTTTGTGATAGTTTGGATGTAATTGGCCCCCATAACCTCATAGGGAATGGCACTATTGAGAGGTGTGGCTTTGTTGGAGTAGGTGTGGTCTTGTTGGAAGAAGAGTATCACTGTGGAGGCATATTTGAGGTCTCATATGTGCTCAAGCCATGCCTAGTATCTCAGACCACTTCCTGTTGCCTGTGGATCAAAGATGTAGAATTCTCAGCTGCTTCTCTACCATCATGTCTACTTACATGCCCCCATGTCCAACCATGATAGTAATAGGAGTTAATTTCTGAACTGCAAGCCACCCAGTTAAATGATTTGCTTCATAAGACTTGCCATGATCATGGTGTCTCTTTGCAGCAATAGAGACCCTAACTAAAACATACATTGAAACTTCAACTTAGCATCAATGATTTCAAATATCATGGTTTTGTTTTAAAATTGTGATGTTGCTGTTTATAACTAAATATTAATTGTGTTCTGAATGAAACCTATAGTGATCTAAAGTGACCATTACCAGTAATGGTGTCCTTGTTTTATTGTCAGGACCAGCCAACCTATCAAACAACACTTGAATAGGGGAGTAAGGATTAAGAAAAGACAGAGACAGAAGATAGAGTTGGGAGGGATCTGCAGCATCCCCAAATTTATTTCTCAAAGCAAGATTGCATTAAGATTTCCTTACCATGGTTCCAGGAATAGACAAATTTAAACGCCTCCTGTTATTCAGCCTTGAGGAGCAAAACCAAGCTTGAACTCTCTGACCTCAAGTCAAGATGGAATCAAACCACAAAAGAGAGTCACTGTGGGCTCCCAAAATTCCCCTTTTTTTTTATTTTCTAAAAGTCCCCTCAGACACCACAGATGACTGTGCCTGTCTTAGGTTGAAAGGTGGTAAAAAGCACTTACCCATCTTTGACTACCAGCCTGGGGGGGGGGGGTTGGAGCTTAACTCCATGTAGTTCTGAACCAATTTTCCACTGAGAGTTCACAAGTAACTTGATAATCATAGGCAAGCAAATAATGCCTAACAATACACATGCTGCGATGGCTACAATACCTCATAATAAGGGAGTAAAGGATGACCAAGATGGAATGGCCTTTTAAAATTGATCCAGTATGTCTTCAGCAGATTTAGCTGCATCAAAATCCAACTTTGCCTTTTTTAAAGCAGTAATTTCCTGATGCAATTGCATCAAATCTAGAGATTCATTAGTATTATACCAAATTCCTCTCAGATGAGCTCTAACCTTTTCCCATCCAGTAACACTTTCATGGTAAACAGAAGAGTTTACACACACATAGTTATATTTAGCATGACACTTAAATGAGCTCTTATCTTTAGCCCTTGAATCTCATCTCCTAACAACTGTACTACTTCATCATACCATGGTTCACTAACATTCACAGATTAACACCATAATTCTAGTATGATTGTTAACAATGGACATATAATTAGTTAAATTACAATTCTCATAACTTACATTAAAAACAAGGTGCATTAACACACGATAACACTGATCCATTGAAGGGGCAAAATGTTTTTATGGTGGGTGTGGTAGGATAAACTCCATAATTCTGAACCTTTCTTTTCCCTCTCCTATAATCTAATGCATTGCTGCCACCAACTTCTAAAGCTACATTTGAGCTACTCCAGTCCCTAAGTACCAAATACCAGCAGCAAAACCTTTATCCCACTCCTCCTTATTAGTTTGGGGAGCCTCTTCAGTACCTCCAATTTGGTTTCCTGACCAGTCTAGCACATATCTCTGAATTCCAGTGATATTATACTGAAGAGAGCCTTTAGCCACACATTGCCTCCATAATAGTGTTTGATTACTCCCATGAGTCTCTTTCCTACAGGAGGGAGTTCTCTGAGGCACCTGTTCTCCAGGCTTTCTATTTCAAAAGTAGATGAACACTATACTGGCAGAGGTGACCTCTGTGTTCTAAGATATAATGTGGATAAATGGCCAAACACCCAGTCACATTCATTTTTGGAAAAACAGGCATTCCTTGGCTGGATCCAGAATAATTAGAACTCACAGAGGTCTGTGAAATTTGTTCAGCAGGTCTATCAAGAAGCCAGGAATCATTAACCATCATCATAATCTCCTTCCTTTCCAAGAGTGCAGGATGTAATATTGAAGAATCAGGAACACAGGTCCAGTAAATCTCACTCCAACTCCTCAGGGAGAAGCATCAGCAGCCACAATATCATCAGGGCCAGCATTCCTCTACTGTGATGCCCAGGCTGCAGAGCCTTCATGGCGGCTTGGCATGTGACCTGATATTCCCTGTGCATACCCAAGGCAATGCTCTGCTGCCCACCAGGAATATCAGCATCAGGGTTTCCACTTGGGTGGGATTAATTTCCCTTCAATTCACCTCCAGAATGAGAAGCAGAGCTCCAGGTAGAAAGTACAGTGCCACCACACTCTAACTCCCTAGCTCCAGCCACTGCTCAGCCTCTTGCAGTACTGGAGCTTGTTGGTAGTGGCCATGACCATTACTGGAGTGTTGGGATTAAAAGCATGCTAGTTTTAATGACTTACAGAAAGAGCAGTAACCATGCACCTTGTGCATTAAGGAATGACAAATTATGTCTTCTCAGAGCATATGAGTTATATGTAACATCTGGATTGTATATGAGTGACTCTTCTAAGTACCGGAGTGACGTTGAATAGAAATAAAGCCTTTCAATAACGTTTTCCTCTGGAGAACAACTTTTGGATTAGATTGTTACAAGTGACTGGCTTCTTTCAACTGCCATGTCTAGACTATCATTGAATTCTGTTGGCCTCACCTTTGGAACAAACCCAAAATCTGAAAACACTTCACCAGATTCATGGCTACTATCATCTTTAGTTTGGGCTCAAAAGTTAAATAGCTCTTGACTGTTTCTTCCCTATAGCCTTCCTGCTATATTACAGTTGTCATTCTTGAGACATAAGTCAGAGTGTTATTCTGTCAATATTGTCCCTCCAGTGGTTTTAATCATGAGGGACTAAATTAGAAAGTCTTTGCCTGTATTTCTACATCACAGGCTTCTGTCTGGCTTCATATCCTGTTAGTGTGTGTCTTTAGCCAGTCTTTATCTTCAGTATTGTTTTGGATCACTAAGCTCGGCTCAGTCCCTACCTCAGGACCTTTGGACATATGTTGCCCCCTCCTCCTCCTCTTTACTGTTACATGTTAGAATGACACTCTCATACATGTCAGTTACATCTCTGCTTAAGGCTCACCTATTCAGAGACGTCCTCTAACCACCGTTTCTGAGTTGTGCTCCCTCGTGCCCTCTACTGTCTTTCTGCCCCACTCCCTGTCACTGTGAGGTTTCTCCAGTAGAAAATTGTGTCCTGACTAAGTACTTGTATTCTCCCCATTTTAAATTATTTATTGTTACAAATGCATTGCAGTAACTTGGGCTCCTCAAATACTTCCTGGCACTAATGTGTTCAGCAGCATTTGTGGCAGATGTACACGCAGAGTGGAGGAATGGAATGGCATTCCAATTCCTGGTCTTAGAATCCCTTTCATGCTTTCCTGAATGTGGATAACTGTGCTTTCATCTCCCCAGTCCTGTTGATGGCCATTTACACAAGGACAGCTAAGTTAAAATAACCAATCACACCTTCAGCTTGTTGACATGATTTTTCTTCTGGTCTTACATTTTTATGTCAAAGAAAACCAGAAGACAATTAATGTAAGCACAAAGCCAAGAATAAGATGGAATGCTTGAAATGATTGGAAGACTTATAGTTGCTAAAGTAACTTGTCATCTCTGGCAAAGAATTGACATTAAACACTGCCATTTATAAAATCATTTATGTACAGTATAATTTATAGTAAAATTCACAGTATTTAAAGTAAGGTAAGTATGTTCAAGAGGAATAGACCTGAAATTCCCCTAAGTAAGATTGCATTTAAAAAATATCAGTCAAAAAAATCCCACTGCTTCAAACTGAAGTGTCATTTAAGATAAACCCTTATGTATGAAGAGCTATTCAGGGCATGAAGCACTTACCCCATTATTGTTAGCATGTGTGGAAGTGAGCTCATATTTAATAACAATTCTTAAACTTGTGAGGTTGGTCAGGTCTTCCCTGAGTAAAGGCTTAATGACTTAAGCTACATCCCCAAACCCAAGTGTGCCATGGCAGTCATCTCTCCTCTAGCCCTCACCTTATCTTTAACCTTCTTGTGCTTCTGTTGGTCCATGCCTTTGTCTTCAGAAGAAACACAAAAGTGAGATTATGGCATTCAGAATCACCAGTCCTGATACGGTGTTAGTTCCATCACATGCTATCACATGGTCCACTTTCATTTAAATCTCCATCATGTTCTTTAAGATGGGTGCTTGCAACTGTTTCTTGTCATTGGAAACCACTTCTTTGCTAAAGTTGGAGAGTCATTTACCAAAGGTTTCATATGACCTGAGAAACGTACGGCTCTGAAGTTGCATCTTGGGAACATATTGACATACCAGAGTCCTCAGATTCCATGATGGTGTTAACTGTTAGCTTGACAGGAATCTAGAATTATTGAGGAGTCCAGGCTGTGGGAAATTTTTGATTAGGTTAATTGAGTTGGGAAGGCTCTTCTGCTATGGGTGAGTGACAACATTTCCTGGGCTAAGATCCTGGATGATATAATAAAGGGATGTTGAGCAAAGCACATGCATTTATTTCTCCCTGCTTCTTTACTATGGTAACAATGTGGCCAGCTCCTTCAAGCTCCTGTGCTGTGACCTCCCTGCCATGATGAGCTGTAACTGTAAACTGTGAGCCAATTAGCCCTTTCGCCCTTACGTTGCATTTGTTGGGATATTTTAGCACAGCAACAAGAAAAGTAACTGAGAGACCAGACAACATTAGGAGGATTCATAAATGTACATTGTTATTCACAAATAACAATGAGTTAAAATCCTGTGTCTGAGATTCAAGGATCTCATTTTTCAAGTTTCTCAGGGATTCTGGGAATGTTTTCATGTTTGAGACCATTCCTGTAGGAGATACAACAGTTTTAAATTTCTGCCTTCAAAACTCTTTCACATAGTTAGAAAAGGAAAATGAACACAATCAGACAGTGTTGGTGTGTGTGTGTGTATGATCTAAATGTAGGGTAGTCTGGGTAAGACCGAACAGGGTCAAAGCCTTGGTTTACTGCTGGCTACAGCATCAGAAGGAGCGATTGAGGAAGTAAGGCTCATTTGTGTGCCAGGAACTAGTGCAGCTTCTTCGTAGCCTCCTGGTTTATAGGTGACACGATTTTTCAAGAAGGGCCTAAAAAGAAACCCTGATATTTTGGTCTAGTTGTATTTCACTGTAATAGCGAAACCACCCCTCGTGTAAAATGAACTAGAATTCCTTACCAAGTTCTT
The DNA here is from genome assembly GCF_903995425.1 of Onychomys torridus. Lineage (NCBI taxonomy): Eukaryota > Metazoa > Chordata > Mammalia > Rodentia > Cricetidae > Onychomys > Onychomys torridus. The sequence continues at coordinate 66,881,156 of NC_050445.1, read as the reverse complement.
TCAAGAATAAATCTGGATATTGTATGGAAGTCCTCATAATCCTTGTTACAGTTCAAAGCTAGATAGACCAAATTACCTAATTACCTTACTAGAAAAGTATTATATCTGCAGTCAAGATGCCTTGGTGGCAATGAAATAAGTTAGTTAGCTCTTATCTTCTTACATGATGATAAGTACAAATATCAGTGACTTTTAGAAACTCCATTGTAGGTACTTCTGTAAGTGATCTGAAATTAAGATGGACTCCATTATAGACTATTTCTCTCTCTCTTTCTTTTGCCCTTCTTCTAGCATACATAATTAATGTGGCTTCCTGGAAATTACTTGAAGGGGATTTTAATCAGCATTGCTAATAGGTGTTCTGTGAGAATAATGCCATGGTATCTCATAAATCCAGTCTGTTATAACAGTGGAACTACAGTAGTTATTAAGATTGCGTTACATGGTGATTAGGGAAAAGCAAGTGAAGCTGGAGGCATAAACTGAGAAGGGAGTGCAGGGAAGAGTAAATCTTCCTGTGTAGATAAGTCATAGTTTTATCTAGTGTAAGAAGATGCCTTTGCAGTAATTGGGAGGAAGGTGGAGGATTATTCGTTTGTTTGCAAAACAATATTATAATCTGATTTAAACTTTAAAGGCTATTTCGAATTTGGATTTTTAGTAAGCTAGGAAGATTTGTTGATACTTTGAATTAGAATAACCGAGTGGAGATGGGGAAAGTAAATGGTGTCAAGGTATGGCTTTGGTGGCACTACCACTGGGACTTACTGCGGGACTGACCTGGGCGAAGAGCAGTGGGAATTAAGGTCAGCTTCAGTTTATTTGAAAGCCTCTAGGGAAGTATGAGACATTGTCTTAGGAACAGTTCTGGGGCAGATCTTGGGAAAATTAAAGATTCTTTTTAAGACCAATATCATTCATCCATTTCTAGCTGCCTGCCTGCTGCATATATAAGGCTGGTAGTACCCCAGACAGAGGGAAAATTTGGAGAATTATCAATGAATTTGGTTAGCTAGTGCTAATAAGTTTGGGGAATGGGGGTTGGGGAAGGGCACAGCAATAGTGACTGGCAAGTGTTTTAAAGGAACAGGATGATGTGAGAATAGAGACTCTCAAGAAATGGAGACTGACATCTCAGATATATTTAAAAGACAGAACTGACTAATAGATTGAGAGGGGTGCCAGGTTAGAGTGGGCTGCGTACACATCAGCAGATGACCAAAGGAATAGTGTGTGTTGGGCATCCATGGAAAGACAACAGAGGAAGCTGAGGATTGCTAAGATGGCAGGTGAGGCATGGAGAATTTGAAGCCAAGACAGAGCCTCTTAAGATTCTGGTAGGAAATACTTGAGAGTGATTCAGAACAGAGGAAGGCTTTGGAGGGATCAGGTACTAACTGGAAGGCAGTGAAGGGACAGGTGAACGAGGAGCAAGGGGGTCAGAAAGTGACCAGAAATGTCAGGGCTGTGTGCAACACTGTGTAGATGATAGTGAGGCTCAAGGTCAGAGTGCACTGCCAACTGCAAACTCTGGATACATTTGTGATCTATCATTCTTCAAGTACTTCTTCTATTACTGCCTGCTTCTTCCCTCATATTTAACTTCATATTATGTCATATAATTATGATATAATACTAGTTGTGTGTGTGTGTGTGTGTGTGTGTGTGTGTGTGTGTGTGTGTGTGTGTGGTGTCTGTGGTCTCTGTTTCCTTTTCCTCCAACTACAAAGAAGAATATTTAATTCTTTGGGGCCAAAGATTCTTTTAGAATCCCAATAAACAGTAGACCTTCCCTTTCTCTTCAGGGAAATACAAAATCCCAAGAAGAAGCACACTTATTGAACAACTGTTGAATGTAGTCATTTTCAAGATGAGCCAGAATATGGTAGCGATACACTAATTAAAATTCCCTTTGAGACAAGAAGTTTGTTCATGGTCATTGAGAAAGTCTTGTAGAAATTTTGAGTGGTAAAAATATTAAGATTTGTCTTAACTATGTATTTAAGAAGTGAAAATGCAAATCAAGTCCTAGAGGTTAGTTAATTGGCTTAACCATGGTCATGTAGTAACCAGCAAAGAACTGAGGCTACAGCTCATAGCCTTAGGTTTCCGTTTGGCTTGTACATCCTAATCTATGCAAGTTAGTTAATTAGCCAGAATAAGCAGGTGTGCATTTTATTTCTTTTTAAAAATATGTATTTATTTACTTACATGTGTATGGTGTGTTGGCAGCATGTATGCCTACATAACATGTGCATTCTTGGCATCTGTGGAGGCCACAAGAGGGCATCATATGCCCTGGAACTTGAGCTACATAGATGGTTGTAAGCTGTTATGTGGGAGCTGGAAATTGAACCCTGGTTCTCTGGCAGAGCAACCAGTGCACTTAAATGTTGAGCTATCTGTCCAGTCCACTTCTGATTTTTCAGTGTGGAAATCCCAGCAGTATAGCTTTCTGGTCTCTGCTTCATCTTGAAAGCCCTTTCCTCGCTCCCTCTGCCCAACCTAAATTACAATATTTTAATGTTCTCTCTCTGTTTGCTATGTGTTTTTTTTTTTTTTTTCAAGATTCAGAAACAGGGTAAATTTATGGCTCAAAAGTTGTAAAACAGCCTCGTAGAAGCCACATATTGCAAGGAAGGGGCAAATAATTGTATTTTTTAGTTAAGTTCTCACACTTTGGAGTGGCATTATTGATATTATGCTTGTCTCCTGTTTCAATATGAACTGTTGGTTATATAAATATTATTTTTATGAGAAATTGAATTTTATGTGTAGGTCTTATTCAGAAGCAAAGTAGAATTGTTTAGCGAGTCTTTATTTTCTTTTTGAAATTACTTCTTAGCACCATGCGGTCCTATATACTTCCTTCCTTCCTGTCCTGACATAGGTCAGTTACTAGAACATTCATTTTAGCCTTTGCTGTATTCCTAGTATGTAAATATGAACAGACGGTGAGGCTTGAGCCAGATGCCCTTTGAACTTTGAGTTGGGAGGGTGACAGCATGGAAATACCTACTTCAGAGGTCAGAACATCTATGTCTTTCTTCCAAGAGGGACTTGCTCTCTTCTTTCCTTGTCACTGATACCAGAAACTGCTAGCCAGACTTTTGAGCCCACTTTATTTTAAATGAGTGAGAAGTGTGCTTTTCTCATTGACGAGATTGGCAGAGTGATTTTGAGGAACCAGATGATGAACAGAGTTCATCTTATCCCTTGAGATGTGAAGTTGTGAAAATTAATGATCCATAAAGGTAACAACATATGGTTCTGTATCAGTTTTCTTTAAATAGAACAACCAGGAAATGATTTGTTCCTAAAACTAAGTGTGACACATAGGCTTGCAGGGAGAAGTTTGGAAATATTTCTTTGTGTGTATAATGGTGGTCTTCGCCATCCATTGCTTTGCTGGGGAGATTTGGTGGGTGGGAACCTGGAAATGTTGAGGTTTCTGGACTGGAGCATGTGGATGTTCTGGAAGAATTGCTTGAATTCTAACTCAGAAATTATCCAGGGCACAAGCTTCTCACTCCCCTCTTTACTAACTTGGATTTTGGTGCTTTTTCTGATATAAAATAATTGAGCTTCATTTTTGGCAGTAAAAGATGAGACAGGTCACTTCCCATAGATTTGCATATACAGAGGAATTAGTTTCCATCAAAAAGCTTAACAGATAGTACATTTGTAGAAATTCTGGGGATCCACCTTTTCATCAGTTCATATCAATAAAGATACCAGAAAGCACACATACAGACACACACACACACACACACACACACACACACACACACACACACACACAGCCATCAGGTTATATCCATTGTGGACTTGTGAATAGGGATATAACACTGGCTAGAGGCTGAACTATCAACTGGGTTAGAATACACTTTCCTTTGTATCTCTTACTTTTACCTTTAAAAATGGTTAACTGTTTCTGAGTATTTTTTTTTTTCACAATTAGGTCAAAATCCACCATTTCTGTCTGAAAGAGAAGCTGCTGAGAATTTTTAGGACATTAAAATTACTGTTACATGCTAATGGTGGTCACATCTCATATTTTCCACAACCCTCACAATGTACAACATTGACAGTGAACATAAGCTGTGGACTTCAGTAAAAATGATTAACTTACTCATTAGTTCATCAACTGTAGCAAATGTGGTCCAGTAATACAAGATGTTAATAGTAAGGGAGAATGGAAAGGAGAAGCATTACACTGTTCTAAAGCCAAAATTCTATTAATTTTCAAGTGGCAGTCACACCGACGGTCCTTAAATTCTCAGTGGTAACAGAATGCGTTACTTGGCTGCCTTTGCAGAGACGTCCCCAAAGCAGCATTTGAGCATCACACTGCTGTTGGTGTCATGGCATTTTCTTCATGTGTCTAGTGGCATTCATGTCTCTAGTGAAACGTGGGTGAGCTGGGAGGATGGGAAGATGAATTGTTGTTAATTACATGTCGTTCTTTTTATTTTGTTTTTATTTTATCAATGTGTATTCATTATCCACAGCAGTGGGATTTGGTATGATGTTGCACATGTATAGAGCATATGCAGGTCAATTCAGGAGAGTGAACATTTTTCCTCTCCTTTTTGTTCATGGTTTTGGCCTGGAACTTCTTTCTCCTGGGTCTGTGCAGACTGTGGAATTGGTTTCTTGACAGCAGTCATTCCTCTGCGCTGTTAAACACCAACATGTATTCCTTTGGCCTAGCTCTGTTTTGCTGCCCCACTATTAACCTCCCTTTAGACTCCAAAGTTTGTAGCGTCTTTCCTAATTCCTGATAGTTCCACTCATTTATAGGAAAGAGGAAGTGGCTTTTTGTGGAGCTCCCACTGTCTCTGGGCTCTGGCTGTTTCATTTGTATTCATGTAGCCTTTGCATGTCACTTGTCATATAAGCTCTGTCCTCTTGGATGAGGGAAAACCTGAGCAAGGACGGTTAGTAGCCTTCAGCAACAGTGCCTAAAATTCACACAAATGTGACCCTATCTTCTTTTTACTTTTCTCAGGCCATGCATGGTACTGCATACCTTTAGTCCCAGCACAAGGGAGGCAGAGGCGGGCAGATCTCTGTGAGTTCAAGGCCAGCCTGGTTTACATAGTCTTGTCAGCTGGAGATACACAGTGAGACTATGTCTCCAAAAAAGTGACTGTCTTCAAAAAAGTGTGTTATGTATTAGTCAGCTAATTACATTATTTTGTGTTTTTCCAAAAATATACTATTTTGATCCTATGAAACTATCATTTGGCATGTTGCCAATAATTATTTTTTCATTTATTTTACATACCAACCACAACCCTTTCTCTTCTCTTCCCATTCCTTCCCCCACCTCCCTTTTATTCCCCCTGTCTTCTACTCCTCCATTCAGAAAAAGGCAGGCCTCCCATGGGAGTCAACAAAGTATGTCATATCACTTTGAGCCAGGACCAAGCTCTTCTCCCCTGCATCAAGGCCGGGCAAGGCATCCCTGCATGGGGAATAGGTTCCAAAAAGCCAGCTCATGTGCCAGAGACATGTCCTGATCCTACTGCTAAGGGCCTCACAAACAGACCAAGCTACACAACTGTCTTCCACATGCAGAGGGCCTAGAATGGTCCCATGCAGGCTTCCTAGCTGTCAGTCTAGAGTCTGTGAACTCACACAAGCTCAGGTCAGCTGTCCCTATGGGTTTCCCCATCAAGGCTTGACCCCTGCCCCCTTGCTCATACAATCCCTCCTCCCTCTTATAAACTGGACTCCCTGAGGTTGGCCTAGCGCGTAGCTATGGATCTCTGCATCTGCTTCAATCAGTTACTTACTAGATGTAGGCTCTCTGATGAGCATTAGGGTAGTCTCCAATCTGAATATGGGAGAAGGCCAGTTCAGGCATCCTCTTCGCTGTTGCTAGGAGTCTTAATTGACATCATCTTTGTGGATTCCTAGGAGTTTTCCTAGCACCAGGTTTCTCCCAAAGCCCCAAATAACCGCCTCTATCAAGATATCTCTGTCATTACTGTCTGCCTTTACTCAGTCCCCAAGTTGACCAACCATATCGCTCATGTTCCACTCTCCCAATTCCCTCTACCCTGCCCCCAGTTTACCCATAAGATCTCCTCTATTTCCCCTTTCCAGGGAAATCTATGCATTCCTCTTAGGGTCCTCTTTGTTACCTAGTTTCTCTGGGGCTGTGTACTATAGTCTGGTTATCCTTTGCTTTACATCTAATATCCACTTATGAGTGAGTACATACCATATTTATCTTACTGGGTCTGGGTTTCCTCACTCAGGATGATTTTTTTCTAGTTCCATCCATTTGCCTACATGATGTCATCATTTTTTATCATTGAGTGGAATACTACATTGTGTAAATATACCACATTTTCTTTATCCATTCTTCAGTTGAGGGGTATCTAGGTTGTTTCCAGGTTCTGGCTATTATGAATAATGCTGCTATGAATATAACTGAGCAAGTGTCTTTGTGGTATGATTGAGCATCCTTTGGGTATATGCCTAAGATTGGTATAGCTGGGTCTTCAGGTAGATTGATTCCCAATTTTCTTAGAAACTGCCATACTGATTTCCACAGTCATTGTACAAGTTTTCACTCCCACCAGCAGTGGAGGAATATTCCCCTTTCTCCATATCCTCTCCAACATAGGCTATCCTTAACATTTTTGAACTTAGCCATGCTCACAGGTGTAAGTTGGTATCTCAGAGTCATTTTGATTCGCATTTCCCTGATAGCTAAGGATGTTGAACAAGTATTCAAGTGTTTCTAGGCCATTTGAGATTCTTCTCTTCAGAATTTCCTGTTTAAATCCATACCCCATTTTTAAATTGGATTATTTGGTATTTTGATGTCTAGTGTTTTTGAGTTCTTTTTATATTTTGGACATCAGTCCATCAATCCTCTGTCAGATGTGGTGTTGGTGAAGACCTTTTCTCATTCTGTGCACTGCTGTTTTGTCTTGACAGTGTCCTTTGCCTTATAGAAGCTTTTCTCTTTCAGGAAGTCCCACTTATTAATTGTTGATTTCAGTGTAATTGGATTTATGTTGAGGTCTTTGATCCATTTGGACTTGAGTTTTGTGCAGAGAGACAGATATGGATCTATTTGCAATCTTGTACATGTTGACATCTAGTTATGCCAGCACCATTTGTTTAAGATGCTTTCTTTTTTCCATTGTATAATTTTAGGTTTCTTTGTCAAAAATCAGGTGTTTGTAGTATGTGGATTTATGTTAGGTTCTTTGATTCAATTCCATTGACAGGTGGCTGTCTGTTTTTATGCCCAAACCAAGCTGTTTTTGTTACTATTGCTCTATAATAGAGCATTACATCAGGGATGGTGATGCCTCTGGAGGTTCTGTTATTGTAAAGGATTGTTTTAGCTATCCTGAGTCTTTTGTTTTTCCATGTGAAGTTGAATATTGTTGTTTTGAGGTCTGTGAAGAAATGTGTTGGGACTTTGATGAGGATTACATTGAATCTGTAGATTGCTTTTGGTAAGATTGCCATTTTTACTATATTAATCCTACCTATCCATGAGCATGAGGAATCTTTTCATTTTCTGATATCTTCTTCACTTTCTTTCTTCAAAGACTTAAAGTTCTTGTCATACAGGTCTTTCACTTGTTTGGTTAGAATTACCCCAAGATATTTTATATTATTTGTGGCTATTGTAAAGGGTGATGTTTCTGTGATTTCTTTCTCAGTCTATTCATCATTTGTATATTGAAGGACTACTGATTTTTTTGAGTTAACCTTGTATCCCACCACATTGCCACATTACTGAAGAAGTTTATCAGCTGTAGGAGTTTCCTGGTAAAATTTTTGGGGTCACTTATATATACTGTCATATTAGCTGCTAATAGCGAAAATTTGACTTCTTCCTTTCCAATTTGTATCCCCTTGATCTCCTTTTATTGCCTTATTGCTCTAGCTTCAACTTTGAGCACTATGTTGAATAAAGAGAGTGACAGCCTTGTCTTGTTCCTGATTTTAGTGGAATCACTTTCAGTTTCTCTCCATTTAATATGATGTTGGCTGTCAGCTTGCTGTATGTTGCTTTTACTTGGTTTAGGTATGTTCTTTGTATCCCTGATCTCTCCAGAATCTTTATCATGAAGGGGTGTTGGATTTTGTCAAAGGCTCTCTCAGCATCTAATGAAATGATCATGTGGATAATTTCTTCCAGTTTGTTTATGTGGTGGATTACATTGACAGATTTTCATGTGTTGAGCATCCCTGCATCTCTGGGGCCTACTTGATCATGGTGGATGAGTTTTTTGATGTGTTCTTGGATTCCATTTGCCAGTATTTTATTGAGTATTTTTGCGTCAATGTTCATGCAGGAGATTGGTCTGTAATTCTTTTTCATTGTTGCACTTTTGTGTGGGTGGGTTATCAGGGTAACTGTGTTCTCATAAAAATAATTTGGCAATTTCTTTGAAATTCTGATAGAATTCTATGCTGAAACCATGTGGCCCTGGGCTTTTTCTGGTTGGGAGATTGTTAATGACTGTTTCTATTTCTTTAGGGGTTATAGGTCTATTTAAATTGTTTATCTGGCCATGATTTAATTTTGGAATGTGGTAACTATCCAGAAAATTGTCCATTTCTTTTACATTTTCCAATTTTGTGGAGTACAGGTTTTTGAAGTATGACCTGATGATTCTCTGGATTTCCTCAGTGTCTGTTGTTATGTCTCCCTTTTCATTTCTGATTTTGTTAATTTGAATGTTCTCTTCTGCCTTTTGCTTAGTTTGGATAAGGGTTTGTCTATCTTGTTGATTTTCTTGAAGAACCAAGTCTTTGTTTCATTGATTCTTTGTATTGTTCTCTTTGTTTCTGTTTTATTGGTTTCAGCCCTCAGTTTGATTATTTCCTGTCATCTACTCCTCCTGGGTGTGTTTGCTTCTTTTTGTTCTAGAGCTTTCAGGTGTGCTGTTAAGTCTCTAGCATGAGATTTCTCCAAATTCTTTCTGTAGGCACTTATTGCTATGAATTTTCCTCTTAGCACTGCTTTTATAGTGTCCCATAATTTTGGGTAGGTTGTGGATTCATTTTCATTGAATTCTAGGAAGTCTTTAATTTCTTTCCTTATTTCTTCCTTGACCCAGTGGTGAATGTAGCATGACTCTTAAAAGGTCTTATTAATAAAACAAGCCTGGAGGCCAGTTATTGGGGTGAATGCTGGAAGATCAGAGAAGAACAACAAGCCACAGCTTCCTCACCTCACCAATTACTCAGCTGATCCTGTTTCCTCAAGTTGGAAGCCTCTGAGTCCTCATCCAGAATGGGTCTCAGCTGAACTGTTGCTTCAAAAACCTAAAAGCTTAACCAGTTCTATCTAGTTCCTGGTCCTCTCACCTTATATACCTTTTTGCTTTCTGCCATCACTTCCTGGGATTAAAGGCCTGAATTGCCATGGCTGGCTGTTTCTAGTGTGGCTTTGAACTCACAGAGATCTGGATAGATCTCTGCCTCCCAAGAAATAGGATTAAAGGCACGTGTGCCACCATTTTCTGGCCTCTATATCTAATGGCTGTTCTGTTCTCTAACCCCAGATAAGTCTATTGGGGTGCACAGTATTTTGTGGAACACAATATCACCACAGGTGAGTCAATTGAGAGTTGCTCAGTTTCCATGAGTTAGTATGCTTTCTGTGGTTTGTGTTGTTGAACTCTAACTTTAACCCATGGTGATCAGATAAGATACAAGGAATAATTCCAGGTTTATTTACTTACTTATTCATTTGTTTTTTATTTGTTTATTTTAGTGTGTGTATGTCTGTTGAGATTTGGTTTATGACCAAGTATATGGTCAATTTTGGAGAAGGCTCCATAAGGTGCTGAGAAGAAGGTATGTTCTTTGGTGTTTGGGTAGAATGTTCTGTATAAGTCTATTAAGTCCATTTGAATCATAATATCTGTGAATTCCCTTATTTCTTTGTTATGTTTCTGTCTGGCTGACTTGTCCATTGGTAAGAGTGCGGTGTTGAAGTCTCCCACTGTTAATGTGTGCAGTTTGATGTGTGGTTTAACCTTTAGTCATGTTTCTTTTACATATGTGGATGCCTTTGTATTTGGAGCATAAATGTTCAGAATCAAGACTTCATCTTGATGGATTTTTTTCCTTTTGATAAATAAGAAATGCCCTTATCCATCTCTTCTGATTAATTTTAGTTTGAAGTCTATTTTGTTAGATATTAGGATAGCCACACTTACATTGGCTTTCTTCTTAGATCCATTTGATTGGAAAATATTTTCCCAGCCTTCACTCTGGCATATTGTCTGTCTTTGAAGTTGTGGTGTGTTTCTTGTATGGAGCAGAAGGATGGATCCTGTTTTCACATCCATTCTGCTCGCCTGTGTCTTTTTATTGGCAAATTGAGTCCATTGATATTAAGAGATGTTAATGACCAATGATTGTTAATTCCTGTTATTTTTGGTTTTGTTAATGGTGGTGGTAGTGTGTGGGATTATCTATTGCCTGTGTTTTCGTGGATGTAGCTAGCTTCCTTGGGTTGGAGTTTTCCTTCTAATACCTTTCTGTAGGGCTGGATTTGTAGATAGGTATTGTTTAAATCAGGTTTTGTTGTGAAATATCTTTTTTTCTTGGTGTATGGTGATTGAAAGTTTTGCTGGGTAGAGTAGTCTGGGCTGGCATCCTTGGTCCTTTAGTGTCTGCAAAACATCTGTACAGGACTTTGTGGCTTTTAGAGTCTCCATTGAGATGTTGGGTATAATTCTGGTATGTCTGCCTTTATGTGTTCCTTGGCCTTTTACCTTTGCAGCTCTTAATATTCTTTCTTTACTTTGTTTCTTTATTGTTTTGACTATTATGTGATGAGTGCACTTTTTTTTTTTTTTTTTTTTTTTTTTTGGTCCAGCCTATTTGGTGTTCTGTAAAGTTCTTGTACCTTTTTAGGCATGTCATTCTTTAGGTCCGGAAAGTTTTCTTGTATGATCTTGTTGAATATGTTTTCTGTGCCTTTGAGCTGGGATTCTTCTCTTTTTGCTTCCTTAGGTTTGGTCTTTCAATGGTGTCCCAGATTTCCTGAATGTTTTGTTTTAGGAATTTATTAGATTTAACATTTTCATTGACTGATCAATCTCTTTCCTCTATCATATCCTCAATGCCTGAGATTCTTTCTTCCATCTCTTGTATTCTGTTGGTTATGCTTGCATCTGTAGTTCCTGTTCATTTACCCAGATTTTCCATTTCCAGAATTCTCTTGGTTTGTGTTTTATTTATTGTTTCTATTTCAATTTTCAAGTCGTGAACCATTTCCTTCACCATTTGACTGTTTTTTCTTGGCTTTCTTAAAGGGATTTATACAAATTTTTTGTTTGTCGTTTTCTTGATTTCTTATTGGTTTTCCCTTCATTTCTCAAATTTTTCATTTCCTCTTTAAGGGCCTCTATAATCTTCATAAAGTTATTTTTAAGGCCATTTTCTTGTGTTTCGGGTACATTGGAATGTTCAGGTCTTGCTGTTGTAGGAATACTGGGTTATAGGGTACCATATTGCTCTTTTGGTTGTTGAATGTATTCTTTTTTTTCCTCCTTTTTTAATTTATTTTATTTGTGTTTTAATTTTCCACATCAGCCATGGGTTCCCCTGTCCTCCTCTGTAGTGGATAGCCATCCCAGCATTGGCCTGGAAGTTCCAATCCCCATTGAGCCTTTGGTAATGGTCACGCCCACAAGGCGGGGTGGAGGAGGAAGTGGAAGACCCAAGATAGAGAGGAGGTCTCGCTCTCTTGGTTCTGGGACACTGGACGCAGGAGGTAGACTGAGCAGAGTTCTCCAGAGAACACCGCCAGACTGTGCCATACCTTTGCCAGACCCTACAACCTATCCCTTCATTTGTAAGTTACCCCACAAAATAAACCTCCCTTTTAACTACGTGGAGTGGCCTTAATAATTTCACCAATATATGGCGCCCAAGGTGGGGCCCGAACCCACGACCCTGAGATCAAGAGTCTCATGCTCTACCGACTGAGCTAGCCGGGCTGGTGTCAGGAGTGGTCTTCCGCTTCCTCCTCCACCCCGCCTTATGGGCGTGACCATTACCAAAGCCTCAATGGGGGGTTGGAACTTCCAGGCCAATGCTGGGATGGCTATCCACTACACCTCCCTCGTCCCATCCCCAATCCCACCTTCCCCCTCCATTCCCATCTCCTCCAGGGCCAAGACTCCCCTGGGGATTCAATCCAACCTGGTAGATTCAGTACAGGCAGGTCCAGTCCCTTCCTTCCAGGCTGAGCATGTGTCCCTGTGTAAGCCCAAGGTTCCAAACAGCCAGCACAGGCACTAAGGATAGGTCCGGGTCCCACTGCCTGGGTGCCTCCCAAACAGTTCCAGGTATTCAATTGTCTCACTTATCCAGAGGGCCTGATCCAGTTGGGGGCTCCACAGCTTTTGGTTCATAATTCATGTGTTTCCATTAGTTTGACTATTTGTCCCTGTGCTTTTCCAACCTTGGTCTCAACAATTCACACTCTTACAGTCCCTCCTCTTTCTTGCCAATTGGACCCCTGGAGCTCCACCTGGGGCCTGGCCAAGGATCTCTGCATCCACTTCCATCAGTTATTGGATGAGAGTTCCAGCACAACCTTTAGGTTGTTTGGCCGTCTGATCATCAGACTAGATCAGATCAGGCTTTCTCTCGACCATTGCCAGCAGTCTACAGTGGATATATCATTGTGGATTTCTGGGGACCTCTAGAGCACTCTGCCTATTCCTGTTCTCATATGGTCTTCATTTATCATGGTCTGTTATTCCTCGTTCTCCCTTTTCTGTTTTTGATCTAGCTGGGATCTCCTGCTCCCCTAAGCTCTCTTTCCTTCGAACCTTACCCTTCATTACTCCCACTGTCATTCAGGTTGTTCATGTAGATCTCATCCATTTCTCTGTTACTGGGTGATCCCTGTGTCTTTCCTAGGGTCCCGTTTTCTAGGTAGCCTCCCTGGAGTTGTGTAGCTGTCTAGTCATCTTTGTTTTATATCTAGTATCCTACTATGAGTGAGTACATACCATGTTTGTCTTTCTGAGTCTGGGTTATACCTCACTCAGGATGATTTTTTTCTAGATCCATCCATTTGCCTGCAAACCTCATGATGTCATTGTTTTTCTCTGCTGAGTAGTACTCCATTATGTATATGTACCATATTTTCTTTATCCATTCTTCAGTTGAAGGGCGTCTAGGCTGTTTCCAGGTCTGGATATTACAAACAGTGCTGATATGAACATAGCTGAGCAAAAGCCCTTGTGGTATGATTGAGTGTTCCTTGGGTATATGCCCAAGAGTGCTACAGCTGCGTCTTGAGGGAGATGGATTCCCAATTTTCTAAGGAAGTGCCATATTGATTTCCAAAGTGACTGTATAAGCTTGCATTCCCACCAGCAGTGGAGGAGAGTTCTCCTTGCTCCACATCCTCTCCAGCATAAGCTGTCTTCTGTGTTTTTGATCTTAGCCATTCTGACAGGTGTAAGGTGATATCTCAGAGTTGTTTTGATTTGCATTTCCCAGATAATTAGGGATGTTGAGCAATTCCTTAAATGTCTTTCAGCCATTTGAGCTTCCTCTGTTGACAATTCTCTGTTCAGTTCTATAGCCCATTTCTTAATTGGACTGTTGGGCATTTTGATGTCTAATTTCTTGAGTTCTTTATATATTCTGGATATCAGCCCTCTGTCAGATGTGGGGTTGGTGAAGACCTTTTCCCATTCTTTATGCGGTCTATTTGTCTTGTTGACCATGTCATTTGACCTCACGCTCTACCATAGTGCTACCATAATAAAAACAGCTTGGTACTGGCATAAAAACTGACATGTGGACCAATGGAATCAAATTGAAGATTCTGACATTAACCCACACACCTATGAACATACAGTTTTTGACAAAGAAGCCAAAAATATACAATGGAAAAAAGAAATCATCTTCAACAAATGGTGCTGGCATAACTGGATGTCAACGTGTAGAAAGCTGCAAATAGATCCATATCTGTCACCATGCACAAAACTTAAGTGCAAGTGGATCAAAGACCTCAACATAAATCCAGTTACTCTGAACCTGATAGAAGAGAAAGTAGGAAGTAGTCTTGAACACATTGGCACCGGAGATCACTTTCTCAATATAACACCTTTAGCACAGACACTGAGAGAAACAATCAATCAATGGGATCTCTTGAAACTGAGAAGCTTTTGTTGAATGCATTCTTATTCTGGCATTTACTGACAGTTCTTCCAGTTGGTGTGGGTTGTGCCTGTGCTTGTTTTTCCAACTGGAGTTGTTTGCACCTGTGCCTATATCATCTGCTGGTGTTGTTAGGGAGGGCTGGTTATGGAGAGGATGTTTAGGTATGTTGGGTGGCAGCGGTGGTGATACAGCCTGGAGGCAGGTCCCCATAATGTTAGACTCCTTTTTTCATATTTCTCTATTTCTGTTCAAGGATCCCCACAAATCCTTACCAGTGTGTGAAGGGTTTTTAAGCAAGTGGCCTTCATATGTAAATGCTGTTTATTAATGAACTGTGTGAAAGATGTTGCTGTATTCTAGAAAAGTTTGGTCCTACATCTTGTAAAATTGAAGACAAGAAGGAAGGGGGTTAGGTACAAGTAACACAGATTAGGGAAGGCAAACATCACTGGAAATGGTTTCTGAAACAAAAGGATGTTGTTTTCTCAGAATCACCAGAGTATATTAGAAAAAATCCAGAAGTTGAACATTCATGTGGATGTCCATATTTGCATTGATCTTCATATCCACACATATACATACACTTATCTTTGCATATATCCACAATCACATGCATATAGGTGTTTCCATTTATACACACATATATAAACATGTGTTTATATGTGCATACATTAATCCATATCCACATGTACTATATATGCCCACATATATACATACATACATGAGTGTCCACTTAAACATACACACACACACCCATACATATTCACACATGCATGTCCATACACACACATTTCCATACACATATATAGATGGCATCATTGCTTGCACATACTGGTACACAGTTCACAGTGCATGGTAATAGCTGGAGATGAGCACTGTGGGTAATGAGATCATGTTAAAACCCAGAGTTGTTCTTCTTTCTTTTCTTTCAAGACAGGGTTTCTCTGTGTAGTTTTGGTTCCTGTCCTTGATCTTGCTCTGTAGACTAGGCTTGCCTCGAACTCACAGAGATCCACCTGGCTCTGCTTCCTGAGTGCTGGGATTAAAGGCATGTACCACCACTGCCTGGCCCCAGAGCCCTTCTTTATGAAACTCTTTATCCGTCTTTCTCTTGGAGTTGGAGTTAAATAAGTGTCTGAACATGCAAATGAAGAATGGCCTGGCATTTCTTGATGTGTCCTACAGATCTTCCATGGGTACACCAAGCACCTTGGTGCCATTGCTGCTTTTGGTAGAGAGTTCACAGTGTGGTAGGAATTGTCCCACTTGACTCTTTTGGGACCCAGGCAGAGCTAGTGTACTGGTGAATAATATGCTGCTGTTAAGTTTTTAATTTATTTATTTTAAGTCAGTGAGGGGAATTCGGAAGCTCCTTAAGAATGGAAGCTAATGACATTTGTATGAGGTGATGTGAATTTGGTATAGGAGGAGAAACTTGCCCTAGTAGCACTATTTATCTTTTAAACTAACATTTCAGCTCACCATTCTGTTAGTCTCTGTTTCCCCTTCAAGAATTGCTTATGGCTCAGTGTGACTCATGGACTTGTCCCATTGGGAAACACACATTTCAATTTTAAGCAGACTGATTCATCTTCTTTAGTTCAATTTTGTGCTTTACCAAAAAGTTGACTAATGATTGGATTAATTTACTTGTTAGAATTAGTTGATGGTGTTGCCACTGAGAATTAACTCTGTCTGGCTCAGTGGGATTAACATTCTGTATGTGAAAGATATAAAAGATATATCAGGATCTTAAGATAATGACCATTAGCAGAAACATCAGATTTAGTCATATTGTTGAATAAAATGCATCCTAAGTAACTGAGGTCTGCCTGTTTAGTGTTGTGGTTGCAGTGGGTTTTCTGGCCTCAGACCCAGGGCAAGTCTGTCTGGGGCAGAAGCCCTTTACTAAGAAATGGTAAACAATACTGCAGTGCATAAGGGCCCTAGGGAGGGAGAGAAATCTTTTTGTATGGATGTGGGAGGGGACAGTGCCAAGGGTTGAATCTAGGACCCTGTCTATGCACATGAAGCAAGTATTTTCCCATTGAGCTGCAGCCCCAGGCTAAGGGAGTTAAACCTTCATAAACATATTGTACACTGGGTTGAACTCGGATGGCTCTTGTGTTGTTTCTGCCCTAGGTAGTGAAGTTCTTGATCTGATTTATGTAGTCTAGTGTGATTTTTTCCCTATTATATCCTATCATGATTTATCACTAATACCTTGAACATTTTGCTAGGGCAACAGTAAGGGTTTCTGTTGCATTTTTATCGAGATGCTGCATTATGATTTTAGTTTTATAGTTAAAAGTTTCCATTGCTCCTTGGAGTGACCTTAGTCTGAGGCAAACAACAGAGCAATGAGAGTCTCTGCAAAATTCAGAAAGATTTTGAAAAGTTAGCAAAGCACTTTAGTAGCTGATTGCATATGAATACTGGAGCCCAGAGGGAGGTGACCCATGGAAATGTAGTTCTGTCTGGAAATCAGAGTATAATCTGCTTTGTAGAACCTTGACTCTGGCCCAATAACTCCTTGGCATTTCAGGTGATTTTGTGAGGAGGTTAAGTGGCAATGAAGCAAGTTTTAGATAAAGGAAAGGCCTGTGTCAGATAGTCTGCAGGCTTCCTTTTGGCTCCTATTGTCTTGTCTCAGAGCAGATGGCCAGAAGGTAGGGCTTGTAAATCCCAGTTCTAGGTCTTTTCCGTCTTAAACTAAAGGTAGATTATTTTCCTGGACCTTCCAGAAAGAAAGCTATCTGTTTCTGTCTTTGGCTCATCTTTCAGTTTTGTAGGCTAGATGAGGATGGCAGAGATAATTGGCTTTCCTTTCTAAGTCCCAGGTTTATGATCAGTGTGATCTGAGGGTTTGAAAAGAACCAAGGAACAATGGGACCGTCTCACCACCATGTGGAATAGCACTTCTTTAGCTGCAAGTATTGGAGGTCCTTCTCAACAATAATTTAGAGGCAAAAGGAAATGTATTGTCTTACAATTAGATATCTACCTGAAAGATGGGTTCCTTCCCCAGCTCTGTGTAGTCTTACCTGAGTGTTGGGGCTAAAAATGGGAACTTGGGGAACCACAAGGGAGAAGCCTCAGTCACGGCAGCTCTTGGTTTTCCTCTTAGGCACTTACTATGGTACAACAAAGTACACGTTGATTTCTCTGTGTAGCCCTGGCTGTCTTAGAACTCACTCCATAGACCAGGCTGGCCTCACATTTGCAGAGATCCACCTGCCTCTGCCTCCTGACTGCTGGGATTAAAGCGAGGTTGCCCCACCACCCAGCTTGGAGGACAGAGTTTTGCTTTCATTTAATATAAGCAAGTATTGCTTTGCAAAATCACTAAGCTTTAAATCTGAGTCACCTGTTTTTGAGGGTTATCAATTATGGGAAATACTCTAAGTATTTTGGTTAAATAGTCTTGAACATCAGTATACTTATTTCTCTAGTTTAATATTTCATTTCACCCTTCTTCTTCTTCTTCTTCTTCTTCTTCTTCTTCTTCTTCTTCTTCTTCTTCTTCTTCTTCTTCTTCTTCTCCTTCTCCTCCTCCTCCTCCTCCTCCTCCTCCTCCTCCTCCTCCTCCTCCTCCTCCTCCTTCTTCTTCTTCTTTTCTTTGAGTCAAGGGCTCACACTGTAGACAAAGCGGTCTACAATTTTGCTCTCTCACCCAGGCCAGCCTGAAATTTGTGATCCTCCTACTTGGCCTCCCACATAGTGAGAATGAAGGTGTGTGCCACAACACAGGCACAGCTGGTTTCTCTATCATCATTAATTTGTAACAGGAGAGCCATTTTTATTAAAAATTTCTTTTAGAAAATTGATCATGTCCCTTATTTAAGTTCCTCTTGTAACTCATCTTATTCAAACGAAATAGTAATTTAAAACCAGAATTATAGAAAATGTCTAACTTCGAAATCACTGTATCTCAGGAAGAAAAAAAATCCTTTTTAGGGAGGGGTGTTAGCGCTTTTTTCCAGGGCAACTCAAGTTTGACTATATGTCTCAGTGACCTTCTTGAAGACTTGTAGTAAAGTATATTATTCATGTGACAAGAAGCAGGCACAACTCCATGCTAACTTTTTATTAGACAAACACATTTTTATGTGAGTTAATATAATCTGTTTGTTTTTCTGAAAAAATAAATGGAGGAAATTGTTTTCTTTCCCCCCTCAGTGGCCGGGTTATATCCTTGAGCTAGGATGCCAACTACGAGTCTGGTTTCCAGCATTCATAGCAATGGAAAGCTGTCTCACAGAAGTGCATGCAGGCTGTTCCATGCACCAACAGTCTGTGCTGTGGGCTCCTCTGGATTCCTCTCCAGTCGTTCAGGCCTTGTTCATAGTCTCAATGAGGCGACAAGCTGAGCAGACTGGACATTGTCCACAAAACCCAAATGGCACACAGTAGAGTTGGAACGCAACCCTCTGGTGGGGTCCCTGGCATTTCCATTTGCTGTGTCCCCTTACCCTTGTGTGGGGCAGTTGGATTTTCTGGTTGGTTGACTTATACAGAATATGTAGTCAGAAGGAAGAAAAATGCTACGTTATTTTTCACTGCCTTTTTTTCCCCCTCTCTAAAACCCATCAGAAGATTTTTGGTGTGGCAACAATACTGACTTACTTTTCTTTTAACTGCTTTATCTTACTTAGGGAAGCAGAGCTTGCTATTGTACTTACCAGAATGTTTTGTGGCAAGATAAACCAAACAAATCATCTGAAATTGTTCCTGGGTGCTTTCTGCATAGCTACCCTATGTGTACTTAGTAATGTGTTCTAAGATGACTAAACTCCCTTTTAAAAGCATTATTTTACTTTGAGTGTGTGTTTGAGTGTGTATGCTGAGGGTGGACTGCTTGTAGCTGTACTCAGAAAACAGAAGAGTTGAATCCCTTGGAGCTGGTTGTTGTGAGCAGTCTGATATGGGTTCTCCTTCTAGCCACAGACACGAATAACTCTTAAAAGGAACCCCAGCCTTTGCTGTACCTTTTCACATTTTTCAAGGCTAGATAGTCACAAATTTAGTATATGTTTAATCAAATTCAATTACATCATTTTCTCCTTTCCTCCCTCCAGTCCCTCCCATATTCTTACCTGCCATCTTCTTCTCAAATTGATAGCCTCTTTTTCTTTGGCTATTATTATTTCATATATATATATATGTATATGTATATATATACATATATACATATGTGTGTATTTGTGTGTATACACATGCTATGTATACATATATACACATATATATGAACCAATATGTATACATATATATGTATAAGAATATAAATACAATTTGCTATGTCCATTTTTTGTTGTTTGTATGTATATGATTTTAGGGCTGACCACTTTGTTTGGGGTAATCAGTTAGGGGGCTCAACCTTAGGAGAGACTAATTCTTCCCTTCTTGCTAGTACTCAGTTTCCTGCAGTTCTTTGTCTCAGGCTAGAACTCCACAAGATCTTCCCCCTTCTGCATTAACATGTCTGCTGATACTCTTCTCATTCCGGTCTTGTCTGGGCAGACATTTCTAGGAGACATATGCGCATAGCAGACTCCATGGTTCTTCGGCTCTTAGACTCTTTTCCTCCCCTCTTCCTTGGTATTCCCTGAGTCTTATGTGCAGGAATGTTGGAAGACCTATCTCTTTCTTCCAGTTGTTGTTTTCCATAATGGTCACTATTTGCTGTAAAGCAAAAATCTACATTTGTCTGTGTATAAGGATAAGATTTAGAATACAGTTAGGAGATGTGCTGGTCTAGTAAAGTGCAGTAATAAATTCCCTTCTAAGAACCATGATCTTACTAGCCCTGGGTAGCTGGCCAGCTTTTAGGATCAGTCCTGATTTCCACCTCTTAAATGGGCCTTGAGTCTAGTCGGATGAGTGTTGGTTACTGCTAAGTTATGAGTTCCTAGTTGGAGCTTTAGGGATATCTTGCCATGTTGGTCAGTGTTGTGGTTCCTAAGCATCACAGCTGGATAGAACTATTAATTGTTTCTCTCCCTTGGCGACTTGCATTGATTGCTTCCCTCACTTGGTACTGTGGAGACTACACTGCAGGAAGGAGACTTTCAGGTTAGACATAGCTCAAAGCATCTGTATCTTGTTTCCTAAGTTTGAAGCATCTTCAGCAATAGGGACTGACATTCAGCTTCTGAGAGGCAACCAAACAGCAATGGCCTATATTGTTTTGGGAGTCACATGGACTGTTCTGACAAACAACTTGGGTGAAGGTTTCTCATGCCCAATAATTGGGTTTTTGATATATAGCTCTTGTTGGAAGCATTATCAGCCCAAGTGTTATAGCTTCATTTAAGCTCTATGTGTATACCCCTTCCTCAGTCTATTGTGTTCTAGGTTTCCTCCTCCACCTAATGTATCTTATAAATGTTCCAATATTAGTGCTTTTAGAATTGTTGCACACTATTAAGTTTCTAGACAGTGTTTCAATTATATGTATCTGCCATACTTTATTAAACAGAACACAATGAATGGTAAATTTGATTATCCCCAGCTCTTCACTACTTATGAAAAAACCTTATAGTGAACATTCTTGTTAATCTAAATGATAGAGTCCTTGGAGAACTACTGCCTCAAGGGATATGAACCATATTTTAGTTTTGACAGATGTTGATGCATATCTTCTCCTATGCCAGTCATACCTTCACATCAGCAATACCATGAGGATTTGAATCTTAGTCAATGTGATTCTTAGTCAATAGTTTTTTGTTTGATTGACACTGTGCTTGGTACATTAGTGTTTTTACATTAGTGACTATCTTCTGCATTCTTCTCCTCCTGTGTCTGCTGGGGTGGGGTCTGCTGGCCATCACAAGCATTGCCTGTTACTTTCTGAAATGGAAGTTGCAGCTTCAGAAGGTCTTGGAACCAAAGCGTGGCTGCTAACCCAGGTTGACTGTTGGCTTTTTGTTGCTGCCTTGAATTAAGTCCATTTTGTTTCTTTGTTCCTCATTTTCTTGGGGGGCTAGTATCAGAATTTTAATGTCTACCTTTTCAAAAATCTATGCTAAAAGAATCAGAGAACCAGAGGGCCAGAGAAGGGAAGAGATTTCTGACTGTAGTGGTTTTCAATACGTTCTGGCCAATGGGAAAGTACATTATTTTAGATCTATCAGTCAAGGACTGTATTTAGAATGAAAAATGAAAGCTAATCAAATATGGTAAAGTCCTGTGCTAGCAACACCAAGAGGCTGGCTCTTCTACTGAGGAAAAGACTCTTGGACTTTGAGTAAAGAATGTTTTATTTCTGACTTCTTTGGCAGGAATTATGACCACATTGTAATAGTGTCTCCCATGTTCTTCCTGTTTTGTTTCTTGTTCTCTTTATATATTTATGGGCTCATAAAACTTTACTATGCATTGAACCCTAGGTTCTTCATAATTGTTACTTTATCGTGGATAGTCAAAATGTTGTTGGACTTTTATGTAACATTCAAATATTCACTCATGTATCACAGATTAAGCAGTCTGGTGAATACAAGGAGTAGTCTTTGTTGCCTGGGGAAGGGGGTGTTGAAAGCCGTGGCAATGATGAGTATTTCAAGATCAGCTGTGTATAACAACTATGGAAGGTTTACCTATATCATAAGGCATGGGTGGCCAAGCTTTTCTAGAAAAGCCAGAGTTTTACAACTTGCATGTAATCCTCATATCTTTAAGCATTTAACAACAACAAAAAAAATTGAAATGTTGTATACTCTAAACAAACTGGTCCTTCCTACCTCGCTCTTCTGTAATCCAGTTGTGGTCAGAATGTCTTCCTTTTCTTGGCTGCCATCTTGTCAATGAGTTTATCTCCTGCTGCGCACCATGTCAAGATGATATTCTAGTTTCTGGCAGGAGTTTTTGTTTGTTTGTTTGTTTTTTAAGTGGTATTCTCCATGCTAATGTTTTACCATCTTTTTATAATTTCAACTTTGAGTATTTTTAGTGACTATAGTGGTTTGAATGAGAATTGCCCCCACAGGCAAATTTTTGAATTCTTGGACCCTGATTGGTGGAACTGTTGGAGAAGGATTAGGAGATGTGTCCTTGTTGGAGAGGTGTGTCACTGGTGGTGGGCTTGAGGTTTCCAAAAACCTGGCAGCATTCCCTGAGAGCTTTCTCTGCCTCCTGCTTGTGGATTAAGATGTGAGTCCTTATCTGTTCCTGCCACAATGCCTTTTTCCCTCTGCCGTCATGTATTCCAACCCTCTGAAACGTAAGCCTGAATAAACACTTTCCACACATTGCATCAGTCATGGTGTTTTATTACAACAGAAAAGTGCCTAATACAGTGACCATTAAGTGCAACATTTTCCAGTTTGTGAAAGGAGCACTCCTATGTCACTATAGGAGGTTTCTTCTATTTCAATGAGATATAGAACTGCATTATGCTTGCCAACTAATATCAAACTGACCACAAACTTATTTAATCAGCATATTCAGGCTGAATGAAATGCAATGTACTAAAATGACCCATCTACAACAGAAAGTAATATCCCTGTTACTTGCAATGAAAGACCTTCTTTTTCTTACTCATGTCTCTGTTATTCAAGCAGTACTTCATAGGCATCTTCTGTAAATTTAACCCCAGCACAAGTCTCAGAATGAATAAGTAGACACAGACTGATCAGGTTGACACTTTGAAGCAGGTCATCAGGTAATCATGATACACTGACAGGGCAGTGCCAGATAATTGGTAGAAAATGCTTCTGATTTAAAGTGTATGGGCCAGAGAAGGCTTCCAAATGAAATGGCTAAGTAAAGATCTGAACCTGTGGAGGGAATTTATAAGATCCAGAGGTAATGAAATAGAGGACCTAGGGATAACTTACCAGAAGTCTGAGAGGCCACAGGAGCTGGAGAACCCGAGAAGCCCTGCAAGTGGGGCACCTGCAGCTGGCAGAACTGTGGAGGGCAGGGAGAGCTCCATTAAGGGTCTCTTGTGCCTCTTATGAGCTCCGGTGAGAGACTGTTGAAAGGCTTTACAGAGAGAAGGGAATTTGGTCAGATAAAAGCAATTTTCCCTTCAGTGCTCTTCTTTTCTTCTTATTGTCTCTTAAAAAGTCTTTCCTGCAATGGGAATGATACAAGTGAAGTGTTCACAACCATCAAGATATACATGTCATCTTAGCTCGAGGACTTTCTGCCCTCAGCAGAGACCTGGAAACAACTGAAGATAAAGGGAATCCCAGTCCACAGTGGGGAAGATCTGGGAACAAAGATAGGAAAGTGAAGGCAGGGAAAAGCAGACAATGCTTCATTGGGTTGCAAAAGCACCATTGTCTTGCATCAGGACAGCAAAGGCTGGAGTTGGAGACCTATGGCCCCATTTCGCAGTCACACTGTTGGTAACTGTGAAGCAAAGGGCTGAATTCGGACCTCTAGGAGGTGCTATTCACCTTTATTATTTGGGGATGATTACTGTGTTGATTCAGTCAACTTTGTAGAAGCCAAATTATGGATGAGTTTAACACATTATGTATGTAATATACATGAAACATGGTGACACTTTTTAGAAAGGGAAATGCAAGTCCATGAAAGTTTGATGCATTTGTACTTGTGGTGTTGATGTTAATGAGTGAAGGGTTGGCATGTTTCTCAGGAGCTGTCTCTTGGGTATGCGAAGGCAGGTGGTATGGTTGGTACCAGCCACCAAGCGTAGACTCATGGATAACCCCACTTCCTCCACTCTAGTTGAGACTCACAGTACATAGTAGGGTTATTTTTACCTGGGAAACCAGATAAACCTTCAGTTCTTCTGTTGCCAATGGTAGAAGCAGAGATGAGAAATTTCTGGAAATTTTGAATTTGTAGCAGATAAACCTACTTTTTTGTGTGTCTGATTTCTTGAATAGATGTGATTCTCTTAAGCTCTTACAAACTGAATTTATGTTATGAATTCAAAATCATAAAATATGTAATGTGCAACTTTTCACTCCTGTGGTTCTTGTAGTAAATCATACCTTCAAACGTCTTGAGTTAAGCATTTGTAGAGCACTTGTGTGAAATCAAACACCAGTGTTGACAGCTTCTGATGAGGAGAAAACGGTTTTTAATGGAAAAATAGGAGCCCCCAATGCTAGCTCTTAAAGTGGCTATTATTGTTTGTAACCAAGTAGATTTGCTACTGGTAAGGAGATTTAGAGAATTCTTTTCAGAATAAGTCAGGATCAGCATCTCCCCAAAGTCATTAAATAAGATTTTGCTCTCTGTGTCTTGACATAAACAAGAATTATTTTTTATTGCTGCAGCCTCTGAAGGTTGCATTAGCAAGGGAGAAATGCAAGCAAAGAGAGCCTGGTACTCGGTAGTCTTCCCGCCGTGTGTAGAGGGCCAGGCTGTAGCCGTTACTGCTCTCATTAGATTTGATGTCTTGTAAAGATCTTGAACATCTTGGTCCAGTGAGAGTGAGCCAAGTGTTGCATCATCTGCAGCTGGTTATCTGTGGTCACTGAAAAGGAGAGTGTGTGTAGGTGATGGCGAACCTGATTAGGTTATGCATGCTAGTAATCTTGCAGTAAGTCCCTGGGGCTAGTTGGGGGATTAGGTAAGTATGGCCTGTCCAGGCCTAGGTACCCTTTAAGGTGGGGCTGCTGGGAAGTGAGCATTTTATGAGCGTCATACTTCAGGACGGTGCACTTTGACCTGAATTGTGTTACAGTGTGTAACTTCTTCCTGTGGGTGTGTTCTTCAGTCATATGAAGTGCTGGTGTGCTTGAAATCTGTTGGGCCCCAACCAAAATCAGCATTTGGTTTCATTGTCTTCTCCTGTCTGGGCTGCTGATCTGTTGGCATTGTCTCTGTCTCCAGACACTCAGGTGTCTATTTCCTGAAGTGATGGTCCTGTGGCATTTGACAGCATAGCTTCCAGTTTCCCTGACTTTGGAAACTGTGGTGTGATTTAAAGGCCATATATCCTTGATCTTACTAGTGTATTATTCACACTGAGATTCTGTAAGTTAACTTTTTGCCTTTTTGAGCTGAACACAACAGAACTATGTGCCAAAATACTATTAAAATATAGTACGAAGAATTTCTTCTTCTTTCTTGCTTAGGATTTTAACTTGCAGTTGAGTTTGTTACCATGGTCTGTTCTCTCTTTCTTTTTCCGTCTCTTTCTCTTTCTCGTGTGTGTGTGTGTGTGTGTGTGTGTGTGTGTGTGTGTGTGTGTGTTGCACCATGCTGCACCACTTGACTGTCTTGCATGCATTCCTTCAGGCATAGGAACAGGTAACCACAGTAAATGAGACATTGGCCTTGAACTTATCATTGCTTGTATGAAAGAATATTAACTACTTTTTAGTTTCTTTTCTTGTTGCTGTGATAAAATAACCTGGCAGAAGCAACTTAAGGGAGAACAGGCTTATTCTGGTTCATGGTTTCAGGTGAACTCCCATCCCTGAAGAGAAGTCACTATGGCGGGAGCATGGAGGAGCTAGTCATGTTACGTTCACAGTCAGGAGCAGAAACAGTAAATGCATACACGCCACTGCTTAGCTTCCTTCTCCAGTTTATACAGCTCGCAGTCCCCAGTTCTCACTCGCAATAAAGGGGTCTTCCTGCATTGATTAAAATAATGAAGATCATCCCTCACGGACATTTTCAGAAGCAGTTTAGACAATTGCTCACACATGTGCCTAGGTGTCAATTTGACAATTAATATTAGCAATTAGAGTTAATTGCTAATTAATGAGGTTTTATATAAAAAGAGATTGATGTAATTCGTGGCCAACAACAACATCATATACGATCTAAATGCTTTCTCTCAGTCAAAAGACATAAGGAGCTTGGTGACCAACAATAACGACATATATGTTATACATGTTCATTCTTGTCAGTCAGAAGACATAAGGAGACACACAGCCTCCTTATGACAAGCTTTTCAGGGCGGTACTCCCTGTATTTGTAAAACTTATCTAATAAAGCCTGAAATAAATAAAATGGAATGAATTCCTGAAGCCATTGAAAGTAGCCTTATAGCCAGCTAAAAGCCAGCCAGCCAGCTCCTGCAATCCAAACAGCTTCTTTTTGCCGGAAGCTGGTGTCCTGAGAAGTCACTGCTGCTCTCACCCCATTGCTGTGCACTTAGAGTTTCTGCAGAAGTTCTCAGTGACATGTTCACATTGGAGAAGAATTACATTCTCAACATTTATGCCTCACCCCCACCCCTGCCTCTGAGTGGTTCATTTCTGTGGCACATGGGAACAAGATGAACTAGAGTGTGATAGGCCAGCTGATAGGAGATTTATAGGCTGAACTGGCTGTAGTCTATTGCAGGAGCTGGTGTTCTGCAATGTGAGGATTAATTATAACTTCAGGAAAATCAGTCTTTAGAAAAGGAATGTTTGCAACAATTCATGTGGTGTGAGGAGCAAGTATAATTTCTGATGGGCCCTCAGCGTTCTTGAGTTAAAGGGGGTGAAGCCCTCCTTACTCTGATCTAACTAGCTCTTTAGTACAGAGGATGAGTAGTAAAGACTATCGATTCAGTTACAGTGCTGCATTTCTGTAATTGTCCTGTAGCCGCACATTGATTATGCAGTTAAGCATGTCCTGTAGTCGCACATTGATTATGCAGTTAAGCATCTGCATGCTTCTTATTTTAGTCAGTCTGCTGACTAAATTTAAATTGTGAAAATAATGCTTCTTTGTCACA
The DNA here is from genome assembly GCF_903995425.1 of Onychomys torridus. Classification (NCBI taxonomy): domain Eukaryota; kingdom Metazoa; phylum Chordata; class Mammalia; order Rodentia; family Cricetidae; genus Onychomys; species Onychomys torridus. The sequence goes on along the minus strand of NC_050445.1, from coordinate 66,854,308 downwards.
AGCAAGTCAAATGATACAGGAAAGTACAAGTAGTAATTTAAATTATTTCTTCTCAGTCAGAAAATTGGTTCAGTGAGTCCTTTCCTTTTTGTAGTCATTTCTTTGCGCTTTCACAGCAGCTTGGTTGATTTCAGTATTAATGGTGGAAAAAGTAGCAATGCATTTGTGAAGATTTTTTAGCCACTTTGAGTCAGCTAGACCTCATTAGGTTGTACTATGCAGTATTGCTTCATATATTGACAGTTGTCATGGCTAGGCCATACTAATAGAGGGATATGTTCTTTGCAGTGATCCAGTAAGTAGTCAGTATTGTGTGTGCGGCTGCAGTGTGGAAATAACTCCTAGATGACTGATCTTTGCAGGTAGTCAAGTGATGGATAAGTGGGTTATGGATGTTAAAGGAATAGATGGGAGCTGCAAAGACCAATTGTGTCATTGGGGAAATCAGAGAGACTGAGTAGTTGGCATGTGCAGGAGGATTGAATTTTTGCCCATGTATAGGAAAACAAGGCTAAGAAGCAAATAAAACAGTATGTAGACTTTGGGGGCAAAAGCAAATATTATTAAAATATTCCTAAACTAGCATTACCTTTTCACATTTGAAGGACATCTGTGAAGCAAAAACCTTATTATTAAGCCTGTGTGGGATTATCTATCTGATGTCATATTTATTTTAGCCTGTGTTTTGGATAAGCTATGACTTCTCCCCCACATTCCTCAGAGAATATGTGTATAGAAACTGCAGAAAAAGCAGGCTGGGTAGATGGCTTACTACAGGAACATGAAACCTTGAGTCCAATTCCCCCAGAACCTATATAAAAAAGAAAACCTAGCAATTTAGTGTGCCTGTGATCCCAGTGCAACGAGACAGGAGGGCATCTGAGGTTGGCCAGCCAGTCTGACCAAAATGGCCAACTCCTGGTTTAGTGAGAGACTCTGTCTCAAAAAATAAGAAGAACAAAGGAAGATACTCAATCTTGACCTTTGAAATCCATGCATGTGCATACACATTCATGTAAACTGGTACACACACACACACACACACACACACACACACACACACAAAAGACAAATAGAGATTTGAAGATATAATCATACTTTTTATTAGTCTGAGGTTCCCTGTCTCTTTCTCTCTGTGTATTTATAATATTGGATCTCATTAAGGAATGAACCAGAAATGAGTAGAACTATGACATGTATAATTATTCTTCAGGCTTGTGTCCAGGTAGGCAGCATGCATTACACAATGTGGGTGGAGTATAAGGAGTCATCCACAAGTCTCCAGGGTATAACATGATTACTCTCATTCTGTGTGAATCATATCCCACCACAGACACAAGAAAACAATCAGTCATCCCCCACCTATTTCCCCAAGTTCATCCTCAAGATTTTCCCATTCAAAATATTTTAGCTTAGAAAATATTCAGAATCAACTAATAAGTCAGATAGGAGCTCTTAGTTGAAAGTTGTTACTGTTTATAGTAAACTGTGAGTTTTATCAGAGTGGAGGCTGAAAAAATTGTATCTGTTGTTTGTAGATTGAGATATGAATGGATCCTTAGGCTTTAAGGACACTATTATTGTCTGGGAAAAGTCAGATATCAACCTCTATATCTCACCCACTGTCAAAGAACACACAGTAAAGATGACAGGAAATGGTAAATGCCCTATTTCTTTTGAAACATTGATGTTACAGAGAATAGTTGTTATGTGTCTTTGGTCTTTCCTCTCCTAGGAGAATTTGACATTTTTAAATTCTAAAGATGGGTTCCTTTCCTTGTTATATACAGTTTTTTAATCCATTGCATTAAGGATTTAATCAAATGAACCTACTTTAAATATATGTATTGATTCAGATTCTATTTTTATCCTGATGGTATCAAATTGTAGATAAAATTCACCCCCTTTCGATCAGAGTGGAGACTATCTGCATTCTCAAAGTGGGAAATCTGATGTGACTGATTGATGCTGTGTATAAAGTCTACCACTTGATGTTGGAGGGCCCTGCATCCCACAGTTAACATTTTGAATGGAAAACCTTCCATCATATTGTTGTGATGTCAGAACCCCAAAACTATGATTTTTTGCCCTCAATTCTAATTCAGAATGTTTTAGCACCCCTGTTATGTCATTTCCAAGCTTCCTGGAGAACTGAATTTGAAATGTTGCTGGATGGTTGGCTAAACTTTGTACAGCAAGGAAGTCTACTGTGTAACCAACGCAAATGCTTCAGAATTTCATTTGTTTGCAAACTATGAGAAAATAACACATGGTATACTTATGATATAGTTAAGTCTTCGAGGGTGTTATTTTGACAGTGTTCGTTGTGGAAAGGGACAGACTGGCTCCAGAACTCACTGGTGTGGGTCCCTGGATGGGCTTGGCACTCAAGAGACTTATTTGCTTGATGGGAGCAGGAAGTGCAGCCTTGGGCACCTGCTACAACAGTGGCTGCTGGGTTGGCAGCCGCAAGTGGGTCATGTCTATCACCTGTCCTCGTGCTGGTAGAGTGCTGGCTGTTTTCCACCGGCAAATGCCATTTTTCTGTCATCACCCTTGGAAATTGTGGCTCTGTCCTTTTCTAGTTACAGACTCATTACGCTAATCTCAAAAAGAGCACTTACTTTCAAATATTGATACTGATTTAGCTGCCAGTATGTTGAGAAAGCATACGTCAATTATGGAATCTACAACCTGTCAAAATTGAGTCCTATGTAAAAAGATATTTCGAGGCTTTTAAACATCACATGATATTGGTCAAATCACAGAAATATTTATTTCTGTGACAGTAGAGTTTTTTAAGGAAAAGAAAAACAAACACATTTACCCAAGATGAAAATGAACAGGCATTTGTTGTTGCTGGAATTGTGAGGAAAGCACAATGGTGCATAATGGGTGTGAAGGTATTATTCTGGGGAATAAGGGAGGCTTTCAGAGGAAGCAGTGAAGGAAGAGAGGCAATAATGGGGGGAGGGGAAGAAGAAACCAAGCCGAGGCCCTCAAGTGTGGGGTTCTTAACGCAGTGAAAGCCTCAGTTCTTTTTTAGAGTTTTATCCATACAGATGGGTCATCTCTAAACTTGACAACATAAGAGAGGATGAAAAATGAAATTGGACAAAATTACAAATAATGTTACGTAATATGTTTCTGAAAGCTGCCTCACGCAGTCAGGATCCTTTCGTACATTGTGATTTCCGTAGGTCCTTCATTTGTATCCTTTGAGATACTCCTTCACAGATAGGTGTTAAGCACTGTCCTGGACATCAACTTCAAATACCCTGCTGTGATTCAAGATAACAGCCTCTCCTGAAGTCAGCCTCAGAAGAAGTGTGCTGAAGACCACCAGCAAATGTGCATTTGTTCTACAGATCAATATCTAAGACCTGGCAATTTATTAAGGCTCTAATTGTAGAAAGCTGATGAGGGAGTTGAAAATTAAAAGACATATTATAAATAACTAGGATGAACAATAATGATATAGTTGGATTTTTTTTTTTTATAATTTCAAACCATTGCCATATAACAAAAGTTTTAAAAGGAACTGCAAGGTCAAATTCATAAGTATATTTACATGTCATTACTTATTAAATCTAAAGATTGCCTTTAGTCTTAAATGTTTCTAATTCCATGAGAGAGTAAAGGAATCAGGGCTAGAGAGATGGCCCAGAAGTTGAGTGTACACTGCTCCTAGAAATGTATGACAGCTAGTAAATGTAGGGTCCTCCTATGTGCCAGGCCTTGTGTACAGTAGGGATGTACCGATAGGAGAAATGTCCTGTTCCTTGTGGAGCAGGAAGTTGGCAGCCTGCTCTTCCTTCATCTCCCCGACTCCCCCACAAAGCACAGGTGACCTGTGCCTTCAGGATCAACAGAAAGCCATAGCAGGCTTTCAGGTAGAGAAAGCAGTGCTAGGGAGGCCTAAGAGAGGGTTGGGAAACTGAAAAGGGACAGAGGAGTTGACTCTTTTTGAAGCTCTGGAAAGAAGGAACCTAGACTCTGTGCACTTGCCAGCACTGTCAACAGCCAAGGAAGTTGAGCTGTGAGGCATCAGGAGTGTTGGTCCTGGAAAACATCTCTTCTGTGGTGCTGACACCATATAAAGAAAGGGCAGTCCACCTTGAGTGATGTTGGAAAGGAAGAAGGAAGGACAGGGATAAGAAAGATCACGTGGGGTAGAAAGGGACCCCTCACCTCTCAGCTGTCAACACCAATGTAAAGGGGGATGAAAGTGTCAGGAGAGAGGACTCTCAAACTAGGGCTCCAGTCCACGAAATAAGCAAGGAAAGGACAAAGGTGTGTGCATCTACAAAACATGAGAAAGTAAGAATCTGCACTTCAGCTAATCATACGCACCAGAAACCCACCGTGAAACTAAAGAAAACCATATAGAATACTGTGATATGAATTATATATTTTTTTCTTCAGCCCTTTGGATATATGAAACAATCAAACAAAAAGCCTCATTGGGTTGAAAATACTAAAGCACAGCAGAAAACAAGTAAAAAGAAAAGAGGAAATGAAATAGAGTGTTAATTGAACTCCTGAGAAATATAGGTGATAAAAAACCAAAATAAATGAAAGCTAAATCACAAGGTGTCCAGGGGAAATGGAAACGGTAGGCAACTGCAAATTTAATATCTATAATAAATGTAAGTGGCCTATCCCCATCAAGTAAAAACAAGACATTGGCAGAATGGGATTTTAAAAAATATGGTCCAGTTATATGCTGTTTGTAAAACATCACGTCATTATGGTAGTATTGGTAAGATAGATGGGGGCGGGGGGGGGGGGGAGAAAGGACCATAAAAGATCCACCATGTAAACAATCACTTTCAAACTGGATGAGCCATGCAAGGTTAACGGCAGAGCAGTAAACACTCCCAATAACAAAGCAATCTACAGCCATAAAAGAGTTAATTCACAAAAATCAAAGCATGATAAAGGTGTGTGCAATGAACATCAGCACTTCAAGAGCTTAGGGAAGCGTTAGATAAAAGGCATAAGCCCTCCAGCGTGGCATCGTGGAGGTCAGCACCTGGGAACCATGCGGGGTGGAACGAGAACTGACTCCTATAAGAAGACATCCCACCTTCACATAAACACACGCATACCTGTGCATACACACTGGTTTGTTGTCCATTGCTGGGATGAACACTGTGCCCAACAGCACATTCTGTGGGAAGGGCTTTCTTACATCTTATGGGTATAGTCCATAGCAGATGGAAGTCAGAGGAGAAACTCCAGCAAGGAAGGAACTCAAAGAAGTTACCATGGAGAAATGCTGCTTACTGACTTGTCGCTGGCTTCTGCTCACCCAGCTTTCTCTTTGAGCCTAGCAACGTCTGTGTAGTAATGCCACCACTGGCAGGGGGCTGGGCCCTCCTCTGTCAGTTAGCAATCAAGAAAATTCTCCACAGACATGCCCACAATCCAGTTTGATTGAAGCAACCCCCTAATTGAGATCCCTCAGATAACCGTGGGCTATGTCAGGTTGATAGCTGATGCTTATTAGGACATAAACACACAAAGTAAATAAGTGTAAAAAAAAATATATATATAAGAAGCAAAAGGAGCCAGGCAGTGGTGGTGCATACCTTTAATCCCAGCACTCGGGAGGCAGAAGCAGGCAGATCTTTGTGAGTTCGAGGCCAGCCTGGTCTACAGAGTGAAATCCAGGGAAGGCACAAAGCTACACAGAGAAACAAACCCTGTCTCAAGGAAACCAAAAAAAAAAAAAAAAAAAAAAAAAAAAGAAGAAGAAGAAGAAGAAGAAGAAGCAAAAGACAAAGAACACTAGAGATCCCAAAAGATACATTACACTCTCATTATTATTCTATTCAGAAAGTCAACAAGGATTTAGAAAAACTCAATTATATTGTGAAGCAATATGGTTTAATTGATATGTATAGGACTTCCTATCCAGTACTAGTAGAATATATGGAACATATGTTATGATAAACCATGTTGATAGTAAATAATCCTCATTTAAAACAAACGTCAACAATTTAAAAGAAATGAGGGCAGAGGCACTTGCTGCCAAGCCTGATGGCTGAATTCTGTCCTTCAACCTACTTGGTAGAAGGAGAGAGCCAACACCTGCAGATTGTCCTTGGACCTCCACACTTGTACTGTATACATACATGCACTCACACGCACAAATACATTGTAATTCTTTTCATTGCAAAGAATTGACACCACAGTAGGCAGGTACTCTGCACTCAGTGGAACCTCTCCAGAGACTATTAATGACAGACAGTTGAAATGGTTGGGAGAGTTTCATCTAAATGAAAATCTTGTTCTTCCACCCATTATTCTGAATTGTTATTGGCTGAGAATGTGGGAAATGGATGTCTTTCATCTGACAATGACCACATGGATAATGAAATAAGCTGTTTGGTGGCAACTGGTGGTAAATTGTTTCTCTGTCCACTTTGTTTTACAGCTTCTCTATTGAAAGGATTAAAGCATGCAAACATTGTGCTGCTCCATGACATCATCCACACCAAGGAGACACTGACGCTTGTCTTTGAATATGTGGTAAGTGAAATAAATAAGATTTCAGGCTAGCTAAATTGGAATAAAATACTTTCAGTGATAGGAGTTGATTTCTAAATTGCTATACCGAAATGAGTGATTTTTCTGAGTATATGCAGTATTGTTTGCATAAAATAATGGCCCTGTGAGAGGTTTTTTTTGTTTTTGTTTTTGTTTTTGTTTTTAATGGCTCTTAAAGAACATCCAGAAAAATGTTAAGTTCCATTTTGTTAGGTATATGATTTATTTGTAGCCTATTTGTTGCTAGTGTGCTTAAGGTGTGATTTTTAGGCATATAAAAAAGGATGGTCACTATCAAAGGAATTCAGAGGCAACACAATATATTTTCCTTGGGATTTCAAAGTTTTCCTCCTCAGTTATTTTGGCTATTAACTAAAGCTTCCAATTTGTATAGCATGCCATGTAACAATCTTCTTGTGTTGAGGGTGTCACCGTTGGAAGACCTGAACTTCAACTGGTAATTAATCTTTCTCCATTTTCCTCACTAAAACATATGGTGTTTGTGTAGCACCGTCTCAGCATTTAACTGTGTAATCATGAAATGTAACCATGATAATTAGCATCCCAGTTTTCACAGATGGATCTGAGAACATGTAATTTATAAGATACAAATGACACCAGTACCGACTTTTTAGTATGAAGAATATCTACCGGGATTTGGAGTATTAAGTAAGGCCTCATTTTTATAATTACCACACTAGTTTTTTTTATTGAAATAATTCCCATTTTTCCTTGAAAGTATAAAAGGATGAATATCTGAAGCATTTTTGTCTTCTTAATGTCTGCCTGTGTCTGTTTATCATTTGAAAATTGTTGTCTCATGAAGAAGCCATTCATCTTGTCTATTTACATATAAATGATAGATACATTTGAATAATATGGTAATATGGCTACAAGGACAGCTACTACTAGCGAGTTGCATATATTACATGCTACCAAGAATGGAAGCAGATTCACACATCAATGCAAATATAATTTCTTTTGTTTTCTCCATCATTTGGAGTCAATAATGTATTGAGCTGACTTAGGCTTGGAATTTTCCATTCATGTTTTTTAGTATGTCTGATTTACATATTTCAATGAAATCTAGATTTTTCTATTTGTAGTCACTATTTCCCATAATGCTTTACAGAAAGAGTATTTAATGATGTACTTATTCTCTCCCTCAAATTGAGCAATTAAACTAGAAGAAAAAAGCAATGTTTGGGACACCTAAATTAACACACTTCATGTTTATTTCCCTGTACAGTCCACTGGTGTGTAGTTAAACACACACATATGTATATATTAATTAAATTAATATGTACATATATGCATAGATGTACACATATACATGTGGCTTTGTTTTTTGGTGAAATCAATATCAAACAATGCAATTGAAACATTTCCAAGCTTTATAATATTACTATTAAAATATAAATGTTTTATACCATTAAAATCCCATATAAAATCATTTATAATGATTTTAAAGTTGATGATATAAACTTATTTTCTAATCAGCATTCATTCTGTTGCTCCATGTCACTAATAGTACTTCTTGCTGGTCCTGGCGGCACATGTCAGCATTCCCAGTTTCTCAGGAGACTGAGGCAGGAGATTCATAAATACAAGGCCTTCCTGCTCTAGAGAGCAAATTAAAGGCCATCCTGGTCAACCTAGCAAGACCCTGTGTCCAAAGGGAGTGATATGGAGAAATGCAGCTCTGGGGCAGAGGACTGTGTCCATTAGTGCTCTGTTGCTATGATAGTGTATGATAACCAAAGCAATGTATGGAAGGGTTTATTTTGATTTAGGGTTCCAGAAAGGGTAAGTCCATCCGGCGTGAAGCAAAACAGTTCAACAATTTTTGAGACACTAGTGTGTCTTGGCTTTAATAGTCGAATTCTGTTTTTAGTTGGGGAGGCATGGCGGCAAGCAGCAAGCATAGCAGCAGGAGCAGGAAGCTGAGGGCTCAGACCATGAGCTGCAATCCCAAAGGTGAAGACAAACTGGAGTTGTGGTGAGACCGTGAACACCCACAGCCTGTCATTAGTGATGGACATACTCCAGCCAGGCCACAGTGCTCCATAACCTTCCCAATCAGTGCCACCAGCCAGGGTCCACATGTTCCAATCCATGAGCCCATGGGGGGCATTTGTCATTCAGACTACCACAAGTTCATGCTTCTTCATACAAGACCTTGGACTCAATCTCCACTGCCACCAACACAAACACCCACAGAAAACAAAACAATTTTGAAAGGACATAAGTTATGCAATGTAGGAAAAATCAGTATGCCATACTCTTAAAATCTTAAATGTAAAGGTAAAGAAAGACAGTTTGACAATTTTTGGAAACTATTCTATCTTATAACATCATAACATAAACATTAGAATTGTTTTCAGTGGCTTTCTGAGGTAAGCCTATGAGCCTCACTATGCACATATAATGTATTCTGCTCTTGTCTTTGACAGAGAACTCTAATCCTTGCTCTTTTGTATTATTCCCACAAATGACATTTTAGGTTTCTGAAAGCCTTCTGAGGGCCAGAATAATGAAATAAGTGACTAATTGTTAGTGATATGGAAAAATACTCAAGGAAATGGCTTTGGAGATAATTAGCACAGGAATTCAGTGGATAATAGAACTCTGTTGATCCTCTCAAGTACCATGAACAGTTTTTAAATCATTCTAAACCTGAGTTTCTTACTCACTGTCAAGGTGTGCATATGGAATGATCTGGAAACTCCAACACTGGTTTGTTGGCCACAGGCTTCCCAGGTGGCTTCTATCTCAGTGGCAGGTCACATGGGCCTCTGAGATGTGTGCTTCTGGAACCGCCTTCATCCAGGAAATGAGAAGGATAAGCAGCAGCCTTAGAAAGGAAGCTGCTTCTTAATGGTCTAAGACACTGGTGTAGCTCTCCATATTTCAAGTGTGAGTTTAAACCTGAAAGAGAGAGATGATAGCATTTAGAATCATTGACTCCAGAATACACGTAGCTATGATAATGCTAACAAAATTGTTCTTCTACTTTAACAGAAAGCTTAAGCAATTTAGTTTTTTGTGCTCATGTGTTGTTGTCAAAGACAAATGGGTTCCACATTGTGTTTAACAGTATGATGAAAAATGTGAGACATATTCCATAAGTGGAAATAAGAATATTAATAGTAAACACAATTATATAAATGTATGTTGCCATTAATTTCATAACTATTGTGTTTTGCTTTAAATTTCAAAAGAGCAAGCCATCTGGAGCATCATTTTTCATTGCATATTTAATAATAGTGTACAAAAAGAATCAAAAGCCAGGCATGGTGGAAAATGTCTTTAATCCCAGCACTCAGGAAGCAGAGGCAGGCAGAGCTCTCTATCACCTCAAAGTCACTTGGTCTACATACAGGGTTCTAGGCCAGCTAAGGCCACTTAGTAAGACCCTGTTAAAAGAAATAAATCACAAAATTGAATGAGGTTACCAGACATGGACAAAGTTTTGATTTTGCAAAATATGTAGGTTATAGAGGTTAATGTACAACATGGTGCCTAAAGTTATCAATATGATATTGTTGGCATATAGTGTTTGATAGGAGACCAGATATTACCTCAACTATTCTTGCCACCAAAACATGAATAAACATGAGCAAATGATGCAAGGATGTAGGAGATGGCCATGTCTATTACCTTTGTTGCCTTTTTGTGGTGATGGTAACATGGGTATGTCCTGAGTCCTCAAAGTATGTGTGTGTGTGTGTGTGTGTGTGTGTGTGTGTGTGTGTGTGTATGTATGTATGTAAATATTAGTATATGAGTTACTGCTCAGAAAGCTGCCAATGAAAGGAGAAAAGCCAAGAAATTCATAATGAATCACAATAAAATAGATGTGGTTATTTTATTTCTTCTACTATGATGTAAACCATTGAAATAATCCAAATTATTATGGAACATATTTTAAAACTTAAAAATGTAAGATTTCTCCTCACAATGTAACCAAAATTCATATAAGATGATTGAAAGATCACCAAAAATACCATGTGTTTTCATAATTCTATTAATTTTATAAAACACTCCCATAAGTGTTGTCCACTTAAAATGTGAGATTTTGATAGTTGTTACTTTAACATCCTAAGTCTTAGCATAGTTTTCCATGCATTAGTCATTAACTAGGGCTCAGCTGTAAATTAATGTAAACTGCAGAATAGAGATCCATGAATGAAAACTAGGACACAGCCCACTTCAATGGTCACAGTGCTGAGGGCACGCCCTTGTAAGAAATTCATCCTGATTTCTAAATGAGCCAAGTTAGGTCAGTGACCACTTCGCTAGTGCACACCGGACTACCTGGCACATCAGAAATCTGATTAAAAGTTTTTGTGTACACACACACACACACACACACACACACACACACACACACAGAGAGAGAGAGAGAGAGAGAGAGAGAGAGAGAGAGAGAGAGAGAGAGAGAGAGAATTTTCTTCACTCATAAATCATCATTTAACTCACTTCGTTTTTCTACCTAGTTGATCTATATTCCAGCTGTATTTCCTATATTTAAACATATTTTGACCAAAGCAAATGTTCTTCTAAGTAGAAAATAGACAATGTGTGTGAAGCTTGAGTAGTTAAAGCAGCTATAGACAACACATGGCTACAGATCCATAGTTGTGTCCAGGGAATTAAAGAATCTCTCTGTTCAAAATGAACATGCCAGTCAGAGTTCCCTATTGCAAAACAGAACTTCTCCTTGGCTGATTCAGACAGGCAGGGCTTGTATGGGGTATTGTAGCTAGCAGTCCTGATGATTGGACTTTAAAAACAAGAAAGATGTCAGGTGGCTCCGGCCAGTCAGAAACAGAGCAAGAATTATGGCAGGGAGGTAAGCACTGAGCATCTGCTACCATCAGAAGTGTTAAAAACAGACTCATCTCTCAATTGCTTGCATGGTTTCCCCGGGTTAATAAATATCACCGCTTTGCTAATGATGTCAAAATAACCTCTGCAGCCTCATTGCTTCTTTGGGCTGTTTTCATCCAATGATAAGCCAGAATTGTTTCTGTAGAACTGTCTGAAATGAAGTCACATGCCATGTTTTGACTATCCAGGATCCCACAGGACTGTATGTCCAGTGTTTTGTAATGGCAGACAGGTCCTGCTTCTCACCAAGATTCACAGAATAGGCTGATCATAGTGGTGCATGCTTTTAATTGTAGCTCTCATGTGACATAGGCAGAGATCTCTGTGAGGTCCAGCCAGTCAGGGCTACATACTGAAACCCTATCTAAAAAAATAAATAAGTAAATTTACAAAGCACAGCAGTGGTTTTCCCAGCACACAGAGTGTGTTCCAGTGTAGAGCATGCTTCCCTGGGTTCCCTGAGCCATCTCATAAGCAGGCACTAGATGAACTTTATCACGCAGTTACGGATAAGAATATGCGGTGAGTGCAGGTGACATACTCACATATCCTCCCTTTATGACCTTTGAGTGATCATCTAAATTGTAGATAGTTGAGGTGAGTCTTGTTTTTAAAATGTGTCTTAAAATAGGTCTCTGCATCTATAGATATACAGAATATTAAGACTAGTGGCAGAATTCCAAACTGTATTTTGACATTGTTTTGATCATCTTCATTCTCATTAAGTATTATTTGATTGTCCTAGGATTTGATTTGATTGTCCAAGAGCTCTAATGAGATCTGAACAAATAGAATGGCCATGAAGCCTGCTTGTCAGATTCCCATGCTTTTCTGTTTATGTCCCTTTAATAGCTTTCCCCAAACCTATTGATTAATGCATTGGCATGATTGAGGAATAAAGTTAATTGGGGAGTGCTAGAGGGTACTGTCCTTGACCTCATTCTCCTTATGTCTGAGTTAGTGATTCTGATAAAGAAGTGGTAATGATGGGCTTGACCAATCTGTGTCTGTCATAGGTTGTACCCATAATTAATAGAGTGATGTCATCAAGGGTCAGAAAACAGTCTGATGAAATTATGAGTCCATCTTTTAAGGTAAATTCTGTATAAAACAGTGTACGTGGCTATTTCCTAAAGGATAGTTTAGCTATATGTAGAAAAAGACATTTACTTACAAATGATTCATGTAAAACAAGACTGGTAATTCCTTTGCTCCAGTGTGAGCTGGCACGGAGATGTGACAGCAGACGATAGCTAGTGTAGGGTGTGTGTGTTGACAGGACCTGGCACAAAGCAGAGTTGACACAGGTCAGCTAATAAGATGACAAGGCAGCAGTGGTAAGAGTGATGGGAAACCATGCAGAAAGGAGACGGTAACAGTGCCTGTGCTCGAGAGAGACTGTGAAAGCCAAGTATTAGACTTCCAGGAGGCCAGTTGTAGCTTCATTTTGGAAAGAATATTCCTGTGCTCTGTTTCTAGTAAACTAAACTTGTTGTTTTAGAGTGTAAGGGACACTTTATCATTAAATGTGTTCATTCAACAGGATGAATGGATCCACATCTGAAATTTAGTGTGGGTTGGGGTGTGTGTGTTACTAGAACCTTGGAGTACTCATAAGATCCCTCTGTTCGGCTGATAAAGAAAACCAGGTTCGTTCATGTACATCCTGTGCTTTCTAGTAGCTGTTTCCTGTCATCTTTCGAGTCTGTGTGATGAAAGATAGGCCCTGCTTGCCATCAAGCTCCACGAAGCAGGCTGGTTGTAGTGTTAATCCAGGCATCTCCAAGTTAGTTACTAAAGGACCAAGTTTCACAACTTTTTATGTAAATTTGTCTCATTTTTCATAAACTAAAATTTTTATGGTCCTGTAGCATGAATTGGCTGTCTTGACAGACTCTTCTCCTTTGAGTTTAGAGATACAGATATACAGCCCTTACATACCCTAGCATGATGGTGCACAAGAGGATCACAGATTGAAAGCCACTATGGACTCTATGGCAAGAGCCTCTAAACAACAACAACAAAGCCCATACAGAGTAAACCAAATGCATGTTTTTGTCTGTAGTAAGCCTGGTGATCTTACACTAGGTGATGTAGGTCCACAAGCCATTTGAGTTTAAAATTGCAGCCATACTTTTCTACATGTGTGGTGGGACTATGGGATTTTGGCAACTTATTGAAAACAGTTGATAGCCTGGCTTGGACTCAAAGACTTTCCTTTATAAAAGATTTTTTTCTTTATTATTATGTGTTTCAAATTTTATACATCAGCCATGGGTTCCCCTGTCCTCCCCCCTCCCGCTCCCACCCTCACCTTCCTCCCAGCCACTCCCCTCCATTCCCATGTCCTCCAGGATCAAGGCACCCCTGGGGATTCATTTAAATCTGGTGGATTCAGTACAGGCAGGTCCAGTTCCCTCATTCCAGACTGAGCAAAGTGTCCCTGTGTAAGCCCAAGGTTTCAAACAGCCAGCTCATGCACTAAGGACAGATCCTGGTCCCACAGACTGGATGCCTCCTAAGCAGATCAAGCTATTCAGTTGTCTCACTTATCCAGAGGGCCTGATCCAGCTGGGGGCTCCACAGCTTTTGGTTCATAATTCATGTGCTTCCATTCCTTTGGCTATTTGTCCCTGTGCTTTTTGCGATCTTGGATTCAACAATTCACGCTCTTGCAGACCCTCCTCTTTCTCGACAGTTGGACTCCTGGAGCTCCACCTGGAGCCTGGCTGAGGATCTCTGCATCCACTTCCATCAGTTATTGGATGAGAGTTCCAGCACAACCTTTAGGTTGTTTGGCCGTCTGATCATCAGACTAGATCAGATCAGGCTTTCTCTCGACCATTGCCAGCAGTCTACAGTGGATATATCATTGTGGATTTCTGGGGACCTCTAGAGCACTCTGCCTATTCCTGTTCTCATATGGTCTTCATTTATCACGGTCTGTTATTCCTCGTTCTCCCTTTTCTGTTTTTGATCTAGCTGGGATCTCCTGCTCCCCTAAGCTCTCTTTCCTTCGAACCTTACCCTTCATTACTCCCACTGTCATTCAGGTTGTTCATGTAGATCTCATCCATTTCTCTGTTACTGGGTGATCCCTGTGTCTTTCCTAGGGTCCCGTTTTCTAGGTAGCCTCCCTGGAGTTGTGTAGCTGTCTAGTCATCTTTGTTTTATATCTAGTATCCTACTATGAGTGAGTACATACCATGTTTGTCTTTCTGAGTCTGGGTTATACCTCACTCAGGATGATTTTTTTCTAGATCCATCCATTTGCCTGCAAACATCATGATGTCATTGTTTTTCTCTGCTGAGTAGTACTCCATTATGTATATGTACCATATTTTCTTTATCCATTCTTCAGTTGAATGGCATCTAGGCTGTTTCCAGGTCTGGATATTACAAACAGTGCTGATATGAACATAGCTGAGCAAAAGCCCTTGTGGTATGATTGAGTGTTCCTTGGGTATATGCCCAAGAGTGCTACAGCTGTGTCTTGAGGGAGATGGATTCCCAATTTTCTAAGGAAGTGCCATATTGATTTCCAAAGTGGTTGTACAAACTTGCATTCCCACCAGCAGTGGAGGAGCGTTCCCCTTGCTCCACATCCTCTTCAGCATAAGCTGTCTTCTGTGCTTTTGATCTCAGCCATTCTGACAGGTGTAAGGTGGTATCTCAGAGTCGTTTTGATTTGCATTTCCCAGATAATTAGGGATGTTGAGCAATTCCTTAAATGTCTTTCAGCCATTTGAACTTCCTCTGTGGAGAATTCTCTGTTCAGTTCTGTAGCCCATTTCTTAATTGGACTGTTGGGCATTTTTGATGTCTAATTTCTTGAGTTCTTTATATATTCTGGATATCAGCCCTCTGTCAGATGTGGGGTTGGTGAAGACCTTTTCCCATTCTGTAGGCTGTCGCTTTGTCTTGTTGATTGTGTCCTTTGCCCTACAAAAGCTTCTCAGTTTCAACAGGTCCCATTGATTTATTGATTCTCTCAGTGTCTGTGCTACTGGTGTTATATTTAGAAAGTGATCTCCAGTGCCAATGCGTTCAAGAGTACTTCCTACTTTCTCTACTATCAGGTTCAGAGTAGCTGGATTTATGTTGAGGTCTTTGATCCATTTGGATTTAAGTTTTGTGCACGGTGACAGATATGGATCTATTTGCAGCCTTCTACACATTGACATCCAGTTATGCCAGCACCATTTGTTGAAGATGCTTTCTTTTTTCCATTGTACAGTTTTGGCTTCTTTGTCAAAAATTATATGTTCATATGTTTGCGGGTTAATGTCAGGGTCTTCAATTCATTTCCATTTGTCCACATGTCGGTTTTTATGCCAGTACCAAGCTGTTTTTATTACAGTAGCTCTATAGTAGAGCTTGAGGTCAGAGATTGTGATGCCTCCAGAGGTTGATTTATTGTACAGGATTCTTTTGGCTATCCTATGTTTTTAATTTTTCCATATGAAGTTGAGTATTATTCTTTCCAGATCTGTGAAGAATTGTGTTGGTAATTTGATGGGAATTGCATTGAATCTGTAGATTGCGTTTGGTAAGATCGCAATTTTTACTATGTTAATTCTGCCTATCCATGAGCATGGGAGATCTTTCCATTTTCTGACATCTTCTTCAATTTCTTTTTTCAGGGACTTAATGTTCTTGTCATATAGGTCCTTCACATGCTTAGTTAGAGTAACCCCAAGGTATTTTATATCATTTGTGGCTATTGTAAAGGGTAATGTATCTCTGATTGCCTTCTCAGCCTGTTTATCTACTGTATATAGAAGGGCTACTGATTTCTTTGAGTTGATCTTGTATCCTGCAATGTTGCTGAAGGTTTTTATTAGCTGTATCAGTTCCTTGGTTGAATTTTGGGGGTCACTCATGTATACTAACATGTCATCTGCAAGTAGGGAGAGCTTGAGTTCTTCCTTTCCAATTTGTATCCCCTTAATCTTATGTTGTCTTATAGCTCTGGCTAGAACTTCAAGTACTATATTGAATAAGTAGGGGGAGAGGGGACAGCCTTGCCTTGTTCCTGATTTTAGTGGTATTGCTTTGAGTTTCTCTCCATTTAATTTGATGTTGGCTGTTGACTTGCTGTAGATTGCCTTTATTATGTTTAGGTATGCTCCCTGTATTTCTGATCGCTCCAAGACCTTTATCATGAAGGGGTGTTGGATTTTGTCAAATGCCTTTTCTGCATCTAGTGAGATGATCATGTGGTTTTTTTTTCTTTGAGTTTGTTTATATGGTGTATTACATTGACGGACTTTCGTATGTTGGACTTTTCGTATGCATCCATGGGATGAAGCCTACTTGATCATGGTGGATAATTGTTTTGATGTGTTCTTGGAGTCTGTTTGCCAGAATTTTATTGAGTATTTTTGCATCAATGTTCATGAGGGAGATTGGTCTGTAGTTCTCTTTCTTTGTTGCATCTTTGTTTGGTTTAGGAATCAGGGTAATTGTAGCCTCATAGAAGGAGTTTGGTAATATACCTTCTGCTTCTATTGTGTGGAACAATTTAAAGAGTATTGGTATTAAGTCTTCTTTGAAGATCTGGTAGAATTCTGCAGTGAAACCATCTGGTTCTGGGCTTTTTTTGGTTGGGAGACTTTTAATGACTGATTCTATTTCCTTAGGGGTTATTGGACTATTTAAATGGTTTCTCTGGTCTTGATTTAACTTAGGTATGTGGTACCTATCCAGAAAATTATCCATCTCTTTTAGATTTTCCAGTTTTGTGGAGTAGAGGTTTTTGAATTATGACCAGGGCCAGCCGATTGGCAGGAAACTGGGGCCAATTTGGTCAGGTCCTCCCAGGGTGGCCTGTGTCCAGTGGTGGGACCCAGGCGCAGTTGCCTCTCTGACTATAACCCAGGCACTCACCTCTGGTTCAGATGGGAGTTCTGGGGTGGATAGAAGCTGGGGGCTGGTCTCTGAGTCTCTGGAAGTGGCTGGGGTCTCTGGCAATGGGTGTGGGGGCAGGGTGTGGAGACTGCAGTGTCTGCCTGCAGTCTTGGAAAAAGGGAACCTTCCAGCAGGGCCTGCTGATTGGCAGGAAACTGGGGCCAAGTTCATCAAGTCCTCCAGGGGTGGCCTGTGTCCAGCGGTGGGACCCAGGTACAGTTGCCTCTCTGACTCTAACCCAGGCACTCACCTCTGGTCCTTTATAAAAGATTTTAAGGAAGTTTTTATTTTATATATGGAGATCTAGTTATGCTAGTGATTACATATTCTGAACGGGAAAGCTGTCACTCAGAAGGGAGTATCATATGTGGAAAAACAGATGCGGGCATTGTGGCTGGCTGACTGCAAACAGTGTGAGATGCAAGGACTCGGAACCACAAGGAGAAATTGAAGAAATGAAAAGGCATCAAGCTAGTGTTCAATCAGTGCTCTTTCTCTAATTGGTAAAACAAAGTCAATTAACTTCTATTCTTTCCTTCCCCCGTGACTTTCTCATCTAATAAGGCATTGTAGTTTCTGTCAGTCATCATCACCTGTGTACTCACTGTCGTGCTGGGTGTTGGGATTGTAGTGCTTTTTCTTTATTCTTGTGTCGCACTTACGTTCTGCACTGTGGTGTCCTTTCATGTGGTGGCCAGCTGTATTGCATGCCCCCAATCCTAATTCAGGATCTTAGGTTCTATGGTCTAAGATGGAAGTGAATGTCTGATTATCTACGAACAGCTATATGCATATTCCACCATATTTCAGACCATTTTGTTTGAATACATTCTGCCTCTGTAGCTTTGTTTCATTTTCATTTTGAATTCTCATTTTATTTTAAAATTCTGTCTTTTAAACCACAGGCATTTAGTAGTGGAGAAATCACAGGGAAGATAAGAGCTACATTTTAAAAAGGAGGGTTTCTTGGGAAAGAAAAGAAAACAGTTTTAATTTTCTTTTCCTTACCCCCAACCCATCCCTCCATTCCCATCTCCTCCAGGGCAAGGACTCCCGTGGGAATTCAGCTCAGCCTGGTAGATTCAATTGAGGCAGGTCCAGTCCCCTCCTCCCTTCACCCAGGCTGAGCAAAGTGTCCCAACATAGGCCCCAGGCTCCAAAAAGCCAGCTCATGCACTAAAGACAGGTCCTGGTCCCACTGCCTGGAGGCTCCCTAAACAGTTCAAGCTAAACAACTATCTAAGTTATCCAGAGGGCCTAGTCCAGTACTGTGGGAGCTCCTCAGGTATTGGTTCACAGTTCATGTGTTTCTAGTTGTTTGGCTATTTGTCCCTGTGCTTTTTCCAATCATGGTCTCAATATCTCTTGCTTATATAATCCCTCCTCTCTCTCGTAGATTGGACTCGTGGAGCTCCGCCTGGGGCTTGGCCATGGATCTCTGTATCTGCTTCCATCAGTCACTGGATGAGGGTTCTATCATGGCAGTTAAGAGTGTTCAGCTATCTGATCACCAGAGTAGGTCAGCTCAGGCACTCTCTCGACCATTGCCAGTAGTCTATAGTGGAGGTATCTTTGTGGATTTCTGGGGACCTCTCTAGCTCTCTGCTTCTTCCTATTCCCATGGTGTCTTCATTTATCATAGTAACTCTCTCCTTGTTCTCCCACTCTGTTCCAGATCCAACTAGGACCTCCTGCTCCCCTAAGCTCTCTTTCCCCCAACCCTTGCCCTCCATTACCCCACCACCACCTCCAGTTTGCTCATGTAGATCTCATCTATTTCTCCATTACTGTGCGATCCCTGTGTCTTTTCCAGGGTCTTCTTTACTAGGTAGCCTCCCTGGAGTTATGAGTTGCAGTCTGGTTATCCTTTGCTTTACATCTAGTATCCACTTATAAGTGAGTACATACCATGTTTGTCTTTCTGAGTCTGGGTTATACCTCACTCAGGATGATATTTTCTAGTTCCATCCATTTGCCTGCAAACCTCATCATGTAATTGTTTTCTCTGCTGAGTAGTACTCCATTGTGTATCTGTACCACATTTTCTTTATCCATTCTTCAGTTGAAGGGCATCTAGGTTGTTTCCAGTTTCTGGATATTACAAACAGTGCTTATATGAACATAGCTGAGCAAATTCCCTTGTGGTGTGATTGAGCATTCCTTGGGTATATGCCCAAGAGTGGTATGGCTGGGTCTTGAGGGAGATTAATTCCCAATTTTCTGAGAACTGCCATACTGATTTCCAAAGTGGCTGTACAAGTTTGCATTCCCACCAACAGTGTAGGAGTGTTCCCCTTGCTCCACATCCTCTCCAACATAAGCTGTCTTCTGTGTTTTTTATCTTAGCCATTCTGACAGGTGTAAGATGCTATCTCAGAGTCCATTTTGATTTGCATTTCCCTTATGACTAAGGATGTTGAGCAATTCCTTAAATGCCTTTCAGCTATTTGAGTTTCTTCTGTTGAGAATTCTCTGTTTAGCTTTTTAGCCCATTTTTAAAATTGGATTGTTAGTTATTTTGACGTCTAGTTTCTTGAGTTCTTTATATATTCTGGATGTCAGCCCTGTGTCAGATGTGGGGTTGGTGAAGATCTGTTCCCATTCTGTAGGCTGTTGCTTTGTCTTATTGACCATGTCCTTTGCCCTACAAAAGCTTCTCAGTTTCAAGAGGTCCCATTGTTTAATTGTTGCTCTCAGTGTCTGTGCTACTGGTGATTTAGGAAGTGATCACCTGTGCCTGTGCTTTCCAGACTACTTGCTACTTTCTCTTTTATCAGGTTCAGAGTAACTGGGTTTATGTTTAGGTCTTTGATCCACTTGGACTTGTATTTCTTAAGAAAATAACAATACGTGACTGTGCATGTTAAGGTGTGGGAAGGCAGGAAAATGACATACTAAATAGAATAAAACTATCAAAAATGATGGGTTCAGAGGAACTAGAGAAAGTATTACTCATAAGTGCAAGGAAATTTTTTATTTACTGAATGTGTCCAAGATCTTCAGGATAAAGATAATCAATGATTCCAGTTACCTTTGAATTAGGTCAGTAAATACCTAGAGAAAGCATCATGAGCAAATTGTAAGTGGGAATGTGCACATTGCTCTATAGCACACAAAATGGAGTAGAAATTAACATTCCACAAATTATCGCAGTAACTTGAGAAATTTGTATAATTTTAATGTATACTTCCTTCACCTTGTTTACTGTGTGTGCATGTGTTCCTGTATATGTGTGAATGTGTGCATGCATTTGTGTGTGTGTGCATGTGTTTGCATATGTACATGTATTTGTGTGCATGCGTTTGTGCACATCCGTGTGTATGCACAGGTGTGTGTTTGTCTGTGTTGACACAAAATCTCCTGTTGCAAGGGCTGTTCTTGAACTGCCGATCCTTCTACCTCTGCCTCCCAAACCCTGGGGTTACAGGCATATGTCACAGTGCCTAGGTTTCCTTGTTTAAAAGTTGTTATTTCTTGTTTCTTATGTAAATATTTACCTCACATAGCATTTTAAATTAGAGTGCAGTCTTTGCTGTGGTAAAGGTGTGAATTTGCCACTCTAGATGTCAGGCATGTATTTGTGGTGACATCATTGTCACACTTGCATGGAAATTAGAGTCCTTCAGTTTTGTGTTCATTAGGGAAACAGATCTTCACCTTGTACCTTCTACATTAAGAAAACCAGTACTATTCTTTCTAAACACACAACGAAACGTTTTTACTGTCTCTTAAATATGTCTTTTCGAAAGTTTTATTAAAGGTATTTGTGTGCATGTGTATGTAGGTGTAGTGTGTATACAGTGCCCAGAGAGGTCTTACTGTGGATGATATCTGATCTTAATTTGATTTCTCAATTCACATACCCTCTCTGTATTCAAGAAGAGGGTCTGTCTGTAAACAGCTAGGACAGGCATCTAAGGACTAAGTAGCTACTGAGGACTTCCAGTTGACCTCTATATGTAGACTTCCTGTGTCTGAATGTCACTGTCCCTCCTGACACTTCTGTATATAAACAGTATTGCTTCTAGACCTTCCTCACCAACCCTGTGATATTCTGCCTCTGTGTCTCACTGTGGTAATCTAGCTACTGTTTATTTTGGAGCATCTACAATGTGGTGATATGTGGATGTTACAGAGTATAAAGTAGATATGTGTTCTATTTGTCATCTTTATCTTGGAATCATAAAAAGTTTAATTATGAATTATTATTAAGCTTGTGATTATATAAATCACTGCATAATTTGTTAGTTTTGTTCACATTAAGGCTTTGAAGGATGTACCATTTTGGTATTCATCAATTGTTGCATTTATTAAATGTGACAAAGGTCACATGAGTGAAGATACTCAAATTAACAGTAATTACATTACCATCAAATCCTTAAAATTTTAGAGATGTAAACAAAATCTGAAGTGTGTCTTTATTAGGATTTTTTACTTTGGTAGAAATATTTATCTTTGCTAATTGTTGTTTGTTATGACTTGTGTTAATGGTTGCAGTGGTGGTGTACACAGCAATATGCATTCATTTTGTAGAAAACTAGCTGGTGGCCTGAATTCAAAATAACTATTCAGAATATATACCCTTTGGGTTTTGCATTTACATCACTAAATCCTCATTTTTTTTTGAGGCAGCTTCAGTATTCTGAATTAAATTCCAGGTTCAGTGAGTAATTTATGCTCTTTTCTAGCTTTCTCTGTTACACTCACACACACACACACACACACACACACACACACACACACACACACACACTCCAGTTTTAAATCCTCAACAGATGCCCATGTTTCATCTCCATTTCATAATCCAGGAACTCAAAAGCTAATTAGTCATGGCAACTATTTGCCAAGTAAGAACTTTCAATATGGGGGATTTTTTTCATTTTTCCTTGATATGTGACCTGCTTTCTAGCTTGGAGCCCCAGTTAGCCATCTCTGTTTCAGCCATGATTGCTGTGTCTGGAAGCTCGAGTTTATTCTAGTTCATTATCTGCTTTACTTGGATAAGAAGCAGAAGCAGTGAGGATAGTGTTAGTAATCTAGTTAGAAATTTGAGAATATGTTGAAGGAAGCCATCTAAATCTGACAATAAGACAAAGTCAGCATTGCAAGAGGAAGGAGCTACAGGGAGAATATGATTATATGAGTATTTATTAGAAGAAAATGAAAGACCAGTGATCTTTATTTATAAAAAAACAAATCAGATTTCAGCCCACTGAACAGTACTGTGAATTGACAGGCAGAGTGTGAAGGGGTCGAAGGACAATTGACCATTCTTGTTTTTGCTAATAGCATCTGTAACAGGTAAATGGGCAGCTTTTCATCCTGAGGGTTGCAGCAAGATTCTCATTTTATGTGCCGCATACTAACATTGTAGCAGGCAATTTCCAGTTTCATTTCAACGTTCCACAGAACAGCAGTGTGAATATGTCTGTGCACATGTGTTTCAGAGTACAGTAATCTTTCCCTAAACTACCTTAGAGAGTATGGCAGATACAGAGAGAAGGTGACCATATCCCTTTTTAAGTCAGCACTTATCTAGCTACTGGAAATAATACCTGTAGCTGTTACCACCTCCAAGATTTGTCCCAGCTGCTGAGCACCTCATTCTGATGGCCATGCTGTTCCCTTTGTCTGGAAAGTTAAAGCTCTGACTGTGTTGGTGCATTGAAAGGCAGCTCTGTGTGTTGGCCACCCGTGTAGTTGACTTCTTGTGTGCAGGTCCATCTCTTTCTCTTTTAGTTGGGTTTCATTTTTCCTTTTATATTATTTTGTTCTGAATATACCTTATTCCTTTCTGTATAATAAACAATATTCTTCTATTTTTGAAGAACCTATCTATGGCAAAGAAGTATGAATGTTAATTTATAAATAGATTTTTAACCCTTCATTTTTGCCAAGGGTGTGATAACCTTTTTTTATATATAAAGATTTATTTATTATGTATACAGTGTTCTGTCTGCATGAGTACCTGTATCCAGATCTCATTATAGATGGTTGTGAGCCACCATGTGGTTGCTGGGAATTGAACTCAAGACCTCTGGAAGAGCAGCCAATGTTCTTAAACTCTGAGCCATCTCTCCAGCCTGTGATAACCTTTTAAGATACAGTTAGTATATGGAGTTCAGGTTTAAGGATTCAAATATGTGACATGATACCAAAAAGGCCAAATACAGCAAGAATTGAAGGAAGGTTAATTTTGATTTAAAAACATCTAATAAAATACAGCATTCTCTTAAAGTTACTGAACTTTTATTATAGTTTTTAAAATCTAATTCAAATATATACATTCATATTTAATACCCTTCCTATGTTTTACCATATTACTAGTGAACAAAATATTGAGTAGGATTTGCCTAGTGTCAAATACTATATTACTCTTTTCAGGAAGAGTATATGCTTTTTCCTATCTAACTTGGGCATGACATATTCCTTGCTTAGTTAATGAATTATGAGAATTATCACTTGCTTTTGTGTAACTTGGCCAATTCTTACTAACAAGTACTGTCCATCACCCCAGATTACAGTGCTGCGTGGTACTGTCTTTGAAGACATGTGATTTGTTCTCACATACATGTAACCTGGGGATATTTATGCATGTACATTTATATATATATTCTTATTATGTGTTACCTATACTTTTAAATTGTTTTGGAAACACAGATTCAAGATCAGTAAACATGATTCTGTACTGCCCATACCCATTTTTAAACGATTACATCCTGTGTATTTTTACATAAAAATCCCATACTTGTCTTTGATGTTGTTTCAAATTTTGCATAAATGTGCAATTCCAAACAAAAGAAATCTAAGTGATGATCATTTTCTGGCTTTTTTAGTAGTCACTTGTTTCTTCAGTAGCCTCGTTTTCTCACTGAGGGCTGTGACTCGGCTTTTGTTAGCACAGGCTTTTGTATCATGGGTGGTATCAAGTGTTCACTGTGTGTGCGGTCACCTTCTTTGCCAAATGTGTCTTACGCTTATCTCCTTGGTAGAACTATAGCCAGTTTCAGATTATGAGTATGGTGATTGTGTGCCAAGCCCACTAATTAGTTAGATGTAAATATTGAGAGATATTTTACTCAAAACTCTCTAGTGTGACTGTATGAGATTTTTTTTTTTCTGGTATAATTGATTCAAGTTTGAATGTCAGTGCAGCCTTTTAAAAATTGGCTGAGGCAAATTTTCAAATGTTATGTCACCCTGGAATCAGGAAAGCACAACCTGAATTCTTCTGTAACTGAGCAGTGAAGTTTCATTCTTTTCCTTGAAACTTTTTTTCAGCAACTTTTTTTGGGGGGCAAATTGCACCAATCAAGAAAAGGGAGGGTATTGTGAGCTCCGATTCACTGACTAGATGTTGGCATTGGAACCAAAAGGGTGTTGTGGTGCGCAATAGCCATTGGTCTGTGCTTCTAGAAACCTTGGGGTTCATACTTAAAGTACCAAGTATTCCTGCTAAATGTGTCATGTGCCTGGGGAAAGTTTTATTCTTGGAAGTGTTACAAGTGTCTAAACTTTAAGGAAAAAAAGAAGGAAATTGTTGTTTCACTGTATTTGCACCATCGTGGGTTATATAGTGAGACCCTGCCTCAAGAAACACACACACACACACACACACACACACACACACACACACACACACACACACACAAACAGCAAAAAGTGAGGGGAGAGGTAAGAGATCTTTACCCACAAGACTGTATGCTTCCTGTGCGCCGTAGGGACAGCTGTGAGCCCCACCATGGCCATAACAGACGTTTGCAGCCCTTCGTGCCTGAGAAGCCTTTCTCTAAGCATGGACTTTGTGTGTCCAGCCAGGAGAAAGCATTTCCATGCGTGTTTTCCCCAGAGAGCCCTCATTCCAGCAGTTTTGATTGGCACTGTTTTGGAGTTTGTGGCCCACAGGCTTTCTTTCCCCAGACAGTCAAGTTTCATAACTAGACAGAGGAACTCTACAGTATTTAGGAAAATTTTAATAACATTGTTTCTCATACACCCTTCCCTGTTGTCTTGGGAAAGCGTGCTGAAAGTGCTGTAAGCAGGGGAAGGATATGAGCGAGATTTTGTTTCCTTTTAGCTGCCCAGAGGAAGAAAGCTGTGGCACACCATTGATTTCATTGGTATTTCTCTCAGAGTTGTTAGCAAATTCGTATGTAGTGAAGATGTTTTATTTGTCCTATGAGTTTTATAATCTTTCATTCATTTATAATGCCCTGGAAGATTGATACAGACTTTCAGGTGACTTGCCAAAAAAAAAAAAAAAAAAAAAAAAAAAAACAAACCAAACAAACAAAAAGAAACAAAAAACTGAAACAGATCAACGATGTCTAATAATTTCTTTTTCTCATAATGTGTCCTAAAATTAATATGTTCAAAATTAAAAATTATACACACTTGAAGGTTCCTGCAGTATAGCTTATTTTCTAAGCCACATGTCTCTTGTGTAGCTCCAGTATGAGTACTATCTTACCCTCAGTGAAAGCTAATGAAGAGGCCCTCTGGTCATCTCCATACATGCTGGACACGCTAGCCAGGTGCTGTCCTTGAGAAGGTGAAGCCAGCCCAGACTGAACAGGGGGTTCCAAGCCAGCCTGACCACAGTGTGATATCTTGTCTCTCCACAACCCCCACAACAACAAATTCTTACCAAACAATTATTTACTGCTGTCTTCTCTTTCTGGTCTTGATCTCTTCTTTCCACCTCCTGATCCCTCTCTGTTTCAAATTCCTTTTTCTTATTTGTGGCCCTCATGCCATAATTTTATGGTCTTCCATATTTCTGAGAGGGTGGCTCCAAAAAAGTGATTTCAGAATTAAGATACCCGTGTGTTCTATTTCAGACCCTTTTGTTTTGTATGTGTATGTGTGTGTCCATGTGTTTGCATGCGTGGGCATATCTGTGTGGGGATACATGTGCAACATATGTGAATATGCATTTGGAGGCCAGAGGTTGTCTCCATCAATAATTCTCTGCTTTATTTACTAACTCCGTGTGTTCCACTGAACACAGAGGCAGCCAGTGAAGCTCATCTA
Organism: Onychomys torridus; assembly: GCF_903995425.1. Lineage (NCBI taxonomy): Eukaryota > Metazoa > Chordata > Mammalia > Rodentia > Cricetidae > Onychomys > Onychomys torridus. The sequence goes on along the minus strand of NC_050445.1, from coordinate 66,827,917 downwards.
CACAGCCAGCTCCACATCCTGTCTCTGCTTCCCACACTAGCACTGGAGATAGGTTTCCAGGCTCGCCTGACTTTCATATGTGGGTGCTGGTGATTGAGTTCAGGTCGCGTGCTTATGTGGTAAGCACTTTTCCCATTGAACTGTCTCCTCCTTTTCTGTTTGGTGGCGCTTGCAGGGGAACTGGTCAGGCAAGAGATACATGGCTTGGAAAATAAACTGTACTGCAGTGAGCTTCAAGTATGTATAATTATTAATTTTGAGAATAATTCATTTTAGGGCACACTATGAGAAAAAGAAAATCTTAAACAATTTTAACTTCTTTTTGTTTTTCAAATTCTTATGGTTATTCACTGTTTAGTATAGTCCATTCTCTATATCCTTCTGTTTTTATTTTTCCTTAAAAAAATCAACCTTGTCTCAAACTACCATGAACATTTTGAAAAGTGATTATTTGAAGCTGGTACTGTTTGCTCTTCTTATGTGGTTTAGGCTTGTGAGTGGTTTGCTGTATGACATCTGAACCATACTAGGTAGACCTGTGCTCCCTTGACTTTGGAGATCTCATTCAATACAGCTATACAAGAGCTGTAGAATATCTCGTAGGTTTCCACTAATTTTCAGAATTGTCTCCAAATTATACATTGGATTTGCTTAATTCAAAAGGGAAGACTACTTCTTCCACTTTAGAAGTTTCCTAAGACTCCTGTAGATGTAAATGCATTTGAGTTTAAGAATTAGCATCAGCAATACTGAAACTACTAGAGACTCAAAGTATTGGAGCATGAATGTCTGCATTCCTTTTATGAGTCTGACTCCTTTTGTGGGGCTGCTAATCCTTCTCCATATGATGATATTCCTAGAAGTCAAATAGCAAGTATTTTGTTGTAATGGAAGGGATATTTAAGGTTGCTGGTTTTGCATGATGGGAATGTGGTTGGAAATGTCTCCTGCATGTTCACCAGCCCCAGGCTGCTCGTGTATCTTGGATTTAGAAATGACAGCTGCAAGCATTTATATAGAATTATGGACAGCCACCCCTAGGTTTATTATTACCACAAAGGAGGAGAAAATGTTAAATGATTAAAAAGAAATGTGTAATTCATTTAGAAGTAAACTGTTCCACACTGGTTATTGCAGAAGAATTTTTGTGTAGCATAATCTACTTTTGCCCTAATTACTTTTACTCTCCCTAGGGAATATGTGTGTGTGGTTTATTGAGAGAATTTCAAACATTTCCTGCGTGGTTTAAAACCAGATAAAAATAAAACAGTCTAGAAATAGGCTTTGTAATATTTGAAATAATTTTGTTTAGAAATAGTGAAATATTTGAGAATAATATCTTTGCTTGGTTTGGACATATAGATTGAAAGGCTATGTTGTCTCTTGTTATATCAGAAGCACAATACTTCAGTTATAATTGGAACCTCAGAGGAAAGAGGTGGCACCTCTGTGTTAGTTTACAAATGCTTTTTTTTTTTTGTTAAAGATGCTGGGGAGTTATGATGCATTGGCATTGTAGTCTCAATAACAGTTGATTGCTTACTTAAAGTTGACCTAACACCACAGTTTAAAAAATAGTTCTTTCTTATATATACTAGATACAAACTCCCTTCATTAGATGCCTGGAATGCCTGTGATTTCATCTTAAATGCTATGGGTGGAGCTTTCTTTTCATTTCTCTTCATTAATAAATGATTCTCATATCTTGGAACTTGCAGCATTATGATTTGATTAGTTGTGATTTAGGACGGAAATGGGTGAGTGCTGTTAAACTTCACAGGGAAAAATACAGTTTCAAAGTCAATTTAAACCTTTGGACTGCATGTAAGAGCAGTTTGAACAGAACTGCTCAGTAATTTCATGTTTTAATTCTTGCAGCAATCTGGGTTGTTTAAAATCGAGCTTTTACCTTGAGGGAAATGTTTGTGATTGCTGTAGAAGAAAGGAGTGTTCAGCTTCTATAAGCTTTCTTCCCTTCTCTGGACCAGTGACAGTTCCCTGGGGAATTGTGTGATGGTAATGAACTAAGGTTAGATAGATGTAAAAGGTTAGATAGTCTTTCAAAGTTTACAGTCACTGTGAAAGTGCTATTTTAATTTGATACTGACCTTCTGATGGCATGCCAAAAAACATAATCTGTCATGTTCATTTCCTATTTCTGTGACCAAATATCTGTTAGAAAGCAGCTTATAGGACGGAAGTATTTATTTTGCAACACAGTTGAAGAGATACACTTCCTCTATGGCAGGAAGACATAGCAGGTCTGTGAGGTGGCTGATCATAGTGCCTCTCCCGTCAGAAAAGCAGAGAGAGGTGGATGGTAGTGTTCACCTGACTTCCTCTTTTTTACCATTTTTTGTTTAGTTAAAACATCATCCCAAGGGTTGGTACCACCCACTTTCAGGATGGTTCTCTGGAAACACATTCATAACCATGTCTGGTATGGGTCTCACAGAGGATTCCCATTCTTATCAACTGACAATGATAATTAATCATCACAGTTTTAAAAAAGTTACATGTGTCATGTCCTAGACATGGTACAATGTTAATAAAGGTAACCTTAGTCAGTTGCTACAGTTACCATCTTTTTCACATTCAGAGTTATTGTTATTGCCTTAAATTTGTGACCACATGAGATAGCACTAAAGAGTGAATAATGGCTCTTTTCCTTTAGAAAATTACAGTGTTTTTATTTGCAGTGTTTTGATCTCTTATAATCTAGATTACCATTTAAAGGTTCTCTATAATGGTTCTCTTGCCTGGATGAAGAGGGGATATCTAGAATCAAACTGGATTGTGTCATAAGAGGATTTTCAAACAATCCAAAGGCAATGAGGGCCTAATATTTGGATGCTTCAATTTATCTGTCTTAGCAGCTAGTTCCTACCATTTAACAAATGCTATGTTTTTTTTTACTGTATACTTCAATGAACTTTTGTTCATAAGTTAATATTTAATTAATTTCATAATAAAATTATAACTGAGCTTTGGTGTTTAAACATAAAATTAGTCCACATATTAAGAACATAGAAATTTTGAATTAGTTTTTAGTCTCTGTATTATCTCCACATTCTTATGATTAAGGCTCAGATTGTTTTTCTTCTCACTAGTATAAAAATTTTTACTAAGTGTGAGCATATTGACTTTCTTCTCTCTGTCAAGTGAAAAAATTAAATCAACAATGTAAAGACTATGGAGGCTTTTCATAGTAATTTCAAAATGATGGAATTTGTTGGTTATCCTCTCTAGGAGCTTTATTTTTAGCCTAGATGCTTAAAAATAGGACTGTGCTATTTTCATTTCCAAATTTTGGCAGTGCTTCTGAAGAATATCAGACTTAACTCAACTGTGGACATCATACTTAACATTACAAGTGAACAGAAACAAATACATATGTTTGGGAAGGGACTTTCGTTTGTCTGGTTAGGAAAGTCCCTCCTATAAGCCCAGGACATTCAAAAGCAAAATTACCCTGAGGAACTTTATGACTTTTGAATAGGAAGTCTGATTATTTGGAGCCAACCACTGAAACCTGAGTTGATGAAGAATAAGACAGACTAAAAAGATCCATAAATACATAATGAGTGCTGGGCCATACCTCACAATTGAATAGAATCATTTCTGCCGGTGGAAAATGGGCAAACCTTCATGTCCAAGAGGTTGCCAGAGTTCCAATAATTTTCTCAGCAGCAGTGTTCTGTGGAAGTGTTTCTGTCTATGAAAAAAAGAAAGTTGAATGTTGCCACCCAGCCCTCGCCAGTCTTCCCTTCTGTTGCTGGCCTTCTCTTCTCTCACACCCCTGCCCTCTCCTCTCCCCACCTCTTTCTCCTGGTTCTCTTTTTAAGAGCTATTTTTGCATGGACCTGTTTTAACATTACGATGCTGTGGTTTTTCATTCATGTCTTGCTAGTTAAGCCTCATGACTGACCGGCACGTGACTGCTGGTGGTCACTGTGGTTTGAGAGCCTGCATGTGACTTAAATTCTCCAAGACTCTACTTTGCTAAAGTATTTATGCGGATGAAGTCTTTTCATTTCCTGTGGTTTCTCCATGTCTTGCACTTTACAAAGCCAAGATCCTCTCCTGCCTTCTAATATGACCCAACCAATAAGAAATTCCACCAGGATGACCAGCAGATCAGGACCGTACAGTCACTTTTGTTGTGAATATTTAGTCTTCAGTGGGGTCTCATTTCAGACATCTCCCCAGATTACTTCCCCTAGCAATGGTCCCTGAGCAATCAGCAGTAAGGAAGGAACAGCTAGCCAGGTGGGGCTGAATCGTTAGAGACAGTCTTCACTTCCTCTGTTTCTGTGTGGTCTATCAATCCAGCCACACTTGGATCCACCTACTCCAAGGAAGATTGACTTGAAGTTCCTAGGCGTCAAATATAAACCCGTCAGACAGAAGCATCTGTAGTTCTTCTGAATGGCATTACCTGAAGACAAACAGCAGTGGTGTGGTGAGTGTGATGGGGAGAGTTGGACCCATCAGGGGAGGAAAGGAGAGAGGCCGGTGCACACAGCTCTGGGACTTCAGAGGGGTGAGCTGCTTGATATGCAGTTTTCAGGGCACTGTGCTGTAAGTATTGCTTCAGTATTAGAAGAAATTGCCAGAGATCAAGCCGGATGGATCTGAGAGGATCTGTCTGTCACACAGGAAAATGATCTGTTTGTCACTTGCCACAGAACCTTCTGCTCAAAACTGAACCCAGATTCACACTGAAAAATGGAAGGATCAAGGTACCTTGTGATATCATTGCTTAGTCCCTTAGTTCCACACTAGTCCAGATCATAAGGGACACATGATCCAGAACTGGGGAAAAAAGTTAAAGAAAGATTTAATGAAATTTGTAATTTTGCTACATCTGATTCAGCCCAAGGCAGAATGCTCTGTTTATAAGGGGTGTGTGTGTCTCTGTCTGTCTTTTTTTTTTTTTTTTTTTTTTTAAACTACAGTAATAGGAAAAAATCTTTAGAAAACAAGAAGGGGAAATAAACAGTTTTAGTGTGGGTAGAATTGTTTGTAAAACACCAGTACTATACTGGACAGCAAAATCTGGCCTTGGCCTCCTGTTTGCCCCTCCTGCACCCAAGATGCTTTAGACTCTTGATCCTGATCACTCAGAACTATCTGAGGTCTGTGGCGTATATGCTGGGTCCCTCTGAGTGCTTGAGCATAGAGAGCAGTATAATGTGAAGAGGATGTGTGTGAACACAGTCCTCACTCGGAACCATGAAATGCTGCCACTTAGGAGTGGCTTTTTTCCCTTTTCACTAGATTTTTAGTTTCATTTTTTATTTCAGTTCTTCCAAATATCCCTCCCTAATTTAAACACAAGGCAGGACATCATCATCATCATCATCATCATCTCTGTTATCTAATGCACACTGACATTCTGGAAGGAGTATTAATTTTCACAAACCAGAAATCTGAGGATCGTCAGTCATTACACAGATGAAGCTGATGTAACAGTGAGAGGTGTGACCTTCACAAGGTGACAAGGCTGCCACCAGCTCTGTTTGAATCTAGATGATGTCCCTGCACACATGCCCACAAACCATGTTTCTATGTGTAAGGAAATATGGACTCAAACATTTAAAGACTTGATCAAAATACCAAAGACATATATTGTTTAAAATGTAAATTTGAAGGCTTGACTTGAAATGATCTCTTTCCTAAGACTTGTTTCTGGGAAACCTCTCTGCTGCAGGTCATGATGCTGGTTCACAGGGCAGACATTAAGCAGGTCATTGGAATCCCTCGAGAATCAGGACTTTTTTTTTTTTTTTTTTTTTTTTTTGAGCTGAGGATCGAACCCCAGGCCTTGCGCTTGCTAGGCAAGTGCTCTACCACTGAGCTACCCCGAGAATCATCAAGACTTTTTGCTTCATTTTTATTATATTTTTTTTCTCCCAGCTTTGTTTTTTTTAACAACGTGCAAAAATACTTTATTTTTGAAAAGATGAAAACAATTCAGAAGTAATATAAAATCCACAACAGTTAAACAATATTAGAGCAAAGACTTCGTTATATTTTTAGTGCAAAATCATCATGTGTTGTGTATGTAATGTCATAAGAGTTCTTTCTTATCATCCCACCCCACCCCTTTCCTTGTTGGTTTTGGAGATGCACATTAATAGATGCTTAGCTCTTCCTTCATTCCTGGGAATGTTCATGTTTGATCTTACTTTGTGAGTTGGTCAGCTCAGTATTGAGTCATGCTACCTGGTCTGGTAACTTGTGGAAGTCTCTTTGTGACTGTAAAGTTTAGTCTCCCCTTCCTGGCCTTTGTGGGGTTGACCATGCCCCTTGGAGACTAGTTGGATAGCATCTAATCCTTTCCCGTGTCCTACAGTAGTTTGCATATCTTACTGTAACATTTGAAGGACTTTCCATCAAAGTCATCTGAATTTACTTTGTTTTTCTTTGGCAGTGGGGGCATGGTTATAGCTCTTTAGTTCTAATCTATAGAATAAAATGTAGTAATTAGCTGGATTTAGAAAAAATAATTTTTATCTAGATATCAAATATATTGAATAAATGATGTTTGTAGTGGTTGGTCTGTTGTGCTACTGCTGGGCTGTATTTTAAAATCGTCGCATCTTTGACTTACATAATCTTTCTCATTCACTTTTGAAAGACAGTATTGCTGTCTAGTCCAAGCTTGCCTCCCATTGTTCATCCTCCTGCCTTAGTCTCTAAGTGAGGTGGTAGGAATATCATAGTATGCCATCATATGCCTTTCTCCTTTTTTCTTATTCTCATTGTTAATTACATATTGGCCAAATCCTCCACTTTAAAAGAAGTCCAGTTCTCCAAGGTTGATTTGCTTCATTGCGTTACTCAGAAAACAGGTTTAGTATCTCATACTTTCAGGGGCTGCAAGTACAGATAGCACAGTGCTGCCTCTGGCTAGGACTCCTCTGGCTGCACTACATCATGATGGATGAGGCCAGCGTGGGTGCGCATTTGAGAAAAAGATCATATAGCAATACGGAAAGCCATGAGGAATTCAGTGTCTCCTGAGACAGCTTGTATCACCCAGACAGGATGGCAGGTGTTTGTAATTCCAGCACTTTACAGAATCTCTAACTCAAATCCAGTGTAGGCTACATAGTGTCTCAAACAAAATGAAAAAACAAACCAAAATCTCTCTTGAAAAATTACTCGGGGCCCTGCAAGAACTGTTTTTATTCCTTCCAGTGACACACCCACAATGACCTGATAACATCCCACTAGACTCCACCTCTTTGAAATCTCAACAGTTCAGCACCATGTCCTTTGAAGCAAACTTCTAACACAGGAGTCTTTTGGTGAGAAGGAACACTGAAAATACATCCCAACCATGGCAGACTCCATCAGTATGATTGAACATATCTTCTGTGCATCATTTTGCTTGTTGTGTGTTAAATATTAAGCCACTTAGGTATCATTCTTGTCCTTTGTATCTATCTTATATCACACATACACAGACACACACACTGCATGCATTACCTATAAATTAAAAGTTTTCACATATACAATTTTATTTGCTCTTCAAAAATAAATGTTAAGTACTTAGTTGCTCCTTTCTGAAGTTGATGTTAGCATAGCTACATTTGAATGAATGGGAAAGTAAATAATTCAAACTCTCGGTTTTAGATCAAAGTGAATCCCTCAGTTGCTTAAATGCTTGAAATAAAACTTTCATATAGTTACTCAGGAAAAGCCCCATGGACCCACTGTAATTATATTTTAAGTTTGTTTTAATTAGCTTATCTTATATGTAAAACGCTATACATTTATTTTCTCTATGTGTCAGCTGTCTGGATCTTATAGATCATAATTTTAAAATTAAACAGTTCCAACAGTATGGAGTTTGACTGAATCTTTTTTATTTATTTAATTTTTTTTCATTTTACATACCAACCACAGTTCCCTCTCCCTCCCATCCTTCTGATTCCTCCCTCCCTACTTCATCAAGGCTCAGCAGAGTATCCCATCATAGGGAATGGGCTCCAAAAAGCCAGTTCATGTATGCAGGATAAGTCCTGGTCCCACTGCCAGAGGCCCCACAAACAGATAAAGCCACACAACTGTCACCCACATTCAGAGGGCCTAAGTTGGTCCCATGCAGGTTCCCCAGCCATCAGTCCTGAGTCCGTGGGCTCCCACTAGCTCAGGTCAGCTGTCTCTGTGGTTTTCCCCATCATGCTCTTGACTTCTCTTGCTCCTCTAATCGCTCCTCCTTCTCTTCAACCATACTCTGTAGAGAGCCGCGTGTAGCCGCACCCTAAAGATGGCTCTGGCTTCTACCCTCTGCCTTCCCGATGGCAAACACTCTTTATGGTAAACAGCTCCTTATTTTGGCTATGGCTGGATTCGTGTGTTGCTGGCATATGCGTGAACCTGTGGACAGTGCCCACGTGGCTGCTTGGGGTTGGCAGCCCAGCCCTACTTAGGTGCTGGGAGAGGCTTGCCCCAGCGAGAGAGACACAATGTAACTAATCAAAGGTCTGAATAAACTGTAATGAGAAGGATCCTGGTGTCGCGTCTTCCTTGCTGGTCGAGGCGGGCGCGACAAGTGGTGGCCTTGTACGGGGAAAACGGAGAAATGAACCTACGGGGACAATTACCACGGCTCTCTCCGGATTCAGAACTCATTTACAGTCAGGCGGTATACCGGTAAGTCCTCAGAAAAAACTGGGGATCCGCGACAAAAGCGGGTAACGCTCACCTGTAGAAGGGAGAGCGGGAAAGCAGAGCCGCGACAAGAGCGGACGGATAATTTAATTGGGCCGCGACAAGAGCGGACGGATAATTAGATAAAACAAGCAGGAGCCCGGAGGGCTGGAGCAATTCTGCAAAGGCTCTGAGAAACCTCCGAGAAACTTTTCAAATTGAGAAAAGAAAAAAAAAGTATACTAACATGGGCGCCTCCTCCTCGCACCCAATTTTTTGGCTCTTAACGAGCTGCTTCTCTCTAAGAAACTGAAAATAAAAAAACGCACCTTAGAATGATTTTTACAACAGTGTGATGTAATTGCTCCTTGGTTTGCAATTTCTGGAAGCCTCACAGTGCCTTCCTGGGAGAAATTGGGAAGAGACCTAGATTTGGATATTGGAGCAGAACGCAGGTGCAGATCGCAGTATCATAGCTAGCAAAGATTGGCCTTGAGGTTGGCCTATACAGGCTTCCTCACAAACATTGCAGGGACTGGGTTATGCCAGTGTTCCAAATGTTAGTGCAAATTTGTTAAATTGGCAAGATTCCAAAGGTCACTCTGGCGTTATACAACCCTATGTCCTTGAGCTTCCAGTGTCTCTCTGGGGGAGGGATCTTATGAAATCCATGGGCTTTCAGTTAAGTAATGAATACTCCAAAGAATCTAAAAATATTATGAAAAACATGGGGTGTCATCCTGATTTTGGCCTGGGAAAATTTTTACAAGGCAAAAAGGAGCCAATACAAACAGTACCTAGGAAACCCAAACAAGGGTTGGGTTTTTCCTAGGGGCCGCTGAGGAGGGCATTCCCATAACCTGGGTAACAGAGGAGCCAGTTTGGGTTCCTCAGTGGCCACTCTCCTCTGAGAAATTACATGCTGCATATCATTTAGTGAAAGAGCAATTGGAGAAAGGGCATATTAAACCCTCTCTTTCTCCCTGGAATACACCCATATTTGTCATCAAGAAGAAATCAGGAAAATGGAGATTGTTACATGATCTTAGAGCTATAAATGAACAAATGAGAATTATGGGACCTGTACAGCGTGGTCTTCCATTGCTGTCAGCCTTGCCTGAAAATTGGCCTATTATTGTGGTAGATATTAAGGACTGCTTCTTTTCCATTCCACTGAATAGCAAAGACAGTGAGAGATTCGCTTTCACTTTACCTTCCACTAATCATGAGGAACCTGATAAAAGATATCAGTGGGTTGTATTGCCACAAGGCATGGCCAACAGTCCTACAATATGTCAATTATTTGTAGCAACTGCTTTAGAACCTTTGAGAGCACGTTTTCCAGGCTTGAAATGCCTCCATTATATGGATGATATACTGTTAGCAGCTAAAGAAGAGAGCATTCTTCAAGAAGCATATAGCTCACTTGTAGAACTGTTAAAGCAAAAGGGACTCTGTATTGCCCCTGAGAAGGTGCAACAGAGCAAAGTTGTCAATTATCTTGGCTCTAAAATAACTAAACATTATATCATGCCACAAAAGGTAGAGTTAAGGAAGGATCATCTTTGCACATTGAATGATTTTCAAAAATTATTAGGAGATATAAATTGGATAAGAGGAAGTTTAGGAATGGCCAATTATGAGTTAAAACCATTATATGATATTTTAATTGGAGATGCAGCCTTAGATTCACCGAGGCAATTAACCAATGCAGCCCGAGAAGCCTTAACAAAATTAGAAGATAAACTACAAAGAGCTTTTCTTCAAAGAGTACAAAATAATGAGGATATTACCCTGTGCATTCTGCCTACCCAGTTGCAACCTACGGGAATTTTATGGCAGAAAGGACCCTTGTTATGGATTTATACTAAAATCTCTCCTGCAAAATCAATTGAGTATTATCCTGTTGCAGTGGCATTACTTGTGCAACAGGGTATTCAACAATGTTTACAATATTTTGGGACGTCACCACAAACGCTAGTTGTTCCTTATGATTCTACTCAAGTCAAGGTATTATGTGCTGCCATAGATGATTGGGCAATTCTGCATTGTACCTATCCAGGACACATAGATTGCCATTATCCTAAACATCCACTATTAACTTTCTTTAAAGAACATCCTGTAGTTTTCCCTAAAGTAACTGCTTCAAAGCCCATTCCAGGAGCAAGTGTTATATTTACAGATGGGTCTAAGACAGGCTGTGGTGCTTATATGGTGGATTCTAATGAACCTGTAAAGCATCAATTCTTGCCAGGTGCACCTCAACAGGTGGAGCTTTCAATAGTTCTTGAAGTTTTCAAGGCTTGTCCATTTGCATTTAATTTAGTGTCAGATTCTAGTTATGTTGTTAATGCTTTAAAACGCCTTGAATGTGCAGGGCCCATCAAATCTTCTAGCCTGGTTAGCTCATTGTTTGGACAATTACAGATACTGATCTGGCAACGTAAACATCCCTTTTTTGTGCAACACATCCGTGCACATACCAGTCTGCCAGGTCCATTGGCTAAAGGCAATGATATAGTAGATCAGTGTACTAGACAGGAATGGATGTTTATGGCTTCTGCCATACAACGAGCACATGCTTTCCACAAAGAATTTCATGTTAATGCAAGGACATTACAACAAAAGTTTTCTATCTCACGTGCAGAGGCACGAAAGGTGGTACTAGATTGTTCCCAATGTGTCATTTTTCATCATCCTTCTAGCTTAGGAGTTAACCCTCGTGGTTTGCTCCCCCTAAAAATATGGCAAATGGATGTTACACATATCTCTGAATTTGGACGTGTCAAATATGTACATGTATCTGTTGATACCTGTTCTGGAATCATTCATGCCACCCCAATGGCAGGAGAAAAAGCCTCTCATGTCATTGCTCATTGCTTAGAAGCTTGGGCAGCATGGGGTAAGCCTCAACAGTTAAAGACAGACAATGGTCCTGCATATACTGGACAGAAGTTCACTTCCTTCTGTCAACAGATGAATGTGCAACTTGTACATGGCCTACCATATAATCCACAAGGTCAAGGCATTGTGGAGCGTGCTCATCGCTCCTTGAAGGAGTTGCTTCAAAAACAAAAAGGGGGAATAGGCTATGGCCGTACCCCTAAGGACAGACTTTCTCTTGCATTATTTACTCTGAATTTTTTGAATTTGGATGCTTCCAATTGTTCTGCTGCAGATTTATCTAAAAGGTTGTCTAGTTATCTTTTAGGCAATTGGACTGGAGAGTTCGATAACCTGATGGACCAGCTGAGAGTGGCTATCGTCACGGTGAATTCGACTCGAGTGGATACCGGACTGGTGGAGGGATTGTCTTCCTGGATTGCTACAGCCATGGGCCACATGAAGGAGTGGGCGGGAATAGGAGCCCTAGTAGGTTTACTGGTGCTCACCTCCCTAGTATGCTTGTGGTGCATTTGTCGCATTAGGATCTCACAGCGTCGCCATGCAGCCATGATCGTCCAAGCCTTTATGGCCATTGATGCAGGACAGTCTCCCCAAGCCTGGTTGGCTACTTTAAAAGATATTTAGGCACAGGATGCGAGGCCTGCGCACTGCACTTGAGGTTATGATATGCTGACCTCAAGGAGAGCAAGTCTGATTGCATGTGGGTTGGTACCCTAACTCCCACCTCTGTGAAAAGGGTATCGGACGGGTCTAGTGTTCTCTGGGTGGACGACGCCTGGACAAACATTAGTACATGTTCCATTTTAGCAGAGATCAGACCTCTACTCTTGCCTGTTGCTTTGTAAAACAAAAAGGGGGAAACTGTAGAGAGCCGCGTGTAGCCGCACCCTAAAGATGGCTCTGGCTTCTACCCTCTGCCTTCCCGATGGCAAACACTCTTTATGGTAAACAGCTCCTTATTTTGGCTATGGCTGGATTCGTGTGTTGCTGGCATATGCGTGAACCTGTGGACAGTGCCCACGTGGCTGCTTGGGGTTGGCAGCCCAGCCCTACTTAGGTGCTGGGAGAGGCTTGCCCCAGCGAGAGAGACACAATGTAACTAATCAAAGGTCTGAATAAACTGTAATGAGAAGGATCCTGGTGTCGCGTCTTCCTTGCTGGTCGAGGCGGGCGCGACAATACTCCAGGAGCTCGGCCCAGTGCTTGGCTGAGGGTCCCTGCATCTGCTTCCATCAGTTGCTGGATGTAGATTCTATGATGACAATTAGGGTAGTCACCAATCTCATTATAGGTCATCCTTTGCTTTGAGTCTAATATCCACTTATGAGTGAATACATACCATTGTTTGGCTTTTTGGGTCTGGGTTACCTCACTCAGGATGACTTTTTTCTAGTTCCACTCACTTGTCTACAAATTTCATTATGTCATTTTTTTTAAACTACTGAGTGATACCCCATTGTATAAGTAAATGTACCACATTTTCTTTATTCATTCTTCAGTTGAGGGGCATGTGGCCATTTGAGATTCTTCTGTTGCGAATTCTCTGTTTAGATCTGTAGCCCATTTTTTAATTGGATTGTTTGGTATTTTGATGTTTAGTTTCTTGAGTTCTTTATATATTTTGGAGATCAGCCCTTTGTCAGATGTGGGGCTGGTAAAGATCTTTTCCTATTCTGTAGGCTGCCATTTGGTTTGATTGATTCTTAACCCCCGTGTAGTTCTAGATAAAAGACAGTGCTATCAGAACATATATGGACTAGCTCTTCTGTCCCATTTTAATTTGTCCTTGGACGGGCTAAGCTTTCTCAGAACTGATTTCTCCTGCAGCCTTTCTGAGATGTTGATTGGATATTCTACCCCTTGCTGAGCTAGTGATCCTTACAGGTGCTGTTACAGGATGCTCTCCATGCTCCTTTGATACCTGGCACTCCCGTTTTATAGCTCTGTCTACTCTCCTCAGAGACTGACCTGTGTGCAGTGTATCATATGGGCAGCAAAAGCTCATCATGGTGGATGAGGCTACGCTCAGCCATGTATCATCAGCCGTTGCCATGTGTTGTACAATCAAGTCCCAGGAACAGAATTTGAACTGTGGACATGATGGTTACAGCAAAGTCCGTGGATGCTTTGTGAAACTTGCATGCCCTCAGTCACCCAGGCTCAGTGGACACGAAACACTTGATCATACATTTTGTCTTGTAAATTATGTGATTCCTTACAATAAGAGAACAAAACTTTTGACTGAACTACTGCTTTAAGAAAGCTTTGTGTCATTCACCATATAAACAAAAGTGAGTCAAGGATAGATACTATTATTGACATACTAACTTCTCATACTTGAAAAATAACTGCATATTAGTGTTTTAATGCATAGCTGTGTGTCTTTTTTAAGTTCTTACTTTGTGTTTTTATTAATTTATATTTAAATATAGTCAGTTCTTAAACTAAAAAATATTTGTGTGTTTACATGTGAAAATTCCAATTATTAATTTCACTATCATATGGTTTCAAATGTTTCCAACTCACATGAAGTAAACAAGAACGTAAATTCATTCATGGAAAACTTTGTGATACGAGTTTTGTAATGTATCAGAATAGATATTCAATGAGGACATTGACACTGAGCAAACTATAGATGTGTATTCCATTAATACATGGTGTTTGACATCAAACCTAAAGGTGGAGGTGGTTCTGTTCTGGCTAAAAATTGGTAGTGGTGGAGCTTGCAACTGCATACACTAAAAATCTACCACCAAGTCCTGTTATTGTTTTGTCCAGAAGGTAATAGTGACTTTGAAGTAGGAAAATATTGATTCATCATGCTATAGCCAGAGGGATCTTAATACATTTCCACTCTTTTTTCCAGCACACTGATTTATGTCAGTACATGGACAAGCACCCTGGAGGACTCCATCCAGACAATGTGAAGGTAGGAAAAGGGATTTAAAAGCCAAGGGTTCACATTCTTCAAATGTACTTTTGAGCCTAAGATTAACATCTCTATTATCATTTACAAGTTAAAAAAATCTTTTGTATAAAGGATATCAAATTAAAAAGAACCAGTTGTTATTTTAATTGGCAGAAATTATGATGTTTTAACATTAAGTAGTTTTACTACAGAAATATTTAGATTTTTTCTGTACTTTGTGGTAGCTTTTACATCATATATTTTATACAATAATGTAAATGATAATTTCAGATAACTGAGTTAAAAGAGCATTTGTGATGTATAAGCTGAAAGATTGCTCAAGTTTTAGCAAAAAATATACAGTTTGCCTGTTTTTTCTTCAGATATTTACTATATCTTATTCCTCTTGAGTTTTTCATCTTTGTTTAAAGGATGTTTTCATGAAAAACTAAAGGAAAATAAGAAAAAAACTGACTAGAATTTGTTTATTGTGATGGTCACACATTGATGACTGAATATTTTGCCCCAATTGCAAGGATTCAATCATTTACACATGAGATTCCTGCTGTACTTAAGAGTTTTATTAATTTTAAGATTCATGTTTTCAACAATGTCAGTTTACAACAGAAAAAAATGAAGGAAGAAGGTACCATGCCAACAAAAGGGAGATGGTGAGTGGTGGTAGAGTAACACCTGGAAATTTTGATGCAAAACTGTTTCTAACCTGGTGTCACATGCAGACCATCAAGTGACAACTGGGATAAACTGTATTCGTGTCCATTATACTGACAGCATCGCAGAGATGCGGTCTCTTCAGGCCCCACATTTCATAGAAAATAAACATCAGAATCTCTGAGATTGAGACATTTTGTGAAGGACCTTGGCCCTTTGTTCGGTGTTAACTTCCCTATGCTATGAAATACATTAAGTTACTGTTGTTAGCTGTGTTATGACTTCATAAGCAACTGGTCACATGGGTTTCTTCCCATTTTCATTTTGAAGATAGTAATCTTTTCTCTGAACTTACAAATAATTAGAAACTAGATACAGTGAGTTTGAATACCCTGTGTTTTGGCACCTGACTTGCAGACCATGGATACTGACAACCCCATTTCCTTGGGAGCCACTCCCCTAAATATGTTGGCTTTTCCTCACTGTTTACTAAGAGAAAAGTCACTCCTCCATGACAACATTAGGATTTTTCACTGCAGGTGAAATTATTCTCAAAGGTGTCTGACAATGACATAGAGACAGATGTCCCATGGGTATATGTGTTTAATATGTTAACATATTTTTTCATGTGGTCCTATTTTTTGTCACTTAAATCTATGAATACAATGAAGAACATAATAATATTTACTAAATTAACAACTATCCATATGCTGTGTTAGATAGTGATTAAAAGGAAACCAGTTGAGCTAAAAAGAAGACATTGAAACAGTTCTGTGTTTTAAGAAGATTTGAAAATCAGGTGAAATGAGGATGTCCTGGACTGTCGATAGTTCAGTGGGTCAAAGCACTTGTCACACACAGGGTTGATGACCTACTTAGAGTCACAGGATCCTGCAGTGGAAGGACAGTACCCACTCCAAAGTCTGTCTTCCTCAGCCATGCTGTGATACACATGTGCCCACATTCACATACAAGTCACACGCAATGATAATGAAATCCTTCAGTGGGAGCATGTTTAAAGTCTGTGTCGTTTCACTCATCTGATACTCGGCATCTGGCTAAACGTGTCGGATGTCATCAAATGGTCATAAGATAATGCTCAATAATTATTATGGTTAAAAAAAAGACAAGTGAAATGATCAAATTCTTTTGCATACAGATTTGTCCATTTTGACAACTAGTTTTCTCAATATGCAGCTTGACAATGTGCAGAAATATTTTAAACATTTATCTTAAAGTTACATATTTCCTTTGTTTTTGTTTCATGCATACTTGTTATAAACCATCAACATAGAGTAGGGAGATGGCTCCATGGATAAAAGTCCTTGCCACCCTAGGACCCACCTGGTATAAGGAGAGAGCAAACCTCCCACAGGTTGTCCCCTGACACACAGTGTCACACATGCCACCCCCTATAAACATACAGACAAATAATATTGATAGAGTCAATGCACTTGTGAATGGAAGGCAGTTTTCTTTAAGTTTCATTTGGGCAGAACTTGATTTCAAGTTCCACAAACATAATGTATCCTGGAAGAATAGAGAGAAAGAAGGCACCTGGACCACCCCGTGGCCTCTGACTCTGCGGGAGCATCTGAAATATTTTTAGTTAATTTGGTACTAATTTTGGGCAAAATATTTGTGAAGGTTTTATTATTTTTGTGTAGCATTCCTGGGAAGTACTGGAATAAGCTAAAGGAAATTAGTCAGTGTTAACTAAGTTTCCTGCACCATGCTGCTGCTTTAATTGCCAGCAGAATGTGTCTGGTATTAATATGGCATTCTGAAATAAATATTAACTCTTAACCCATAGTTCATTTCTAAGCGTTATATACATTTTTGACAAATGAGTGATTTCAGCAATTAGTTACTTAGAGGACAACGTGAAGGCCTGAGGACAGGCCTTATTATAAATATTTATGAGGATTAAAGGCATAGCAAGAAATGTCTACAGCATGAAAACTGGTGTTTAGGAACCTGCTTAGCTTTCTTGGAGACTACTTATTTTTCCACACTTTAAATACTATCTAATTTAAAGCATATTAGAGTTTGGTCACAATTGGATCATACACAAAACTTATATCAGTTTGTGATCTTATACTTATTAGTGAGTTGTAGATTGGCTACTGAATTTTTTAAACAACTGAAACAGTTTAAATGTTTCCCTTTATTCAGGTTTCATGTATTTAAAAATTGATAAGCTTGAAAGACTGGAAATTAAGGTTCATAGAAAAAAGGAAAGATTAATTGACGCTGTCTCCAGCTGACAGACATAGATGCAGATGTTGGCATCTTATTATCATGATGAGATTGAGTCTTCCTGTGTTTTATGTAATGTCTTCCCATTTCTGTGGTAGAATGACTTTTCTAGATGATTCTTTGAAAAATTATATTTCCCATTAAAAGAAAAAAAAAACCTAAAAATGACCAGAGTAATTTTGAACTTGCTGCTTTATTCCCTGAAGTATCTGCAATCCTGCTGGTATAAAAACTAACTCCAGGTTTTCATTTCAGATAAAAAATATGAGGTTTATTATGGTTGAAAAGTTGCTATCTTTCTTTCATAGTTCAGAGAACAAGCAGGTGTATAGCAGATAAAATAATGCTATGCCAATTTAAAACTGTCTTCTGCAGATGGCACTGAGAATTGATTCCTAAGTGAGACTCGGACGTTTAGAGAGAAAAGCAAACGGCACCTGATTTTCCCTACAGTCTTCATTAGAGCTAGTGATGATGCCCTCGGATGCATGCCAGTAATATTACAGAACTTCTCCTAATTCTGTATGTTGGGAAATAAGATTTTTTTTTTTCATGAGCCCATTAGTGTGTAGTTGTCTTTTTTTTTTTTTTTTTTTAACTCTACATCCATTCTTAGTGCCTGATCAGGAATCTCCTGGAACTTTTTATCCTAAGAAAAAGTATTCCCTGTTTAGAAATTCAAGAATTGATGATAAAATTATAATGAAATTGTGCATATCAGTCCATATTGTATTAGACATACAAGGGGCAGCTAAGCAGTGAATTTTTGGATTAGCATGTGGGGCCAACAATCACTGGGATCATTTGCTGATATACTTGTTAACTACTTGGATCTGCCAGAGGAATCAAGGCCAGCTAATTAAACAGTACATTCCTCAACTGCAGTGTTTTAAAACTAATATTTAAAGGATGATAGGATGCAGTCATTGGAGGCATGCTATATGTAGTTATAAGGCAGAAGCACCCAACTGGACATGCCCATTGGGAACAGGAAGATGTCATCTTGACATTCAGACTTTAAGCCAGCTTATTCTCCCCCACCTCTTTCCATTCAGCCTTGGATGTTGCACTGGACACCAGTGTTTTATGTTTATCAAGACAGACAGGGATACCCATAAGGGAAATCAGCAGGTGCAGTAGAATTGCACACTCTGCTTATGACTTTGCTGATTGTCTTGGCTAAGCATGGTTTTTGTGTGACAAGCCAGGTATTATAATAGGTATTGTCTCATTGCTCTGTAAATTTCTCTTAATTCTCACACTTCTGGGAGGTTATTGAGAGAAATGCATTGGTCATATATACCCAAACTCACAAGTCTTTGATTATTACATTTCACTTGTAATTATTTTTTTCTCTTTGGTGTAGCTTCCTTTGATGAATATTCTCCAAGAATTTTACACTTGATTCATTATTTGTCAGCCTTTCAGATTGTATCTTTATCTCTTTCCAAAACAAATTAACATTGCCCTTCTTGATTCATTTCAAGATATTTTATGCTGCTTTTTGTCTCTAAGATGTTATTATGGACACAAAAATCATTGAAATATAAATGCTTCTTCATTTTCGTTGAGTGAGAAAGGAATTTCTGTTAAGTTTTTAAGCTTGGACTGATTAACTATTTCATTAAACAGAATCCTTGTGTTCTGATAAGTTTCATGTCAAGGTGACATAAGCTACAATCATTTGGAAACATTTCTTAATTGAGAAAATGCCTCTGTAAGATCGTCCTATAGGCAAACCTGACCAATTCCTTGACTAATGATTGATATCCAGCCCACTGTGGGTGGTGCTTCCTTTCATGATGAATTGTGATATGCAACTGGTAACTGAAATAAATCATGACCTCCCCAAGTTGCTTTTGGTCATAGTGTTCAATTATAGCAATAGAAACCCTAATTAAGACCCGGCTTTATGTGCATTTTTCATCTGATATAGTCTAGTAGCTTCTAGAAGCCAGTTTAATCTATCAGGTCTCCTTTCCCAGAAAGTTTCAGAAAAGAGATATGTCTTGCAAACACATCTGTTCTAGATCTTACAGCTTCAACCGGCTTACTCTGGGCATTTCTGTCCAAGGGCATTGTATTGCTTGGTGTCCACCATTACGCCCAACTTTCAAGTAAAATGAAGGCAGTTATTCCCACAAGAGATTGCCACATGCCTCAAAATCTCATCTTTAAAAACTATTTCTGTTCAGAAAGCTAATATCTTTGGAAAAAAACTATTATTGTTCCATAATCTTAGAAATATAAATTAATTTTTATACTATCTAGGAATTCTGAAACATGATATTTATCTTTCTCAAGACATTATAGGAGTATTAGAGAGAAGTAGAAAGTAAAGTAGAAAAACCCAAGGGTGTAGATGTGGTGAGTTTCTACGATGCATGTTTCTTGAAAGCTGGATGTAATGCAGTGCAGAAAATGCATCCATGTGGCCTGATGCACTGGCATGGATCCCTGTGTATTTCACTGTCTGAATAGCGCACTAAATGCCTTCAAGTACACGCAGAGGGACACACCAAGGAGTAACCATGGACTTACATTGTTGAATAGCTAGTTTTTAAAAACTCCATCTCACTTGTTATTCTTGTATAACCTTTGTACTATTGCTTAAAATCTGACACATCAAATTGCAATGATGCTTTGTAAAGTAAAACTATTTGAACATAATTGAATATATTAAAAATTAGGACTCAATATTTACATTAGAATTTTGAAGCTTAATTAAGAGGAATGAGTCATGATGAATCATTCTATAGATTCTCCCAAACTGAAGAACTAGCTTTCAAGAAAAGTATTATCTGGTACAGGTTAGAGAATGTTTTGTCAATGTTTCTAGTTATTTTTCAGAATGATGGACATGTAACAACATCTCTAGCAGTGTGCACCATCATAAGGTCTCAATAAGTGGTTAATACTACAGGCATTTTCTTTAGCATCTATTCCATGGTTATTCATAGAATTGTGAAATGATATAATTAATGGTTCACATAGCTGTTAAAGGTATCTATCCAAGACTCAAGCAGTCCTTCTTAAAATGAAAACATAAGATACAGAAATGTTAAACAGCCTCCAGATGACAGCGAAGTAGATTAGCTTTCTTTGTAGGAAATTGCTGGCAGGCCATGGGGTTGTGCCCTGTTGCCCATAGCTCTTACTGGTAGATTTGATAGTCTTATATAATCTATAATAAACCCTAAATTTACTCCCTAAAGGAATTTTTTCACACCTTGGAAAATTGCAAAATGCTTGCCATGCTTAAATCCTGTATTAAGGAGAACCTTGCATATTAAAGAATCCTTATATTCCTGGTTATTCATAGAATCGAATGACTAGACAGTGAGATAAAGTGCACCTGAAGTTACATCTTAGACACTGGTACAAGGAGTTACTGACAAAGCTTCTTGCTGTGTCTCTAATTTGTCTGAAGAATTAATATAGAATATTAAGTTTCATAATGTATAGCTTTACAAACTCACTTTCAAAGTTATGATTAAAATACCTGCTTTTTTCCCTTCTAAAACTTGTTTGGCAAGTTTCAAAATGAAATAACGTATTAAAGGACATTTTAAATGAAATTTGTTAAATTTTAAGTGTTGCATCAATAAAGAACAAAAAGGGGGTATTTCTAGGAATTTTATGCCATGGTACTGAGATTGTGAATTGTTCCCTGCAGAGAATGACAAAATCTGGGGGCTAGAAGTCTGCTCCTGACAGAGTGGTCCTTATTCATCATATCATTGTTTAAGGCCCGTCTCATTTGATATTTCAATTACAGAAATTGAATGTACTCATACTGGGGTGTAACCCTTCAGAGAATGTGAAGACAGGTTTGGAAGAAACTTTTCAGAAGGATTAAGTAGGATCTTCCATGACCAGGAGTTCTTGGGAAGACCTCCTGTACACTGCAGTAGAGAGATAGGAATGTGAGTCTAAATATAATCTATCAGGCTTGCCCATGGTACGGCCTACTGCCATAGTATTTATTTCTAGGAAGAATTTTGAATAGATAAAGGAGACTTAAGAACCTTGAATTCATTATGTGCTAATTGGTTCTTTTATGAAGTTGAGTTCATTTAATAATGAAAGCACATTGGTTATATGGATATCTGCTCAGCCATGCTCATAGTAAGCATCAGAAGTATGGCTGACTGCATTAGGGATAATGTGATGTGGTGCACGTTCACAAGCATTGTGAGAACTTTGAGGAGGCTTGCTGCAGACTTTCCCTTTTTGTATTCCTTTATCAGAAATGCAGTCTTTGAGATCAAAGGGATTCAATAATACATGTAAAAGTACTTGGAGACCTTAGAAGTAAGTCTTTCTTCTTTCTTTTCCTTCTGTGCAGTTCAACTAGCATTTACTCATTTTAATAACCGAGCTGATCTGATTCTCTCTCTTGGCCTGTCTGGGTCACTCTGGTGGTCCTTTCCCTCTTAACATCCCCTATTGTTTCGTAGAAGGTCTTGTGAGAGCTTAATTGTGGTATAGTTTATGCAATATCTGAGAGACGTGGCCAGAAATTTAAATGAGAAAATTAGGTCCTTGCCTGGCTGTGCAGAAAGAGAACTCCCCCATAAGCGAGTATGGTTCCTGTCAGTTAGTGTCAGTGACCGTGGTTAATATCCCCCACATTGCTGAAGAGTGGCACATAGGTGTTCTGCTTAGCTCACCCAAGGACAGAGCTCTCAGTGCATCCCCCCCCACCCCCCACCCCCACCCCCACACACCCACCCCGCCTACTAGCTCCTTGACTGGCAGCCACTGTCATGTGATTTGTAAAACATCTACACTTGTCCCGCCCTTTTCCTTTCCTCCCCTTTCTCTTCCTGCTTTCCTCTTCTTTACCTTCCCTTTCCTCCCTCCCTCCATCCCTTCTCCTCCTTTCCTTCCTTCTCTTCGTTTTGTTGTTTGACAGGGTTTCAATATATAGCTCAGGCTGGCCTGGAACTCGCCATCCTCCTGCCTCAGTCTGAGTACAGGGATTCCAGATGTGCAGTAGCACACTCCATCTTTGGTAAAGTTTGATATTGTCATCTTGACATGACACCCTTATATTTATGACACTTGGTTGGAAATTTTACAGTTTTATATGTTATCTTCTTTTGTTTATTCTGAATGTGTTATGCTTGTGGCCATGGCCTCAAGTTTTCTCCCCAGAGTAGCAGCAGTTTATCACACCATTATTTCAGTTTCTGTGACCAGGGAATACAGATAGGGTTTCTTTGTGTAGCTTTGCGCCTTTCCTGGAACTCGCTTTGGAGACCAGGCTGGCCTCAAACTCACAGAGATCTGTCTGTCTCTGCCTCCCAAGTGCTGGGATTAAAGGCGTGCAACACCATCACCCGGCCTCTGTGACCAGGGAATACATAGCCTAATTTCTTATCACATATTCAGAGTGGTGAATTTCCTGAGTTGTTTTCTTCTCACAGGAAATCTTCATATAACAGCAGAGTCAGTTCTGCTACTTTTTATTGCTAGAGTCCTTCCTTATACGTTCAGGATACTGAGTGTAACTGTAGTCTGAAGGTCTCCTAAGTGGCGGGGATCTGTTTGTGTAACTGTCGATCTTTCTTTGCGTGATGGTTCCTGGCAATGTAGATTTGCTCTGTTTTGATTTTATGTACTTTTGGGGTCATGTTAACCCCCAGATTTTAGAGCCTTTGTGCATTTAAAGCTGAGTGTGTGATCTCATCCTTCCTTAATACTGGTTTTAATCTTCTTCAGCATGATATCCTAGTTGAATAGCTTCTGGATTAGCACAAGATTATATATTTTCACTAGTTACTGAGGGTATTAGAAGAGGAACCCTTTGGTCCTGCTTAATCTGCCCACTTCTGTTCTTAGCTGTTTGAGAATCCTATTCCAGGACTTACTATCTGTGATCTTTTTTTATCTCTCCCTATCCAGATGTCTCTAAATCCATTTGGTAATACCATTAGAATTGCCAACCGTGTATACAGTTTATGATGAGGCATAAGGGATGCAGTCTGTGGGAGCTGGGATAAATTTTGTACCGCAGAAGATGTGTTCAGAAACTACACTAAGGACATAGAGTGGAAGTGCTTTGTCCAGAGCAGAGGGGCTGTGGAGGGGATGGAAAGATAGCCAGGGAAGGCAGCAAGAACCAGGGTACAGAGTTGAAAACCAGCACACCTGTGAATATGATGTGGCAAGATCTCTTAGAGCCAGGGGATAGAAAATTGTAGTGACTGAGCACCTGGCTGAAAGCAGAGTTCAGTTCACTGGGTTCAGAGGCCATGATCTTGGATGTTCATATGCTGTCCTATCAGTTTGAGGAAGCAGCTTCTATATCAGCATGCCTGAATGTGTTGATCCTTGTCTATAGTTGCCATAGTAGATTAGTAATCAAGCAGTCTTACCTTGTGCCCTGGATCTTCCAATTACTTGCTGAGAAATCTTGAGAAACTACACTGTTTCCTCATCACTATGATGGGGATAATGATAGTGTATACTCTGTTGGAAGTATTGCCATGGTTAAACAGCCTATAGTTACTAAGCAATGCCTAGCATCTTGGGAAATGCTAAATTTTTCATAACAAAATGTTTATTTTTAAAAGTTTGTATATGCTATCTACATACATGTGTCTCTTAAAGATTTTTAAACTCAACACATTTTCATTCACCTACTTGGCTTTCTTCTAAACTAAATAACTAAGGAATTTCATAGAAATCATAGCCTTAATTAACTCCTAGGATAAAGAGGGATTAGAAGTGAAGAGTGATGCTGGTGTTCATCAACTCTTTCCATCTTCTCCCTAAGAAGAGTTGAGAGGAGGCAACTGGGAAGATGTTTGTTTTCTTGAGTCTTTAAGCCAGAATTCTCATGTATTCTATCTCAGAATAGATGTCCACATCTGTCTACTTGCACTCTGGAAATAGTAAGCCAAGGCCTTCTCTTGCCCATGCATAGTTATCACTTATAAAGATTTTTTTAGGTGAACTAATTGTGCTGTCATTTCAACATGTTATGTCAGTCAGTAGACAAGTGTACTTAGATTTCATAGCCCTGGTTAGTAGGAGCATTCCAGAAATGCCCCCAATGCCCTCAAGGAGTTGCTAATCATTTCCACTTGAATATTACAGAGTGGGTCAAGCTTTGGTCTTTTAACTCATGTTAGATCTCCTTGGCACAGCCTTTTGGTACTAGCTGGATTCATGAGCAGAATGTAGCTGGCGCATAAATGTAAAAGCATGTTTGTTTGATTTTTGTTTTGGGAGATTCATTGTTTAAATACTAGGTCAGTGAGAGTGACTTTGGCTAGCAAATTATTTGAAACTAATTTTTTCACAAGCGGGGGTTGGGGTACCAAATGGCTCATACTTTTGCTATCTAATATAAGCATTCGTTTGATATGAAACTCCAAAGCAAAGGCCACTAGTCATTTTATAAATTATGTGTCACCTCCAAACTATTGCTCTTGAAGCCTTGCTGCCTCTGCTAGGCTAGGTCAGCCCTGCAATTAGTGAAGGTACATCTATCTTCAGGCAATAGCTAATCTCTACAGCCATGTGTATAAAAGCAGCCTGATCACAATTTGCTATTAATTGGGCCACGTGACTTTTGTTTTCATTGTCTCAAATCATGTTATCTTTTCATTCCTTAAACATGTTAGTGGGTGGATCCATGGATGCCATGTTCATGCCATTTTTATAGACTCAAATAAGAATAAATGTTTATCTTTTATGGTGTTATTTATTGCTTTGCTCTCTTAGACATCATTTTAGTCTAGGGAGATCAATACTATATCATCCTATCTTTCATATTCTCTGTCAATTATAGCAAGTAGATTATAGAGCTCTGTGACTGAGGACATATCTTGATTGACCCTATGAAGTTTTAGAAATTCTACAACTTCTTAATGAACTAGTGGTTGATATGCTAACATTGCACATTTTACTTAATCATTGGTAGGAAATTCAGAGTTGTTGCCCATTCTCACTCTTGTATTTGGCAGGCTGTATATAGGACCTGGCATTTATCTGAGTTTGGATTTTAACTCTCGTCTCCCTCCTGTCTTTTCAGTTGTTTTTATTTCAGTTGCTGCGAGGGCTGTCTTACATCCACCAGCGGTATATTCTGCACAGAGACCTGAAACCACAGAACCTTCTCATCAGTGACACGGGGGAGTTAAAGCTGGCAGATTTCGGTAGGAAAGCAGTTAATTACCAGTTTATTTGTCACACTGTGAGAATGCCAGGCAGATGGCGGCACTGCCTTTGTTTAGGTGCAGTTCTTCTGTCATCATGGATCATGGTAATTTTTTTCCTGGAACAAAGAAATTATTTCCATCCTTTGAAAAATGATAAAGTAAAACATAATGATTGGTGGATTTTTATAAAGTAGAAGGCTGTTTACTGGTCTTCCTTATATAATCACAAGATCTTCCCACATGACGTCAAACAAAACCTCAGTAAAATTTGAACATAGAATATACTCAAGGAAATCTTTTTTTCTTTTCTTAGTTTTTATTATGAAAATAATGTAAAGCAAAGTGGCAGTATAGCCCACCACACAACTCCAAGAAGTCTAAACATTTTATTAAACTCTAAGAGCTGTGAAGGGAAATCTTAGGACCACTTTTGGGTCTCCTAGGCTGGACAGTGTTCAAAAGTGTATGTTACTCTAAGGATATAATAATGTAGGAAAGTAGTGTGACTATTATTTTGGGTATTCCTCACAGCTGTAAATCAGAATGCTTATTTAAATTCTAGGACCTAGAGCACGCCTGTAAAAAGAAATTTGAAGCTTGCTCTTTCACATCTTTGTGAATCCAAAGGAGGAAAAACTGGCGCCTCTCCCTTCTGACAGTGTGCTGTGGCTCCCCAGGTTCCCAGCAGTGGGGAATGACATTTGATGGCAGTGTGACGTGTTGACACTTCACTGCCTCAATTATTTTTGAATACATATTCTGATTAGAAATTTGTTCCATTAAGAATGGAATGAAAATATTACCCTTGGGATGTAAACATGCCTGAGGTTGAGGCAACCTTTTGAGGAAACTAATTATTTTCCCCATTCCAACCCCTAATAAATATAAGAGGGAAGGGAGTGGGTGTTTATTTCAAGGTCAGGTAGCTGAGTACCACTGGACACATTTACTCTGCTGGCTTTTATGTATTCTTTTCTTCCAAGGAGGAAATGAAACAAAAGTTAGCATGATTAGTGATGAATGTTATAAAACACTTTTCCTGATAAGTTACTTTAATATAAATAGTGAAACTTTGCATGATTTCATACATGTTATTTATGGCCAGATTTGGCATCAAGATTATATGAGGTAGCTAGATATAAATAAGAAAATGCAGATATATAGATGTAAATACAGAAAATAAGTAATGGAGGGCAAATGGCAGAGAGGAATTTTGTAGTTCTTCAAAGTCAACGCAATAAATAGCTCTACAGCAGACATTTTGTAGTTCGTCACTGTCAATAACTTTAAAAAAATTTACATTTTAACAGTGATTTATTTTAAATCATAGTTTGCTAGTGTGAGATAATCTGTTGAAATAAATTATTATGTTGAACATTTAACCGAACTGAGCCTGATCCTTAAATTTTGTATAGAGTATGTCAATAATCACTTGTTTGCACAACTAAAGATACCATAGAATTGTATGTTGTGCTTTATAATTAGTCTTAGATTTTAAGATGTTATTTTTATTATTATAGCAAGGTGAGTTCGTCTTAAAAGACTCTTAAGACTTTTACTTGTACAATATCAAGCAGTTAGCCCTGAAACTATACGTATAGCTAACATTATATGGACTCAACAGGCTAAATTTAGGAATATATATTTACAAACAGAACACTAGCATTTATATCAGATTCAGTAATAAATTGGATGGAAGTCTTAAAACCTGAAGCGATATTTTTTAAATGCAGAAAATTTAGGAAAATGAATAACTCAAATTATATTTTAACCTTTATTTTCTTTGTGTCTGTTTGGTACATCTTGTTTACTTACCTTTTACATAGCCTCAAAAAAGATACATGCTGTTTTATAAGTTTTAATCTAAAAAGAACATGTCTTTAATGTTTATTCATGTTAAGAAGTATGACAAAATCATTTGTATCAGCTGGGATTTTTCCATTATTGGCTAAAATATCATTTCTATTCAAGCCTTTGATAAGGATTTTTTTATTTCCTTAATTAACTACAATTATGCACATTCCTGGATGTATGAATCTCACTCTTTGTAGTGGAAGAAAGATGTACTAGAAGTGCAGTGGTGTTTGAAAGTGATCAGTTCTTTGGTCCAGGCTGATCTGCAGAGGATGGCCCCATGTGCTCTCACTGTCTCAGTCTGTGGTCTAGCTAGGAATGTGCAGGGCATAGGTCCTATGCATAGAGTGTAATGACTGAGACTCATTCACCAATTGACACTTTCCACCAATTAATTGTGCATTATTTCATATTTTAATTTAAGACATGCAGTTAACTGTGTTTGGGCATGAGTGTGTGCGAGATGAAGGAAAGGCATGGGAAGGTACAGTGAAGCTAAACAGTCAGAGTGGGACAGTTCCAGGCAGCAGGACAATTAGACACAGGTCTGCTTCCAGAGGCTGACATTTAAAATGCTTTGGAAACCATTTCTTTGTCTTACCTGTCTCTCTTATGTGAACAAATGCCATAGACGTCTGAATAAAAGAAGCAAATGTGTTCTAAATGACTGTATTCCCTATACTCTAAATGCTGCTTCCTTACTAGAAAAAAATATGCCAAAGGATAAAAGCACTAGCATTTATCAGGTTTATTCTGTGTTCTGTATATGCTTAAGTCATTTCTTGTTTCCTCACATAAATAAGTTTATAAACAAGTAACCCAACTTTCTGAGAGAAGTGTGAAATTTGGAATGAAGTAGACCTTAGGAGCCTGGGCCGTACAGGTGTCTCTGGTCACAAAGTTGGGATATCAGGTGCCTGTTTCTTTATTTTTATAGACACAGATTTTTTTCTTAGGGTAAATTGCTGCCTAATTCTTTAAACCATTCTTTAGTAAAGTCTTGATCATTATGTGAATGCTATATATGGATGTGTGTAGATATATTCTACATACAATAAATATGATACCATTGCTATGCATATAAATCACACTAATAAAATACATCTCAGAATTTGCAGAACATTTTTTTTTTCATTTGACTAACTTAACAGAAATTGTTGAATTTGATTTTAATATTAGGGTGATTTTTGTCCTTGGGAGAGGAGTTGCTGTATTTATAGATCCTTCACCTGGGAACAGAACATAGTTGAACTGTCTTCAGTAAGCCAAGTCCTGCTTACCCTCACCTGAGCATTGTTTTCTCCATGCTTTTAGAATGAATATATTGTAGTGGTTTAACCTCGCCCTTCCTGTTGCAGAGGTTTACTCTGTTTTCATGTGGTCAAATTGAGGGCAACATTTGGACTCATTTCTATTTGTCTTTGCATTATCTAAAGGGAAAATATTAATACAGCCTATGTCCTCACTACCTTGGTGCTGCTGCTACACTGTGGAGCAACAAAATCCCCAACCTGTCTGCTCACCACAGATGCTCATCTTCCTGCTCCCCGTGTAGCTGTCCTTTTCTTTCTTTTTTTTTTTTTTCTTTTTATGGAGGGATAGTTCGTGTTACCCTGCCCAGAATAGGACTGTTCTCAGAACTGTCACCAGTTTAGCAACTTCAGTCACATTTCTTCTAATCATTGAAGGTATTCTCGTCACTTGTTTTTTTATTTTTATTTTTTTGCTTCAGCTACTTCTCTTGCTCAGTATTATCTGTACTATTGTATGTACTATGTGCACAACCCTACAGTAGAGACTAAACACAAAATATTAATAACAGATATTTGCTGACTGGATAAAAATGAATGACAAAATGAGTTATCATCTGGAGATTAAGACTCACTTGAATTTACTAATTTCTGTTTTTTCTTTGGGAAACTAGCTATTTATAAAACAACTGTCTGTTTATAAGAGTTGTCCCAGCTCTTGGTAGTCAAGAGTATCAGTGGAATTGCTGGGTTGAGGTAGTGTGGAGTCTTAGGTCCTTTTAAGTCTCTCACACATGGGTTTCACACAGTGCTTTGGTATTTACAAGGACTGTAACTTCGGGTTGCAGAAGTGAAAACATCACTGAGCAAATGTCACTGACAGACCCTTTCTTTTTTTTTCCTATCTTTTTCTCCTTTTTTAATTTATTATATTTGTGTTTTAATTTTACACATCAGCCATGGGTTCCCCTGTCCTCCCCACTCCTGCCCCCACCCCTACCTTCCCCCCAGCCCCTCCCCTCCATTCCCATTTCCTCCAGGGCCAAGACTCCCCTGGGGATTCAATTCAACCTGCTGGATTCAGTACAGGCAGGTCTATTCCCCTCCTTCCAGGCTGAGCAAAGTGTCCCTGTGTAAGCCCAAGGTTCCAAACAGCCAGCTCATGCACTAAGGACAGGTCTGGGTCCCACTGCCTGGGTGCCTCCCAAACAGTTCAAGCTATTCAATTGTCTCACTTATCCAGAGGGCCTGATCCAGTTGGGGGCTCCACAGCTTTTGGATCATAATTCATGTGCTTCCGTTCCTTTGGCTATTTGTCCCAGTGCTTTTCCAATCTTGGTCTCAACAATTCACACTCTTACAGTCCCTCCTCTTTCTCACCAATTGGACTCCTGGGGTTCCACCTGGGGCCTGGCTGAGGATCTCTGCATCCACTTCCATTAGTTATTGGATGGGAGTTCCAGCATGACCGTTAGGGTGTTTGGCCATCTGATCACCAGACTAGGTCAGATCAGGCTTTCTCTTGACCATTGCCAGTAGTCTACAGTGTGGATTTCTGAAGACCACATGAGAACAGGAAGAAGCAAAGTGCTAGACAGACCCTTCTTAATCACCAAGTTGAACTGTTATCAATTGCAGAGTATATCAGACATTGAATTAAGAGATCATTATTGAATTTAACTTGTGGTTTTTGAAGAAGTCATTTATGCTTTTTGAGCCTTATGCATGGTGTGTGAAATGAAAGACCATTGGACAAATACATTCTGAAGTCCTATTAGTGTTGAAGGATTGTGTTGTACATTTTTAAACGTATTAACCTGTTTTCTAATGCCTAGGGACTTGCTGGTAATTAAAAATCTGTTCAATAAATCTGATTCATGCCCTGACATTCCTCCCAAGAATCTAAATATCTAAATTATGGTTGTTTTTCCTCCTTCTCCTCCTCTTCCTCCTCCACCTCCTCTTCTTCCCCTTCCCTCCTCCTCCTACTTCTTCTTTTGAGATTAAGATAATCCCATCATTTCCCCCCTTCTCTTCTTCCTGCTCCTAACTAATCTCATATGTGCCTTCCACACCCTCACTCTCTCTTTTTTTTAATTTTTGGCCTCATTTTCTTTGATTATTGTTGCATACACATGTATGTGTGTGTGTTTATCTCCAAATATGTAAATACAACCTGCAAAAATCCATATAATGTTATTTATATGTATATGTCTTCAGTAGTTTGGAATTCAAACAGATGAGTAGGGTCATACTGTCATGATGTGTGGAATACAATAAAAGAAAAGAATTGAAGCACAGATAGCAAATGCATGAATCCATCAAGACTTAAAAGTTTATTTACTGTTTAGTAGTATAAGAGCTCAAAGTATTTTCCATCTAAATTCAATTAGAGCAAAGTGGACTATAGATTTCCAATTTTGTGCAGTTCTTGCAAGATGATGTGGGAGTCATCCAGGTTTCTTTCGTTTTTAAAGTCACAACCTAACGATATTGAAAGACATTTAGGTTAGGGTTTTGCCTGGGGTGAAAGGGATCACCAAGAAGTCTCTAATAAGCATTTGAAATCATAGTTTATTTTACTGGCTGGTCAGTGGAGGAATAGAGTTAAACAGCTCTGTGGTTTTAATCAAGGAAAATCACGTTGTTTTCTTCCTACCATAAGCCTACAACATCACCTTCCTAGGGTCAATATTCTCACCAAGATTTTTCGGGAACTTTTATAAATAAATTTTAGATTAATTTAAGGGACATACTAGAAATGTGTCTTTGTAGAGGACACATTAAGTGCATGATTGTTCTGTGCTTCTCAAAATTCACATATGAAATGGTAGAACACAAAGAAATAAAATTTCAGATGCAAAGATTCAGTTGGTTTGATAGATATGAAAGTCTCTAGATAAAAGTCTGGTATTCTCAAAGGTATAGATGCCCACCTCTTTTGTATTGTTCACAAATGAACATTAGAGCCATAACAATAAATTTAAAGTTGAACTTCACCAATTTGTCATGGCCTGCAGGATTCTATTTTACTGTGTCTTTCTTGGAGCACATAGTATTATTTGTAATAATAAATGGCTTTATTACCCAATGAAGTATCACTAGTTTTTAAAGGCGCTTAGACCAGTAAACACATAAACAATTTTAATGCAAAGTTTAGGCAGTTGCTTTCATGTAGCTATGCAAACAGGTAATATATTTAGAATTAGGTGCTCCACTCTAGAATGTAGAGAGGGCTATGGGCATATCCTTGCCCTTCTTCTCTCAACGTCTAGCACCAAAGTCATGCACCTATGTGGTGAGCTCACACTGATACATTAGCATCACTCAGGTTAGAGATGGGCATCCACCCTTACAATATACCAGAGGAGTTTCCAGGGGAAATATCTCCCAGAAAGTAACCACAGGTGGTATAGGATGTGGGAACTTTACTTAGACCAGACTTGAAGTGATAGAATGGAGTACTGGGGGTGAATGAGGTCAAGAGCCAGCTAAATTAGGAGTCCTCTTTATGAGATGGGCCAATAGATGAAAGAACAGAAAAAAAGTAGAAAATTCTAGGTCCATGTGATTTTGAATCACAATTTTGATTTATGAGTAGTTAACATTAAACTCTCAAAATACTTAAAATTAGCTGGTTCTTATGAC
This sequence comes from Onychomys torridus, assembly GCF_903995425.1. Classification (NCBI taxonomy): domain Eukaryota; kingdom Metazoa; phylum Chordata; class Mammalia; order Rodentia; family Cricetidae; genus Onychomys; species Onychomys torridus. The sequence continues at coordinate 66,795,581 of NC_050445.1, read as the reverse complement.
TGGAGTTATAAGAAAACTACAAAACAAATGTGATCTGTAGGTACAGAGCATGGTGTTGTTGTTAATGTCAACATCCAGCTGTCAGTAGACTCAGGTCATTGGGGATCTTGTGCTTTGACCTGATCCAAATAGAGTCACCAAATCTATGAGGGGAAAGGAAGGCAAATCAGTTATAAATTTGTAAGAGAAAGGGAAAATCTTTCACATTCACAGTTTCAGGATTTTTAATGTGCTGTGTTCCCCTGTGGCATTTAAACCCAGGCTCTAATGCACATCAAGCAAGTGTCCTACCACTGTGTTATGCCCCTAACCCATCTCTGCATTGTGATGGAAGTTCTGAGATTATATAAATAAGAGATCCCGTAGACTTAGTACCCCAGTGATGGAAATAAACTAGCAGTATGATAGATAATTCAAGAAGTGATGCCTGAAGCTACTGTTGGCATTGCTTTGTGACCAATATCTTTGCTGAAGCACCAAGTAGACAAGTTATTTAACCCATTTATGACCTGTTTCCCAAGCATATAGGAAGGTAAGAGTGTTAACAAGGTGTGCCTGTCATAATAGTCTTTGCTGATATGATGACCTGGGTCAAGTTGAACAAGGACCTTACTGGTCCCTGTTGAAATATGGGATCCAGAATGTTAGATGTCACTCTGTATGACCCACTAGAGCCAACCATGTATCCCAAGGAAACTGTAAGAAGAGAGAAAGGAGACATTTATTACAGACCAAGAGGTCTTACAGGAGTTACCAATTGGGATTGGAGCCTCAGTAACTTTACATTCGTGATATGAGTTAAAGCATTGAGAAACCCTCAATGGCAACGGAAGGCTGAATTTTAGTTAGCAGTATTCCTGTTATCATTCAGCCATGCTGGGTTCTAACTGAATAAATGCCAGTGAATCCTCATGGGTGTAGTTTTCTAGTACCTCTCCCTTCTGTGGTACTGAACTTCCTTTCATTCCCAACACTCCCAGCACCCACTTTGGGCTATTGCTGCATCTCAATAAACAATTTGCCAAAACCCGAGATAGCAGCTGGTTTTCTGAATATTCAGTTCAGCTCTGACACTAACTGCATGAGCTCAGTCACTACAGATTAAAAGCTGAATGTCACATGACTGCTCACACTTCAGCTGCCAATCATAAACCCCTAAATTCTGACCAGACACCTATTATTAGGAGCGCCCACAACTTCCTCCTTGGGTTAAATATGCTAAAATGACTTGCACACAAAGCCAAAAGCACTGAGATTTACTAGTTGACACAGCCAACTGAAAGAAATGCAGAGGGAGACTGGAGGGCAGAAATGTGTTCAGAGGGGAGTGCGGAGCTCCCAGTCTTCACACTGGTCCAGGCTTGCCAGCTCCACAGCACATCAGCGTTTCACCAACCAGACACCTCTTTCCAGCCCATCATTCAGCTTGGGGCTCCAGTCATCATCAGTCATCTCCTCAGGGTACAAGTAAGATAGTCCTACAGTTGAGAGATTTCAGGGGTCTTATGAGAACTTGTGTCAAGAACTGGAGACTAAGACCAAATATTATTATGGTTAAACATGGGCTTTTCTCTAGGGAATCTGCAGAGTACATTAGGAACCTTAACAGGACCAAAGGCATTACAGTTCTTATCTAGAGATGATCATGCCCACCTTGAGGCAGAGATGTAGCTCAAATGGGTCAAACAAGTGATAAGAAAGAGAAGGTTTTACACAGATGCAAACACATGAGCATGGAAAGTTAAGCCTCCCCAAATACAGATTTGGGGGCCAGATGTCAGGGTTTGAATCCTGCTCTATTGCTTATAAGTGGGACAACATTTGGTGGGTTACTGAAATTCTGTCTCAATGTATTTTTAAATGTATGTGCTTTACAAAATTGTTACAAGAATTTAAATGGTTAGTGCTTGTAATTTATCTCATAACAGTTTCTGGGTTAAAATATAAAAAAATATAAGAATAAAAGTTTCTTTTCTTTTCTTTCTTTTTGTTTTTTGTTTTTTGTTTTTCAAAACACGGTTTCTTTGTGTAATTTTGATGCCTGTCCTGGATCTGCTCTGTAGACCAGGCTGGCCTTGAACTTCCAGAGATCTGCCTGGCTGTAGGATTAAAGGCCCAGCAAAATATAGATTTCATGTTTATTATTAACCTATGAGATAATTAAAGTGGTATTTAGTTCAATGTGATATTTTCTAATCTTTGCTTCTATGCAGATAAATTCAGATTTACTCCTTTTTATTTAGTATTTCTGCTGCCTCTACCCAGAGTGGTGTATTGTTTCATTTCTGCTCTGTGTGACATTATGATGTAATACGTATCTTTTGGTCTTCATCACTGGTCCTTACTGACTTCTCAATCCTTAGTAATGAATAGAGTCAGCAAGATTGCAGCTTGAAAGAGACATGACTACACCAAGCAGAGGCACATCCTTCCTGCTTCTGCTCTTATGGCCTTTTCCAGCCTTGGTATCACTCTTGAATACCAGTTATTATATTTACAGAGATGCCCCTTGGGACGAATGAGCTTTTCCTAAATGGTTGCACTTTTACATCATTATCTTCCATATTATATTATATAAAAAGTATTGACTATTTTTAAATGTAATTACTTGGCAATGGGAGACCTTTTAAAACTTGCACAGTAATATTAGCTTTCTGATGATTGTACTTCCTACCATACTGTCTCAGCCCACTTCTCTAAGGAGAAGTACTAACAACACCAAGACATGCTATGGCAGCATTTGTGTCACTGTGCCTTGCTTTCAGAATGATGCTCCATGCTAATTCCTTTAAGGGACAGAACACTTCTCAGCAAAGCAGGAGGTCACTTAGCTTTTACATTCATGTCTTGTGGAATGTTGGCCCTGTCAGATGTTTTCCTGAGGACTGACGTATGACTTGAGTAAGTTTTAAAGACCACGAGGAGAGACCACAGTCAGGTCCTCAGAATGTGCATAATTTACCTTCACGTCTCCTGGTTTTACATCCGAGATTCAACCAACCATGGATGAAACAAGTAGAAAATTTTTTTATAGTAAATCATACAGTTATTTAATTTGAGTCAATTGTTTGGTATTCATGTGATTTTACCATGTATCGAAGAAGAGATTAAATTTATATACTGAGATAAATAGTTTATTTTTAAGTGAAGAATTATATCTTGACTGAATATTTGATACTGCAAAATGTAGAGTGTCTTCAAAAATTTTTAGAGTGATCAGTGTTTTTATAATCAGATTTTTATGATCATCAATGCTGGGAACACAAGCTTCTTATACATATATAGCCTGAAATTCCAGAAGTTTTCTGTCATTATTTGTAGCCAAATTTCATTCAATGATTTTTTTAAATCAAACTTAAGTCAACAACTCAAATAGCCACTTTTATAATTAAATATTCTAATATAACACTATCCAGAGAAATATTGCCTTGGTTATTTATATGATGAGAAATGATGATAGGAAAATATTGAGAATTTTTACTTTTTGTAATTAAACCATTATGTTTCTATAAAAACAGATACAGAATTCTTTTCTATTGAAAATAGATATTTTTCATACAATGTATTCTGATTGCAGTTCTCCCCTCTCAGTTCCTCTCAGATCCTCCTCACCCCCCACTGATCCAAATAGCTCACTTTCTCTCATTAGAAAACATACAGACATGTAAAATAATAATAATAATAATTAATAATAATGATATAAAAACAACCAGAAAGAACAACAACAAAAAAAAAGGAGCAAAGAAAAATCATGAGAAATGCATACTGATACAAAGACACACACACATTCACACACACAGAAATCTCATAAAAACACAAAGTCAGAAGCCATAATATATAGGCAAAAGACCTGTAAGGGAAGAATGCCCAGATGAAGCATTATGAGACAGACAGACAGACAGACAGACACACACACACACACACACACACACACACACACACACACACACAAAGACACCATTGTGTTTGTTTGTGTTGGTCAGCTACTGCTGACCATGGAGTCTGCTCCGAAGTGTGGCTTGAATACACAGTAAGGCACCATTGGAAAAACAAAACAAACAAACAAAAATAATTTTTCTTTTATGAGGGATTTTCAACTGGGGATAGCTTCTGGGTTAGGGATGAGAACTCTGGCCTACTTCCTCTCTCCTGCCTGGACTCCATCTGGTTTAGAGTTGTGCACACCCTGTGCACACTGCCACAGACTCTGTGAGTTCACATGTGCATGGTCCTGGTGTTTCTAGAAGACCTTGTTTCTTTGGTGTCTTCCATCCCCACTGGCTCCTAGAACCTCTTGGTCTCCCCTTCTGCAGCTCCCTGATCCCTGAGGGAGGGATTTGGTGGAGACACCCCTTTTAGGACTGTTTCAAGGTCTCTTACTTTTGGCACGTTCTTCCGGTTGTGGGTCTCTGTTTTTGGTTCCTGTCTGCTGCAGAAGCTGAACAAGACACTGGTCTGTGAGTGCTGCAGAACGTCATTAAGAGTCATTCATTGCTGCATTCCTTTAGCAACACTAGTGTTTGGCTTATCCTAGATCCCTGGTCTATCTAGTCTCAGGTTCTTGGCCGCCCAAGCAGTGTTGGAGACGGGGTCCCTCTCATGGTGTGAGCCTCAAATCCAATCAGATATGGATTGGTTAGTCCCACATTCCCATGCCATGAGCACCAGTCAGAAGAGACGAAGGCTCTAGTTCAGCACCAGTTAGGCTTCTCCACCTTCAATGAGTTATGAAGATGTTGTCATCTGCCATAGATAGGGCCTTACCATCAGTCTGTGGAGAGCAACTCATAACCTTGGCAAGAACCTGCACTGTGTGTGGGTGTCCAGAGGTTCCCCCTTATCCAACAACTTGATTAAATGTAACCCCATTTCTGCCATGGAGGTTTGTTTCACTTGAACGTGACAGATACCTATGTGGGGTATTGTCTCCTTGTTATTTGGTGATTTAATTCAGATTCCTTTCATATGTGTATATATTTTAGGAAGCTTCTACTGTATTGGATTTCATAAACCAAACCTGTAATGAACATGGGAACACAAATCAGTGATCCCAGAACATGGATGCCTGAGGCCCAGAAATTGCTAAGAATTCCAAACCAGGCTTAGGTATAAAGTGAGACCATACTTGTCTCAAAAAAGGAAAAAAAAAAAAGAAATGAAAGAAGTATTTACAGTTTTCTCTTATTCTGTAAATAATAATCACATAAATATTTACACATTAGATGTTATAAGTAACCTAGAGCATGTTTTAATTATAGAAAAGAATGTATGTAGATTATATGCAAATAGTAGGGGATTTTATGTGACACAGAGCATGCTCAGATTTTGATCCTTGGGGATTCTAGAAAACTACATTGGGTATGTGAGGGGGTGCTAAAGAATTTTGTTTTGTTTCAGATGGGGAGGCCCTTTAGAAGCACACCACTCATTCTATTTCTCACATTCAAGGTTTGTGATGTGTTAGGCATAAATCCTGCTGCAGTCCATATCAGTTGTACAATAATTTGAAGTGTAATGGCATGTTGACTTCTAATCATCCTTAGTGATTGGCTGCACAGTAACACAGTGAAATCAGCTCAGCTGAGAGCAATGAAGAGCATTCTTACTTAGTTTTTTGGAACTTTTTTAGGGCAGTTTGTTTCATAATTAAATATAATTAATTTTGAAAGTTTATTTGACCAATCTTTTTAAACCTTGAGAATATATATGTATTCAACTAGAAACATTCATAATGTAGAAAGGCCCATGCCATCTTTAAGAAAAAGTAGATAAAATGTCAAAATGAGTGATTTGAAATAGTGGTTGATGGATTATTTTACAAATTTATAAACCAAGTCATATGTGTCTTGTGTACGTCTCTGCAGTATAAATAGCAACGTCCTGCATTTTTCATCCCTGACTTGGATAGCAAATGATGTCACTTCTATGGTGTGCTTTGTTTATCTGACCGTCTTTGTGAATGGTGTGGCTGTGGGCATCTGGGCTGTGCAGTTCAAACAAAGAACGAGCGCTTTGCCTGGTACATGATGGAGAAGCCAGCCTGAACTGAGTGTTGTTTCTTCTGAGTATTGACTCCAGTGTTTGGAAGCATCCTCATTATTGAATCCTAAGGACATTTGATCTGCAGCAGTTGACACTAGATTGCTTTTAGAACTGAACAGTGACTCTCATTCAGCTCAGTTCTTTCTAATAGCAATGATGGCCCTTTTTACATTTTATAAAGTACTTTTATAGCTCATTATTTTATTCTCTATGAAGACAATAGTACCATTCTAATTGCTCTGTTTCAATGAGACAACACCGATGTATGCTTGCCATTATTAGCTCAATTTGGGCATCAAAGTGAACAATATTTTAAATGAACATTTCTGCTGAGTCTGCAGGATAGAAGATAATTCATCTTGAAATAATCTTATAAGATCATTTGATTGCTTTCATATGCTTCTGGTAATATGACCAATCTTCATATAGTGCCGAGTCATGTTATGATCTTATAAATACAAAATTATAGCTAAATGAATTTTGCAGTCAACTTACCACTTAATTTTTATACCAATTGAATAGCTGCCAGTGGGGTCTTTGATCTCCCCCTGTGTTAACCTTTAAACTGCCAATTAGAATAGGGATTTCACATTCAATTATACTATCAACTTACTTAGAACTGTACCCAAATATAGAAGTTCTGATGCAGACTTGGAATTTTTTGAATCACTGAAGGAAGGGCAGAATAAACATATGATTTTTTTTTTTTTTTTTTTTTTTTACCCATCAGCTCTAAAGTTTAACCAAGAATTAACCTCCAAAATCTATAAAGGGTTATCTGATAATTGAACACAATAATGTTGAAGGCACTGAGGCATTCACATTTGCCCTGACTTGTGTTTTCTTTGCCAAAAATGAACATTTTTTTTTTTTGTAGAAATCGGGAAGATATTTTTTTGATCATTTTTCTAAATGACACTATAAGGTCAAGCAGGATGCTCATTATCCTTTATTCCCACCTTTCTCTACCTCTCAGCAAGTTCCTCTGTCTCATCCCAGCCCATAGGCCTTGTCAGTGCTGCTGGGAAATTATTTCTCCCAGGTGATGGTGGCAGGGAGGGGGCAATGAAGGGGAATTATTGTTTTGTGTTGTTTGTAGGTATAAATTATTTTGTTGAGAAATACAAATACATAATTTATTTTGCTAACAAAAATACATTTGCTATTAGAAGATAAAAGACTAGAAATGACTATGGAAATAATTTAAATGAACTTTTCCATACCATCCTTGTTTGACTTGGGAAGGAGCAAGGCAGTCCTTCCGGTGGTTTGGATGATGGTTATCTCCTTTGATAACTTTAGATATCTGTGTCTCATAAACTTACAATTAAAATCTAAAATGTTATTTCTAAAACAGGCATGTACATTAACAAAAAATAGTTTCAGAATAGGGCGTGTAGCCTAGTTGGTAGAATGCTTGACGGACATGTGCAAAGCCCTGGTTTCGATTCCCAGTACCACAGCATGCAAGTGTGTAGCAGATACCTGAATTCCCAGTGGAGGCAAGAGGTTCAGAAGTTGGAGGTTATCCTGGTCTACACAGTCATTTTGAGGCCAACCTGTGATACATGAAACTTTTTCATAGAACAAAACATATTAAAAATTAAAAAATATATATATTAGCCTGGTCAAATTTATTTAAGGAGTAAGTTGCATGAGTGTATCCCCCAACCCAGCACCTTCCTCCTGTGGGAATAAACATGTAAATTAGCTAAAGATTTCAGGCTCCTGACCCTTTTTTTTTTTTTTTTTTTTTTTTTTTTTAATTTACAGTAAAATGTACCATAGCACTTCCTAGATTTATTAAGTAAGGACAGATTTGAGACCCTCTTGAACATTATTTTAGAGACTGTTGTATGGACTGTCTATTGTTCTGTGATAAATTTCTACAAATTAACCTACCTAAAAAGGTATGCATTATTGTGTCTGAGTTTCTATGAGATGAGGGCCCAGGCATGGCTTAACCAGGGTCTCAGTTTCAGGGGCTTTTCAAGCTGCAGTCAATCAGAATCATCAGACTGAGTAAGTAGCTGATCTCCACTCCCTTGGCTGATGGCAGTTTTAGCTCCAAGGGCTTCTGTGAGGGAGACAGTACTTGAGTCACAACCACGCTCAGCTGATACCTACACAAACCTAACTAACAAATGCAGAGGCCAAGGCTGAAAAGAACAAGCCTTAGTTGAACTGTCCCTTCCTCTGAACAGACTGAATCTCATAGCCAAGCTTGACTAGCAAAGACTGATGCTGAGTCATTAAGAGTTGTGTGTCCTCCAGAAGCCTCGCTTTCTGGCAAGGTTGACAGCCCCGAAGTCAGACTCATTTAGCAGTCAAATTTAGTTAAAATAAAACATGATAGCAAGAAATAGAAGAAATGTTTGTTTTAACTTTGACTCTAATCAGCTGAGTGACCTAAGACAAGTCATTCAACAAGCTTGATGTCTGTAAATTAAAGAGATTTTAATGATCTCTAAGTTTGAAGTTCTGACTTACAATATTTTGAAATGTTTCTTAAAATCTATTTCTTGTGTTGGGACAACAGCTCAGTGAAGCATTTGCCTCCCAAGTATGAGTAACTGAGTTTGTATCCCCAGAAGCCAGGGAAGATGCTGGACAAGATGGTGTGCATGTAGAACCCCAGTGATGGCAAGATGGAACATGGAGACAGGCAGCTCTCTAGGGGTCATTGGCCAGTTAACCTCACTACCTGAAGAGGCCCAGGCAAGTGAGAGATCCTATCTCAAGCAAAAGATGGAAGAAATGTGAGGAGAGATAACCAAATTATCCTCTCTCTTCCACCTACATGAACACACATGTGGTTGTATACATCTACACCCACATTCACTTGCATATGTGCATGCACATGTACACATGTACATGCACACACACACATACACAACTACACATGCAAAATTGTCTCTCAAATAAGCGTATTCCATTGCCTACCGGATGTATATACATTATACATTTTCCGGTCATTTCCCTAAGCATACTCTTGTAAACTGCAAAGTACTTCTGCATTGCCCAGGGGAAAAAGATGGAAGAAATATGACAAATATAGAATTATTGTGAATGCTAGCTTCATTTGGAATGAAGATCTCTGTATTTGCAATGACATTGTTCTAGTCTAATTGCTCTAATAGAATACCCAAATTTTGCAATTCATGAAGAACAGACGTTTACTTCTTCATAGTTGTGATTTTAGGAAATCTAAGATCAAGCTCAAGATTGCCAGCATCTACTGAAGGCCTGTGATGTAAAATAGAAAGGAAGGTGGTGTGCACATATGTGTGTGGTTGAATGTATGTGCACGTGTGCATATTTGTGCATGTGTGTATGAATGTGTGTGGGGGTGGGGGTGTTAGTTTCACACCAGGCAGGAAACTGAACTTGTTGCATCATAGTGAACCCACCCCCTTCAACAAGGGTATCAGTTCACTCTTGCAGTGTTCTCAGGACCTAATCATCTCATCCTGTTCTAGTGGCTCTTACATGAACTCCGGTGGTCATCATCCAGTCCCTGCCACTCCGTAAGAAGAGAAGGAATGGGGAACTTTTGATCCTTTCATAAAGTGTTATATAAGTAAACAGCGCATTTACCCCCTTGGGTCCTAGGAGTTCAAAGACCTTGGGTGTGATAGACAAGCTTTTGTCCATGAGCCACATCCCTCAGCCTCTGTAGACAGACAATGAAAAGTACCTTTTCATACACTAAAAGGCAGCATCTAACCTCCTCTTTTTCTCCATATTTATTCATCATAGTAAATATTGAGAAGAAAATAATATCTAATAAGAATATTTGAAGAGCCCTTGCTCATTGTCCATTAAGCAGGCATATGGGAACATTTTATTGCTTTTCAGTATCTTCAATCATTTGATACTTTGAGACATATCTTGACAAAGTGGCAACTATGCTATTGATAACATAGATTCTGATTTTTCCTAACACAGCAGAAGGTTTTTATATATTAGTTTTATAGCTATAAATAATATATTTTAAACTATAAGTTATTAAAGAAGAAGAAAACAGCTACATGTTACCCTATCCCTAAGATAACATCTGTTAAAATATTTCTCAGCTTGACTGTGATATTACACAATGATGCATTTTTCTTTTAAAGTTACCTTTCCATCACTTTTGTAAAAACACCTATTTGAAAAGAGGAAAGAACCAGGTGTGTTTGTTGGTGTGTGTCTGTGATCCCAGCACAGGAGATGTTGATACAGGAGGACCGAACTTCAAGGCTGTCCTGGGAACTTGCTAAGTTCAAAAGAAGCCTGGGATGTGTGAGACTGACTCAGACCAACAGCAACAACAATAACAACAGCAACAACAAAAGTGGAGGAATGATTTACTCATGAGGCCTGAGTCTTCAGTCCTGGGTTGATTGATTTGTTCAGTTTGGGGGCCTGTGACAGGGCAGAATGTCATGGTGGGAACTGTGTGGTAATGTAGTCTGCTACCTCCATGTTGACTGTGAATCAAAGAGAAAGGAAGGGATCCAAATATGCTTCAGAGCCACTCACCCAGAGACCTAATTTTCTCATACTAGACTCTACCTCCCAAATACACAACTAGTGTCAATGTCCTTAACACATGAACCTGTTTATGATCCAAACTACAGAACTAAAAGGTACAGCTGCCTCTAAGGCCACAGGATGGTAGTCATCAAGTAGCCTGTCCCCAATGTAGCTCATAAAGTCAAGATTTGTGTAAGATGCCAGAAACACTGTAGGAAACGGGAGAAACGTTTTTTCTAGGAAGTGGCAACAGTGTTGATAATGAAGTCCAGCAACATTGTATTCCAAGGTCAATACTCTGTTGTTCTTTTTAATCTCAATATTGAATGTGTAGTGCAATTTCTCATACCAAGCAAGCTGGAGCTGGGGAAAGCTACATAGTCTATATTAGACCTGTTTCTTTCTTTTCTTTCCATTGTTTTGTTTCTGGGGTTTTTTGTGGTTAGTTGGTTGGTTGGTTGGTTGGTTGGTTGGTTGGTTGGTTGGTTTGTTTTTGTCCTTTGAACCCTATATTTATTCAGTTGTCTTAACTAATAAATGTTTTCAGGATTGTTGAATGGTTATTGCTTTAATTTCTAAGGTGTCTAAAGCCAAATAATTTGTTTAGATTCTTCTAAAACTTCAGTTTTTATGCCCTCAGATTTAGTGTTTTTATTGTGCCCTATTTTACACACATACACACACACATACATACACATATGTTTTAACACCTATATATGTTAAAATTCAGTGACTTCTTAAATTGGCGTTAAAATTAGCTCTACAACCATGTAATTTTTTTTAGAACCACTCAAGTTTTAGATTGCTGTATTGCCTCAGAAACATCCCATTCCCTGTTACATTCCAATAAAGAATATTTTATTGATTCAAATTTGTTATGAAGAAGAAAGTTTCTCTATTTGAAAATATCTTAAACTTCATTGTGATGTGTCAAATATAGCTTAATTAGAGAAAGATAAGTGATTTCAAGGACAAATTATTTGGCCTGACAAGCTGTGAATATTTGAAGCATACTTAGCAGGTCCAGGAGAAGTAAGATGTGCCTCCGATGTTAGCTTTCTGTGAGTAGTTCTTTCAAGATGGGACAGCTGTCTGTGATCGTACTGGATGAGGTTCTGCCTTACTGTGGACAGCTCTCTCAGAACCAGAACTCTGTTCTGGGAACACACTGGGCCTCTAAACTTAGCATGTATAATGTTTGCTGACAAGTGAGGGAATAGGACCTGTCAGGTTGCTGATTCTGCGTCAGAACTCCTCAGTATCCCAACTATACTGCTGTATCCAGTGGTGGTGTTTGGTTGTTTAGAATGCTGTCTGGATGTAGAACCTTTCCTGCCCCGTGTTGTATGAATTGACATCAAAAAATCTCCCAGCCGTTTCAATACCTTTAACACTTTAATCATCTTAGAGAAATTTACTGTAATTTCATACAAGTAAATTTCCCTTTAAGGCAGATTTTTATCTGTGTGATTCCAATCGTAACTGCAAACTTATCTCTGGCTTTAAGAGCAAACCTGGCTACTATGCAGAAAGTGAGGTTTAGAAAGCAGCTTGTTTGTACTGGTAAAGATATTTAGATCTTTTCTTTTGGCTCCTTCCACCCAGTCATTAACTCACTTCTGCAGGCTCTAGTTCCACTGTCAAGCCAAGGTAGCCTGCCATTTGCAACAAAGAATGACTGTTTTAGAACTGTTGCATAAAGAGAAAAGGCTGGAATCTTGGGGGTGATGATGGATACTGAGACTTCCCAGAACTGGGTGAGGATTCGTTGACCTTTTCACTTTTTCTATCTAAAACCAGTTATTTTTTTTTAAAATAGATAACATGCACCCACAGTGATAAAATGGGAGAACAGTGAAAACTAGATTTCCCTCTCCCTTATGGTTATTGCTTGTTGTCCATGCAAGCCTTGTATACTTACTCATTTCTCTTCGCCAAATGAAATGTGCACATAGAAGTACATAACATGCTCTTATTCCATGTTTTGCTATTTCCCTTCATAGTGTGCTATTATTATTGGCTTCATATCAGTATTTAAAAATGTATTGTCCTCACTCACATTTTCAGTACATACCATAATTTGTTCAGCCAATTTTCTCCTGTACTTTTAAGGCCATTGCAGTCTTTTCCTACAGTGTCACAATCAATGCCCAGACACTTAAGTCTTTGTGTTTACAGACATGTAGATGAACACCTGAAGTTACCATTGGTAACGCTCTGAAACTTTGTAAACATAAGGAGTGATTTCTAAGTAGTTCAACCTGTCATCCACTGTATTGCTTCTGTGAAGTTCCTGTGTGTGTGGGGGGGATCCCCAGGTTCAGACAACCCCCTGCAATAAGTAGGTTAGATCTACACTCCAGTGACTCATCCCTCAAGGTAGAGTGCTAGATGACAAATCAGATCTGCAGATGAATCTCTTACAGTGACTTGTGACATTGCAGTTAGGATTAGGGGAATTTGAATAGTTTGGCATTAGAATGAGCTCTGGAACCTGGTGGAAGAGGGTAAGCAGGAAGGGCGCCTGGAATCATAGGTGCCCCAGAGTACTAGCATGACACTACAACTCCATCAAATGGGCCTCTCGCCAGGTGCAGGGCAGCTTCTGTTTGAGCATGTGAGCTCCCCAAACCAAGGCTTGGGAAAATGATGTTTCTGTTTCTTGAGAACCTATGATTCCTGAGTGGTCCACAATCAGATCTCAGGGATCACCCCTTCTCCAAGCCACGAGACAGATGCCTCCATCATACCCAACATTTAACTGTGAATGCAACAAATACCCCAGCATTTGCACGCTTGTAAAATGAGACTTCCTTGAAAGCACACTCAGGATATACCGGATTTGTCCTCTGTAGAGTAGATTCTAGCTATCACTCTGTCCGGTTTCTTCAGTTCCCAGGGTTCTGAAAACCTGTAATGAGGAGTTTGAGAAAGCATCTTTGCTATTTTCCTGAGGCAAACATCTTTCTCCAGGAAACCACAATGCTTCAGAAATAGCTTTGCCAGAAGCTGCCCTGAGTTTACCCTAAACCTTTTCCTCCCTGTCAAACAGCAAAATGTAGGTTACTTTCACAGCTTGCTCCAGAACAATGATGAGGGCTTTCCTTTACATTTACATAGCAGGAATTAAGTTAATTTTCCTGGAACAAATAAACCATTTTGAAGGTAAGGTCAGGTCTCTTTCTTCAGTGAAACTGAACAGCTGGAGGCTTTGAAATGAATGTTTTAGAATTCTGCCCATCCGTGTTGTCTAAAAACAACAAAACACAACACTTAGTTAACTATTTGTGAGGCAGCTAAGCCGGGCCTGGAAAAATCAGGGAGGCTGCTAATGCTACTGTTGAGACCTTAGCTCACTGAATACATTTGAGTATTGCTGTTTGTATCCTGTGAGCCTCCTAACAGGAACATTTATGCCCTTCTTGAACATTCTTTTGACAGACTGGGAGTTATGTAAGCTCTGTGTTTTCTAAAGGTCTGCTATTACATTGGAACACAGAAGGTCTAGGTACTGGAGGCCAGAAGTGAGGTAATTACAAGAAATGCCATTACTCCTGTGGGTCTTAAACTGTAGGTAGGGAGATAAGATTGAATATAGGAAGTAAAACAGTTTTAGTTAATGACTGCTGAGAAAATGAGAGGGAATAAAAGTCTTTAAGGAAAGATTAACTTTTAAGGTTTTATTTACCTAAGTGTGGCTTTTCTCTGGTTATGTTGGGCTTCCTCACTTGTCTGTAAAGACTGGTTCCCTGCCATTTGGCTACCTGACGCTACATGGTGGACCTCCATGCCAAGTAACCAAACATGACTTCTGTCCTTCTCTAGTCCCCTCCTTTAGACTATTGATAAGATTTGCCTGTCTTGGGAAATTTTTCTTTATAAATTCTAATAAAATTGTTCTCAAGCTTCCATCTGAATCATTCTGAACCTTTTATTAATTAGACTAAGAATCCCAAGAGGTAACCCTGGTTTCTCTGGTATCATGTGGCGACCATAAAAAGACTCCCCCAAATTCCAGGAATATGAGACATCAAGAAACAGCCTGACCGTGAAGCAACACTATGGGCTACTAAGCTATATATGTTCCTAGGAACCCCTGCTTCTTGTGTACACCCCAACTCTGCCACACGGAGCTGAAATCCCTTCAGAGCCTACTCTGATGCTGTGTACATGTCTATGGCATCAATAACTTTTCTAATGAACCTATTACCCCAACCAAAAACCTTCTTCAGTGTCCCCCTGGAACCTTAAAGTGAAATCTTTAATATTTGGGCTTTTTCTTTCTCCACGAAGGGATCTTGAATATTTATGAAACTGGACTTGAGTCACAATAGGGACTTGAACAGTTTCATTTGAAGTCTCCATTGTGAAAGAGGTGGCGGATGAGGTGCCCTGGATGAGATGTGTTGGATCTGCTTCTCTGTTTGACAGAATGTATGCCTAAGCTTCTGCCAAGGACCCAGTGTTTCAGACTCTCAGGCTGGGTAGCTGCTCCTGCTACATGTGTAAGGCCAACAGTAGACTCCCTGTGGACCAGATACTGTGGCATGACTGTCAGAAGCTGGGGCTGCAAAGCAAGTGAGAAGTGGTCCCAACCAGTCTTAAGAGGCTGTCTTAGAAATGAGGGACTTGGGTCATCTTGTGCAATCACAGGACCTGAGTCATTCAAAGAACAGTTCTTTGCATGGAGGGGGAGGGGAGGGGAGTCATCAGAGCTTCTAGAGGACTCCTTTTGAATAGTTTTTATGGACAAGTTAGATAGGGATTGGTCGGTTAAATAAGGGACTGCAAGACATGAGACCATGTTGTGCCACTAAAGTAGAGTAAAAACTAGGCAGCTTCATTATTTGCTTAAAATGGGCCTAAACACACAGGCTACAGGAATAGCGTGGCGTTTATTCCTTAGAATTTACACTTTTACAGTACACTCAACAATTCATTAAGAGGAAGGACCGGGTGTATGTGTGAGGGTGTGCTATTAATAGTGTTTGCCGGGAAGCGTTGAGTACTTACTTCGGTCAGTTGCACAGTTAAGTGTTTACAATGCTTCCTCTCGTCACACGTGCAGACTGGGTCAGGTACAGCCATGGTATCAGGACCCTAAAAGGAGATAAGGGAGACTCTGATGGGTGATTGGAGAGTTTAATGAAGTGTTTATGAAACTGGGTGGTTAAGGATGTGAAATGTTTCTAGGCTAGCAGCGGTGCAGTGTTTCCACATCTCTGCCATGGAGTTACAGCAGAGAGTGGTGTTGGAGCCCCCTGAGCACCATGGCTGCATCCTGTCCGTCTGGGAAGGAGGAAGGGAAGTAAGCAAAGGAACCTTGGTTTTCTCCTTCCCTCTCATTTTCGTCAGTGTATCTTGGCCAAACCCAACTTGAAACCAGGGGACTCCATTGGAGATCCTTCAGTACAGCCTCTGGGGAGCATAGACTAGGGTGAGCAAGCATATGGAAAGCACATGGGGAGGTGGATATCCAGGAGAGCTGCCATATGCATTTTCTTGATGACATGTCAGAGGAGCCAATAAGCTGTGTTTGAACACAAATCGCATTAATGGCAGTGGTCTCATGAAGTGGATTCAAGCTGCCACACACCGTAAAGCTGCTGCTTTATCTATGGAAGGAAAAGAAGAATGCACTTTGTGACTGACAGACCAACCAGGAGCTCTTAAGGCTCAGAACTGAAAAGTAAGGAGTGGAGTGACACGCGTGTGTGCGTGTTCTGATTCTAGCAAATTACTACTCTCCAAAGCTTTCACAGCTATGAAACAAACCAGCAGATAAAGCAAGTGAGAACCATGCACGTTTGACAGTCTGGCTTGAAGGTTCACGAGCATTGCCCAAGAGAAACCCCTTGGTCAGTTTCCTTCCTTGAGCGTGTTTTGCAATGGCTCTGCAGCCCTCTGGGCAATTCAGACATTTGTTCTAGTCTGTTCAGATTTGGGGTGTGAGGTAAGGCAGGGTCTCACTGTGCTTGCTCCTTCTTCCTCCTTTGCCTTCCTTACCCCAGACTCCTTTCTTCTTTCCTTCACCAGAAGATCCTGTCCAGACCACACACATAGAAACCGTGCACACGTTCCCAAGCTTTCAGCTTCATGGGAAGAAGGTCACATGGAGCCTTGGAAGCCCAACATGGCCACTTACTACCTTGTGACCTGCAGCTCATTATTTTCTCAGGGTGTTATTTTTTTATATATATAATTGGGACACTAGTAATCTCACTAAATTTAATTTTAATTATTTCTATTATTATTTTTTGAGATTATATCGATCATCCCCTGCCCTTTTTCCATCTCAATCCTCCTATGTACCTTTCTCCATACTCCTTCAAATTCATGTCCTCTTTATCTATTACTTTTTGTTACATACATACATACACATATATTCACATGTATTCCAAACCACATAATTTCAACCTGCTCAGTTTGTATATTGTTACTTGTGTGTATGTTTCCAGGTATTTGATATTGGATAACAATCAGTGTGCTCTTCCCTGTGGAGGACTATTTCTCCTGCTCCCAGCATTCCTTAGCTTTTTGTAGTTCTTTGTGTAGGGTTGAGGTCTTATGGATGGACTTTCCCCTGTTCATTTTAGCATGTCTGTTGTTGATATCCTTATTCAGCTCATGTTTAGGCAGCCAGTCATAGTGGTGAGACTTTATGGGTATAGCTTCTGATGTTCCTAAGAGACACAATGTCATAGAAAGCTCCCCAATGCTCTGGTTCTTATGATCTTTCTGTCCCTTCTGCTGCGGTAAGTGCAGGAGTGTGTTGTAGATGTGTCGTTGAGCCTGAACTTCACAAGTCTGCATTTTTATTGGTTGTGGTTTTCTGTAACAGTCTGTCTGTGCAGTTTCCTTGGTGAGGCTTTAGGATTACACACATCTGTGTGTAAGTACAAGTATTTAGAATGTAGTTACAGAGTATGATGGTTTAGTGAAGTGGCTTCCATAGGTTCTCCCCTGAGATCTGTGACGTCATTAGCCCTGGGTAGACTTGGCTGACCAGTTCCAGGCATGATGTCTCTCTTGTTGAGTGAGTCTTAAGTCCAATTAGAAAGCTGTTTATTACTTTCAGAGTGTGCATGCCACGACTGCATCCTTAGGGCTATTTTACTGTGCTGGTCTTTTTTTTTTTTTTTTTTTTATTACAACCATTAAAAACTATAATGCATTCAAATTCCTAAGAATATCCACAAGATCTACATATAATTGTTTTATAAATTCTTAGCAGTTCTGCTTATATAGTACAGGTATGTTGTTATTGTAACTGAAAATAAGAGCATTGTTTTCCTCTGCTTTAAAAAGAAAGCACTTTAGGAAATAAGTAAAAATGATTCTCTCATAAATTTTTTACTTAATTACTTAATTTACTTAATTCTTCTTTTAAAAGTTAAAAATGAATATATTGATAACTACATATAACATTTCAAGTAAAATAGATAGATAGATAGATAGATAGATAGAGTAAAAATTAATGTTTCCCTTGTATGAAAATCATTCCTTTGGTGTAAAATTATACCTTTTTAAACCTATGGCTATAATTATTTTTAATAAATATCTTTTTAAAAATTTCCCCTTTTATCAAAAATATATTATTTTCTCATACTATGTATCCTGATTACAGTTTCCCCTCCCTCTACTCCTCCCAGTTCCTCCTCACTTCCCCTCCCAATCAGATCCATTCTCTTTCCGTCTCTCATTAGAAAAGAACAGGCATCTAAGATATAACAACAAAATATGACAAAATAAAATACAGCAAGATAAAACAAAAACCATCATATCAAAGTTGGACAAGGCAATCCAACAGAAGGAAAAGTGCCCCAAGAGAAGGCACAAGAATCACCAGTTCAACTTCTCTGTGTTCAATGAGTTGTGTGGGTATTGTCTTCATCATTGGGGTCTTGCTATCAGTTTGTGGAGAGCAGCCTATTGTCTTTGCCAACAGCCTGAGTTGTTTGGGGGTTTCCATTGCATCCCTTTATCCAACAATTCAACTGGATATAATCTAGTCTCAGAACTAGAAGCCTCATTTGGTGCCAAGAGATGGCCTTGTTGAAGTAGGTGTAGCCTTGCTGGAAGAAATGTGTCAGGGTAGGGGTGAGATTTTAGGTCTCTTTTGCTCAAGCTTTTCTCCGTGTAACAGTCTACTCCCTATTGCCTGCATATCAACGTGTAGCCGCTCCTTCTCCAGCACCCTGTCTACCTGCATGCCGCCATGTTCCCTGACATGCTGATAATGGACTAAACATCTGAAACTGTAAACTGCTACTTCAATTAAATATTTTCCTTTATAAAACTTGTTATGGTCATGTTGTCTCTTCACAGCAGTAGAAATCCTAACTAAGACACTAAGTATGTTGAACATTTGAGATTACTCTATTAAGAATTCTCTATTTAGATCTGTATTTCATTTTTAATTGGATTATTTGGTTTTTGATACCTAGTTTCTTGAGTTAATTCCCCACCTTCTCTTCTATCAGGTTTAATGTGTTTGGTTTTATGTTGAGGTTTTGATCCATTTGGAGTTGAGTTTTATACAGGAGGATAAGTATGAATCTATTTGGAATCTTCTACAATCAGACATCCAGTTTGACCAGCATCATTAGTTGAAGATTCTGTCTTTTTTTTCCAGTGTATATTTCTGGCTTCTTTTTCAGAAATCATGTGTCCATAGATGTGTGGATTTATGTCTGGGGCTTCAATTCCCTTGACCAACATATTTGCTTTTATGCCAACACCATGTTATTTTTATTACTTAGTTCTCTAGTTCAACTTGAAGTTGGGAATGGTGTAACCTCCAGAAGTTTTTTTTGTTCAGGATTGTTTAGATATCCTGAGTGTTTGGATTTTTTCCCCCATAAAAAGCTGAGAATTGTCTTTCAAGTTCTGTAAATAATTGTGTTGGAATGTTGATGGTGATTTCATTGAATCTATAGCTTGCTTTTGGTAGGATGGCGATTTTTTTTTTTTTACTATGTTAAATCCCATGAACATAAGAGATCATTCCATCTCCTGATATATTTTTCAATTTATTTCTCCAGAGACTTAAAGTTTTTATTATACAAATCATTCACTTGCTTGCCTAGAGTTACCCCCAACTATTTTATTATATTTGGGCTATTGTGAAAGGTGGTGTAGTTTCCCTAATTTTTTTCTCAGTTTGTATATAGGAGGCTTCTGATTTCTGTGACCAGATACTTTGCTAAAAGTGTTATCAGTGTAGGATTTCCTGATGAACATTTTAGGGTCATTTTTGTATATTATTATATCATCTTCAAGTGAAGATTCTTTGACTTCTTCCTTTCTGATTTGTATTCCCACTTTTTTTTTACCTTATAACTGTAATTATTTCATTAAATATCTTTTAAAACATGTACATGTGGAGTGGGGGTGGGGAGAGCATGAATGTGTGTGTGCACGCACACTAGAGTACTACATGTGGAAGTCAGAAAACGACTTGCCAGAGTTGTTTTTTCACCATGTGATTTCTGGGAATCAAACTCAGGTCGTCAGTCCTATAAGCAAGTACTCTTACCAGGTGAGCCACCCTCTTTTTAATAAATATCTTTTGTTCAATGTACTCAAATGCATACTCAATGATATTCTAGGTAATTTTATTAATTAATACTCTTTATAAGCCAATGCCTCAAAAGTTGTGAGTACTATGTTGTTGCATGAATCTTAAAAGGTCCTATTAATAAAAACAAACCCAGTGCCAGGTATGGGGTGAACGCTGAAAGATCAGAGAAACAGTACAAGCCACATCCAACTCAGCTCAACAATTTCCTCAGCTGATTTTGTTTCCTCAGACTGAAAGTCTCTGAGTCTTCATCTGAATGGATCTCAGCTGAACTGCTGCTAAAAGCCTAAAAACCTAACAAGACTCTATCTAGTTCCTGGTCCTCTCGCCTTATATACCTTTCTGCCTCCTGCCATCACTTGCTGGGGTTAAAGGCATGAGTCACCATGCCTGGCTGTTTCCAGTATGACTTTGAACTCACAGAGATTCAGATGGATCTCTGCCTCCTGAATGCTAGAATTAAAGGCATGTGATACCACTGCCTAAACCTATCTTGAATACAGTGGCTGTTCTGTTCTCTGACCCCCAGACAAGTTTATTGGGGTGCACAATATATCAAACACACTATGTCTTAATTTAAAACTTAGATTTTTAAGACAAGCTTTATGTTTTTTACATTTAATTTAAAAATTGTAATGAGTGTTGATCAAATCAGATGGTAGGATACTATCTAGTTCATGAGGCCCTGGGTTTGATCCACAACATCCAATAAGTCAGTTCTACATTTGTAACTCCCACACTCAGGAGATGGAGGCCATAGACCAGAAATTAAAGTTCAGCCACAGCTATATAACAAGTTCATGTCCAGTCTAAAATCTTATCTTAAAAAAACTAACAATAGTAAAAGTTGGTAGGTATCAAGCCAGTGTGGACTTGGCAATCCATCAGAATTGTCAATCTGCTCAGGTCAAGGCATTCATTTTCTGTATGGTGCTGTCATCTGGAATTAAAATAATACATTGAGTTTCATGAACTGAGAAGCAGAAACTAGAAACATAAGCCAGTGAGCTGTGAAATGGTGGCACATTAACTCATGCCCCATTGAAAATGCTTCTGCACCCTCTGCTCATGCAGATGGGACATGACCAGTGATGCAGAACTGCTTAGGTGAAAGCCTTGGGGGAACTGGGTGTATATGATTTTATACATCTAATGAAGGTTTTTAGGATTACTAAAATCGATTACTTGATGAGCACTAAAATTACTCTGTCCCAAGTATCAGCAGACCTTTCTACTCAGTATGTCAGATTCTAAGTAAAGTTGTTTTCTGGGTCACGGAGTATCTGCCAGCTACTCTACTTAGCTGTTTAGTACAAATGCAGCCATTCTCACATGTGAATAACTGGATCTTGCTGCTTTCCAAAAGAATTTATTTAGAATGGCAGGTGCCCATCTATTAGTCCAATTTATGGACCCTAGACTTCTAACCCCTCATTTAAAAGACAAACAAACAAACAGACAGACAAACAAAATAAAGCAAACAAACAAAAACAAAACAAAAAACAAAACAAAACAAAGGCTGGAGAGCCCTGGGATCTTGTGCAGATGTAACTACCTGGGTAGTTCTGGAACCATCATCAGGCGATTTGCTTTGGCATGTCCACTGAAGCTTCAGTTAATACTCAGGTTAAGCCACAACAAGGAGCTCATCAAACAGTATTTAGCCCAATCATTCTAAGTGGCCTCACTATATCTATTAATTTCATTTCAATAAACATCCCTCAGAGAAGCTTGTATTTTTATTTCCTATGCAAGAGTAAAAATGTAAAAGTCCTGTATATAAAACTCAGTGACATGAGCATTTTCTTTTTCTTTGGAAATTCCCCTAGTTTGCTTTCTGTAGCTTGGTAAAACACCATGACCAAACCAACTTCAGAAGGAAAGGGTTTATTTCATTGTACAGTGTCAGGTAACAGTCCATCACTGAAGGAAGACCAGGCAAGAAGCCAAGCAGGGCAGGGACCTGGGGGCAGGACCCGAAGCAGAGACCATGGAGGAAGACTGCTTACTGACTTGGTCCCCGTGACTTGCTCGACCTACTTATACAACCTGGGCCACCTGACCAGAGGTGTGTGAGAGCCTGCTCCCACATTTTGAAGGGTTCTTAGGTGGAGAGAAAGGAATTAAGAAATAATAGATAGAAAGAGAGACCTAGCTGAGGAGAAGAAAGACAGAAACACAGAATAACTTCAGGAGGGTCTGGATCAATACCCAGCAGACACTTTGTTTATTCAAAAGAGTTTTTCTTTTTAACAATGCCAAGGGGCAGGGCAGAAGACCTCCCCCTCACAAGATTAAAGCACACCATACAGCCAAGTGTAGATCCTTTTAAACACCTAGTAAACATGCCCATGGTCAAATCATCCCATTATGCAGCCCTGCTGGGTAAAGCAAGCTCAGATTCTCTGACCCTGAGTAATTTCTCACTGGGAAGCCTATATGAACTCCCACAGTGGTGTCCTTGAATCAATCCATTATCAGGTCAAAGCTCTCATGAGCCAACCTCTTCCTAAAAGCTTTGCCTCTATGTGTTTCATTACACACCCAGTGTTTAATTCATGAATTTCCAAATCAGACATAGTGATTTAAATGTATAGCCCATACAAAATCAGTATGAGACAAATATAAGGTCCCAGAGGCATGTCATGTCATTCCTGGTTAACTATTCTGTAGGCGAGAAGTAAAGGAAGAAATTTAAAATAAGGCAAGTGATCAGCAGGGTGTAACTCACTAGGGAGATCAATCAAAGTAAGAGCTGGTGAAGGTCCATTGTTTGGTGTTGAAGGTCTCACCTGTCTAGACAAATGTTGAGAATATAGTCCTGGGATTTTGTCTTTGTCCATGCTAGAGGATGGGACCAAGCTCAAGGTGGCAGCAGATATTACCTATTAGTTAATTCTTTCATTGGAAAGGAGTTCTTCCACTGGAAAATTGTAAGCTACAAAACTTCTTTGCTTCTGGAAATCTACGATTCTATCCAGGAATAGTGGTAGCCCACCTCTGGACTGTCAGCAGTAGTTATTAATAGCAGAACCTCTCCTCCCAAGTCGGCCCTCATTAGAAGTGGCAACACTGGAGCTGTGTACATACATTTATTTGTTAGGAAAGCCCTTCTAGGAGCCCATGGGCACCTGCACCCTCTCAGGTGCACAAACTTAGCCATGCTGCACCATGCAGACAAGCTGCCCTCATCTGGTGTGTGTCCTACTTTTCTTTTCCACTTTCAATTCAAACTAAACATTAATATCAGAAGTTTTGATAATCACCCATGAACTTCATGTGTTTTAAAAGGTAGTGTAGCTCTCTTCCTGTAGGGTAACCATAGCAACTGACAGGAACAGAGAGAGAAAGCTTTCACACATGCTGTGCTAATTAATCCTGTCCTACAGTTTCCCTTCAGCTGGAAGATGCAGTTTAATAAATTTTGCATGAGTAAGCAGGTTTTGATTTGTGAACTTTACAAAAACATAGTGTTGTCTTTACCAAGAAGATTGGGAAAATGGCACTAGAAAATCATATTTCAAGGTATTCTTTTTAAAAAGCCATTGTTTAAGTAATTTGGTCTTTTCTGGAAAAAACATAGAGTTTACTTTTCTTATTAAAATATAAATATCCTTGGAGTGAACACCTTTTGTTCATTGATGTATGGTACACATTCAAAACTAACAGCTTTTAACTGACCATATCCCCTCAAGAGATGGAGAAAACTGTATTCTGAAATTCAAGATCCTTATTTTCTATATGACATATCTATGTGCAAACCCTCTTTTAAAATAACTATTTTTTAAAAAACTTGGAAAAGTCATTCTCATTGCTCTTTTTGGGAAGAATTGTAGCCCAGCTGAATGAAGTTGTGGCTCTCTTTGACCTAAGTCTGTGAGACTCAAGAAAATAATGTAGACTAGGAATTTCTGTTTGTATTTTCCACAAATACTTAACCAACTTAAAAACTCACATTTGGTCTGCAATCACATGTAATGGTTGATTTCACATGTAATCATATTTAGGGCATTCTAAAGTTTCTTTTTTTTTTCCAACTTAGACTATCACTTTCTATTTAATAAGTAGCTGGATTGTCTGAACTGTCAAAGAAGATCTCACGTTTTTCTCTTTTCCTATCTCAGTTTCAGCTGTCTGACAATAAGGCCTCAGGGAAAGCTGGGGGATCCAGCTTGTATGCTCTGGCATCCCACTTGACTTGACAGCCACATATGGCATGAGTCAGAATCCATTTCCAGACCTGTCCTTAGCTCTTTGGTTTCTATATAGAAATGTAGTCGTGTGGGGAGCAGACCTTTGAAGACATTGCCAATTTCTGCAGACATTTTCCCTGACTTATTGTCAGATTAATAATACAGTTTTGTCAGAATTGAGAGAGGATTAATCCGTGCCAAGTAAAGAATATGCTACATGAAATCTGTGGTTGAACATAGTTCTATTTGTATGTAGAACATTAGGTGTAGTAACGAGTATTTTTGTATATTTTTTATATCTATTTATTTTTGGTACAGGATATATGTGAGCATTAATGAATTCTGTATGTCTTCACTTTATTTAAAGAACTACACTGTAGAAAAATGACTATAATGATAATTGAATTAATTATCAACTTTTTGTCTTACCAGCTACCCTATTAATTACAAAATTTACATATAACCCAGAAAATTAACAGCTATAGCTAAAAAACAGGAAGAAGTGATGTTCCTAAACATCTCTGATAATTTTAATATACCATTGAAATGAACATGCTTAAAAGTAGGTCCACAGCAAAACATTATATTATATCCAGTGTAATGCTGATAAGCAATCCTTCATACTTGTGGTGTTGACTTGATGCATACCTGCGGAAAAGTGGCAGAGGTGTTGGTGAGGGAATGGTTTCTTTTGCTCATGGTCCCAGAGGCGTCAGTCAGCAGTGGGCTGGTGCTGTTGGTTTGGATGGATGGTGAGACAGGATATCCTAGTCAAAAAGCCCATGTTGGAACGAAGCTGCACACCTTGTAGCTGTCAGGGAGCAAGGGGAGAAAGACTGTCACCCCGACATCTCCTTCCAGAGCATGACCCAGTGAACCAACTTCTTTCTGCCAGGCCTCATCTCCTGGAAAGTTCCACCAACACCCAGTACCACTGTGGGCCACTGAATGGGTCTCTAACAAATGGGCCATGAGGGTGCATTTCAGATCTAAAATATTGCATTAATCATTAATGACATAGTCAGATAGTGGTCTGATGTGTCTTGTTTTACTTTCAAAGCACCATTGCGAGATGTATGACTTTTAAAAGAAGTAGAAGGGTGGGGGGAGATGGCTTAGTGGTTTGAATGCTTATTGCTCCTGCAGAAGACCTGAGTTCACTTCTCAGCACTCAAATCAGGCAGATCACAATTACCTGTAACTCCACCCCAGGGAATTCAGTGCCCTCTTCAGGCCTCCACAGGCACTGCCACATGTCAACATAGCAATGTACACATATATGTATGTGCACACACACACACACAATTAAAAAGAAAAATAAATCTTTTTAAAAAGGAATTAGACTGGGGACATAGCTTGTTGACAGTATGTTTCCTTAACATGTTCAATCCTTACAACCCAATGTAAATGCAATTAAACATTTTTCAAAAAAGAATTAGTTATTACATACAAACTGGGGGAAAACACTCAGAAAAACTTACTAAATTATGAAAGGGGCAGGACTTGGTGGATAAATCATCCAGTAAGTACATGTGCTAACATAGTGCATTGCAGAGGACCATAGCTGCCTTCCAGTGTCCACACCAGGCAGTTCACAGACACCTGTAAGCCCTGCTCCAGATTTGACACCCTCTTCTGGTCTCTGTGGGCTCCCACACTCATGTGCATATACCATCATACACATAAGTAAAAGTAAAATAAATCTTTTAAAAAATGGATAATCACACATTCCAGAGGTAAACTATGGAGGACATACCGGAATACATGTTTTGTTTTGCTGTCTTTGTGTGAATATTTTGATTTCTAGGTCAAATTGCATATTTTCAATTAAAGCAGTATTGCCACTTTTTCCCCATTGCAGTAGATGTCAGCTTTCATCATCTATCTGTTACAGTTCGCTTATCGTTTTCTAATTATGTAGCTCATGAGTTTTCAGATAAACCTCCCCAGTGTGTGTCCACTTGTGAGTCTTTGAGAAACACTCATACCATAAGAATTTTTTTTGGCAACTTATTGAGAAAAGTATTGCAATTTCTTCTTACAGATTCAATAGATATGTAAACATTGGTAGCACTGATCATTTGTAGAGCTGGGAGACTTTAGCTTTCTTAATATATCTTTTCTGCACGTTATTTGCCTAAAGAACCCTTATTAATACAACTTATAAATTTGGAACTCTCAGAACTAAGTTCTGCTAAACAGATGAAGTAGCCAGGAGATTCTAGTGTAGTTCTGATTTTGTTTAGTGATACTTTATCAGATCTATAGCACAAATGCTTTATTTTCAATATGCATTATTTTATAATTACTAACATGTTTAAAAACATAGAGACTACATATGTTCTCCTCAAACTTTGTATTAACCTTGACCTTGTATTCGTGAATCTGAATTACATTAGTGTTGTTTAACTTTTAAAATGGAACATTTGAATTTAAGTCATGTGTTCTTTTCATGTCTATTTAACCTCTTTATGTTTCCTATAACCTACAGGTCTTGCAAGAGCAAAATCCGTCCCTAGCCACACGTACTCCAATGAAGTGGTTACCTTGTGGTATAGACCTCCGGATGTTCTCCTGGGCTCTACAGAGTATTCCACCTGCCTTGACATGTGGTAAGAAATGAACACTTAAGCTAATCTGTGTGCCCTGCTTGGTCTGGGCCAAACCTAGACAAACGTCTAACAGTTTGGAGGGAGATCAGTTGTGCAGGAGTGTTGCCTATGTGTGGCAGCCTCTTAAAACCTGGTTGGGAGTGGTACCTCATCAGAGTCTGCTCCAGATGGAACCTTCTAAGCATTCTTGATGAACAAGGTCAAGGGTTGTTGTTTATTTTTTTTCCCATCAGTACTGTAATTTTCTCTGTAAGGTTGTAATTTATTGTTTTATTTTATAACAAGGAAGCATGTCTCTCTAAAGACCAGTAGATTAAGAAATAACATGTAATGAGTTTATACTTAATACATAGCTCTGGTAATTGGTTTGATTGAAAGTTATTGATAACAGTTGTCCAAAATGAAATGCCTTGAGTTTTTTTAAAATATGGAATCATTTCAGGAGAGTATCATTTCATAAAGTAGTTTGCCAGCTGCTAAAATATTTTTAGTGTATTTGAATAATTGGTAATATTTGCTGCATACTTGTTAATACTGACAAACTACTCTGCATTCCCAATTATGTGAGATTTAAATGTCATAATCATCAAAGGGAATGAATCTCATTCTTAACAGTCTGAAGAGAGTCACACATGGCCACTGAGCATAGCTTTTCTTTTTCCAGATTCATGATTGGATCTAAAGTAAAATAATTCTTGTGGTTTGTGGCTGTTTTGTAAAAGGGCCATCATTCTTGAATGATTATGCCCCTGTATTTAGAATTTAGCTACATGATCATATAATGTTTATGGCTTCAGTATGTATTATTTATCTTCCTCCTGTGCAGTTACTTCTTGGTTCTACCCCCTCAGAAATCTTGACTTTTAAAAATTAGGAACTTTATTAATGTGTGTTTAAGACACCCCTTGCTGTATGGTTTGGTGCTCTGTGTAGCCACTGACGTCATCAGCATCTCTTGTACATGTTGCTATCATTGTAGAGCTATATAGCTTTCAATAAAACTGTAAGAATCTAGGCCATCAAACACCTAAAGATTGGTTATCATAAATTTGTATGCCTTATCATAAATCTAATAACATTTTAAAGATATTCTAAAATCCCAAGAATAAATATCACCATCTATTGCTGAGTGGCTGAGTTAATCCATCTTTTCATCACACTTGCTGGCCTTGGCTTTTTAATGGCTATTTACTTTTTCTGTAGTTAATATTTTTCCCTAAGGATAGGCCTATCTTTGGACAACATAGATACTTAGATCCTTAATTATAGTGAGGGAAAGTTAGAAATAGAGGCCAGTGCACACACTAGGGAACCAGTTAGTTGCCTTCTTAATCACTTGCTATTTTCTGCTGTTAGTTCGGAGTTGCCTATGCAAATAATAATTATATCACCATCTCTTTCTATTTATTTTGCATATGGAAATTCTTAGTTGTCTTTCAATGAGTTCGGCTAAGGTCTCTACTAATAAAATGTGTTTTGAAATATTTGTGGTGTGGAGCCAGTTTTGTCTCAGCTGCTTGGCAGTTTAGTCAAGACTGTACTCTCCTCACCACAAGAAGCTGTTTTTCCTGTGCCTCTGGCTCTATGTTGGCAAAAAAAAAAAAAAAAAAAAAAATTTTCTTCAAGGGACTAGGGACATGACCCAGTTATGAAATTCTTGCAAGTGTGATGACCTAAGTTAAGCATGGTAGTACATGCATGTAACGCAGCCGGGAGGGTGAGGAGGCGGGCAGGACACTGGGGCTCAACTTAGCCAAATCAGTGATTTCCAAACTCAGGGGGAGACCTTGTCTTAAAACTTAAGGTAAGCAGCAAGGACACCATTGACTTTGATACACATATATGTACCAACACTCATACATACACACACTCACACATATGTACAGCACACAAACATAGTGATGTTTAATAGGTTGTGCTTATTGCTTAGTTGGATGGCCTGAATTCAGTTCCCCAAACCAATGTGCAATTGTGAAAATGCTGGGCAGGCAGATCCCTGAGTCACACTGTCCAGTCAGCCTTATTTATTTGGAGAACTCCAAGCCAGTGAGAGAACTGCCCTCCTCCTGCAAATGTAGAGAGCTTCCAGAGAAACAACACTCAAAGCTGACCTCTGGCCTCCAGATGCGTGCATACTCACACACACACTTCAGTACACACATACATCTATACACATGTGTGCACACTCAGATTAGGGCAGAGGAAAATGATCCTTATAGCACCAAGTACAGGATGGCTCTGACTTTGTAATATGTTTGTTTCTGGCATACACTGTCTTCTCGTCTGCCCTACTTCACCCTAATCTGTAGAGGGAAGTTTCTCCAGTCCTGCCTGGCCCAAGGTTTGAACAAATCTCTCCTACCCTTGGTCCCACAGCCGCTTATGAAATAATCACTCAGAGGCTTATATTAATTACAAACGGTATGGCCTATGGCGTCAGCTTCTTGCTAGCTAGTTCTTTCATCTTAAATTAACCCACTCCTGTTGAACTATATGTTGCCACTTGGCCATGGCATTACCAGTCTGCTGGCGTCTTGTTGCTCCTTCAGTGGTGGCTGGCATCTCTTCCGACTCCACCTTCTCTCTGTATCTCTGCTTGGAGTTTCCACCTGGCTATAAGCTTTCTTGGCATAGGCACAAACAGCTTTATTTATTATCCAATGGGAGCCAAACATATTCACAGCATACAGAAAGACACCCCACAGTACCACCCCATGTGTGTGAGAGACGGTTTGGTCACTTGCTGTCAATTTGCTTTGAACAGAGACATAATAGAAGCATATGAAGAACCCTGTTACTTAAGAGGAAGGGTAAATCTAATAGAAAACAGTGGACCCCAAATGCCCTTTTGTCACCATGCCGACAGTATTCATTGCCAGACACAAATAGCAAATGTGTTAGGTTTGAGCTTCCTGGGCTTATTTTCAGTTTACTTCCAAGCCCTAAAATCTATGTTATGTCTATGCTATGCCTGTCACTCTGAATCTGATTTCAATCCAAGCAATTTTCTAAAAGCTGTTTTGCTATTTTGCAATCAGGTAAAAATGTATGTGTCTTTCCCACAAGAGGGACATTCACAGGGCGCTGATTTTTGCATAATCAATGGCATCGATGCAGGATATTCAGACACCTGGAAATGGGGTTGTAATTGAGTCATGGCTCAGCTGCACCAAAAGAAATCCAAATATTAACCCAGAGACAGCAGCAGGGAGGCAGGTGGCAGGAGTGTCAGGCTATTTTTACAGTTCGTTTACTGTCCTGAGGCTGGAGTAACTAAAAACTGATGATCCCTTCACAGTGTTAAATAGCCACAGGCACTAAAAATATTAATGAAGACACATATGCAATAACACTGTCAGCGTGTGATGAAAATCAGAGCTGGCACTGTTAGGAGCTTCTCCTGGAGGTCGCCAGCACCATGGCGATGTGTGAATGCAAAGTGCGACTTAAGAACTCACCGAGGTTGTTTTGATACCTTTGTTTCCCATCATAAATGAAGATTAAATTGAACATTGACTCTTGTAAAATGTCTATTAATGCTTGGTTTTGTAGCTCCTTGAAAGTCAAAGCATGGGAAAGCATTGCTAAGCTTCTAAACCAGAGAGACTTAGGGGATTCTGAAGAGCACAGGAAGGGAAGCATGGACATGGAGGCAGGGTATCTGTGTAGTTCTTCATTTGCTAGAGATTGCTGCTCTTTCTGCAGAGCTGGTCTTTTAAATAAACTTATCTTCCTTTCTACATGCTCAGAGCTGTGTTTGCAGCTGCACACATCTCTAAAGCAGAACATTGTTGGGGATTATTTTACAAGATTAATTTTTAATATCGGGTAACTAAATTATCTGTTATTAATAAATGATTATCTCATCAAAGGCATTGTGCTTTAGAGGGGGCCTGTGGTACCAACTACAGTGCCCCCCAACACAGTATGCAAAGAATGATGGTATGTCAAGCGCTTCCTATCATCTTTTTTAAAGCTAATTAACATATTAACTATGCTTGTCAAAATGTGGCGCAGATCATTTATAAATAAGCCTGTCAAACATAATGAGGTTGCATATTAAATCACCCCATCTCTATTACATCTCTGATTTAAGATTAAAATTAATTTATTTAACATTGTAGCAGCTGGGTGGTTAGGAAAAAAATCTGTGCTAGTCATAATGTATAGGAAAATGTCTGCATCAAAATTGATTTTTAATATATTAGAAAGAATATTGCCCATTTATTAAGTATCATAAAGCCATTTGGCATTGCTTTATATTACATAAGCTCATGGTCATACATATTGGTGACATCCAATGTTCTGCCATCATCTTTACTGATCTTTCTGTCTTGAACTAAAGCAACTTATACAAAAAAAAAAAAAAAAATTCTTAAGGCTGGGGCTTATTTACCATTGTTTTAAGAGAAAGAACCATAAGTGAACCTTCCTACACCTGCCACCCTGAACATAAATTTATTCTATGTGAGGTCTATGTTAATTTAAAAACTTGAAGAATGATAATAATAATAATAATAGATACTTTTATTGACCATAAACTGTATCTAAGCCCTGCTATTCTTTTAAATTAGTTCCCTATTATACAACAAAATAAACAGCACTCACAAAGTGACATAATCAAGGTCACATGGTGAGTAAATAGCCAGTATTCAGTCTAGGGCAGAGTCCTCAGCACCCTTCCTTACAACAACAGTCTGTACTCTCTCATAAGATGATACGTAAGAAATTGCTCTTCTTTTACTACTAATGTAGCTTTGAAACACAAACGAAGTACTTGATAATACATTCTGCTTCGATCCATGTTAGGTCAGATATTTTGGGTGCCTCTGGTTCTCACGCATGAGTCTGTCTCTCCTGACAGCTTTATTCCAATAGCTTCTACTATATAATTTTATTCAAGGAAGACTTTAAAAGAAAAGCCAAGACATGAATCATTGAATTGTACATTTTCATGGTACTGCTGTCTATGCTGACATACATTTTCCCAGCTCCTAGTCGTTACTCATTTATCACTTTCTGCTAAAGTGAATACATCCATTTTTTAAAGGAGTGCTAAGTAAGAGTGAGAATTGTCATTCCGGAGCTACGGCAGAGTCATCTCTCTGTCAATGTTGCTTGCATGTTTTCTAATTATTGCAGTCATAAGGCAAGGAAGATATGAAATAGTCATTGTTAAATTTAATAGTTCTCTAGTAGCTCTTAAGCAATGCTCAAATAATGCATGAGCTGACTGACTTGTTACATCCACTAACAGGGGGATGCAATGGAGCAGAAGAACTGGGACAACCACAAAGATGCACATGTTCCTAGTGGGTGGTTCTGAGTTCATTGCAACTAATGAGGCCTCTTAAATTTGTGTCACAATATAACTCATCAGCATACAATGACACCCTTATGAGTTAATAATTCTGCAAGGATAATAGGTATGGAGGATCTAACTGTGCCATATGACTTAGAATACACTACAGCAAAAACTGGTCCTTTGTTTCAATCAGAAGAGATTTGCTATATTTTAGGGTTTAAATCACACCTTTTATATATATATATATATATATATATATATATATATATATTCACATGGCAATGGACAACCGATTGCTGTGCTCTTCCCTGGGGAGGACCACCTCTTCTTCCAGCTTTACTCATCTATGGTTCTTTATGTCATGTTGAAACCTCTGTAGCCTTTTCTCCATTCAGTTTCCCATGTCCCTTGGTGTCCTCCTTTTTCAGGTCACCTCTGGACAATCATGCTGGTGAGACTTTACAAGTATAACTTCTGATGTTACTAGGAGACACAATCTCACAGCAAAATCACTGATCCTCTGGCTCTTACCCTCTCCCTCTTCCACAGTGATCCCTGAGCCTTAAATGTGGTACTGTTTTCTTGTGTACCCATATAATTCTTTAAGTTTGTCGTCTTTAAGGAGTACATTGTGTTAAATCTTTGTGTGTATACATTTTAAAGACTTATTTATTTGTAATCTCTGTGTGTGTGTGTCTATGTGAGGATATGCCATGGATATGTAGATGCATATAGAGGCCAGAAGAGGTTATCAGATCCCCTGGAACTGGAGTTAGAGGCATTTGTGAGCCACCTGCTGGGAATGCTGGAGAGCAAAATAGGTTCCTTTGGAAAGGCAGAAAGTGCTTTCACAGCTGAGCCATATCCAGCCCCAGTATGCCGTGTATAGTAATCACATCAGGAAACCAACAGTGCCATCTGTATTTGTTACTATCCTTAGTCCTGTGGCCAAATCCCTGACAAGAAGTTCAAGAGGAAGTCTGGGCAGCAGGGGTATAAGGTCACATTCCAACTATAGTCAGGATGCAGAGAGCAACAGATGCAGATGCTCAGCCTGAGTCCTCCGTCCATGACGTTGTGGGCACATTTAGGATGGTCTTTCTCATCTCACTTCAACTAATCTAGATAATCCCTCACAGATGGGGCCAGAAATCTGACTCCAAGGTGATTGTAGATACTGTCAAGTTGACAATCAGTGTTAACCACAGTCTACTCCTTGTCAACTTGACACTTTGGCATGCACATAATTAAGTGATATATGAGCATGTATATCATAATATATGTTATATGATAGCATAATTTACAGATGAAATATATCTTTTATATAATTGATCATGCCTTCTTTTCCTCTGATTTCAAATGGAAGCTTTCTTCAAGTATGAAAATAAGAGGGATACTTACTTGGCCCTTTGCTTATTTTTGTAAATATGTTATTGTGAATGGAGAGACCAGTTGACCCTTTGTTCTTCATCTATCCTTGAAGCTTAATCTTCATTGTAAATTTGACTAGATCTGGGGTCACTCAACAGACACACTTCTGGGCATGTCTTAGAGGGACTTTCCAGTGAAGTTTCACTGAGGAGAGAAGATCCACCCTGAATATGGGTAGTGCCATCCCATAGGGTGGGGACCTGAAGAGAATATAAAAAGAAAGAAAGGAGCCCTGTGCTAGCATTCTGTGCTCTGAGGTGAAGAGTCAAGGCCTAGAGCTCCTTCTGCCATCATGCCTTCCCTGTCATGATGGATGGCAACCTCTAACCATGAGCCCACATGTCCGCTTCCTTACTGAAGATGCTTCTTGTCCAGTACAGATCACGGTAATCTGTGGTGGTATTGTGTTCCCCAAAATATTGTGCACCCTAATAAATTTATCTGGGGTCAAAGAACAGAACAGCCAATAGATACAGAGGCTAGAAAATAGTGGCACACATGCCTTTAATCCTATCATTCCAGAGGCAGAAATCCCTCTGGATCTCTGTGAGTTCAAGGCCACATTGGAAACAGCCAGGCATGTTCACACATGTCTTTAATCCCAGAAAGTGAGCCTTTAATCCCAGAAGTGATGGCAAAAAGCAGAAATATACATAAGGCACGAAGAACAGAAACTAGAAGCATTTGGTGGTTAAGCTTTCAGGCTTTTGAGCAGCAGTTCAGCTGAGATCCATTCTGAATGAGGACTCAGAGACTTCCAGTCTGAGGAAACAGGATCAGCTGAGGAACTGGTGAGGAGAGGTAGCTGTAGCGTGTTCTGTTTCGCTGATCATACAGCATTCACCCCAATAACTGGCCTGGTTTGATTTTATTACTAAGAACTTTTAAGATTCCTGCTACAATAATCAGAAAAGTTGCTAATGAGGAACTGTGTGAGAAAAGCCTGGACTTTCCAGTATGAAATCCTACAAAATCAGTATTGGAGGCCTGTTCTTGGTACTTCCTCAGAAGCTGATGATGGTAGATGTCATCTGTAGATCAGGATAAGATGAGAGCCAATGATCTCACAGACCAATTCACACACTTTTCAATAGATTCCTCTTTGTTCCTCTCAACACCTCCCCATTTTCTGCTCCAAATTTTACCATAAGTCTGAAGCTGTTTTTGTTCAGTTTAATGTATTCTGCTGGTGTGTGTTGAAGAAGAGGAGAGGGGTGGTTAGAAGAAGCCTACCTGGCAGTTAATCTTTTTACAAATTCCTAATCCTGCACCCAATTTTCGTCTGCAAGATCCATCTTCACAATGTTTAAAGCCTGTGTCTCCATGTGCTTAGCCTTTGTAAGTTGCTAAATGAAAAAGCTCTCACTGTAACTTGGAATTATTGCTGTCTGTAGTCTGCAAAGACCACCACAGATTCACGCATGTCTGAAAACAAGTTCTCTCTCACCCACATCTCTCACTCACCCATGTGTGCCTTCTTTTGTGTGTGTATTTAATTTTATTTTCCCAATCAGATTCATTGGTCTCCTTGGAGAGAAAAGAAGAACTGTATGTTTTACTGTATGCCCCTCTCTTATTGATAATTCAATACTCATGGCTTTAACTATGAAAAGCTGCTAGAGTCCTTGCCGTGGATAATTGTTAAGGTGGCCCTGGGTCCAAACTAGTGAAACAATATAACATTGGGGAAAACTTTGTGACTGCCAGCCTCTAGGTGTAATGGCAAAAATGGATAATTCTTACTACTTAATTGTTAGTGAAATAAAAATAACTTTATATAAGTAAGTAAACTTTACAAGAAAACCATATTTTGACTTTTGAGCCAGTTATGAAAGGAAATAAAATATAAATTCATTTTTTTGTTTTTTGTTTTTGTTTTTGTTTTCCAGGACAGGGTTTCCTCTGTGTAGCTTTGCGCCTTTCCTGGAACTCACTCTGTAGCCCAGGCTGGCCTTGAACTCATAGAGATCTGCCTGCCTCTGCCTCCCGAGTGCTGGGATTAAAGGCGTGCACCACCACTGCCTCGCTAGATTCATAATTTTTAAAAGATAAATATTTTCTGTGAGTATAAAGAATCTACTGAAGAGGATGGTCCTTTGGATTTATATCCTGTATGAATCCAATATGAACTTGGTGTTAAAACAAGCAAAAATATCCATGATGCCCAGGACCTGATCCTGGTGCCATATAAACACAGGTGTGTTAGTGTATGGCTGCTGTCCCAGGACTTGAGATGTTGAAATAGGAGAATCAGAAGTTCAAGTTCATATTCTTTCTTTCTTTCTTTCTTTCTCTCTCTCTCTCTCTCTCTCTCTCTCTCTCTCTCTCTCTCTCTGTATAATTTCCTTTTATTACTGTTAAGTAATGCCATTGGAAGAATAAAGAAAATAATGCAATATTTCTTCAAGATGTATTTTATTTTATTATATGAGAGTTTGCATACCTATATGTATATGTATCACATGTATGCCTATTGCCTGCAGAGGTTGGGAGAGAACATCTGATTCCCTGGTACTGGAGTTAACAAATGATTGTGAATTGCCATGTGGGTTCTGGGCATCTCTGCAAAAATATCAACTGTTCTTAACCACCAAGTTATATCTCTACAAAGCAACAATTTAAAAGGATTAAAGTAAAACTTAACTAAAATAACCTA
The DNA here is from genome assembly GCF_903995425.1 of Onychomys torridus. Classification (NCBI taxonomy): domain Eukaryota; kingdom Metazoa; phylum Chordata; class Mammalia; order Rodentia; family Cricetidae; genus Onychomys; species Onychomys torridus. Next base: position 66,759,241 of record NC_050445.1, on the reverse strand, counting down.
CCAGTGGTCAAGAAACAGCTTGTTAAATTCCATTAAAATACTCAGAACTTGGGGTATGTGTTGGGCACTTAGTGATTCCCCAGAGGCGGGGTCTGAGTAGTGTTTTCTGGGGCGCATGTGGGTAGTTAATCTTTGACATGACAGTTTGTATTCTTTGTATTCCCATGTGAGATGAGAGATTTGGTGAGTGAGATGCTTATCTAATTACATTTCCTACAGAGCCCAGCAAAGCTTTTTATCATTCTTCCTGATTGATAGTTCAAACAGTTCCTCCTTTATTCCTAGCTTTTACCGTATTTGCTTTTACAAATTGAATACATTCATAATCTAATGAAAATTCAACAGATTAAAACTTTATTATGGAAACTATATAAACTTATAAATTTGTCATGTTTTATTTAACACATTTAACGTAGAAGCTGCTTTTGAGTTAAGAGACACCGTGAAATCAATTTATAATTTTAGTGTTGTTTTATGACCATTTAGGACCCCCACGCCCATCTGGAGATGTTTATTATGTTTCTCACACTGTTTGATGGTGGTACAGAAACAAAACAGAATACAGAAGACAAAAGCATCTCTATAATCCCAGGGTATCCCCACTCCCATGAAGATCTCTATTCTTCTTCCATGAATCTACCCATTCATTCATTCATTTGTTTTGAATATTACTTGACAGAATAGTCAAGAGTGTAAGGAAATTGATCCTGCCTGTAAACAGCAGCCTCCTGCATTAGTCTGTTGTCCCCTGCCAGGTTCCTTCAGCCAGTTGCTAGTCTGCATAAATGACATTCCAGGGGAAATGCTGGGCAATGCTCCAAAAATCTCACAGCTTTTTCAAAAAAAAGTGGACATGACACTTAGTGAAAAGGGTTCTTAACTTCATATTTTGTATATATTTTGTGAGTTACTAAATGATTCTTAAATATCACCTTCCCTGTCACATAAATTAGTGTGGCACCATTGTAATATTCATAATTCAGCCATGCCATTTGATGAAGGCACCTGCATATCAATATAACATATAACATAAATTGAAGTTCAGCATTCTCCTTGTAGAAGAATAGTTTCCATGGAATTTTTAGTAGTTTCCCTTTGTGATATACTAGATACAGTTTCATGGGGGGAAAAAAAAAGAGGCTTAAAAATGTCATTTGCTTGGATCTTTTAAGATGCCCATGAAGAGCCCTCCTGCCCCCCCCCCCGTACCTTCCTGTGTTATTGTACAGGAGTTAAAACATTTGCTGAGAGAAGCCTTAAAAAATAGCTTCCTTATTCTTCATCAGCCGTAAATGAAGCAGAAGTCAAAGACATTCAAGCTTCAGAATTGATTTTTCTTGCTCTGCCTGGTTTCTGCTTAATCCTTTGAGGAATACCATCGTTGGTTGTGTTTTAAATCACTTCCTTCATTAATTGCTCTAAAATACAACATGTATTTTCTTGCTGTTTGATGTAATGTTTTGCATTTTCTGTCTTGCTTTCCTCAGGGTAGGCTGCAATTGGGGCATTTCCTGCTCACTGTAAAAGGTTACTGGTTGTCAGCAGTCTGATGTCCCTGGTTATCTCTGTGGGTAACCATCATCCATACTCATCTTCTTCAAATATTCAATCACTGTGGTGTGCTGAGGGCACTCCCAGTGGTGGTACATATTATTTTCTAGCTATCATTATGTCACCTGGATAGAAAACAGAATTCTCATCTTAATATCCTTTTGTCTGACTATGGCAAGCTCATCTAGACATACTGTTGTAACTGGGGTGGCAGCAGAGAATAATGAAGTGGTCATCCACCCAGGACTCAGGAGTGAAGCTCCTAGGCCTCACACTGGAACTGGACATGTACTTACAAAATGCAACTAAGTCAAAGACAATTAATTGAGGCATTGCTAAAGTTCTTGTATCTCTTAAGTTTTAGCTTTCAAGTAATTCTGATTGTTAAATGAGACGTTTCCATGGCAACTGCCGGAGTTCCTTTGGGGTATCTTATAAAAAAAATTGGAGTGGTGGTATTTTAGGAGAAATTAATGATTTTTTAAATTTTTTATCTTATACTGTAATATTATCAATCAGACACCTCCTTTGTCTCTTCAGACTCATTTATGTCAGTGATTGACTCATTGATCAACTCACTCTTTTTAAAAGCATTTTCTGAATACTTTACTAGTCCATGTGCTGGCCACATGAATGAGGAACATCCACCTTGCATTCAAGAGCATGTTTATTACACAAGAATATAGTTGTCACAGTGGTAATTCTGAGGGAAAGAGTAAAAAATGTATCCTTGGAGAGTGCTCGGAAGAAGTGGAGGCACAAAGACACTGCCCAGTGGTCATCCCCAGCTTAACTTAAGAAAGCCATCTATCGGAGTTAGGTTACTATTGCTGTGATGAATCAACAGAACCAAAAAGCAAGTTGTGGAGGAAAGGGTTAGAAAGTCAGAACAGGAACTCACACAGGGCAGAAACTGGAGGCAGGAGCTGATGCAGAGGCCATGGAGGGGTGCTGCTTCCTAGCATACTTCCCCTGGCTGCCTCAGCCTTCCTTCTTATAGAACCTAGGACCACCAGCCTAGGGATGGCACCACCCACAGTGGGATGGGCCCTCCACCATTGATCACTAATTAAGAAAAGGCCCTACTCCTAGATCTCATGGAGGCATTTTCTCAGTTGAGGTTCCCTCCTTTCAGATGACTCTAGCTTGTATCAAGTAGACATAAAACTGTCCAGCACACCATCCTTCTAAGTTGGCAATGCTGGGTGCTTACCTGGAAGAGGGAATCACTAGGACATAAAGTATTAGCTCTTGTGGATAGAGATATCAGGTAGCAACCTAGAAACTAGTGGGGGAAAGGAGGGCAGAGAAGAAAGAGCAAGTGCCCAGAGTTAAGAAGAATTCTGAGGCTAGAACAACTGAGAGTTGACTGTATCCCAGGACAGGTAAGGTCTTCAGTGATTCTTGGATTTATGGCTGGGAACTCTGAGATGCTAAACAGAAAACTAAAAATAAACAAGAAAACCAAAATATTTGTTTTTCCCCACTTGATTAAAAATGCTACTGATAAAATTCAGACATGTGCATGTTCTTGAACGTGTATGACAGAAGTTGTTGTTGGAGCATATGGAGCACATGGCACGTAGGTGCAGTGGGGCCCTTGTTTCTTGTGGCTCTTAACTGCATATGTAGACTCTGGTCTGAGACCCACAAAACCCCTCCAGGGCCGACCTGAAACTCCATTCTTCAGAACCCATTCTTTACTTTTGCTTAATTCTTATTCTGATTTGCTGGAAATGTAAATACATCTTGTTAGAGACATAATTTTATGAAATGTTTGAAAATGTAGTGCCATTGTCCTTTTTACTAAAATTCTATTGTATGGAATTGAATTTTTCACACAGAGATTTTCCTCTCAGTCTAGGGCTTTTCATTTCCATGGCCTGAGAGCTAAGTTTTCCACAGAAGTATTTGACAAAGATATATTGTGCCTGTCGGTGCCTAATGAAGCGCTGAACACAGTAAATGGGGAGTGGCACTTCAATCAATTCAGTCCATAGTACCCACCAGCGCATGCAGAAATGTCACTTTTTAATCTTTCATTTTTCAGCGACAGATGCCAGGATGAAAAGATCACATCTGTGATGTATAAGAAATTTTCTTACAGGGTATAATAAAAATAAGTTGATTTTTTCCCTCCTTTTTTAGCCCTTTATATGCTGGTTTTCTGGAGAGCAGAAGTTGGCCTGCTTTGCAAGGAGATACATTTCTTCAGAGAAAAGTGGGATAAATATATGGTCACCTCAGTGCACAAAACAGATCCAGCTTTTATTAGATAATGGTATATTTCAGCGAACCGTAGCTAAATAAAATTACCTGCTAGGTTAATTAACGAGGAAGCTTTCTGAGTTAGTGTTGAATTTAAATTGTTTCACATTTAACCTGATTTAGTTTAGTAGTCCATTGTTTGTTTTCTTTGGCCACAGCTCTAATACATGTTCATAGGATGTATAGACTCACCCAAACTGCTTTCAAAACAGAATTAAGAAGATTATTTTAGATTCATTCTTGCTTTGCAGTGTCTGACTTGAAGAACACCCCCCATCACTTAGGAGCTTGTTAGAAATTCAGAATCTCAGCCTCAGCCCTCACCTGGTAAGCCAGAATCCAGGTTCTGATAGAACCCCCAAGACCCACATACACATTTGACAAAGCTGCTTCCCATCACGCTTTTGGATGGACATATGGGCTAAGGGTGCCAACATAATGTTGAAAGGGAGAAAGGCAAAGCGATGAAGTTGCACTGACTTCTGGGTCTGTTCATCTGCTTGCCTCCTTGTCTTGGTCTGAAGTGCTCTTCCCAAAGGTTTGAAGCTGTAGATCATTCTGGAAAGCTGTGAGTAAGTATCTGGGCTGATTTGGGGGCCTCCTGCAGCGTGCAGCTGGAAAAGCCTTCATGCAAAGGTACAGCTTCTCCCTGCTGTGACATGGCAGTTCAGTGTGTCCCCAAGGCCTCTGCACAGAAAAGGCACAGGCCCTGCTTGGTCAGGATTCCTCTTGGACTTGGCAGATAAACCCAGCTACATGACACTGAAATCTTCACTTCTCCTTTAAAGATCCCCTACATAAGAAATATCAATGTTTGCTGATAGATAAAAGTAGAAACAAAATATGTAACATTTTCAATTCTGAATTAGACCACACTGTAAAATGTTAAAGTCTTTCTGCATTGTTTACTGAGAGTGAATCAAATACTTGATTTGAAATTTATTGAAGGGGAAAACACTGTTTTAGTTTTTTAACTGTTTGTGCTAATACTAAAATTAGATTAATGTAAACTAAAGAAGTAATAATGCATAAGTACTATTTCCTTTCTTTTAGAGATGACCATTTATATTATGCTTGGAATCAAATATGCTGGGTTACAAATATGATTAGGTCCTCCTACCTAATTTTTTCCCTTTGTTTTGGGATAGGGTCTCATCGTGTAGCCTAGACTGGACTTGAGCTCATGATCCTCCTGTATCAGCCTTGCAAGTGCAGGGAGTATAGGCCTGTGTCACCACATGATAACATAAAATCTAACCAGGACTTTAATAAACAGGTATTTCAGAATGCATATCAGTAGGTAGTTTTGGTAACCTCACTTCATTCCATCCATTTTTGGGGTTTGGTTATATAATCAAACACAAGGGTCAAGAGAGACAAAGATGCTCAGGGACAGAATACAACATACACAAATAGCTATGAGTTCCTCGGGTGAGAGCTGCAGCTTAGTAAAAACGTGTTAACACAGAGTTTAAATGTGAGAGCTAAGAGAGATGGAAGAATTTGACATAGGCAGTGTGGCATGGGCTCCTCGCAGAGAGTTGCAGGTGTCTAAGCACTAGTTATAGATATCATTGCTTAGATTTTAGTTACATTTCCCGTCTTGTTCTTCTTGTTCTGATGGGTGGAGCACTTTGGATCAGATTGTAATCTGATAAAATAAAACCGGAAGCTTTTGAGGTTGCACAAGGGATTTCTAGAAAACTGCCTGGTTTCGGCTGGGAAGCATGGCCCTAAGCAGTTGTTTACTGTGCTGGAATTCCTACTTAGCAGCTGTGGAGAGGCCTCTAACCAGACTCTAGGGTCTTTCCTTCTCATGTCCCCTTACTTTCCCATCTTCTTCTCCTGCTTCACTATGAGATGATGCAGCCAAGGTCAAGGTCCCTCTCTAGAACTTGTACCTAACTCACTCTCTCTCTCTCTCTCTCTCTCTCTCTCTCTCTCTCTCTCTCTCTCTCTCTATCTCTATCTCTATCTCTCTCTATCTCTCTCTCATAAGGCTGCTCTACTTTGTGTATTTCATGATAGGACAACAGCAAAAGAGCTGTACATGTCTCCAGTATTTAGTACAAGGAGGAAAAGTCATAAGGTATAGTTTAAAAACAATGGACCCCCTTTATCAACATACAGGGTCAGTGATGGAGGTTATAGGCATAGTAAACGCAGATAGAAAAAAAATCTGGAATTGTAGATCCCAGCAACTGTACATTTACAAACAAAGTTCAATTTAATAGACTGGATCTCAGCATTTATTTTATAACATAAATGCTAATGTTTTCAAGAAATGAGATATTGTTCTCCCCACATCTTCTAAACAGAAAACAAAAACTCTTTGTGATAATAATAGCTCATGGAGAAAAAGTCTTTTTTCACTCCTAACCAACTCCCAAGCCTACCATGTTGGGACAAAATCTTCACAGAACTGGTTTTCAAAGCATCTCCCTGTTTGTATTTTCTCTGTGCCTCAACTGTTACTAATTTACTACATCTTTAACCACGGGATGTTGATCAAGGATGCACAGTGACAGAGAGGTATGATCCAGACACCTCTCCACTAACATGGTGATGGGTTGATGGCAATACAGTAGATTACTGAGGAATACTGAGAGTGAATATCAAGTTTTCTCACCACGGAAATAGGTATGTGAAATAATACAGATGTGGATTATCTAGATTTTACTACTACACACTCCTATTTCAGAGCATCATGTCATATACGTGTATGTGAATATCATGTATAACATATAATATACAATAAACAATATAATATATATCATATAACAATTATTATAAATATATAATTATCATATTATTGATGTATTATATCTTTATACATCACATATAATTATATATTATTATATGCTTTAATATACCAATACAAGTAAATAAATCTGTGAGGAAATTAAATGGTTCCTTTTCTCAGAAATCACAAGAAAATACACAGCAGGTAGGAGTTGGCCCATGGGCCTTTACATTAGTTTGTACACGCATACCCCAGCCCCACCCATCCAGACAAGGAGCCCACATTGTCCTCACTGAAATTGTTCTAGAACTGAGAAGAGTGAGGTGAAGTAACAACTAGTGATTGTAATGGGATCTACCTTGAAAGTTATGTCATTTATTTCCTTTTAAATTTTAATTTGTTTATTTTGTTTTCATTCATATGGATTTTTTGCATGCATGGATGTCTGTGCAGCTCATGCATACAGTGCCTATGGAAGCCAGAGGAGGGCATCAGATCTTCTGGAACCAAGGTTAACAGACAGTTGTGAGCTGTCATTTGGTTGCTGGGAGTAGAACCCTGATTCCTCTGGCACCTGGATCCCCTGGAAAAGCAGCCAATGCTCTTAACCACTGGGCCATGGCTTCAGCCCCTCTGTGATTTCTTAATCAGCACAAATTGAGTATCTGTTGATATGTCCAACTGTCAAGTTTCTTTTGCTCAGAGTAGTAGAAGAAGGGTGAAGAGTTTCTAGCTGAGGAGTGAAACAAAAATGTCATAGAAATAAATTTGACTTCTTGAAGCATGAACCTAATTAGTCTTATCCATAAAAGCCAGGAGTCAGATATCAGATAATAACCTGAAAGATCAGAGAAGCAGAGGAGCAGCCACTAGAGACTTCTTACCTCTATGAATCTTTAGACCACAAGGGCAGAGATCCTGTCTCTACCCACCTTATCATTTCCTGTCTCCACCTCCCAAGTGCTGGGTTAAGGTGTGAGCTACCACTGCCCAGCTTTGATGGTTAACTAGTGGCTAACTCCACCCTCTGATCTCTAGGCAAGCTGTATTTGTCAGAACACAAAGAAAATATCACACATTTCCCCCCTTTTGTCTAAATAAGAAGCGAAAGTTTTAACCAACGTAGGAAAACTATATACAATAAATCAATAACTACATACAAATATTACAGGAAATAATTACATTAACAATGTCTAGTCCATTAACATTTGACAAATTCAGAGAAAATACTCCATTATCTATCCTATCTTGGTAAGTCCAAAGTATTATACCTTATCCACTTTCTATCTTAACTTGTATTACCAACCCAAAGTTTTTATGTCTCCCAACCTTATACACTTTTCACCTCTTTAGTGAGTTTCTTTTCTGAGACTGGTAACAAGGAAAACTATAACTATCTAGTCTTCAACTCCATCACAGACCTGAGAAGGTGATACTATTACCTGAGTAAACCTGAAGTGCAGAGCAAACAACTTCCAAAATTAAGAAATGACAGAAATCGCTGGCTGCCTAGACAGTCACTCAAGGTTCTGCAACATTGGAACATTCGTCTTTGCCCTGCAGGTCTGGAATATCTGATAAAATTTTCTGTGGAGCAGAATTTTTGAAGGGCTGTCCTGCCTCATCTTGGCAAAGTTCGGCAGTCACTTTCTTTTCTGTCTTCCTTGTCCAATTTGGACAACATACTGTCAGCAGTCAAGGCAAGGGCAGTTTCTTGCCTAGGGGCTAACTTTTGCCACAAAGAAAATAAACTCCATATGGAGTTTCTTTGATGCCCATCATCTTCTCTGAAGTAGGTTGGTACTGCCAAGAAAAGACATGTCTCATTGTCATAAAATAAACAAACAAACACAAACTTTATGTTATTAAAACATCTTAAGTACCATATTCTGTAGGTTCCTGAAGTGTTTGAAGACCACCTGCCTATCTAAAATATATCTTTGACCTTGAAAACATATTTAACATGACTCCAAGTTTGTACAGTATGTTCTAACAAAAGTAACCTTAAATGTGTATCAAGATACAAAAATCCATATCAATGTAAAATATTTACAACTATTAATTGCATTTTAGTTTAAACATAGATTCAATAATCACTTTTTTATCCTATCATTTCTATAACATATATACAGTATGATAAAAATAACATCAAATTTGTATCAATATACAAAAATTCAAACCAATGTAAAATATTTAGGACTAGTAGTTGCTGTTTTGGTTTAAAAATAGATTCAATAACTACCCTTTTATTCTATTTCTTTAACTCACCCCATTTTTTTAGAACAAGATCCATGAATCTAATCTCCTTTGCTCATCTCTTTTCCTGACTATACCAATAACAACTTGTAACCAACCCTCCTACAGCTTGTAACCAATTCCCCTAAATGGTGAAAAATATCCATAATCCACTGAATGACCAAAAACTGCCCACCCCACCTCTTGGGAATATGGGTGTCATGTTTTTAAAATTACTTCCTACTGTCTGGGGGTGGTAGCATCTTTTGGAAATCCTGGGGAAAGAAGAGATAATTGTTAAGTTCTGGGAGAGCTAGCTGTTTTATTTTTTATCCAGTCTTTGTGTGATGGGGAAGTCCTGGCTAGACTAGTCTGTGAGGCTGGATGATCTCAGCTAGCCACCTTGAAATTGTCCTGAGCAGTGTGTACTCCAAAGCTGTACTTTAGGTTGTATGGGTCAACTTAGTGGTGTTACCGTAATCCAGATGGAATCACCATGTGGGGCCCCATCCTCCTTTTGGAGACTTCAAAGTTTACTGTTAGGCATGGTCATGATTCACTACATAAAACATTTTAAATGTCATATGTAGCAGATCTCAAAGAGGTTAAAGGACCATAATTTGTTATATACATCCAGAACCTCTGGCTGTTTCTACCCTTTCTTCACTTTTCCACACAGAGCGATATATCAACAGCACTTAGTTCTCTCAAGATCCCCCACTTACTAGATTCTGTTTCCTCTGCCTGGAATGCCCCATGCCCAACCCCATGTTGTTCCAGTATCTCATAGTCCAACAGGCTCAAACTCTCTAGCCTTTCTAACCTTCAATCTCTAGCTCCCCTAGCCTTCCACACTGACTGTAGTATGTCCTCAGATACTGTTCTACGTCATCCTATGGACCTGTGTAACATATGCTATAGTAAAACTGTCATGTTTGTGTGTATGGGAATGTGATATAAATTTCCTAAAATTGTCAATGATCCTTAAATTTTATTTGACCTTACCTATGTGGAGTGAAGTGGGAAAAAAAACAACTTTTTTGTCCTTGAACTATTAAAGAAACTAATGTCACATGCCAGAGAAAAGTATAAATCATCTTTTTATTATCTTATTACAAAGAGATATTACTGGATCAGAGTAGATTTCAGTAGTAGAACACTTGCTTAGAATGCGAAAGTCTCTGAGTTTGATCCCTAACACCAAATTGGATGAGAGAAGAAAGGGTATTGTGCTGGGGTATATCTCAGAGAAAGTCCATTTGCCTGATAAATACCAAGGCTTGACTTTGAACCCAGCACTATTAAAAACAAACAAAAAAGGAAGGAAGAGAAGAAAAGGGGAATGGATATGTTAAAGATATTTAAAGGTACTATGAATTTACAGTAGATTACCCTATCAAACTGGAGAGAGGAATGGAGCAGTTTTTCTTTGACAGTTCAAAATTATGATTATTATTGCTGATTATTCCCACACTGTAGATTATTTTTCAGCATCTACAATCATGTAATTTATTTTGACTAAGTTTATTTGAACTCATTTTTATACTCTATTTTTATGTCTAACTTTGCATTCCTTCTTCACAGTGAATACTACCAAATTATATCCAGGCCTGAAAGGATACTTTCATTGCTCATTATGGCAAAGAATTATCAATTATGTTTTAAGTCCTATTTTAAATATATTTAATTTTTAGTTAGTGTATGTGGGAGTGAGAGTGCCTATCTATACACATGAGCATGGTGCCTGTGGAAGCCAGAGTCTTCAGGTGCCCCTAGAGCTGTAGTTATAGGCAGTGGTGAGCCAGACAATTTGAGCACTGCAACCAAATGCAGATCCCCTAAAAAAAACAATATGTTCCCTTAACTGCTGAGGCTAATCTCCAGCCCCCATGTATTTTAGCTAGTGATGTTAACTAGAATCTACTATTTTACATTTTAACTCAAAAAAAGCATCCACATACTGATGACCTAAGATAAATTTGTAAAACATGAGTTTCAAAAATTTGAAAGCTATGTGTACCTGGTTGACTGTGTAAGTTACCTTAACCCGTTGAGTAATCCTAAAGTCAGATTTCAGTAAATTGAATCATATGAAATCTATTAACTGAGCCTTTGTCACCAAACTGTTGTTGTAAATGGAAGTTTCTGTCCCATCAGCAGCTCCCAAATACCCAGCAGCTGCTTCCCAAATTACCACACAGAGGCTTAATATTACTTATAAATGCTCAGCCAGTAACTCAGGCACACTACTAATTAGCTCTTACACTTAAATTAGCCCATAACTCTTATTTGTGTTTAACCATGAGACTTGCAACCTTTTCTCAGTACAACATTCTCAGCTTACTTCCTTTGAGTCTGGCTGGTGACTCCTGATTGTGCCCTTCCTCTTCCCAACATTCTTAGTTTGGTCGCCCTTTCTATACTTTCTGCCTGGCTACTGGACAATCAGCATTTTATTTAACTAATTTGAGCGACAATTTTTTTTTTTTTTTTTTACAGTTCTTCAAAATGGTCTGGAATTGTATCAATTTATTTATATTCAAGGCTCAATATTTAAGAATCTAGAGGTAAATATCAGCCTGTATATACACTGGCAGCTTTAGAGGGCCTTTGTCCTGCACCTGCCTAGAATATGATGTGACAACATAATCCAGGATTCATAAAGGCGGGCCAATGTCCTATAGAGACATGTATCCTCCTTCTGACATTGTGAAAACATCAAGACCTTTTAAAATACCAGTGAGCATATCATAGAGGCTTAAGTGTAACTTTGTGGCTAGGCTTGGTGGTGATGAGAAATACCTGTAGTGGAGGATTTGAAAAATTAAGAAACAATTATTTTTTAAATCATTTTTTAATATATTTATTTATTAATATTTTTTACATACCAACCCCAGTTCCCCCTCCCCCCCTTCTCCCACCCTCTCACCTCCCTCCCACTCTACCCCCATCTACTCCTCAGAGTGGGTAAGACCTCCCATGGTAGTCAACAAAGTCTGGCAAACAAAGTTGAAAGAGAGCCTAGCCTCTCCCCATTGTATCAAGGCATCCCACCACAGGGAGTGGGCTCCAAAAAGCTAGTTCATGCAACTGGGATAGGTTCTGGTCCCAGGGACCCCAAAAACAAATGGTGCCCCACAATTGTCACCCACATTCAGAGGATCTAGTTTGGTCCCATGCAGGTTCCTAGGCTGTCAGTCCAGGATCTGTGAGCTCCAAATAGTACTGGTGAGCAATCTCTGTGGGTTTCCCCATCATGATCTTGACCCCCCTCTTCTTCTTTTTTTATTTTTTGAATGTCACATGCCATTTATTGAAGACAAATTTTTACAGTGTACATGAGGATTATTCCACAGCATTTTCCCTTTTTGTCTAATTAAAAAGGAAGGTTTTAACTTTAACACGGTAAGATTATATACAACAAAAACAGTTATTAAGTAAGAATTACAGTAACACTATCTAATCCATTTGCATTTGGAAAAAATAGAGAAAATACCTAATAATCTATCTTGGTGAGTCTCAAGTTTTGTATCTAACTTACTTTCTATTATAAATAAGGAAAATTATAACTATTTAGTCTTCAACTCCATCAAAGACCTGAGAAGGGGAAATGTTACCTAATGACAGGGACCTCAAGGTGAGTGCCTGGGCAGTCCCCCAAAATTCCTTTTCAATATTGGAGCATCCAACTCTGGCCTACAGGCCTAGCATGTTTGACAGACTTTCCTATGAAGCAGGGAATTTTGAAGGAATGTCATACCTTGCAAAGTTCAGCAGTCACATTTCTTGCATCCTGATGGGCCAGTATGGACAGTAACTGTCAGTAATTGAGGCAAGGGCAGTTTCTTTGCCCACATGACTAGCTTTTGCCATAAATAAAACAAATTCCATCTGGAGTTTCTTCAATGCCCATCATCTTCTCTGAAGTAGATTGGTGCTTTTAGGAGCAGATGTGTCTCACTATCATGAAAAGCCTTAGGTTATTAAACATATCAAATGTCATATTCTATATGTCTTTGAATTGTTTGAAGATCATCTGTCTAAATATATCTGTATGACCTTGAAAACATACCTAACATGACTATAAGTTTGACTACTATAGATGACTATTACTCTATATTTCTTATTTATATGCTACATTTTAAAATAATTTGCATAAGTATAATATCTTAAACAAGAGTAGAAATATACATATGGTATAACAAAATTAACTTTAAATTTTTATCAATAAACCAAAATCCATACTAATGTAAAATATTTAAGATTAATAAAAATTTTAAAAGATTCAATAATCTACTCTTTTATCCTGTCATTTCTATATTCCCCCCTTTTCTTTTCAGAACAAGATCTCTGAATCTAATCTCCTTTGTTTAGCTTTTTTCCTGACCATTATCCATAAGAACTTGTAACTAACCCCCCAAATGATGACAAACATTCATAATTTATTTTTGGGAATCTGGGCATAGTTCTCTAGACTACTTCTTACTGACTGGGGGCACTGGTCATCGTTGGAGGACCCTGAGATAATTTAGGATTATGGTCAAGTCCTGACAGGAGTAGTCTGTGAGGCTGGATCATCTCAGCCAGCCTCCTTGAAGCTGCTCTGGATGCAGAACTCAGAGGAAACTGCACATAGGCACTATGAAATGTTGAGTCATCTGGGCCATCCTCTCCCATTGGAGATTTTCCAGGGGGTCTTCCTTGATCAAACCTGATTTTTCATAACCCAGAATGAATCCATGGCCTCTCATTTCCTGTGGAAATAAAAGCAGAACCTCTTTCCCAATGCAACATATCCCTTGACTTAAATTTTGAAGTCAGGACATTTTTAAAATATATAGGTTGGTTTAATATAGCAGTTTTCATAATTGAATGTCACTCAGCAGTTATCATTTGCTATTAGCAGTCAAAATATTTAAAGACAACACAATAACATACAGTATCCAGACTCTCTATGTATTTTTCATCTTTATGTGGCCTTTTTTTTTCTATTACTTTACTCCCTTTTTTAGGACTTTATTATTTTAAAACTGTATATCTCTTTTTTGAATGTCTATACTTTCTCTTTTCTCTCCCAAGCCTGTGTATATTTTTAAACACACTGTAAACCTGTTAGAGGTAGTTTTTTTCTTCTTCTAAATCAGTATTTACTGCATATCTCTTTCTTTTTCTGACCACATGAGTCTTTAAACTGCTAAGCAGGCTAAGACTAAAGTGTAAGCTTTGGTGGCTGGCTCTGCCCCATTCCTTGGGTTCTTGAGAGTCTAATTTTATGACAGAGGTACCTGCAAGAGTCATGCTTAGTGTCTCAATTTTGGGAAGCTGTTGGGTCCATGCTGCCACAAAGTAGTGTGCAGCCCTCTTCCCATAAACACCATTTAAGTACTCCATAGCAGGACCTCCCAAAAGAGCTGGCCATACGTGAACCAGGAAGCTGCGTCTTAAAGGAGTCACGCCTCTGCTTGACACTAGCAAACAGAGCCTACCTAAGAAAATGCTGCTACCAAGAAGCTATGCTTGACTCTGTTCTTTTGTGTGTTTAGAATCCTCTTTTTAAAGTTTCCCTCAGGTTTTATGTGGAAATTCTTGTCCAACATTTGGACGCCAGACTGTGTTCTTTCTTTGTAGTGTGTACGTGTCTTCATGTGCTGTATGTGCATGTGTGCTAGTGCCCCTCCCTGTGGAGACTAGAGGAAGATGTCGGGTGAGAAAAGGCCTCTCACATAACCTGGAGCTAGACTGCTGACCAACAAGTCCCACCAACAACAATCCTCCTTCTGTCTCATTTCCAACAGTGCTAGGATTACAGGAATGCATGGCCATGCCCAAGTCCGTATGTGTATGCTGGCAATTTAAACTCAGGTCTTCATGCATACAGAATAAGTACTGTGAACTGTCTCCCTGGTATTGCCTATCTTATTCTTAATGAAGAATTTAGACTCGGTAGGTGAACATTATAAGAACTCACAAAGAGGACATTACCCCAAATACAACATCATTTCTTAAGTGTAATGGTTTCTCAGCAAACCGTTTGGTGCAGCAAGTTTACTCTGCCTGTTGAAGGAGCACAGAACTAATGGAGCAGAGAAAGAGAAGGGCACACAGAATGGTTTGTTCATGTAAAATTGAAGGGCTTTCATTACTGGTTGGCAGTTTTAGTAAAAACAAATTCCTCAGCATTAGTAATACTAATACACTGGGTAAGTAAGTCTATTTTTTATTTTCTTGTGCATTCTCTTTCTATATGGTCACTAAGTATAATTGTATAATTCTATTTTGTGCATTATAATTTCTATATGGTCACTAAGTATAATTGTTTAATTCTGTTGTGTAATTCTATTTTTTATTTTCTTGTGCACTATAATTTCTATATGGCCAGTAAGTATAATTCTTTCAGTGTCATTAGTGTACCCTTCAGTGTCTTTGAGAAAGATGATGTCATCAGATATATCCATTAGGAATGAAAGTCTAAATCCCTTAGCCAGCCAAGTGGTTAAAAGCCTACAGAGTAACTGTATCATTTTGTTCCAACTGAACAGAACTGGAGTGTAGGTTTATCTTCTAAGTATCATATTTTGGAGATGATGTAAACTAAGAAAAGTAACTGTAAAAGAAATTCTGTAGGCAGTTCTGACAGTGCAATTGTTACCTCCCCATCCCACCAGCCAGCTCAGCTCTGCACAGATAGGATGGTGTTAGCCTCTGCTGAAACTCCTTATAGTCAGTGTTGCAGGGAACAGAGAGTTTATTATTATGTACAAGCAGGAAAGTATGGGTATTCCAAATCCACAATGTTTAATGTTAGTTTAAATAAGAAGGCAATGGAAACTCAGGTCAATATTCTTGGAAAGAATTCTCGACAGAAAAATTTTAGAAAACCACCATACTAACATTTTAAGTAGATGTAATCAGACATCTGAAATCCATTTGTCTAGAATGATACAAAATTAATTCTCATTCCCCAAGTGAAATTGTTTTTATGATGTAACATGGGCTATTGTGCACTCATTTTGGCTTATGTGTGTGTTTAAGCTGAAGTTTTGTGGCATGCATTGTGGGAAAGGCATTCCTACTAGTGTTTGACTTTAACTCAGAACAGTGTTGATCACAGCTGTGATAACAACTGGAGCAGCTGGACAGAAGTGGGTCACTGGTCTGTCTTCTACCCCGGGGGATTCTGACGCAGGTTAAAGATTCCATGGCTTGCCCTAGATGGAAGTGAATGCAGCATTTGAAAAAATGGCATGGTATGGTAAGTCAGGGAACCTAAAGATGTTCATGGAGAATGATCAGGAAGTGGATAGAGCTGTCTGCACACCCTGGTCTCCTGCAGCAGGAGCCAGGTTAGGCCAAAGGTACAGGAATGAGAGCTCGGTACCAGTTCTTTGCCATTAGTGTGAGTTCTCTGGTTTATTCCAGTTAACAGCCATCTTCTTCCAAATGACTTGTTCTCCCAAATCTCAGCACAAGCATTTGACTAGCTGTTTCCCTGTACTATGGATAGGTGCTATGGGCATGGCAGTTCAGGTAGGTAGCAAGGCTGAGCTCATTGGATGATGGATGCATTAAGAAAGGGTATGACTAGTAAGCTCATGGGGGGAACTGTCTTGTCTGCTAGGGAGTCTATGGAAGGCTTCCTGGAGGAGATGACATTGACCCAGGATTACAAAGGCTAAATTGGATTTAGCACTCGAGCAAATAGTTAAAGAGGCGGTGTTTTAGGTAGTGAGGCAATGTGAGCATTTCTCTTTGACAGTCGATGAATCTGGCTTAGCAACTCTGTGTGTAGATGTCCTGAACCATCTCAGTAGCCTAGGCAGAAGCTTTGGGGTTTGTGGTCAGAGCATTTGTGGGTTTTAAAAGTTTCCCAGATGATGCTGATTCAGAGTGCACTGAGAACCACCAGCAGCTGAATTACAGCCCATTACGAGTTGTGAAATACAGCTGGGAAGTGAACTGGAAAAGGACCACAGAGGCTTCCTTCCCTATGTCAAGCCAAGGACTTTCTCACCTGTGACCTGCAAGTATAAGGGGACCGCTGAAGCCTGCTCCTTGATTGGTTTCCATCATTTTCAGAGCCAGGGTGGCTGCACATATTTAGAGTCCTTTGGGAGCAGTAGAAAAAGTGGGGTGCAGAGTGTGGGTCTAGGTGTCGCCTCACTGCTTTGGTTGGTCATTGAGAGTGTTGTTTATGCATTGCTTCTTTCTGAGGTGGGGACATTTTAGTCTCTGCTTTGTGTTTCTAAACAGAGTTATTGAAGTTTTTATAATGATTCTTTTCTCTTCAGGGGAGTTGGCTGCATCTTTGTTGAGATGATCCAAGGAGTCGCTGCATTTCCAGGAATGAAAGACATTCAGGATCAACTTGAACGAATATTTCTGGTAAGTTCTATACAAAGTGCTTCTCAGAAAAGCGTGTTTCTAATTAGTTACTTAATGATCTGCTGGAAGCATTTTAAAACATGGTTGTCCATTGTTGTCACATCTAATCCTAACTTTTTTTTGCCTTTAAGTGGCAAGGAATTATTCATTGACAAGTGTGCCTTTAAATTATCATATGTGAATAAAATGATAGCATAGTAAGAATGAGAGAGATAAGAGAAGTAGTATAGAATAATGGGCTGTAATTATCATGCAGGCATAATGGTTCCAAATAAAGCATGTAGAGATCAGCCAACTTCCAAGAAGATGGAGCTCATCTAGACACTTCCCTCCATGCCTGCACAGTAGGCTTGCACTGATAACTGTCGTCTGTAATACTGAATATGGAGAATGGGAAGTGCGGGGGCATGGTAACCTTGCAGAGGAAACAGCCAGGCAGAAGTCACCTCAGCCAGGTCTGTAAGCCTGTGCTCATCTATGAGAAGTCACATGGTGGCATGTTCCCTTGAGATGATGTGAGGAAAATGGTGTGTTGCTCCCATCTTCTTCTTCCTCAAACTGTAAGTCCACTCAAGCTATGTAACCAAAATGCAAGACATTCTGCAAAATTCCCTACTCATACTCTTCAAAACTTCTCATTGTCATAAAAAACAAGGGAAGTCTGAAAAACTCTTATAACCCAGGGGGAAGCTGGGAGCATGTGACAGCTCAGAGTGATATGGTCTCATGGATGGATCCCTGGACCAGCAGAACACAATAGAAAAAACCAGTGAAACCTGAATGAAGTATGGGGTTTAGTAATGTCCATAGACCAATGTGGATTTTTATTTGGTACAAATGCAACTGGGTGGAGCTTAAACAGGAGGAGATGAGTGAAAGCTGTGCCAGAACTCTCACTAATATTTTGGCAATCTTCATATAATTTTGAATTTCTTGTAAAAAAAAAAAAAAGGCGTATCTTGAGTTCTGGCAAAATTGTGTTGAAGTAGCTTGTCTGTATCTATCCTGCACTATCTTGTTTTATCTTGGTGGCTTGGGAAAGGGTCTTACTCACTTTCTGAAGTTGTTCCCTCAAAGATGAGAGAGGAATTCTTCTCAAAGGTCACTTTGAGGAATCATTGACTTAGGAATAAGAAATGCTTCTAAATGCCTACCATACAGTAAGCATGGGTTGTTCTCATTACAACATTTTCATATCAAGTTCTTTAATTCAGTGGGACTTTTATGTTAGTCAGTAAAGTACGTTATTTAAAATCCAAAATAATATCTAGAAAAAGTAAAGATTTTATTAAAAGTATTTAAACTAAGCACATTCTGATAACTCATATTACCATATTTCTCCTTACTTTCAAAACTCTCCTGTGAAACCACTGAGGTGGATTTTAGTGTAGACTATGTCAGAAGATGTACTGTCATTCACTCCAGAGATGTGGGCTCTCCTTTCCAGTATAAGAATTATAAGAATGACGGGGGAGCCACTGTACATAGATTGAGACTGTCACTCTTGTGTTCCCCTCCATGTCAACTGTGAAATGATGAGAAAAGAGACTATGGTCCCCTCATGCAGGGTCCCCTACCACATAGCTGCCGTAAGATGACAGGTGGAAGAATAGAAGAGTCACTGACTGGGTCTTCAAAGAGTTGTGTTGAATTTTCTCTTTCTCCTAGAGGTTATCTTTATCTATTTCTTTCAATTGTATTAGAAGTTATGTCTTCAGTGCTGAAATGGACTCTCATGACTACAAAATAATGCATTTTTATAATGGAAAATCCCCATAATGTTCAAAGGTACAGAAGCTAATGTCACCTCCCTGCTACCATGACACCACTCACAAAAAATCACTTTAGTGTTTTGGTATATATATATATATATATATATATATATATATATATATATATATATATATATATATATATATGCCATTGAATTTTTATATGTGCTTTAAGAATTTCATCATGTATTGTCTACCATTTGTTGGTCCAATTTTCTTTTCATAATATATAACAAAGACTTCATTGGGGAAAATTCAGAAACGTCATCATTTTTAATGACAGTTTCACTATATGGATGAGATGCTATTTACACATCTAATCCATCTTTAAAAAAAAAAAAGCTACTAAAAACTACATTGTATCCCTACTAAGACTAATTATTAAAATTGAAAAAATCCTTAATGTAATAAAGTCAGTTTTCATGCATTTGTTGACTATTCTTATATATCCATTGCTTCATCTAAACACACAAAGCTCCTCATCCCCTTTTACTCAATAAAATCTTTTATGTTTTTCATTTAACTGGATTAGGTCTGTAGATTATATAAGAAACAAATGATATAATGTTGAGCTGCTTCTAAGAATAAATTATTCATATAATATGTATGAGTCATAATATGAGAATAATTTGTTTAGGTTAGTTTAGTTTACTTAATTTGGGGTGGTATTTATTTTATTATATGAGTGTTTTGCTTGCATGTATGTCTGTGCACCATGTGATTTCGTGGTGCCCATAGAGGTCACAAGAGAGTGTTGGATTCCTTGGGACTAGATTTCTGGATAGTTGTAAGCTGCTGTATAGCTGCTGGGAATCAAACCTGAATCCTCTGGAATAAATGTTTTCAACCACTTACTGTCTCTCCAGCCCAGGTAGTTTAGTTGTTACTGTTTTGGGTTTCATAGCCTCAAAATCTTCATGTAGATGAGAGTGACCTTGACCTTCTGATCTTCCTGCCCCATCTCTCGAGTGCTGGGGTGACAGATAGGGCGGACCATGCCTAGTTCATGCAGCACTGGGATGCAATCTGGGGCTTCATGTGTTGGATGATTACTCTACCAAATGAGCTATGCATTCAGCACCGGCCACTCGTGTAATCCTTATAAACAAATTTTTGCTTCCTTTTTCTATAATCTCCACTTTCGTTGAATTATTTTAGACAGTTTATCCATAAGAATTCTTTTCCTTTTATTCCTTTTGTCTATTTGTAAATATGATGTGTGTGTGTGTGTGTGTGTGTGTGTGTGTGTGTGTGTGTGTATTCACATGTGTGAGGGTGCTTGGGTATGCATGCATATGTATGCATATACCATATGTACTCATTTCAGTATAGAGGGCCAGATTTGATATTGGAATCTTTCTGGATTTCTGTTCCATCTTATTCTTTTGAGGCAGGTTGCTTTAACCAAACCCAGAACTCACCAATAAGGCTAGTCTTGCTGGATAGCTTGTTCTGGGGATGCCCTGACTCCATTTTCTGGAACTGGAGTTATAAGAATGCCAGTGTGCCTGCTTGATGTTTAGGTGGTTTCTAGAGACCCAAACTTAAATAGTTTGTGTAGCAAATCTTTTCACCACTGAGCCATTTCTCCACGAGCATTTCTACATACTTTGTAACTGAATAAAACAATTGAAAAAATTATTTTAATGATGTATAGTTTATATATTATCTGCATCATGCTAAATCATATCAAATATTTAGCTGTCAGGTTTGTTTAATACCCAAATAAAGTCATTATATCACTCAGTTATATTCTGAGACTAATTTCTTACATTTCTAGTTAGCTTTTAATACTGAATCCTATCAAACAATAATTATATAACATTTCCAAAATTTTTAATTAGTTTCATGTTAAAAATACTCTCTTATATTTAAAATAAGAAAGTCAGGTGTATAAACCTTGAACATCAGCACTTGGGAGGCAGAAACATAAGAATCAGAATTTCAAGGCCAGCCTTGGCAATGTAGCAAGTTCAAGGCCAGTCTGTTACCTCAGACCCTAGCTCAAAAACCAATAAATTAATAAATGAGAAAACATAAAAAGGATTAGTTTCTTCTTGTATACTACTTCAGGATGAGTTTAGAAAACCTGAATAATGATAGAAATGAGTTATATGTTATATCAAGAGAACTAAAAAAATGAGTTTCACAATAGCAATTCTTCCTGGAAATGTCTGTGTAATACAAACGACATATATCAGAGAGCATGGCTCTCTTCCTGTATGGATATTTAGCCCCTATTTCTTAATTTTATGGCATTGCTTTTCTAATTTTATGGGTATCCAGAGACCTTTGAGCCCTGGCTAGGCTTTTAATAAGCCAGGGAAATAAATCATTACAAATTTCTCATGGGATTATTGATGTACCAAGTCATGATTCACTCTTCTTAGAGCGCAGAAATCTGTGAATGCAGATAACCATCATGACTCCTGGCAATAATTGTTTCATTTCCCATAGATACTTGATTACACAATGCTCTTTAAGATAAAATGCCCTTTGATCGTTAGGAGCTGAAGACCATCTTCGGTGGAAGATTGCTGCTTCAGAACTGAATGACCAAACATTTTGCCCTGAAAAAATTAGTCAAAATCAAACTAAAATCTAGGAACTTCGGTTGTCAAATGCTGTAATCTTAAATATTTTATAATTTCCTCTGGATGGTTGGTATTTGCCAGTGGGTCTGTATAACATGCTAGGAAGCCGTTCTCAGGACTTAGTCATCACTCCCAACTTTGTCATCCGCTCTCAGGATATTGGGCAAATTCAGTATGGTTGAATCAATGGGAAAAATGCTTTTCCTCAGTGACCTTTCACATCTGGCCAAAATAAGAGGCTATTAAATGGGGATTAAGTCTCCTAGAAACTGCCAAACCTCTTTTCTGAAGTGGCAGTTGTATATCTGGGCTCTGGTAAAGCATTGCCAAGCAGACAATCAACTTGGAAAGTCATGAAAGATGAGATTATTTGGTTTGTTTGGTATCTTCATTTTGAGATTAAGTACATTCGTTTTTTCCTGTAAACTGGAAAAAGTGGTTAATAACATTGAAGCATGAAATTAATAACTTGTAACCTAAGATTTAATTAGTTCACACATACCATATCTTTATTAAAAATGTGCAAGGCAGCAAAGATCAGCCAGTGAATGCCTTTCTATTTTTTTTCCTTTGTACTTCCCTTTTTTGGTGGGAGAAAGCTGGTTACATTTTAAACAAATCTAATTTGTTTTCAGAGCACTATAACCATGTTGGTATACAAAGTGAGCTGGTGTTGCTACAATCTGCAATTTCAAATCCAGTCATTTTCCTTGCATTCATGATGCCCATCTGCAAGACACAAAGGTAGTAGCATTTGTAGGAGACCTATTCAAACCATTTGAGGTTGCATGGGACTAGACAGCAGGTTCTCTAACAAGCAGCTTGCTCCACTGATAGACAGGCAGAGTGATTTGTTTTCATTCTTCAGCATTGCCTGTTTTCAAATATAACATGGTGTTCTCTGTTCACCTCCATTAGTTGCAAAACATAAGCAGAAGATACATTTATTTAGGTGGGTGAGAAAAATCAGAACTAATAAAAAGAATTTGTATTCCAAACATATTGTTCTGGCTTGACAAAGAAGCCCACACAGTAGAACCCCGGGAATATGCGTCTCTCACTTCAAAACAGCTGAGCAAATGGCAGAGGGTGTGTGCACAGCTGTCAGAAACTTTGGCAGATGCTTCTGGGTTTGTGTGGCTCAAGGCCCAGAGTGCAGCAGTGGTGACAGAGATGAGACGCATGTGGCCCTCTTTTCCAGGCCGCTTCTTTTTCTCCCCTCTTTGAATGCTGATGAACCTGAAAAGCTCCCTCATCTCTGCCTGCTAGGGCTCCTAGTGGGGCACAGAATTGCATCTCCTAGTTGTTAACCTACTTTACATTGTCTGATGGGTACATGGATTAAAATATTCCCCTTCATCAGTGTATGTGTCATTTAGGATTTAAGTGTGTGTGTGTGTGTGTGTGTGTGTGTGTGTGTGTGTGTGTGACAAGGCACATGTGGAGGTCAGGGGACAACTCTTTGAGAGGACAACTCTTTGGAGTCAATTCTTTTGCTGTGAATGGCCATCATGCTTGGTGTTAAATGCATTAACCTCTTGTTGACCAAAATTTTTAATTCTAAAAATATATAATATTATAATAATAGGCCTCAGGCTTGTAGATGTTTAAAGAAGACGTTTCTAGGAGAGGTTTTCTTGTACACTGAAGGAAGAGCAAGGGCTGAAGATAGACATGGGAACAAGGGGCAGAGCATGTGGAGAAACACAGGAGGTGATGGCTTAGCTGGGGTGGGGCCAGTAGGAGGGGACTTCTCTGAGAGATGAGTCGGTAGAGAGGGTTGATCTTACCCTATAGGTCAATATGTTTGTATTTTATGATACATCATAAATATTTTTACTTTTTTATTAAAAATAAACTTTTTTCTCATAAAATATATACTAATTATGGTTTCCCCACCCTCTACTCCTCACTGCCCCTCCCATCCAGATCCACTCCCTTTCTGTCTCTCATTATTTAAAAAAAAACAAAAAACAAAAAAAAACAAAAAACAGGCTTCTAAGGGATAATAATAAAATAAAATAAAAACTAGCACATTAGAATAGGACAACACAAACAAATGGAAAAGAGCCCAAGAGAAATCACAAGAAAGGGACCCACTCATTCACACTCAGGAATCCCGTAAAAAACACTAAACTGAAATCCATGATACACACAAAGTACTTGTATCGCAAAATATATGTATAATAAAATAAAATATTATATATTAAAATAAAAATTAAAAATAAGGAAGAAAAAGTCTTGACATGGCATTGAGACAAGGAACCTTCACAGATGCTGCTGAGTTCATTTTCTATTGGCCGTTTCTTACTGGCCGTTGACTGCTGGGCATGCAGCTACCCTTAAGTTCAGTTTGTCCCCAGTGAGACTCCCTTGGAGGAAACCAAGCTTTCATTTGTAAGTGGTTATTAATTGGAGATTGCTCTTGGGTTAGAGGTGGGGCATGTGTCTACTTCTATGCTCAGCTCTAGGACCCCATCTGGTGCAGCCCCGTGCAGGCCCTGTGCATGCTGCCTCGGTCTCTGTAAATTCATATGTCTGTCAGTCTTGTTGATTTCAAGGGCCATGTTTTCTTGGTGTCCTCCATCCCCTCTGGCTTTTTACACTCTTTCTGCCTCCTCTTCCATGGAGTTCTGTGAGCCCTTTGGGGGAAGAATTTCATGGAGACATCCTGTTTAGGGCTGAATGTTCCAAGGTCTCTCACTCTCTGCATAATATCTGGCTCTGGGTCTCGGTGTTTGTTCCCATCTGCTGCAGGAAGAAGCTTCTCTGGTGATGGCTGAGCAAGGCCCTGATCTGCTTCCCTGGCTGAAGTGACATCATAAATATTTTTAAATGATGTAGGTTAGGGTATTTGTAAATGATGCTGAAGATAAGGAAAGCAGAGTTGGTAAATCACGGCATCACAGAAAGCTAGAGACAGTGGGGAGAGGAGATGGTGCCCAGAGAGGAAGATACTGATGCTGTAGAGAACAATGAAAAAATGCAGTACAGTCTCAGGCTCCTAGAAATGAAGGGGGGTGTGGGGCTGGCAGGCTGTGTGAGCTGGGGCAACGCTGACAGGGTGTCTAAGACTCGCTCACTGGAGGGACAGTAGCAGGTGATAATTTGTGACTATGAAGTGACCAGGGGAGGAGACAGTTGCTGGCCACATTCTGAGGTCTTTTCTTGATTTGAGATACTGGTATAGAAACAGAAATGGTTTTATTTCCAATTTCTAAATTAATAGCTTGTTTACTTTCTTATTAATATGGTCGTTTTTATAATTGTGGTAGCCCCCTTGCCTGCTTGTAGTTCCTGGCTATGGTTAGTGTGGGGAACCTGCCCCTACCTTTTCCCCTCAGGGTCCTCTTGAGGAGAGAGGGATCAGAGATTTAGATAGAAGGACAGAGGGAGAGAAACAGACAGAAATACAGGAGAGCCTCAGGAGGGCCTGGATCCTTATCCACTGGCCCAGAACTTTATTCAAAAGGCTTTTTATAACAGTACCAAGGGGAGGGGCAAAAGACCGCCTCCTTGCCAGATACAGCCATGTGTAGACCCTTCCAAACACCTGGTACCCAGGCCCACCATCCAATCATCCTCTTATGCAGCCCTGCCGGGTAAAGCAAGCTCAGATCTCACTAGGAAACTTCTGTGGGCTCCCACAGGTTAGTAGTATTTACCAATGATTTTTTAGTTTAACATAATATATTCCCATTTTATATTACATATAAACATATTATATAGTAAACATATTAGTATAAAATAATGAGTATATTACCTTTTTGTCAATATAGGAATGTATTGTTGGTGTGAAGCTACCTCACTATTCCAATTGTGTCTCATCATGCAACCAACCCAAAACTATGTTTTAATACTTAGTTTTAATCAATATTAATAATTTCATAGATGCATCTTTCCTACTTGGGGGTAAGGACCTCAGTGAGGGCTTGCCTGGGAAATTCTGGGATTTGATAGAAGTCATGGCTAGTGCTGGACTGAGTAGAGGTTGGAGCAGATAGACTGGCCAAACCCTTCTGTCTCTCTTTGTGGTCTTGGGTAGCTCCAAGGTTCTCTATCTCTGGACTAGCTTGGGCTTCCTCACACACGATGCTTGGGCTCTAAGATTCGGGGGGAGTAATCCCAAAAGAAGCAAATGCAGCTACTGGGCCTCTCCTGCTCGGCCTCAGAAGTCACAGAGTAACTCTCTACTGGGCAAAGCAGTCATACATCCTTCCCAAAGTCCAGAAGAGACATAGACTCTAGATTCTAGGAGGGAGGAGTATCGGAAATAATGAGACCACTTTTTAGAAGTGTTGCTCTGGCTGTCTCAATTTTCATTAAATCTGGTAAACAACTTTGTCAGGAGACATATTCTGCCAACAGTCTGTTCAGACTACTATTTTTTTATTTCCCTTTTGTCAAAGCTCATTGTAGCCCCCACAGTGCTGTGTGCCATGATGAATGTGAAAGTGTGAATTGTCACATGATTTTTTTTCAGGCCTTTGGGTGCTTCCTTTGCTCACCCTCCTTTCTTCCCCTTGCACTAGCAAGTTCACAGATGTGTCAGACTGAAAAACTGGTTAAATACTGCTGCAATGTGACAGATCTGAGGCGCGTGAAGAGGTGATGACACCTTCTCGGGATACTAATGGGTTTTCATATGACTGAAATTCTGCCTTTTTTGAAGCCTTTCTTTCATCTGTAAATATATGTCCACTGATAAGAAAAAGAGCATTCCTAGGAATAGAACCTCTTTTCTGTGCGTAGGCAGCATCTGAGATGCTTCCCCTCTTGGAAAACTGGGTTGGATGTAATGAGTTGCTTCTAATCATTAGAATATGGAGATGTGTATCACTTCTCAGAGAAAGCCATAAAAAGATTGTTATTTCCGAGGCTGGAGAAATGTCTCAGCAGTTTGGAGCACTTGTTGCTCTTACAGAGGACAAGGGTTCTGTTCTCAACATCCACATGAGAGCCCACACCCATCCTAACTCCAGTTCCAGGGGATCTGCTGCCCTCTTCTGATCTCTACCTGCACCCAGCATGCATCTGGTGCACATACATGTAGGTAAAATACTCATACACATGAAATTAAACCAATTTTTAAAATTAATCTTTTTAAAAAGTTGTCACTTCTCCTTTCATGCTATTCTGTGCCTAGTATCGTGCAAACGGAAATGCAGATCTGTCATCAGGCTGTCCCAGCACCATAACTTATGATCTCTGGCATTACGTGATTAATAATGTGTTTCCCACACTGATTTTGCAACTCCCTCAGTCTTACACTCCAGAAAAGCTTACCCTTTAGAGGGAGTCTGTCTTGGCTATTAATCTCTTTGTGAAGAACAACTTCACTTAAAAAGGGACCTTCAATCATCACCTGCCAAAGCCCCCGTAAGGAAACAAATCTTCCTCAGAATATTTTCTTCTCACTTGATCTCTCAAGTCTCATTATTACATATCTTGATAAAAGTCTGTCGCTGTTTGATTAAAATTCATCTTATAAAATAATCTCCCAAGGCATCAGAGCATGTCCCTTAGAGGACAATTTCTATCTAACTCAAGCTAACAGCTATCTGACCTTGGGAGTGATTCATGCTCCATCTCTCTTATCTTCAGACAATGATAGGCTTACATTCTCCAGGCTGTGTGGAGGCCATGGCAATTTGTATTCTTTGCAAACTCTCTTTTTTTTTTTTTTTTTTTTTTGTTAACTTTACTAGTACTGGAAAAGTGTTAAGAAGTGTATAGCATAAATGTACCATTCAATATTTTTCCTCTTAGCATAGTAAGTGATCTAAACAAAGGTTTCTGTGGATTTTTTAAATAACTGTATGCATACAATGTGTCCCTTGTTGTCAGTCTCTGCTTGGGAATTCATCAAGTCAAGAGCAAATGTCAGGATTCCACTTTATCACTCGTGTTCCCTGGTGGCCATGCAGGAACTGGCTGAAGGACTGTATTAGTTACTTTTCTGCTGCTGTAATAAAAATGACCAAAGGCAATTTTTAGAAAAGAGATTTTATTTTGGCTTGTGGTTCCAAATGGAGTACCCATAATAGTCAGAAGGAGCAGATAGCCAGTCAGCTGATTATATTTCATCCGCATAGACAGAGCAGAGTGGGGAGGGAAGGGGGCAATGGAGAGGATGGTACAAGGGTCAAGCTTTAAACCCCCAAATCCCATCCCAGTGACAGATTTCCTCTAGAAAGGCTCTACCTCCTAAAGGTTTCATAACTTCCCCAAACAGACACCAACTGGAACCAAGTCTTCAAACAATGTCCCATTGGGAGAGGGACAGTCCTCGTTCATACTATCACAGGTATATATCCTGTGCTATCCAGTCTTTGTGCTTAACACTTACATATTTGTCTAAACGTAATTCACCATTCTAAATACTAGCAATGGCCCCTGTCCCATGGTGGCATTCTCTGAATCCCCAGCTGGAAGTTTCTTCTCCTATTTACCTCTAGTGTCTGCATTAACCTGTGTGTTACCTCCCTTGGATTTCAACCCTGTACCGTAGTTAGGACTACTGTTTCTGTTCACTTATTACAGTATAAGACTCAGTAGTAGGGCATAGAAAGGAGAGGGGCACTTTGAGATTTACAGGCACTGGTGTACACTGTAACTCATAATGATTAGATGCATGTAGTGGCCATTGGAATTTCTTTAACTCATTTTTCAGACTTTTGATTTTTTTTTTTTGTGTGTGTGTGTGACACTCCATGCCCTCACTATATAAGCTTTAACTGTGTAGCCCATCACTGTCTCAAGCTCATGGTGATCCTCCTACCTAATCTCTTAAGTAGTGGATATATTTGCTCCTATATTTGGTGCCCACCTTTATTTGCTCTCCTTGAAATACATACTTTGGAGAATTATGTGGGCATGACTTTAGGAAGCACACAAAAATTTAAAGATATTTTCTTTCTTTCTGCATTAGAAAAATAGATGTGTTTTTGTAGTTTTTCTATTCATCATTCTTGGTTCTAATAACATCTAATCACAAATAAGATTCGATATAGAGTAGATAAATTATCATTCAGATGCAGAGTTCATTCACTGAAGTTCAGTGGGACAAATTACTATCAATTTACTCTAAGCAAACTCCAGTATTAAAAGTATTTCCTGTTTGCCAGGTGGAAGGCAGACAGCTGAAAGGTGTTGATGAATCTTTTCGAGAAGCAACATTAGACTCCGTTCTTGAATCTCCTCCTCACACTTATGACAAAATGAACACAGTGCTCACATCTCATACAGAATGGTGATATGTGCACATCTCATCTTGTGTGCTTCTGGCATTAGACTCCATTCATTTATCATGGAGAGGATGCTATTCTTAAGGAATGAAGAAGTTACAATTAGGGGGACACTAAATATGACTATATATTATTTACAAATCTTCTTACAGTAAAACTTCATTCTAGTGCTACGTAATCAGGAAGTGCAGAAAATGGCCCATCTCATAATTCTGATCTTCCCGAAATACCACAGTGCTGAACTGGATACAAAATGTTAAGAGTATTAACTTTAGGGATACAATCACCTTCCTCACATATCTAAGCAAATGTAAGAGGATGTGTGTTCTTTCCAAATGCTAAGTTCAGTTTTTGCAATAAATTAAAAAATAATATTTATGGGGACTCTCCATACCTTCTAACTCAATTTTCTTGTTACCTTAAAACTATACTCAAAAGGAAAGAGATATTACCCATAATAAATTACAGAAAAATACAGTTCATAGAATTCATTATCTTCTGAGCTGATGATGTCTTCTGTCAATAAGTGAGATATGGAAGAAAGTAGGTGCTTTGCCAGTGAAAATAGTTTTTCATGCAAATAACAGCTACGGTAAGGGGGTGGGAAGGGAAGGACCATAAGTTCCAAGTTCTGGAACAAAGGAATGGAGTGTAGTTATAAGTACAGATCAAGGCATTCTCCTGTGCTCAGGGTCAGTGAGATGGCTCTAGCTCCAAGCCCAAAGACCTGAGTTTGATCTCCTAGACCCACATTGTGTGGTGTGGAGCAAAACCACAGGTGCCTTGTGTGTTCATGCCCCCCTCCCTTTGGTACACACTAAATAAATGAATGCAATAATAATAGTATTATTATAATAATCAGCAATCCTATTCTCTGAGCACTGGGGCATGCTTGGGATAGGAGGATATTACTGATGATAATTCTTCTTCTGTGGTTCAGTTGATATGAATTGGTCAAAAGGGAACATTGGTTTATTTGCACAGATCTGTATCATCCTTACTTCCAACAGAGGAAGATATGCTCAGCCACATTGTCCCTCACACACAACTCAGTAAAAAAAAGTATCTTGCCTTTGAGTTTTAAGATCAGAATGATCTATTTTTGCAAACATGAGTAGTTTGTGACCCTTATAGATATTGAGCTATCGTTGTTACTACTAAAATATTATGTCTTGGCCATTGTTTTGGTGTTTAATTTTTGTTGTTGTTTTGTTTTGAGACGGGATCTCAGGTCTAGCAGGCTGACCTCCAACTGAACTCCTGATTGTCCTGCCTCCATATTCCAAATACTGGGCCTGCAGTTCTGTACCATAGATTACTCTTTTAGCATTTAAAATCTAATAGTGTGCCACACCACTCAGATCATTTTGATTTCCCAACAGTGTATTTCTTTGACTTCTGCTTTCCAAAGTAGTCATTTTGCTCATGAAAATGCTGTTTAAAAAAAAAAAAAAAAAAAAAAGCTGGAGGGCTGATGGGGAGGAGGGCATTGTTTCAATAAGCCAACTGCTTGCTGTCAATTTGCTCAGAAAATTAGCAAGCTGAAGAGTTTGATAACTGCTTTTGACCCACTTGTGTAGCATGAATCTTAAAAGTTCTTGTTGAATAAAAAACATGGGAGCCAGATATTAGGGTGAATGCTGAAATATCCGAGAAGCAGAATAAGCCACAGCTAACCTCATCTTGCCAGCTTCTGAGCCAGTCCTGTTTCCACAAATCCTCAGACTGGAGGCCTCTGAGTCCTCTCCTCACCTGAATGGATCTCAGCTTAACTGCTGATAAAAGCCTAAAAGCTTAAAAAAGCTTCTAGTTCCTGGTCTTCATGCCTTGTATACCTTTCAGCTTCATGCCATCACTTCCTAGGGTTAAAGGCGTGTGTCTTTCCTAAGCTAGACATGAGATCTCAAGTGCTGGGATTAAAGGTGTGTGTTACAATGCCTGGCTGTTTCCAGTGCGGTTTTGAACTCACAGAGATCCAGATGGATCTCTGCCTCTGGAATGCTAGGAATAAAGGCATGTGCTGCCACTGCCTAACCTCTATGTTTAACATAGTAGCTGTTCGATAAGTTTATTGGGGTACACAATATATCAACCACATTTCCCCCTTTTTTTGTTTAAAATAAAAACATTATAAATAATATAAGAAAAAGTATATACAATATATACAGTCAAGAATTACTTTAACAATGTCTAGCCCATTAACATTTGACAGATTCATTCAGACCAAAAAAAATCATTACTTATCTTATTTTGATGAGTCCAAAATTTGTATACAATATACAAAAGTCCAATCCAGTGTAAAATATTTTTTAAAAAGTAGTTCCTTTTTAAAAGTAGATTCAATAATCTACCTTTTTATCTTATATCCATATTCTCTCTTATCATTTCTATATCTTCCCTTTTTCTTTTCAGAGTAGATTCAATATTCTTCCTTTTTATCCTATTTTTCTATATCTCCTTTTTTTTCAGAGTAGATTCAATAATCTACCTCTTATCTTGCATGTTAGGCCCACAGCTCAAGATGTGAGTTTGACAAATACAGAGATTCCAATCAAGGAGTTGTGTTGAGTGCTCAGGGCCTCACATCCAAATCAAAGGAATGTCTTCAGTAGATTACTTCTGCCCCGATGTCAGTATCTTCCCATCTTTTCTCATGTGCTCTGCCCAGGAAGCAGCTATGTTGTGCTTCTCCATGCTCTGCTCCCTCATTCTATCATGTTTCCACTGCTGTCACTAGGCCTGGTGTGCCAGGATTTGTGCTTATCTTATAAGCCCTGAGATGACATCCAGGAAAGCTTTAGAAAGGCAAGAGTGTTGAGATTCATTACTGTCACTCATTCTTAAGATGTTGCTATTGTGATAGAGTTATTTATTCCTTCCACATCACCTGAGTGATACTTTGGTAGTGTTCCTGAGCTTCAAGGAAGCCTTTGGCCATACTTAGGGCAAGTTTTAGAAAGAAAACATGAAAAAATTAAAAAATGATCTGAAGAGTCTTTCTCCTACAGTTACTGGCATTTTTCTGTCAAAGGCACATTGGCTCCATATGCCTAGGAGGCTCAGCCAGGCTTCTGCAGCAGGCTAATTAAGAGATGAGTAATTGTAGAAATCAAGAGAAGAAAGTTAATCAATGTGGTCACACTGAGAAGAGGGGCAGATGAGGGAGTCCAGCAGCCACAAGTCACTCTTCCAGGCATTGACATGATCTTGGGTTGAAGAGGAGAAAATGAGGCAGAGCAAAGATGAATGCTTAGCTTAGCAGTCCTGATCATGGTATGATCTAATTGATATCTCCCCTCTGTCTGGCTCTGCAGAGTGCTCCCCAGGAGTCAGCCTCTGTCTGGCTCTGCAGAGTGCTCCCCAGGAGTCAGCCTCTGTCTGGCTCTGCAGAGTGCTCCCCAGGAGTCACCCCTGGCATATCTGTTTCTCATGAAGTGGCTACTTCCACTCCACAGTGCAGCCTTATGGTGATGAATGATTGCCTCCAGGCTCCTGTTGCTTGGGGACAGTTTGAGCCCCAAGTTATAAACATGTTTACTCATCAGCCTGTCATTTCTGGAACTAACAGTAACTCAAGAGGAGCCAGGCTGTCATGCACACCATTAATGGCAGCTCTCACTCTGGAGGCAGAGGCAGCAGGATCTCTGTGTGTTCCAGGCCAGCCTGGTCTACATAACAAGTTCCAGGCCAGCCGAGAATACTTAATGAGATCCTGTCTTAAAAAAATAAAAAGTAAAAAGTAATTTTTAAAAAGGTTGAGGGAACACAGCCAGAGAAAGATAAAATAATGTAAGCTTGGTAGGGAATCATTGCCTTCAAAACCCTGAAAATGGCTAACATTTCCAGAGGGGCCACCATGTTTGGTGATATCTTTTAAAGAGCCACTGTTTCTGACCCAGCATGCTGCTGTATGCTTCAGGAAGCCATCAGGTCAGCATATTAACTGAGAGGATTACACATAGAAAAATCAATGGGTTTCTAAATTTCTTTACCCAGATTTTTTTCAAAATATGTAACTGAATAAATAAGCAAAATTATTACTTCAGTCAGTTGGTTGTTATAGATTTTCTTTTTAGTCTTGTGACATGAAAACTCTTTAGATTAATATTTCCCTTCATGCTCTTCAGCAAGTATGGTAAAAAATGTTTCCTTTTCACTCCCTTTTCTTTTGTTCTAGTTCATCTATTTATGACAAAATTTTATCAGAGTGAAATTGGCTTTTAAATATTGTGGAGAAACAGTACGCTGTCTAGGATGACAGATTAATTACCTCTTTCCCCCCTACGGGAGCCTGGGAAGAATCTGAAGGCATATCTTGGCTGATAGCTTACCCCTAAGGTCTGTGTGTTCTACCAAAAATAATGAAAAAAGGAAATTTGCCCCTGTTACTGCCTCTTGGGGTACATAGCTTTGATAAGACCAGCCTGTCATTTTGTGTGATAAGATATAACATTTGCTCAAGAAGGAAAGAAGAAAAGAAATAATGAACTTGTATTCTTGGTGTGTTGTAGTCAAACCTGCTGGGTAAATGATCTAATGGTAATGAAGACAGGACTTGAAGGAACCTTCCAATAATGGCCAACTTTCTCTCTCTCTCTCTCTCTCTCTCTCTCTCTCTCTCTCTCTCTCTCTCTCGCTTTTGTTGGGAAAGGCAGTATTTTTCTCAGAAATGTGCATAGCAACTATCTTTTTAGCCTGTTACTCTCTTTATCTCTATTAGTATGTAAGTCTACTAAACACTGAAGAAGAAAATTAGGATGTACTTAGTATTTTGTGTATTCATCTCCTGACCATGTTCATGGAGCAAAGTTGGCTGACTTGAATATCGTGAGTTATCTCTATTCAAATAACTCTGTCATAATATTCCAACCTGCAGAGCTTAAACTGGGTAGAGGTTTTGAAAGCTCCTTCTTTGTATTATACCATGTTAAAGCCCAGGAAAAAAATACTGATGCAATTTAACCATGTATTTCAAAGGTGTGAGGATCATGGTTCCAGGAGATGAAAATTGGTAAATGTGGTCCAAAGCATTTTTAAAGCAGGGGTTCACTTTCTTCACCTATAAAATGAGGTTAGAGTATCCACAGCTTTCAAAGAAAAACTCTTTAGTTGTAGCTCCTTTTTGAAATAAAATTTTACCAATAATCTCAAGTGAGTCCTGCCCCTGCCATGCAGCTTTCTGATTTCCTTCAGTTATTAATTATTCAAATTATTTGTGCTACATAGGTAGGTGTTTTAATCCCATAGCATTGCATGCCATAGTTCATAGCTTGGCATTTATTTTACTAATTCTTAATTGTAAGCCAAATAACAAATATTTACTGAGTGTCTACCTCAGGTTATTTATTGTGATGCAAAGATAAATAAAACATTGTTCCATTATCCCAGGACCTCACAGAATGGCCAGAGAGAAAGACCAGGAGTGTGTTCCTATAACATGTGGTAAGAAGACCTCATGTCTGTAGCCTACTTAGTAATCCATTCAGTTAACGTCTAATAGAAAGATCAGCTGTAACCAATCTCAATCTTGATTCTTGATGTATCACACACAAAATAACTCACATTTGCTCTCCACATATTCCTCTTTTAATAAACGGTAGTACCCTTTGAAACCAAAGCCAGCAATCATTCTCAATTCTCATCCTCTCCTTACCCTAATCCAATAAATAGTTATTCTATATAGATAGTTCTACTCATTCTAGTCCTCAAACAGATACTGACTTGGCCCACAAGTTTACATTACCTTTTTCTAAGTGTAGGGAAAGAGGCTGGCTAAAGAAACCCACCCTGGCCCTGGGACCCACAACTAGGGAAAGATGGCTCAGATCAGGGCAGAAAGAAACAGTTTGTCTCAGTCAGATCAGAGCTCTCTCTGCCCCTAGTTGACTCCACTCCCAAGACATCCTGTGTAAACCACCCTGCCTGGTCAGTTAGAAAAAAAGACTGTTCTCTCCACAGTGGCACATCCAGCTACTCTCCTGGACTCCTCCTTCCCAAAAATCTCTTTTTCAAAAGAGTTTTGGGCCGGCGGTGGTGACGCACACCTGTAATCCCAGCACTCCGGAGACAGAGGCAGGTGGGTCTCTGTGAGTTCAAGGCCAGCCTGGACTACAGAGTGAGTTCCAGGACAGGCTCCAAAACTACACAGAGAAACCCTGTCTCGAAAAAACCAAAAAAAAAAAAAGAGTTTTGGGTGTGAAGATCTTTATTCACTGTCATTCACTGGCATAGAGAAGATCCTTGCTGAGACGTCCCTCAGTGGACAGAGCAAGAGAACACTGAAAACGGAACACTTTTCTCTGAAGCAGGAGGAGGTCGCTACATTTCTGCAGCGGTTTCCCCTTTTGCAGAGTGAAGCAAAAGAAGCAACATCTTAGGCCAGGGAAGCAGAGCTCTCTCTGCAAGAAGCCCCCTTAAATGGGGACTGAGCAAAGCTCAGCTGTAGCAGCTCTCCAGGAGAGGAGCAGGATTGCTATACCCTGTGGGGAGACCATCCCCATCACTCCTGAACATTCAGGAAACCCTTCCCTGCTGAAGCAGTTCCAGCCGTCAGAACTGTGCTCCAGGTGTCCCTGACACCTTCATGGCAGAGCTGTTTTCTGAGCAGCTCCAGGTGTCTGGGATACCTCGGCCTCCAGGGCTGAACTGTCCCCTTGCAGTTCAGCCATCAGAGCTGTCCTAAGCAGCTCAAAGGGCTGCCTGACTTCCCAGGTAGTCTGACACCTTTCCCCAGAGTTGCAAAACTCATGTTTTGGTGCCAAAATCCAGGACCAAACCCAGAGTTGTTGCAACCAATTTACTTACACTGAGACCCCATTATATCTCCATTGGTTGCTATGGAATGTCGTTCTCCATACTATGAATATGTGTTGCTGTGATTGGTTGATAAATAAAATGATTAGCCAGTAGCCAGGCAGGAAGTATAGGCGGGGTGAGAAGAGGAGGAGTCAGGAGTCACCAGCCAGACACAGAGGAAGCAAGATGACAAAGCAGAACTGAGAAAAGGTACCAAGCCATGTGGCTTAACATAAATAAGATTTATGGGTTAATTTAAGCATAAGAGCTAGTCAGTAATAAGCCTGAGCTAATGGCTAAGCAGTGATAATTAATATAAGCTTCTTAGTGATTATTCTATAAGTGGGCCATGGGACTGTGGGGGGGGGGGGGGGGACCCAAGAAAACTTCTGACTACAATTGGTCCCCAGAACAGCTCCTGTCTTGCCTTCATTTTCACAGGCAACCAGAATGTTCTAGCTCATTAGCTTGTATACTTCAGAAGAAACAACAATGGTGTGTCTTGGGAAACAGGTGATTTATTTCTTCTCTGTGATGCAAACTGGTGAGTTGTTCCCAGGCTATGCTCCATGAGTTATCCAACCTTGGCATCTCTTATATCCACAGCCTCTTGTTCTGTGGGGTTGGCCACTGCCCACCTAGTTGAAGCACACTAACTACTGCAGCATTCAGGAGCCTTTTCTTAAGGGCATGGCCTAGAAAATTGCTTGCTTGCTTTCCTAAGTTTTGTCTGGAGTCCTGCAACATGATATGATACAGGAGCATGATAAAATACTACCACATGTTCAAAGAAAATTCCAGAAGATTGACTGCTAGTAAAGGCAATAGACAATGGTTATAAGTAAACTTTCACATAGTGTGGTTATTCAGAGTGACAAATTATATCAAGTCTTTAATAACTTTGTGTTGCACTTTGATTAAAATATCAAACAGATTCTTCTAAATACAACACATCAGAATGTGTGGCAGTCAGCTAAAGTAGTGCTTTGAAGTATTTTATGGCATTAAAAGCTTACACTAGGAAATGGAAAAGTTTGACATTGATGATTTATGTGTTTATTCTATGAAGTAGGAGAATAGAAGCGAATTAAATCAAAGCCAACCAGAAAGAAAACAATAATAAATGTCAAGGAAGAGATATAAAATTGAAAGCAAAACCAATTGGAAGCATCAACAAAGTCAAGAGCAGTTAGCACTTAGACTCACTGTTCAAGAAATAAAAGAGGGGTATTACCAGAACTAGGAAAGAAAAAGCAAGGGGCTGGATGGCAGACAGGGAATTGGCCAGAGCTGGTCCACAACTGCAGGTCAGAGACAGGTGGCCAGGAGTCACAGGCCTCTGCCCTCGAGCCCAGACTAGCTTCTGGCAGGCTGAAGCTGACAGGCAGGGAAATAATGCTGGAGAGGCCTTCAAGGCT
Source organism: Onychomys torridus (assembly GCF_903995425.1). Classification (NCBI taxonomy): domain Eukaryota; kingdom Metazoa; phylum Chordata; class Mammalia; order Rodentia; family Cricetidae; genus Onychomys; species Onychomys torridus. The sequence goes on along the minus strand of NC_050445.1, from coordinate 66,722,236 downwards.
GCAAGGAGAGCATCACTAGGTGAGCAGTACACTGCTAGGGTCTTCTGGCACTACCTAGCTCAGGCCAAGATCCTTCCTCCTCCAGAGTCCCTTCCACATCCTTGACCTGACAAAACTGAACAATAGTATGACTTCTGGAAAGAGGGAATTAACACAGGGAGGCGCTTGGAACTTACTGGCATTGCCTTGACATTAGGGACAGTTGGTAATGTCCAAGAAAGTTCACTGAAAAGTTCAAAAAATTTTTCATTTTCAGACACATGGGTAATAAAATTGGACTTACATACCATGAGTGACAATTCCATGTCAGGAAAGATTACAACTCCAGTTCAATGGACTTGTGATCAGGAAGCCCTGGAATAGAAATAATTTAAACTGAATTTGTTGCACTTGGATGGAATGACACATTTTGGCAGAACTCTAAGGTTTAGGATTTCACATTCCAGGGTGTGGCTGCAGTGCCATTCTGACACAGAATTAGCATCTCTAATTAATGTTATGTAAAACAGAGGCTGGGGAGACAGAGCCATCGGGGACTGTTCCTTGTAAGGCAAATAGTATTTTTAGGACCAAAGTGGATTTTTCTTTTCGTCCACATGGCACTCCACAGATGGTGATGTGGGCGTCTGTGGTTTAAGATCTGAAGTAGTTCATAAAGACATCCAGTCTTATCCTTGTCCCACCCAGCTACAGGCCAGTCCAGACAGCTCTACCCAAGATCGTGTCAGCCATCCCTGTGGGTGGACCTGGCTGGACCCCGAAGACAGGCAGTACCCTGGAGAGCAGGATGGCTGGAGACAGCTTGTTTCTGCTTGCTGGCTGTGCTCAGAATAAGCATAGCCAGGTCAATTTCAATGTGAAAAAGAATTTGGAGTTTTTCTTCCCATGGCATTCTTTAATTCATAAAAGTAAATTCTAATACTGAAATCATAGTTACTTAGAAGATCCCACTTTGAATTATTTTTAATATTTCATTCCACCTGCTATTTATGCTGCATCTGTCCAGAGTCTCAGACTCTCACTGGGTAGGCAAAAGGAGCAAGGGTAGAAAGCCACTTAGCATGTGGCCTTATTTATACCGGAAAGATTACATATTCCCTTGATAAGAATTTCTTATCTCCAAATTCACTCTGAATTTGTCATATCTTATTGTTGTTGATTGTTCTCTGAATCAGTAATCTGTTCCTCTTCAATTGATTTCATCCTGTCTTGTCTTTTGTTTGTTGTAACCCCCACTGGCCTGGACCGTGCTACGTAGACCAGGCAGGCCGGAGCTCATGATCAATGCTCCTCCAGCCTTAGCCTCGGAGAAAAGGGATTTCAGACACTCAGCACCATGCCCTGCAGATCCTGTCTTCTTTTATGACTTTCTAAATTAAAATGCACTCCAGTCGCACTAGATTTGGGAAGTTTGTAGGTTGAGATGCCAAGCTTCTCCAGCACTGCTCTAACTGTAGGAGCTCTGATTACGAATGTCATCCTGTCCTTGTTCTTACTCCTGAGCGATCACTTCCTAAACAGGATGTATTTGAAAGTGGTGTATGTTTCGATTTTTTTAATGTTATAAACATTATTCCAACTTGTTTTATTTTTTTAATAATTCAGTCATGAACAGTTTTCTTACTCATATCATATAACCCTTAATTTTGTTTTAGCTGCTACATGTCAATGCAATCTATGTGGGTACATAGTTAGCCCTGATTCTCCTGCAGATTTAGGTTGTTCTTCAATATCTCATGAGAGGACAAGCCCACTGGGTCAGCTCCTATAATACCCAGAGCTTTCTACACTTACATTTCCTTTGCAGAAATCATTTCTTTAGAGAAATAATTCTCTAAAGCATTGAGCTACCTTGCACCCCCAGCATCATACACTCTCCTGTCCTGTGCCAGCATTGCTGACTGGATGCCGTGTGAGTCAGTAGTCCTGCACAGCCCAGTTTTCTTTTCCAACATGCAGTGTGCCCACTTCTGCAGAAGCTTCTCTATGTCTCAGATCATTTGCCATGGTAGCATGATTCCCTGGAGAAGAGTGTTCTGGGACTTAGCTCGTCACATACTGTTCTCTAGTGAAGTGTGGGCTACATACTAAATTAAACAGGGTCAGTCTTCTTCATCCTGTGGAATAGGATATTAAGTTATGATAAGCATGTTCTAAATAGAACATGCTAGACACATTTATAAAATGTATAACAACCAGATAACTGTTACCAGTAATTGGCAGTCAAACAAATCCGCCTCAGCTACAACCACCCACCACAGGAGCAAAATAAATGTTATTTTCCCCCACTCTCTCCCAGATGAATAGAAGCTTCAGATTCATTTCAGCTGGATGGAATGAAAAAGCCTTCAAGCTACCACCTGTCAATAATTCTTTTTTTATTCTATAAAGACAGTATAGCATCAATAAAGATAGTCTGGAGAAACAGGAGAGAGAAAAACAAAACTCCTGACAACTTCTTTATTATCATTTTTACATCTGTTTTTCTAATTTATACCCATCTGTCAGTATTTTCATGTGTTTAATGTCTCCATGAATATAGTTTTACATTCCAATTTGTTTGTTAATTCCAAGCATTGCATTTTGTTAGACACTCCATGTAACATCCCTTCTGTGAGTCAGGGATGGGGGTGGCCTCCTCAGAAGAGACTTTCACTTCCTCATCTGTCCTGTTAAGATTTCAATTGCCCCTTCTGAGCACAGCTCAGCCTTACAGAGCATCCGGGGCCAGGAGCAAGGCTGGGGAGAAGGGCAGAACCCTGTGGAACCTTGGAACACACTGGTGGCCCTCCTTCCCCTCAGGAGTCTGGTGTCTGGCATTTCACAGAGCTCTGTTGACTAGAGTGCAGCCAACAAGTGACCTGAAATTGGGAGTGGGAGCCTCAGAATAATCACAGGGGAGAGAAACATGGGCAGGTGAGGAAAATGAACACATAGCGACTGACTGTGTAAGTGTCACAGCTTTTGTGCTAAGTTTAGAACAAAGGCCAGATGCAAACACTTGAAGGCAGCCTGCATTTAGGTCATTCTTTGAGTTCCTCTTGTATTGTTGTTAGTCCTGCTTCCTCCCCTCCCCCTTTGCTTCTCCCCTCCCCCTTTGCTTCTCCCTCCCCCTTTCTTTCACTTCTCTCCCTTTGCTTCTTTCCTCCCTTCCAGATGCGCTGTGGCCCTCAGATGCCCACTTGTCAACACCCCTGAAATCAAAGCTTTTTCTACCGTGAGTAGAAGAGAGCTTACAAACACAAGAGCCCCTTTGATTATTTTTCTCCTTTGTTTTCCTGAGTCAGGATGCTGACTCCATAGATGACTGGAGTGTTTTATGGGTAAGACACTGAGTTTACTAAAGTATATGAAACACTTCTTGAAATAGCATGTAGAACTGTATTTTATGCTAATTTTCTCCATTTTAAAGCTGTCCCTATTTGCAAATTTTAATTGCTTTATTGAAGTATAATTGTCATATTGTAAATTAAATAACTGTGTGTGGATGTATATGTGTATATGTATGTATGTATGTATGTATGTATACAACTAAATGACTTGTGTGGATGTATACATAAATGATACAATATACTTTACAATAATGTGTGTATATACACATACATATATCCATAAAATATACTCATATTCAAGACAGTATATATCATCTCACCAAAGTCATGTGCATTCTGATCATTTCTGCATCTTTTCTCTTCTCCTCCTCCCTTTCCCGTATTTCAGGCAGCCTGTTGTCACTACAGATTAATTTACATATTCTAAACCTTATGGAAATACAGCCTAGATGTTCTCTTGTGGTGGGGAGTCTTGTTCTTTCAGAGAATCTAACTATTTTGACATTCATCTTGTTTTAACTCTTGTCAGTATTTAATTTTTTTTATTGTATGGCTAGACCACTTTTTAAAACTCTTACACAGTGTTAGCTATTTAAGTTGATTCTAGTTTTATTGTTTCTAGCTATTATACATCAAACTAATATTAATAGGCAAATGTCTATGTAAAATAATTTATGTGGGCACATTCCCTTTTCTTTGAATAGATATGTAAGATAAAAAGGATCACATGGCTCAGAGGATAAAGGTTCTTTTTGTTTTTGTTTTTTGAGACAGGGTTTCTCTGTGTAGTTTTGGTGCCTTTCCTGGATCTCACTTAGTAGCCCAGGCTGGCCTTGAACTCACAGAGATCCGCCTGCCTCTGCCTCCTGAGTGCTGGGATTAAAGGCGTGCGACACCACCGCCCAGATGGATAAAGGTTCTTACAGGACCCACATGGCACATGGAAAGAACTAACTCTTTCAAGGTGTCCTTAGAATTCCACATGTGCAGTTTGGCATGTGCATACCCACACATAAAATTTAAAAAACCCTGACTATTTGTTCTCTACAGCCATTATACCTTTCTACCTGGCCATGAGCAGTGTATGAGAAGGAGTTGTAGTCTACTTAACCATCAGCAGTATGTAAGAGTCACAGTCCACCTGTCCATCAGCAGTGTTTGACTGTCACGGTCCACCTGTCCATCAGCAGTGTATGACTGTCACGGTCCACCTGGCCATCAGCAGTGTATGACAGTCACAGTCCACCTGTCCATCAGCAGTGTTTGACTGTCACGGTCTACCTGTCCATCAGCAGTGTATGACTGTCACGGTCCACCTGGCCATCAGCAGTGTATGACTGTCACGGTCCACCTGGCCATCAGCAGTGTATGACAGTCACAGTCCACCTGTCCATCAGCAGTGTATGACAGTCACGGTCTACCTGTCCATCAGCAGTGTATGACTGTCACGGTCCACCTGGCCATCAGCAGTGTATGACAGTCACAGTCCACCTGTCCATCAGCAGTGTATGACAGTCACGGTCTACCTGTCCATCAGCAGTGTATGACTGTCACAGTCTACCTGGCTATCAACAGTGTATGACTGTCGCCGTCTACCTGGCCATCAGCAGTGTATGACAGTCACAGTCTACCTGTCCATCAGCAGTATATGACTGTTGCCATCTACCTGTCCATCAGCAGTGTATGACTGTTACCATCTACCTGGCCATCAGCAGTGTATGACAGTCACAGTCTACCTGTCCATCAGCAGTATATGACTGTTGCCGTCTACCTGTCCATCAGCAGTGTATGACTGCTACCATCTACCTGGCCATCAGCAGGGTATGACAGTCATGGTCTACCTGGCCATTAGCAGTGTATGACTGTTACTGTCTACCTGGCCATCAGCAGTGTATGACTGTCACAGTCTACCTGTCCATCAGCAGTATATGACTGTTGCCGTCTACCTGTCCATCAGCAGTGTATGACTGTTAACATCTACCTGGCCATCAGCAGGGTATGACAGTCATGGTCTACCTGGCCATCAGCAGTGTATGACTGTCACGGTCTACCTGTCCATCAGCAGTGTATGACTGTCACAGTCTACCTGGCTATCAGCAGTGTATGACTGTCGCCGCCTACCTGTCTATCAGCAGTGTATGACTGTTGCTGTCTACCTGGCCATCAGCAGTGTATGACTGTTGCCATCTACCTGGCCATCAGCAGTGAATGACAGTCACAGTCTACCTGTCCATCAGCAGTGTATGACAGTCACGGCCTACCTGTCCATCAGCAGTGTATGACTGTTACCATCTACCTGGCCATCAGCAGGGTATGACAGTCATGGTCTACCTGGCCATCAGCAGTGTATGACTGTCACGGTCTACCTGTCCATCAGCAGTGTATGACTGTCACGGTCTACCTGTCCATCAGCAGTGTATGACTGTCACAGTCTACCTGGCTATCAGCAGTGTATGACTGTCGCCGCCTACCTGTCTATCAGCAGTGTATGACTGTTGCTGTCTACCTGGCCATCAGCAGTGTATGACTATTGCCATCTACCTGGCCATCAGCAGTGTATGACAGTCACAGTCTACCTGTCCATCAGCAGTGTATGACAGTCACGGCCTACCTGGCTATCAGCAGTGTATGACTGTCACAGTCTACCTGGCCATTAGCAGTGTATGACTGTCACAGACTACCTGGCCATCAGCAGTGTATGACAGTCACGGCCTACCTGGCTATCAGCAGTGTATGACTGTCACGGTCCACCTGTCTGTGAGAAGTATCTATAAGTTATCACTATTGCACCTCTAATCTTAGAAAACAGGTACTTCTATCTAATAGTGGCTTTCATTAACATTTTCCTAGTGATTAAAGATGTTAAACAGCTCTTTGTGCTTATATTTGTCAACCATATATCCGCTTTGCTTAAGTTTCTGTTCAGATATTTTTTGTCTCTTTTTTATTAGATATTTGTTTTCTAATCATTGGGTTTGAATCTCTATGTGCTCTGGGTAGCAAGCTGCATTGGCTATATAACTTGAATTAGCCTTTCCAGTACCTTCGTTGCTTAATAGCTACTTTTGGAGAGCAAAGGACATAATTTTGGTAAATACATATTAAATTACCTATAAATATACACATCTACGTGTGTGTGTGTGCGTACACACACACACACACACACACACACACACACACAAGTTTTGGGATAGGGTGAGTAAGGTGGCTTAGTGGATTAAGATGCTTGCCACTAAGCCTGAATCCCTGAGTTTAATTCCCTTTACCCACATGACTCTTGCAAGTTGTTCTTATGACCTCTACATGTGTGCTATGGCATGCTGCACTCCAGACACATACAAATATTTATGCTATTATATATTCACATAAAAAAACCAGCTTTCTGGGGCTTAGAGAAATGGCTTAGAAGTTAAGAGCTCTGCTTGCTTTTCCAGAGGACCAGGTACAATTCCCAGTGCCTTCAGGGTGGCTCACTAATATCTGTAACTCTAGTCCCAAGGAATCCAACTCCCTCCTCTGGCCTCTTTCCACACTTCATGCACACAGTAAACTGACATATAAGCAGGCAAAAACCATACATATAAAAATAAAAAATAAAGGTTAATTTTTTAAATTTAACTTTCCATTTCTAGTATATGAAAATACAAGTGATTTTTGTATGTTCATATTATATCCTATAATCTTTCTAAAATCAATTTATTATGATAGCCTTTTTAAAAGTTTTTATGGGGCTGGAGAGTTGGATTAATAGTTAAAAACATTTGCTCTGGTGGAGAACCTGAATTTGGATCCTAGCACCCACATGGTCACCCACAACTATGTAATTCCAGTTTAGAGGATCTGAGGACCTCTTCTGGGTACCAGATGCACATGTGATATACAGGCATACATACATGCAGGTAAAAACACCTGTTCATGTAAAATAAAAGTAAAGCTTTAAAAACATTTTATGAATAAAGATAGGGTTATTTTTTTCCTCCTTTCAATGGTTTTGCTCCTTTCTCTCTTTCTTCACTTACTTTACAGATTATAACCTCAATTGTAATATTGAATAGAAGTGTTCAGTGTGGGCATCTTTGTCTTGTTCATTTTAGATGATATGGCTTCTAGTCATTAAACCTGCTTTTAGCTTTGGAGTTTGTTGTTTGCAGGTTCCCTTAATCTAGCTGAGGAAAACTTTCTGTTCTTAGTTCCTGAGTGGGCTTTTTTTCTTAATCAAGAATAGATACTAGATTTATTTAAATATTCTTGTTGTCATTTTTTTTTTCATTTTGTGTATAGATTTTCCTTACTTCTCCAGCTGCCTTTAAAATGTGTTCTTATCATTGGTTTTACATGGCCTTACTGTAATTTGTTGATAGGTATTTCCCACCATGCCCTTGTGCTTGGTGTTTTCTCAACTTCTTGGATGTTCATAGTTTTCATGAAGTTTGAACCTTTTAGGCCATGGATTTCTAATCCACTCCCAGCCCCACTTCATTTCACTCCTGTAGTCGGAAGGTTTCTCCAGTCCCGCCCAGCCCCACAGTCCCACATTCCTCCGGCCCTGTCCAGCCCCACAGTCTGCGGCCACTTATAATACTCATCTAGAGGCTTAATTACCAATTGCATGGCCTATGGCAGGCATCTTGCTAGCTAGCTCTTATGACTTGACCCATTTCTAGTGATGTATAAGTTGCCACATGGCCGTGGCTTACAGGTACTTTCACATCTTGCTTCTCCTGGTGGCAGCTCTTGTCTCCCGAGACCCGCCTTCCTCTTTTCTGTCTCTCTCCTTGGAATTCCCACCTGCCTCTAAGCTGCCCTGCCATAGGCCAAAGCAGCTTATTTATTAACCAATGGGAGAACATCTATTCACAGCATACAGAAAGATATCCTCCAGACTCCCCTTCAAGAATTTCAGTGACTGTTGGGTCTTTCGATTCACTGGTTGTCACACAAGTCACTGTTACTTTAATTTCCTTTTTACTTTTTGCTTTCCCTCTGGATGTCTCCCTAGTGGGTATCTGTCATTGTGTCTTCAGGGGAATTATGCTTTTCTTCTTCAGCATCTAACTCAGTGTTATCTTCATCCAGTATATTGTTCTTCTCATACGTCATAGGTTTTCTTTCTAGAAGTTTATTTTGTGTCTTCCTTGTGGAAATCTCGTCTATTCTTCTACTTAACATGGATAGTGTTTCTTGTAGCTTTTTAAAGTATAGAATATCTGTAAATTTCCTTTCCACAAATTCTTTTAATTTTGTCTTTTCTGGATTGGTATAATTAATTTAGTTTAATTTTCTCTTATTGATTGTATTTTCTTTCGTCTTCGAATGCTGAATCAGTTACTTGGCATCCTCAGGACTAAACACCCAAGAGAAACAAGTCAAGGTGAGAGGGCTTTCTTTTGGCTCATTAGCTGAGAGGTTTTAAATATACTTTCTGGTTCTCTGCACTAGGGTGCACATCAGAGCAGCAGGGTATGTGTACTAGAGCCTGTTCTCTGCTTCTGGATGAACAGTCAAAGAGGGAATACAGAAAGGACCTAGCTGAGATGTAGTGGTATAGCCCCTATGACCTGCTTCGTCTCACTTCTTCCCCGTCATTAACTCCCAATAATGGCATCATCGTATTATAAATCCATCAAAGAACTAACATGCTGTTTAGGTAGAACCCTTACAATCAGATTGGCTCTTGAGACAAAACAAGATTCAGTGGAATTTGGGCTGATCCAGAACATTGAGACTGGCCCTTTAAGAAGGACAGGTTCTTTGCTCCAGGGTTGTGCCACCACCCAGCTACCCCTTCCCCAGGATATTGCAACTGTTACAAAATGGCCTGTGTAGAGAAAAGGAGCCTATTCAAGGGATGGTACTTTTCCAGGACCAATTAGGGAGGAAAGGGAATCAGAGGGGAGGGCCCCTAGAAGTCACACCCAGAGGTGCACCCTCCATTGTCATTTCTGGAACCTACCCCACAGAATGTGAGCTGTTTGTTCTAATAAAAGCTTATAGACAAATTTCTAACCAGTCTTATCAAATAAGAAACACAGAGCCAAATACAGAGGTGATAGCCAAAGAGATCAGAGAACTACCAAAGAGCCACGACTACCTTATCTTACCACCTCGCCACTGTTGCTTCCCACAGAGAGAGCTTCTTCCTGTCTGATTTGTCTTTTTACTTCCTTTCTGTTCTGCCTTCTCATTGGCTCTGAGCCCTGGCACATGACTTCCTCATCACTGCCTGTCTATACAGGTCTCTATGGTTAGTACTGGATTAAAGGTGTGTCACCACTCTTGGCTGTGTCCTTGACCACACAGAGACTTTGCCTGCCAGGTGATTGGATTAAGGGCGTGTGCCCACTGCTGCACTTCTGCTTATGGCTCATTATGTGACCTCTGATCTCCAGGCAAACTTTATTTATTTACATACAAATAAAATCACATTTCAGCAATTCAAATATCACCACATTTCCCTCTTTTATTCTAATATAAAGAAAAAAAGCTATAACTAGTATAAGAAAAACTATATACAATAAGTACAATAACTATATACAATATATACAAGCAATAACTACCTCAACAATTTCAAGTCCATTTGCATTTGACAAACTCAGAGAAAATATTTCATTATCTACCCTATTTTGTTAAGTCCCAAAATGTACCTGATTTACTTTCTATCCTATCTTATATTCCTAATAGAGAACTATCTTATAATGTCTTTCAAATTTATACACTTACTCCTCTTTAGTGAGTTTCTTTTCTGAAATTCTTAACAAGGAGAACTATAACTATAACCATAACTGTCTAATCTTCAACTCCTTCAGAGACCAAAGAAGGAAATAATATTACCTAATAAAACAGGAAGTGCACACAAGTGGCTTCAAAAAAAAAATATGAGTTGACAGAAACAGCCAGCTGCCTGGACAGTCACCCAAGGTTTCTCCACAATGTTGGGGCATCATCTTCAGCCTATAGGCTTAGTGTATCTGACAGACTCATTTGTGAAGTAGGATATACACAAGGCCTACAGTTCGACCTCACATTTGGTGAGAGCAGTCCATGTACCAAAAACAACTGAATTCCAGTAGTGTTCTGTCATAATTCAGGATTTTAAATTCTGGAAATTGTTGATGATTTTGGAATTCAGCTGTCCATTCCTCTTGGGTGTGGCTTCATCTCAGCATCCCATTCTTCTCGGCTTATGGATGGCTTCATCTCTTTTTATTAAATGCCAGTCTACCATTGAGAGGTTAGACTCTGTTAGCCTAGTTACTCTTTTAAGAATAACTGTTTCAGCTACTGTTCCACTGTATACTAGAAGCATTTGTCCACTGTACCATATAGTTATAGTTTTCCTTGTTAAGAAATTCAGAAAAGAAACTCACTAAAGAGAAGTAAGTGTATAAATTTGAAAAACATTATAAGATAGTTCTCTGTTAGTAATGTAAGATAGGATAGAAAGTAAATCAGGTACATTTTGGGACTTACCAAAATAGGGTAGATAATGGAATATTTTCTTTAATTTTGCCAAATGTGAATGGACTGGATATTGTAACTATAATTCTTGCTTGATTACTGTTTTGTTATATGTAATTTTACTATGTTAAACCCTTCCTTTTTGATTAGACAGAAAAGGGGAGGTGCTGTGGGATGTTCTGTATGCTGTGAATGTGTTGCTCTGATTGGTTGATAAATAAAATACTGATTGGCCAGTAGCCAGGCAGGAAGTATAGGTGGGATAAACAGACAAGGAGAATTATGGGAAGTAGAAGGCTGAATCAGGAGATGCCAGCCCACCGTCCAAGGAACAGCATGTAATGATATACATGCAAAGCCACAGAACTTGTGGTGATACATAGATTAATAGTTATGGGTTAATTTAAGATATAGAGCTAGCTAGTCAAAAAGTTGAGCCGTGGCCATGGCCATGCAGTTATAATTAATATAAACCTCTGTGTGTTTACTTGGGGGAATTGTCCTGATGGCCAGCAGGCTGAGACACAGGAAAATTTCTAGTTACAAAAGTTATTTTTTTTCTCTTTCCCTCAGTGCCTGCAGAATCTGTAGCTGTTACTTTGTGTCCCAGAGGCACAGAACCTCTGCTTTTCGCTGGGTTTGGGTATTAGCATGGCAGCTAGTCCTACCTCGATCTCTGTTACTTTCTATCTAGGTCCCTCAGATTCTTTCCCTGCTGACTGCAGCATTAGTATCCCCTCACCCTCAGATTTCAAGTTTGTCCTCTGTGTCCAGGACCCGAGGGTCTTTTCTTTTGCTCTCCAGGGGCTGCCACTTTGGTTTCCTCTCTTAGCTGTTACTTTCTGTTCAGTGATCTGCTCATCTCTGCTGCCTTCACTCCCTGGTAGTCTCACCCCGGTAGTTTTCATACCCCCTGCCTCTTGCCGTCAGGGATCCCTCACTTTCTAACTGGTGCCTTCTGTCTGGGTGTGTCTTCTGTCCAAGACATATACTCCTTTGTCTCATGGAATGAACTCAGCAGTACCTCTGAATGACTACCCTCCACCCAAGACACTGGTAACAGATTTCAGGGAAAGGTTTGCTTCACTGGTCCCATGGTTGTTTCTTAGCTGACAATCAAAATTAACTGCCACAAATCCCCAATAATTTTTTATACAGTGACATAGATCATGACTATTTTCTTATCATATTCTGCTTATTTTGAACCCCATTCAGCTATTCTATGACAAGTTCAAATCATACCTAAGAGTTTTATCTTTTTTAGCCTTGTTTTGGAGCTCTGGAAAATGGGAACTAAGATGCATTTAGTCCAGGGGTTCTCAACCTTCCTGATGCTGTGACGTTTAATACAGTTCCTCATGTTGTGATAGCCTCCAACCATAAAGTTATTTTCCTTCCTTCCTTCATCACTGTAATTTTGCTACTGTTATGAATCATACTGTAAATATCTGTGTTTTCCGATGGTCTCAGGTGACTCCTATGAAAAGGGTCATTCAAACTCCAAAAGGGTTGCGACCCACAGGTCAGAACAATTGTTCTAGAATAAGTAAATTCTTCTTTAGTACTGAGCCAAGATCCCCCTAGCTATTTAAGCAATGTCCTGTGAATCCATGGACGTTTACCTCTTTTCTTTGAAAGTGTCACTTTAGCATTGAAAATATCTGAGCAAACTGGGTGGAAACCTGGTTTTCTATGGTTTACTGATGCCAGTAAAAAGAGATCATTATGTTGACCACACAGAGTCTCATTATCATCATGGGGTATTTTGCTTTATCCCCTAAATTTATCTTGAAATAAAATAAATAAATAAAATTTAAAAATTAAAAAAATAACAATAATAAAAACAGTAATAAAAGTTGGTTGGTTCTCAGTTCAGAAAATCTCAGTGTCTGTCATAATCACAGACTTTATGTAATAGGATTATTTGAGGTAACAGGTAATTAAGACACAGTCTACAGTGGTATATTAGCTTTGCACATTAGAGAATACGGCAGAGGCTTTCCATGCTCCATGACTCTGTGACTGGTGAAAAACTGTTCAGAATGAGCAAATCCAACTACAAAGTAGGTGACCTCATTTTATTATCCTTTATAATTACAGATGTGTCCAGAGTGTTGCCCCCAAATGCTGGTGTTAAAGCTAATGGTGTTTTTTTAAGTTGCTAAGGTATTAAGACATCACTCAGGATGACAGTGTCTTTCTGTTGTCTCTATCAGCAGGCTTCACCTTCAATTTATTTTAATAGCCCAATGATGGCTAGTTTCTTATTCTGAAGACATCCACTAGAAAACCACAGTTCTAGTGTAGAATGAGGAAACAGAATTTAACTGCAAAGTAAACTAACTTTTGCTTGTATTAAACTGCCCACTATTTCTTTCCCCTAGCTTTCCCAAATTAGTTTATATTTTATGGGTTTCCTCTTTTGTGATGCAACCCTTTATTTAGAACTGGAAATCTGAAACACAAAGACATCTAGAATAGAAATCAAGAATGCTGTGTGTGAATGTCTCTCTAGGAGTCAAAACATGAGAGCATCTTTAAAATAATAGTCAGCCCCATCTTTTTCCTAATCTTTTTGCCAAACATTACAAATTCTTCAGCATGTATTGATAATAACTTCCCCTTATTCCTATCAGGAGACCATATATTGCTACCAGGCCAAATGTGTAAGCAATAGACAAGTTATTACTGTAAGCAACCTTACCAGAAGTTACTTGTCATTAAGATGCAGTAGTTGCTGTCTGTGTTGCTTCTAATTGGTACTCTTTGATTTAAGATACAGTCCTTAGTATGTGCCCAGAATGGGTGAGGATCCTGGGTATGGGGAGCATCTCAACTTCCAGAGTGCAAATGACCAGCTATATAAACCCACCAGCTATAAGATAACTGATTATCTGGGACAACAGTGAAAGCCCTTTCCATCTCCAAGTCTATGATTAATTGCTTGTCCACATAGAAACCTTTATTCCTTTAGAACTAGATTTTCACAGCTGATGTCAGCTGTCACTCATCCCTTATTCACATACTAAGACCATTTCCCTCCTATGTCACTGTTTTTATCCACCAGGGCATATCATGCACAATGTGACAATGTCCTCTTTCTCACCGGGGTCTACTCTGCTTCCCCTTGCTACCCTTTAGCTTTAGACGAAGGCCTGACACTGATCTCTTTGACTCCACCTCACACACCCATTGTTTTTCTTCACCAATTCTAATCTTTCCCCTTAATAACCAAACTCCTTATATTTTTCATTTTTTGAGCCCTGGCCCCTTCATCAAGGCACTCTATTTCTGTTTTGCCCACGTTCTTTATATCCCCACTGCTGTGGTGACTGCAACCTCAGCAAGCTTTCTTAGCCAAGTAATTGCCCTTTCATTGGCAGTTCACACAGGTTGTCTTCATCCCGTTTGCCATCTGGGGCAAGTATTGCACACAATTGCATAGACACCCTGCAACATTCATCTTCTAACAGGTTTACTCTTTCCTAATATAGCATGGCTTGATTCTCATAACTGCTTCACAGGATATAGGTCAGGTTTTCATTTTGGTATATATACATAGATTTAAAGTATCTGAACACACCACAGGACACTTTTTTGGTTTGCAAGATACATTTTTAAATGACAGCTGGTGACTTATATTTTAGAAAACTATGTTTGAAATACATTTCAGAAAATCAATGGAGCATACCAAAATAGTTTCTACTTCAAATCATAGGGAGTAGGCTCACAGCATCCCCACATAGAACATTGACTTTCTAGAAACTGTTGACCTAAAGTGAACAATGTCTATCCCACCCTGCTGCTGTCATTGGATGATTTTGTGTGGAGCTGCAGATAGCTGCTCATGAGAAATATAACCTGTGACTAGTATGTGCTACAGAACAATGCCTGTAGGTTCAGGATTCTTCTCTTGTGAACTTAGATGGGAGAATATTTGAAAGCCTCTGTGTTTCCTCTGATGTCAGAAACCTAATGCTCCATCATGTTTCTGCCAGTCACCCTTTTCCACCTGCCTCACTTTATCAGAGTTTCCAGAAGCCTTCCAAGTGCAGCAGACTTAACTTTGTGTTGCCTGAACTTAAAGGCAGACTGTTCCAAACATGCACGTGAGTGTTATGAAAGCCATCTACCCAGTTTCCCTCAGCAATGCAGTCAGTTAGGTGAACATTCCCACTCACTTTTACTATCTGTAGACTGTTCTTTTGATTGCCTGATGTCTGCTTAGGGTCCCACCTGGACCTTCAACCACTTTTGAGAACGAGGCACGCTTTTCTGCCTTTTCCTCCCTAGCAGACCCTTTAGAGCCTGCATTCTCAGTGGTGTTCAGTGAGTGCCTGGAAGAGAGTTGAAGTCTAGGTCAGAGGCTGACTTCAGGAAAGTATCATCTCCTTGAGCCTTTCCATGGCAAAGCCAAAGAGTCTGTGTTTGTCAGGTGCCTTTCATAGACATTATCTACAGAGAGCCTTATGGTTTTAGAAACCAGATTCTTTTGGAGGGATAGGGGAGATAGGAGTGGTTGTTTTTCTCCCCTCTTTCAAGCAAGACTAAGCAAATCACTGTAAATGGTAACATTACATGAACTAATACTACAGGGGAACAGGAGATGGCCTGAACAAAACTTCTGTTAAAGCCGGCCAGGCTTCAGCATACTTGCCACTCCTAGTCACAGAAGAGGAGCAGGAAATAAGGAACAAAACTATTGCATCAAGGACTGGCACTCCTAGGATGCCTCTTGATTGTCTGTTCTTAGATCTCTGGTGATGTCTCTTTTCTTCACTTCCTCTGCTGGGATCCATCGTAATGAGCAAAAATGGTTTAAGGACATAGGTCTACTTTCTCTGACATTAATACTTCTTATTGAGGCAAATTCCTCGTTTTCAAAAGAAACTGACCTATGACAGCCTCCTGCTGTTTTCTCCAATATGGAAAGATTTTTTAAGATATGTAGAAGAAGAAAAAGCTAAATACAAGCTGGGTCTCTGTGCCTGTAGTAGGAGAAGGGGGAAGGGGGATGAACAGATGGACATGATGTGATGTCCAGGGATGGTAAATGAAGAATTTCCTGTCGCTCTCCTCCTACAGCCCTCACAGTGGAGCCTGTGCCAATAGAAACCCTTTCAACTGAAAACTTTTATGAACTTTTCATTGTTATTTTGTTCTTGCAATGCCCTTCCTAGGGACTTTTCAGAGGTCTCCTTTTAAAACAAGGATCTCTTGGTCAGTATTGCTGTAAACTTTTGGCTCTCCAGGAAGTGAGATGCTTGCTAATGCTTCCTGAATGCTGGAGTTTTGTAGAGCTATTGCTGATCTTTTCAGATGCCAGAAGAATAGGTGTTGTGCCTGACATTAGCAGAGCAAAGGGGCAATGATTTACACTGGATGACTGACTGAGCTTCTGGAGGACTTGGCATGCATAGTTTTCGGAAAGGAAGGCTCACCATGCATTCTATCAATCACTCTTCTTGTTCTGTGAGTAGCTGCATTTGCCCACAGAGATAAGGCATTTTGAATTACAGGCCACAAGGGTGCAAGTACACACCAGCCTTCCAGATTATTTCCATAACTAAAGGATGGTGGTGTTGTTAACCACCTTCATGCAATTGCAAGGCTTGAGTGGAATCAAATTAGATTGACTTTGCATCAACCAGAGATTGTGATGGCAAACAGCAGACAAATGAGGCCATGTTTCCTAAAAGAAAAATGGAGGCATTGGTATTTCTGATAAAATGTATTATATAATCCATGGCATTGACAGTGAATAGAGAAAAACTGAATAAATTTGAAATCTTCACTAGAAAGGACCTTAAAGGAAGGGAAGCCACCAGCATGCTCTCATCAGGGCCTCTGTTCTGTTCCGTCCTCTGAGGTTTAGCTACTGCTTGTCCAAGTACAGTGAACCACACTCTTGGAGCTTTGTATGTTGTGAACAGGAAGGTACCTTATTGGTCTGTCCACCATGTTTGCTGCAACACAACACTGTAAAGTGAGTAGCATGAACACTAGCTCTTGTTCCCCAGAGTCCAGGAGGCTGGAAAACCCCTGATCAAGGTGCCGCTGGCACATTTTGTGCCTCTGTTCCTCACAGAAGAAATCTTGGCCCTGAAGCATCACATAGTGGATGGAAGAACCATGATTTCCTTAGCTACTTCTGAGGACACTATCCTACCCATCATGGCACGGTCTTTTCAGGCTAACCACATCCTCAGCCTCCATGTCCTAATACATTAGCATTGGTGTGTAGGCTTCAACATATGAAACTGGGGGACAAATGCAAGGAACTGAGGAACATTAACACAGCTGGTATGTGACTTGTTAGCATCTTTGTGATGACTGAAGATAACACAGAGTTTAGCAGAGAGCAAGGGGTGGGGCAGAGGCTCCAGCAAGCTCCAGTAAACAAGAATAATGTGCTGTGACTGGCAGAAGTAGCACCCCCATGCTGAGCTGGCTTCCATTCGCAGTACCTCCACAGCAGCCTGGTGAGCATGACTGCCTCTATATGGACAACTCCATCTGACTCGTAGCTCTATGGGACTTTCATGTCTATAATATTAAGCTTTAACACTCCTGCTACCTCTTTGCCCAGAGAAAATTATACCAAATAGATCTGACTTTGATCTATTTCCAATTTTGGCTGAATTATGGACAATAATACACTATTTCAAGTAGTTAGAAACTCCAGGCTACAAAAGATCCAAAACCTTTTTAGCCTTTTCAGATCTTGAAAGCAGATGATTAACCATTGTCAGCTCCACATTGGCTTGAGAGTTCTTTCTGTTGAACTCCTGGCTCCAACTCACACTTCAATTTTTCCTTTAATCTTATATAATACAGTTTTTGTAATGCCTTAATTTCAGAAGTGGATTTTTGCATTGGCTTTGTTATTTTATCAAAACCATAAGTTTTGCAATATTCTATTCTAAAAGATGCTTTTAACCTAGTGGTTGCAAAGCATCTTATCATACACAAAAGGACTATCAGGCACTGATGATACCTGCCTATAGCATTTAGAACTTACCCATTATGTCAACGCAATGAAATTCCGTGGTAATAGGTCTCTGATGAACTAGAAGCCCAGAGAACTCATCCTACTCTATGCTAATGTTGTACTGGCACGCTGCTACAGAACTTACTCAGATTGCTCAAAGCAATTGTTCTTGTTCGGGTGCGCATGCACGGGTTGAGATTGGCAAATCCAAGTTTGCTCATTAACTATAGGTTGAGACCAGCATTGCTCTGCATATTTTTCATCCTCCTTGGGCCTGCAGGCTAGTTAAGGCCATTCTTCTCTTACTGTGGCAGAACAGCAAGAAATGTGAATGGAAAGGTGATGCCTCCTAAGTCATGGGTGTATAACTGCCCTTTCCCTTCCAGCCCCATTCCACTGGCCGAGTGAGTGAAATTGCCATTATGGAAATACATAATCCCACAACAGAAAATGTCAGTTATGGAAAATGGTAAAGAATGGGCATCTTCAACATGAATAATACAGCTGACCACATCTGGCTTTCCCACTCCACTAATTGTCGAGGGACTTGGAGCAGTCACCAAGCCTCAGCTTTTCAGTGATTACTTACTCCATTTCATCTGTCCCATATTGCTTTTAACACTGATGGTTTGTGTTTTCAACTTTACAGACTATGGAATCACATAGGCCTCTGGGTATGCCTGTGGGAGATTATCTTGATTACATTAATTGAAGTAAAAGATCCACCTGGCACTGTTCTTAGGCTGAGATCCTGGACTTGGTGAATGAGGAAAGAGAACTGGGCAGTGTGGTAATATATTGTGTATCAAATAAAGCTTACCTGCAGATCAGAGGACAGAGCCAGCCACTAGATTAAACATTGAGGCCAGGCAATGGTGGCACACACCCTTAATCCTAGTGCTCTGGAGATAGATCCCTCTGGATCTCTGAGTTCAAAGCCACCCTGGACTACATGAGATTGATTCAGTCTAGGAGAGAAACAGAGCCAGGCAGTGGTGGCACACACCTTTAATCTCAGTACTTGGGATCTCATGCCTTTGCTACCAGTATTTGGGAAGCACTCGCCATTAATCCCAGCACTAGGAAGAAAGTGATGGCTGGGTGGAGAAAGGTGTATAAGGCCTGAGGAGACAGGAGCTAGAGCCTTTTGGCTGAGGACTCAGAGGCTTTGAGTCAGGATTCGTGGCATTGGTGAGGTGAGAAGTGGCTGTGGCTTGCTCCGTTGTCTCTCTGATCTTTCAGTGTTTACCCCAATATCTGGCTCCAGGATTTGTATTAAAAGACCGTTTAAGATTCAAGCAACAGGCAGCAGATACTCATTGGTGACTTTTGCCTCCTGTTTATGGATGTGATGTGACTACTTGATGCAGGCTCTTGCTGCCTTGACCTTCCCAGCCACGGTGGACTTTAACTGTGAGCCAGAGTAAATTCTTTCTCCCTTAAGTTACTTTCATCAGAGTATTTTGTCACAGCGAGAGAAAACAGTGCAGCTACCTACCCAGGGCCAGGCCTTTTGCTTAAGTGATGACAGTATTCTAGTGATCAGGATTGCCAGAAATGTTTGCTCACATGGATCTCATATTCCAGTCAGAGAGAGAAAGAACGAATTAATAATGTGACATGTGCACCTGCGTGCATGAGTGTGTAATAATGATTGAAAAAGCAATGAAAAAAAGCAGGGAAAGCAAATAGCTCCCTTTGCTCTGCTGCAGAAGTTATTAGTGTGATTTTATTTAGGGCTGAGGGGATGGCAGAACTTAAAAACTGACCATTTCAGTTTCAATACTTTTCCTTCCAGATGCTTTGTGATCTTGGATCATTTAGATATGTCTTAATGCTTCTATTGCTGCATAGAAAATTACAAGAGACTTGGTGTCTTAAAGTCACATACATTTGTCATGTCAGTTTCTGTGAGTGAAGTGTCCAGGCACAGCTTAGCCAGGCCCTGGCATCAGGATCTTCCAAGGCTACAATCTATGGATTGCATTCCTTTCTGGAAGTTGGCCTTCTCTTCCAGTCTAATGTGGTTTGGTGGATCTTAATTCTTTATGCCTGAAGTCCTCCCCCCTCCCTCCCTCCCCCCCTCCCTTTTTTTTCTTCCTTTCTTTTCTCGCTGCTTTTCTCTCCTCAAGCTGTTACTGCCAGTCAGCAGGAGAAGACCTCCAGTTTATTAAGTTCTATTATGCTAGAGCCGTATAGGAGGTAAGGCCACTGTCATTGTCCTGTACTGGGGACTGGACAGCATTAGAGTTTCAGCCTGCATGTCATGGCAGAGACCCATGCAAGGGCATGGCTCATTTGTAGTCTGAGTGTCTGACTGCCACACGTAGCCTTTAATCTCTTGTGTTGTGCCCCAGTTTTTCTCCTCAGTAAAAGAATTGAGATCTTGTTCTCAACCTCGTGGGGTAGTTTTGAGAATTAAGAGCACTAGATTAAGTAAAGCACTTAGGATACTACTGATAGCAGAAATCCTGTATGGTCTCTACTTTATGGTCTGGCAGGTAAGCCTACTCTGCTGCAGGATTTTAAAGATCTCTCACACCTCAGACCTCGTAGTTTGGGTTTGTTTGTTTGGTTTTGGTTTTGGTACATTAGGATACAACAACGAACAAATATAGGAAATCCACTTAGAAAAGCAAGAGCAAGGGTAGGAGGGAGTGACCTGTTGACATTAGCCTCCCGAGCTGTCTGTGTCAAGCAAGCAGGCTCCATTCCTCCTCCATGCTGCTGTCGGTAGTACCTCCCCGAGTATTTTCTGCTTCAGGATTTGGGGGAATATCAAGTGTCTGCTTTGTAGCTAAAGCATTTAAATAAATTCTGCTTTGTCAGAATCTATTCTCCTTTGGTTATTATACTCTCCTGAATTGATTGAGGCCTGAAGTCTTGAATAAACCACTGGCAGATGCCATTGGCTTATAATGTAATTGGTTGGGCACAGGTGCCAATGCTGTGTCTGAACTGTGCAAGTGTGAATGGCTTTTACAGTTTTTTAAACATAAATAACTGGGGCAGCCCTACCCCTGCATGAACTTTACTACCCACAAAGGTCCACAGGATAGGGCTCTGTGGTCATCGCCCTGAGATGTGTGAGGCAATACAGTGCTTGCTGCCCCGGCTGCCCTGTGGAGAGCTGCTGATGACAGCTGTCCCTTCTGGGGTGTGGAATGTGCTGGAAACGGCTGGTAGGGCACCATCTGCATGGTGGGCACCTTCACTCCTGTCTCAATAAATGATACGCTCTGTCTGGAGGGGGGGGGGAGGTGGGGGGGGCAGCCTTGGTGGTTGTTTGTGTTGTCCGGGCTGCAGAGGCCCATCATTTAGAGGTTTTTCAACAGCAGTGATTTTGCCCTTTGGATCTGCTTCACTGTGGTGTGGGATTGTCATATGCATGCATGCAATATGTGTAACAGTAACCCCAGTTTCTAGTCTTTAGTTGCCAGTAGCCCTCCCTACCCTAAACCCAAGTTGTGACAACCAGCAGTGTCTAAACATTGCCAGATATCCAAGTGCATTTTCTGTTTTATAAATAACATATTTTAGTGGATTTTAAAATATGCCGTGCATACTTTTAATAAATTCAAGCAGTACAGAAGGGGCAATAGTGAATTATGTGTCTTTTACTCCAAACACCCCGTGACATTCTTCCCCTCCAGAGACAAAAATGCTGTCATCCTTTAGTTTACAAATGTTCAACAATTGTACTGGAATTTATGGAAATTCACATATGGGCATAGACTTATAATACGCAGGTATGTACTTTATATTTTTTATTAGCAACTTTTTTTACATTTCTGTTTAGTATGGCTTGAAATAAAATGGTCAGAATAAATCTGCTTTAGTTTGTTCGTATTTCAGTGTTGAAATATGAATCTCAAGGGTGATTTTGCAGGTGATGGAGGATCTGCCTCCCTTCCCTGCACTTCTTCAGCCTCTGGGGCCTTGCCTCATGGCCTGTCTTAGGACTGATGCCACAGAGCTGTGAGAAGGAGCTCTTTGGGCCATCAATATTTTAAGCTCTTGAAGTATGCATTTTTCATCTAACAGAAAAACCAAATCCTTCAAAAATTCTAACAGCTAGTTTTTGTTGGGAGTACGTGAACTTTGTTTTTTATTGATTTCCTGGTGTTACCAAGGTAACATGATAATGCTATATTTTTTTTTACATCAGAGCACCACATTATTATACAGTAAAATATGTTGCACATAACAATATGTTCATTTATCAACATGTGCTATTTACTGTTTTTCATAATAAATGCATTGCCATTCCATAAATGTATTTTTTATGTTATAGTACCAGAAACATATAGTTGGGTTTGGGGAGGGGGAGTTGTTTTTTAGTTTAGTTTAGTTTTGTTTGACTTTTTTGTTTGTTTGTTTGGTTGGTTTAGTGATGATAAAGGTGGTGGTATTCTTCATATAAAGTTGATGTCCTTGACTTTTAACAAGATATACAATCATTCAAGGATGTTCTTTCAAAGTGACACCTTCCACTCCTGGAGATGAGCGCAGCAGTGCTCCTGACATGATTGTGAGGGAATACAGTGACTGCACGGAATCAATTAGTTTTTGAGTATTCTCATAATATGATTCAGAAACTGGATGTCTCAGAATTGCTAAATAATCACAAGGACCTAAGTAAGACCTCTAAATAGAAAATATGGTGTATAGGGAATAAGTACGTTAGTTTTATTGTTAATATTAGTATTTCTAGCAGCTAGAAATGTTCATGCTAAGCATTTCCATGCTTTATCTCATTGTCTCATGATGCTATGAAATGTGTGCATTGCTAGCCCATCTTCTGTAAATGGGATGTGTTTCTTAAAGAAGCTAGGCAGTGGGTTGTAGCTCAGTTGGTAGAGTCCTTGCCTAGCATATACTAAGTTCTAGGTTTGATTTCCAGCATTGAATAAACCAGATGTGGTAATAAGCCCAGCACTTGGAATGTAGAGACAGAAGGATCAGCAGATTAAGGCTATCCTCAGTGGCACACTGAGTTCAAGAGCAGCCTGGGACCATGGTGCTAACTCTGACGATCGTGATGATGATGATTGTAGCTAAATATTACTGAGTATCATTACATATCTCACCTTGTTCTCAGCACTTTACATATATTACTTTATTCAGTCTCCTTACCAAATTCCAATGAGTTATCCCTTTTTGCCAAACTGGGAACTGAGACCTAGGGAAGTTAACTAAAATAGATAAAGTAAAATTACAGGGTCCCAAACATTTAAGTTCAGATCAATAGGTAGACTGATTTTGGAAGCCACCATTTTATCATGCTTTCTGATGCCATGATTGTGTGATTGGTGAGTTGCAGGCCCAAACCCAAATCTAGAAAATCTCTATCTACTGAGCAGAACTAATGAAAACAGCTCATTCCTTCTGATAGAATGTCATGTGTGGTGGTATTGTGTTTCCCAGAATATTGTGCACCCTAATAAACTTATCTGGGGTCAGAGAACAGAACAGCCACAATATTGAGCATAGAGGCTAAGTGGTGGCACTCACACCTTTAATCCTAGCATTGCAGAGGCAGAAATCCGTCTGTATCTCTGAGTTCAAGGCCACACTGGAAACAGCCAGGCAAGGTGACACACACCTTTAATCCCAGGGAGTGATGGCAGAAAGCAGAAAGGTATATAAGGTGTGAAGACTAGAAACTAGAAGCATTTGGCTGGTTAAGCTTTTAGGCTTTGGAGCAGAAGTTCAGGTGAGATTCATCTGGATGAGGACTGAGAAGCTTCCAGTCTGAGGAAACAGACCAGCTGAGGAACTGTCAAGGTGAGGAAGCTGTGGCTTGTTCTGCTTCTTTGATCTTCCAGCATTTACCCCAATACCTGGCTCAGGTTTGATTTTATTAATAAGACCTTCCAAGATTCCTGCTACAGTCATGTAGTGTGGGGTACAAGTGTTCATCCTCTTTAGTGCCACATGTAATAATTATGTACCATAAAGTAAGTTATTGCATATGAAAAAGATTACTTCTCAGCCTTTTAGCTGAGGCCAGATGCAGAGATGCTGAAGAAATGTGAGGCTGTGCATCACTTTAGGATTGGCCCCACATTTCTGGTACCCCTGGGATGTCTTAGTGGCTTCCCAATCAAGATTTCTAAAAATTCCTTGGCTAAAATAGACAGTTTCACCCTAGAAGATACAGCCCGAGCTTCAAACTCAGCAACAGTGTCATACTGAACTATAACTTGCCTTTGAGGGGGCTGAGGAGATGGCTCGGTCAGTAAACTGTCTGCCATACAAGCACGAAGATCTGAGTTCAGAACACATGTAAAAAGCTGAGCATAGTTTTCAGAGTGGGTTACATCTGTAACTAGCACTAGAGTGAGTGTGTATGTTGGGGGGTAGGGACGGAGGGACAGGAGACCTACTGAGACAGATCCCCAGAGCTCTCTAGCCAATCAGTGAGTGCTGTGAGTGCCAGGTTCATTGAGAGACTTCGTTTCAAAAACATGGAGAGATAAAGAGAATACCTGGTATGGACTTCTGACTTCCACAAGGGCATGCCTGCTTACAGGCATAGGCATGTCACACACACACACACACACACACACACACACACACAGACAGAGAGAGAGAGAGAGAGAGAGAGAGAGAGAGAGAGATGAAATTCACTAATCAGCCTTCAAAAGAAGGAAATTTTGTCTCTTATAACAACATGTATCAACTTAGAGAACTTACCCTAAGTAAACAGGGCACAGAAATACCACAGTTCTCATTTATATGTGGAATGTAAACCAAACGAATTAATAGAAGCAGGGAAGATACTGGTGGTTACTGTATTTCTTTTCTTTTTGAGATTGAACCCAAGGCCTTAAATGTTTTAGGAAAGGACTGAACCACAGAACTATGTCCTTACCTCTACACAGTCATCTGTTGATTAACATTTTTTTTTCTAATTTGTAAGTGTTTTATTGTTTCAGTGAACATACTGATTTCATGTCCTTATGCTATATACCTAGAAGTGGGATTACTGGGTTATCTGGTAATTCTAGCTCAGTTTTACAAAGGGCCTCTAGACATTTTTCTACTAATTTACATTCCCACCAATCGTGGACCCTCCTCCAAGTCCTGCTTCTTGAGTCTACTTACCCTCAGCCAAATCCCACCTTCTGCATCTGCAATGTAGAAGAATCTGGCCTACTTGGATTATTGTAGGGATTGGTGAGGTGCATGATGGCATGGCAGAGTACCTCCTTCCCCTTAGCCCATGCTCCCTCAACACATCTTCCTTCCCTAGTAGCTCCTCCCATGCACCTAACACCATGTCTTACAGCTTCCCTGAAGTCTAGCATCCTGAACTTTCTGTGTTCCCAGCTGTGAGTTTTCAACCTCCCTGCAGCTCCAACCTGCCCTTGAATGCAGATAATGCTGGATAACCCCAAATCATGGGAACTGGGAGCTATGTCTGTGGGCATCTTTAATCACCTCCCTTCTGCCACTAAAGATATCTAAAATATGAGGACATTTTTGGGTGGGGTGGGAGAGGCTGTGTATTTTTAATGTTAGCTTCTAATGTGGCCACATATTATTTCATAGTACATGTTCATGGCTGCATGTGTGTGCTCTGTAGTGAGCTCACATCACCATAAAGCTGCATTGCCATACTCTGCTCTAGTAGGACCTGTCTCTTTGTTCAGATCTCTTAATTCTGAAGTCTGCTGTGAAGAGCCTGCTAAGAGAGAGACAGATTCCTCCCCGGGGAATTGTGCAAAGATAGAAATGAAAGTTTTAAAAGGCATCTTGGGGAAATCCTGACGGTCAGTTCAAGTAGGAGGTGGTTAATTCAGGAGCAGCCCAGGAAGGTTTATGACTTCCACCTCGTTAAATGGCATGCTCACATGCATGGAAAGCCGTATGGGAGGGTGATGAGAAGAGGGTGGCTATCCTTGGACTCGGGTCTAGTAGTTTAAGGGACCGTGGGTGACCTTGATCATATGGTTTCTTTCTCCAGGGACAAGGCTAGTCAGAGAAGGAAGACACAAATGACTGTTTTAATTTCACTGTGGTCTGAAAAGGCATCATTTGTGATGTCGACGCTGCTCTTGTGAAAGCAAGAATGAGTGCCAGCTGCCTGTGCAGTCACTACAGCTGTGTGGAAAGTGGGCACAGTGGCGAAGGTTCCCTTCCCTTTTTAACTTAATTTTATGTGATAGAAGAATAAGTCCCCGGGAATTTTTAACAATGAGATGATTGCAAGTAAATACTTATTTGGGGCAGGAGTGGATAGTGGACTTATGTCCATGGATGTCTCGTATGCATGTGGAAGTCAAAGGTCAACTTCAGGGGTCTTTTCTCCATAACTGTCGTGTTTGTTTGTTTACTGGGACAGCGTCTTTTCACTGGGATGGAACTTCCTGAATAGGTAGACCAGCTGTCCAGAGAGCCCCAAGGGATCTCCCACCTCTGCTTCTTCAGTCCTGGGACCATCAAGTCTGTTTTTACATAGATTCCAGGGATCGATCAAGCTCAGGTCTTTATGACAGCCCAGTCCTCACACTTCAGCTTCCAAACATTCCTTCTCCACACCATCTCCAGTCCCCAACTTGTTTCACTGAGCAACAGGATTGAAGTGGCTGGAAACTCAGAGTCTGGGCCAGCTTGTTTGAAGGGGAGACTTGCTGGCTTTTCTGGGAGCTCAGAGCACCAGGAGCCCCTGAGCCCTGGCGGGACTGGCCTTGGCTCCTTTTGCTGATGGTCATCTGTCCCTGTGTCCTGTCACGGGGAGAGGAGTGCCGTGGAGAGAGGGTGGACCACGGGTTGCCCTCTGCAGCAGTGAGGAGCAGCTACTGCAGCTGGGCTATGGCAGGGCCAAGCTGTCGGCTGCCCAGATCCTAACCCTGGGGAAACTTTATCCCTTATGGAACATGATAAGCCACCTTGGGAGTGTTATGTAAATGGCTGGTCATCCCAAGAGCAATTAGCTCTTCAAGAAATAACAAGGTGGACTGGGCCTGTTAAGGTGTGATAGAAAGTACCCTGCGAATAAGCTGAAGCTCTTTATCTCCAACTCATCCTGAAAGTGAGGGCCAATTCTCTGTCCAAGGTCAGCATGTGTGTTTAAGTTATTTTTCTGCTGTAATCTAATGGGAATGTCCCTAGAGTTCAGAAACCATCTGCTCTCCCTTCCCCGACCAGTAACCATTAGCCTGTGTAACCTCTGGCAAGTCACTCTGCCTGTCTCGGATACCATGAGTGTATGTCAGCACAAATCAGGCTTAGGGTTTATTGTTCATCTTGTCCCATTTCATAGCCACATGTGATGAAGCCCTCTCCCCCACCCTCTTTAGGAACCGTCCATTCTCCTGCTATAAGAGAAGTTAAAAACTGGGTGCCTCAAAAAAAAAAATTAAAATTAAAAATTAAAAAATTAAAAAAAAACCTGTGTACCTCTTACCAGAGACACTTTTAGGCCAGGTTCCCACTTTCCTTCCCATGGTGTCTTTAAGTAGGTAGAGAGGTCTGTTGGCTGCTTTCCCCTCACTGTTCAAAGATATTAGCCAAAAGATAAGGAAGAATGAATGCGGATCAACTTCAGCATCAGCTGCTTAGCTGGTGCATCTGTCATCTGCAATGTGCTCTTACAGTTTCTAGCTATTTGAAAATAATTGTGCTATTGATACAGAAGTACTTTAAAGTATACCATGAAGTTATCTGGGTGTGGTGACACACTTACAACCCCAGCACTCAGGAGGCAGAGGCAAGAGTGCAGTGTGCTAAGCCAGACCTGTCTCAAACAAGCAATGCATATAAAGAGAGAGAGAGAGAGAGAGAGAGAGAGAGAGAGAGAGAGAGAGAGAGAGAGAGTGTGTGTGTGTGTGTGTGTGTGTGTGTGTGTGTGTGTGTGTGGCGTATTCCTATATATTATTAAACTTAATCAGATAGCTTACAGTAGTAGGGTGCAAAGTGATGTGTCCCTTCCAGTGGAGAGCCACAGCAACTGCAAGCTGCAGCCCAGGCATCATCACACTGGTGTGAACCTGGACCTCAGCATTGTCCAGAGAACTGCAGAAACCCTGAAATCCAGGTGCCAGTGACTGTAGAGAGTGGCCCAAGCTGTCATTCCTGGGAATGCCTCCTCTTACAGTTTAACTTGATTAGTCTTAGATTATGAGTAACAAAACTAAATACTAGTTCCTGACCCTCTTCGAGGAGCCAGCAACCCACTGAAGGGAACGTAGGTGAAGTGGGAAGGGAGTGGCCAAGACAGCATCTCACTGTGTATAGAAGTCGGTTCTGAACAAGAACACACCCCTCGGTCCTGGAGTTTATGATCCGTGTCACCCATACAGGCTTTTTCATAGCTATGACCTAGCTGAACATGGTCACTGACAAAAATAGGTACTTGTGAATTATTGATAAATAAATAAAATTTAATACTATACACATGTTAAAATTTTAATTTGATATCTAAGTTATATATATATATATATATATATATATATATATACTATTAAAATATTTGAGATACAGCACTTTTTTAAAAAATGGCATGTTCAGTACTAGATTCCATTCTTGTATTTTCAAACCATTTGTTTTCTCTGATTTTCCCGCTTCTCTTCTGGTCCATCTGTTTGAACCCCCTGGACCCTCCTACACCCCACAGCATCCTTTCCGCTTTCATGTCTCTAGTGTCCTGTTGTTCTCTCCATTCTCAATACCTCTTTCCCACTTCTGCTTGTCATTCTTTCCACAGCCAAGGACATACTAATCCCCAGTGACACACATTCAAGAAACCCCATAAGCTAGGATCTACATGCGGGAACATAGAATTGAAGTGCATTTTAATAAATGTTTTTAATAAAACTACTGTTGGCATAGATTCCTTTAGCGATTTTCTGCCAGTATGCCTACCATAGGCTTGACGGTAATTCATTCAGCACTGTATACCCCATTCAAAACTCTAAAAATAACAGCATCATTTTTTAGAGTGCGTAAATGTATGGATTTTCTTTCCAAATGCAGGCCTTGTCCTACATTTCGCAGCATAGGAGCAGCCTTTAAAGAGCATAGCTTGCCTCCTGGGATAGCCCAGGAGCCCCCCTTCTGCTCCCAGGAACACCACAGTACAGAGAAAGTGCCCCCTTTCTATATACCCTACCTCTCTCAAGAGCCCCATATTCTGCCTCTCAAATGCCCCATCCCAAGTACAAGTAGATGCCCCTATAAAAGACGAGATAGGAAATTTGGAAAAGAAGGAAGGACCCAGCCTGTCACCTGCTGGAGATGCCTGCTCACCGCCTCCTTGGCCCACCTCGCTGTCGGTCCTGGACCTGGTACTGAAAATCCAGGGGTGAGGATGGGAGGGTTGCCTTTGAACACTTTCTCATCCCTTCCACTGTAGCCCTTGTGCCTTCTACATAACAGACCTTTTAGTTCTGGGCCTCTGCCTTTGTTAATCTTAGATTGTCAGTAACAGAACTAAATACCAGTTCCTGACCCACTGATGGTGCTAGGAACTAGTAACCCATTTAAGGGAGCATAGGTGAAGTGTTAGGGTGGGGTCAGAGGGATGGGGTTAGAGGGTGGGGTCAGGGGGTGTGGTCAGGGGGTGGGGTCAGAGGGATGGGTCAGAATTAGGGGTACTGTTGGAATCCGTTGCTGGTTAGAGGTGGCAGTCCGCCATAGTCTAGCAGCTTTCTCTCTAAGCCCGGCCATATGGAAATTCCTCTCTCCCCAGCAAGGCTCTCTACCTACCCTTATCTGGAGATTGTCCCTGGACCCATGGGACTGACCTTATCTAAAAGCTGTCTCTAAACCAGATGCCTGATTCATCTTTAGCTTGACCCTTGGCACAGATCCCTGCTAGAAGATTTGGGCTAGGAACTCTGCCATAGGACCTCCTGCCACACACCAAGCCTTGTGATGTGAGTGTGCCACTCAGTGCAAATTCGGGCTTGCGCCCAGGCTCCCCAACCCTATATATTCCTTATATTCTGAAATAAAGTTGAGCCGATTCCCCGAAGTCTGTCTCCTGGAGGCCTGCCCCCGTCCATGCTCACGGCTGCGTACAAAGCTTTCTGTCGCCCCTTCTGCCTTTCCCCTCTTGACCTGATGTCCAACAGGCCGAGAGGGAAAGAAGGCCCCAGAGGTTAGGGTTGGGTTTGGGTTAGGGTTTTTGTTAGGGTTCGAGTTGGGCTAGAGGGTTAGAGTTGGTTAGGGTTTGGGTTGGATTAGAGGGATGAGGTTAGGGTTAGGGTCACGATGCAAACATTCCCTTCCTCTAAGAAGTCAGTCCATACTATTGTTCCTCTTTGTGACTACATTTGCCGCCCAGTCTCTAGCTTGGAGGAGGGTCCCGGAGTTACGTCCTTCTGCCTGGCCGCCTCCCTCTGAGGAGCAGAGATGTCCATGGCAGATAGATCCTTACCCGAAAGACTTGTATACCAGAACACATGGTCATAAGTTTTCTTTAAAAAAGTTTTTTTCTGTGAATTCAGCCTTTTTGTTCACTGGCCTGGAGATTTGCTAACATGCAGAGGATTTGGTTTTTTGTTTTGTTTATTCTTTCATGAGGTGGGGGGTTTATCATGAGTCTCTTACAGCTTTCTGACTCTGGGGTTCAACCCCAGACGGGGTCAGCACTGTGCTTTAGCACTCAGAGTGTATTCTAGTAATAGTGTATGAGGCCTCCTGGAGCTCTCTGCTGCCAGTCTCTCGTGGGGTACTTTTTCTTCCTGAAGAGGGTAGAAACCTGTCAGAAGTGATTGTGCCCATGATCAGGAGACTGGATGAACCATATTTCATTTACATAATAATGATACCAGGGTTTGGATAAATTCAGCAATATAACAATGAGTGAAAACAATCTATAAGATTAGCTATAGTATTATATCTTGTGTAGAAACCTTAAAATAAATGATAGAAAATATTACATATCCTTCGTAAAAAACAAATTTATTTAAATGAAAGACAATAATGAACATGATTTAGGTGGAGTTCATTTCAGGTGGAAAGCATAGCGTCAGATATGTGGTATCTAATGACCTAGTTTTGCCTGAGTGAGTACATGGGTACTTACTAAGTTAATTTAAACAAAATTCCACATGTCCAGTCCAAAAAAAGAAAAGGATAATGAATACAGTCTTTTTCTCCTTGGTTTGAGGAGAAACATTTCTATGTACAATTGCCAGGGTCAAATGAGACCGGGTCACAAACTTGGTCTTCCTGGGAAGCACCATAGGGGAATGTCATCCTTAACTTTGGAACCAAAGGAAGTATGTCCAGGAGATCCACAGGATGTCAGCAGCTCCTGCAGAGAGGGGCAAACAGGGTCACTTAGCTGAGAGGTCATCTGGCTAGCCACTCAGCTTCAGTCTGCTGGTCTTGGCTGTTCTTACATGCATAACCTGCTTGCCTGCAAGTCAGCTGAGGCAAATTACAGTCATATTAATAATGTCTGCCCAGTTAAGTCTGGGTGCTGAGATGGGAAGAGACTAAGAGATCAGGGACTGTAGATCCAAGCAGAGTCCTGATGCTGTGTATGACTCTTGCCTAGGGCACTTAAGGGGTGAAGTCTTCTCTTGGTGTTCCCCATTATTGTGCCATTTCACTAGATTGTTATAGGACACATGAAATAATATGTGAAACTGGCAAGCACCAAGGCAGCTTCTCTCAAGTTACTGCAGCCATGTAGATGTGTTTCCACAGCCTCTTCTGTTGAGTTCATGTGTTTATAGGTACATAGTCTGCACTTTGAGGATCATTTATAAAGAATGCTTTAGAAATGGTGATATTTCACTCCGTTGTAGGCTAAATAACAAATACCCAAGATATTAGATGGAACCTTAATTTTACCTTGTTTGGAAAATGGATGTTTGTTAATGGTGTTAAGGGCCTTGAAAAGGAGAGTATACCATTGAGTTTCCAGACAGTTCTGTCCTTACATGAAAGAAATGTATGGAGATTTGAAACACAAGGCAATATGAAGGTGGAGGAAGAAACTGGCTTGATGTGACCACACCCCAAGGAATGTCAGGCCTCATCAAAAAATGTTCAAACAGGCCGAAAATGGTTCTTCTGTGGAGCCTGTCCAGGCAGTGAAGCCCTGCTGAAATCTCCATTTCAGCTCACTGAAATTGTTACTGGTTCAGGCCCCCAAACTGGGAGGGAATACATCTGTCTTGTTCTGAGGCACCAAATATGTATTTTTATAGTCAGAAGAAAGGAATCTATCCATGTTTACATGCTTTTGATTATAATATGGTATTAGTTAACTTTTCTATAAAACACCATGACCAAGGCATCTTTTAGAAGGAAAAGTTTATTTGGGTCTTCTGGTTCTAAAGGGGTAGGAGGCCATCTCCACCACAGCAGGACAGCAGGCATGGCCCTGGAGCAGCCACTGAGAACTTAATGAGAAGCACACAGAGCTCACTGGAAACAGCACATGGCTTTGAAAAACCTAAAAAAGCCTGCCCCCAGTGACATACTTCCTCCAGCAAGACTATACCTCCTAGTGGTCCTCTAACAGCCACCAACTGCCCAAGGATTCTGGAGGACACATCATTTGAATCATCACCGATGTATTATTTTACATACTAGTCTTGAGGACATTGTTGTTTCATATTTGGTAACTTTGTCCTGTTGGATTTTGAGGCAATCCAAATCAATATGAACTTTTATCATTGAACTAGTCTTAAGTTTCAGTGGGTGGACAATATCATCATTTGTTTCCAAAAGTGGTAGGGTACATTGCTTCATAAGAGACACCAGCTGTGTGACAGTCCAGTGAGGAAAGGAAGAAATGTGGCGAGCTCGGATGTACAAAGCTCAGAGCCAGTTTGTTCTTAAGTCCTCCTCATCTGAGATGCCCATGGCCCTGAACTCCAGCTGGCCTCAACCCCTCATTTCCAGGTGCTGTCTGAACAAATGTTCACATGTTAGTTCTTCAGAGGAAGGTCAACCTGTAGTCAGGACTTGCTGTGCGTTGCTCAAGCTTTAGGTTAGGGGTGGGAGTCATTAGAATGAGTTGCAACAGTGGTTTTTACACCCACATGCTCAAGAGCCATTGGCGTTCTTGCAGCTCTGGCTTCTGCCTCAGCTCCAGAGCCATCCTGATGCTGCTAATGGAAGGAACACACATGAGCAGCAGCTCTCTGTCTACCCCTGCTGTCCCCAGATCCCTTTCTTGGCTTTCTTGGAAGCTCTGCTGTGGTGCTCCAGTGGGCAAGTTGCATGTGCATGAAGCATTCTGAGTGCCCCCACCCCACCCCACGCGGCTGCCCCAGTGCTGTTGCCTGCTCTCTCAGGCCCTTGGCTCCTGTGGTGCACAGTTGGGGACTGACAGTCTGAAGCCCTGTCACAATAACTCACCGACTCTGGAAAGTCACTGAGAAGAGAGTGAGAGGAATGAGGGAATCCGGTTTGGGCAGACAGGGAAGCAAAGCAATGGGAGAAAAGAGAGATGGAGACCATGCGAAAATCTGGGGAAAAGCGTTTGAAATGAGCTTTTCTCACTGTAGGACTTTCTCGATCTCCAGAGCATTCTCTGAAATAATTTTAAAGTTGTTTTTTGTTTCTCCTCAAATTTTTCCAACAACTGATGTCTCTGCAAATCTTTTGTGGCCTCCAGACTCAGTCTGAAAGCAAACAAATAAATCTAGAAGTCACTTAACAGAGGAGCCTCTAAGGGTTGCCTAGTTTGACTGGACCAGGCAGAGCCCTGCCCTAGCTGTACATCTGTGAGCTTTAGAATAGTTTGCATATCTTTGCTCTCTTCTGGGCCAGTTAACGTGACTCTTTGGGGTGGGAATGTCTCAGTTATTATTTCATGTGGTGTGTGTGTGTGTGTGTGTGTGTGTGTGTGTGTGTGTGTACACTCATGCACAAGTGCACACGTATCAGTTTGTACATTGGCACACATGCATGTGTATTCTGGTACACATAGAAGCCAGAGGACAACCTCAAGCGTTGTTCCTCAGGCATCTTCCACCTTGGTTTTTTGAGACAGGGTCTCTCGCTAATCTGGAACTCAGTAAGCCCCTGTCTCTGCTTCCCTAGTGCAGAGATTACACACATGGAACTACCACATCCAGCTGGGTTCTGGGATCAGACCCATGTCTTCATGCATAACAAGCACTTAGCTTACTGAGGAAAGTCCCCAGCTCTCCTTATTTTCTCTTTGTGTGTGCATATGTGCATGATTGCATGTGTACATGTGTGTGAAGGCCAAAGTTCTATGTTGAGTGTCACTGCTCTGTTAGTCTCTACCTTGTATTTTGAGACAGGATCTCTCACTAAAATGAGCTCACCAATGCAGCTGTACTGGTCAGCAACGCTCAGGGATTGTGTGTCTCTGCCTCCCCAGCTCTGGGTCCCAAGTGCACTGGCTTTTCCATGATATTGCACTCAAGTCCTCACCCTTGCTTCCATGGCTATTGTCCTAGTCTCCTTGTTTTGGTGAATATTTTCTGTTATAGAGGAGTCCCATGCATGGCCAACACCACTGAACCAGACTATTGCTATCTGAATTTGTACGGAACACTTTCCAAAAGCTGTCCTACTTATTTGGGCTCCTTTTCATCCAAACGTTGGCCATGCTAAAAACACTGCAA